>NC_054474.1:72050754-72650754 GCF_017639515.1 Carcharodon carcharias | reverse complement strand
TGGTTATGATAACCTATGTCATGTGGTTTTAAAAGAGGTGGCTACAGAAGTTGGTCTTGGTCTTCCAGAATTCCCTAGATTCTGAAACAGTTCCTGTGCTATGAAAGACAGTAACTATAAGCCAGCTATTCAAGGGAAAAGGGAGAGAGAAAACTGGGAGCTCTAGGACAGTTAGCCAGACATCAGGAGTAGGGAAAATGCGAAAGTCTACTATTTAAAAAGTGATAACGGACGGCTTTGGAAATGAGGAGGGCACTTAATTGGATGGGGAGCCCGCCACCTTCCACCTCCACCCCAAATAAGTCCTTTGCAGGAAGGCAGATTGACGGCCTTCCAGCCCCACTGCCAATTGAGGGGTAAATAATGCCCAATTAAAGGCCTCTTCCTGTTGCTGCTGCTATTAACCCAACTGTGGGTGGGTCTGTCACCATGCAGGGAGCATGATGCAAACCTGTGCAGGGTTTCTTGTAGTCTCCTGGGATGGGTCCCTCCTTCAAAGGCATTCGGTGACTGATCGAAGGGCCTGGAATCAGCAATGGGGGCCTGCTGAAAGCCAACCCCCTGCCCTTGCTGCTGACCCCATTACATCTCCCTCCCCCACGACCCCTACCCTGTGAAACCCCTCCCTCCATCATTTACCTCCGGCCTGGGTGGCTTCACAAACCTGGACCCCCTGTGGGTGTCGTTCAGGTAGCAGCCACTGCCTCCCCAGTGAAACTTCTGAGCAAGGAGCTGCCAGCCTCTGAGTGGCAGGCGCTAATCAGCAGGTACTCAGTACTTATCCTGTTCCCGGGGGCCTGTGGAAGGCCTGCCATTGACCTCTCAATTGCCTGATTGGCATGTAATATTGGTAGGCCTTCCCAGAGGAGATGGTGCAGGTCTTTCGCTGGCTCTCTAGCTGGTGGGCGAGACCCCTGTCACCTCCATAAAACTCACCCCATAGAGACATTACGGCCAGAATTTTACGTCCTGTGGCGGTGCGCGCCCAACCCGTTGAGCCATGAAACAGTGTGAGATATCTCACTCGGCAGGCGCATACGCCAGTCAGAAGCGTGCCCACTAACAATTAAGTGGGCAATTAAGCCCTAAGGAGGCAATTAAAAGTGATTTTTTTTGTGGCAAGTCCACATTTACGGTTGGCAGACTGGCCAATTGGCCAGGCTGCCTTTACATTTTTGGTTAAACCTCGATCCAGGGCGGGATGAAATCTCCGTGGAGAAATAAAATAAAAAGAGGTATCTGGGGACTGGTTTTTTTATGAGGTATACTTTCAGGTGCTTGATTGTGCTGCATGAATATATTTTGCAGCATTTTTGTTGTTTCATTTATTCTGTGGAGGTCTGCAGCTCCCTGGGCAGCTGTCTGCTTTCAGGGAGCTCTCTGGAAGTGCTCAGCAACACCCACCTATCTCAAATACAGATTGTTGGAGGCCAACTATGGCATCAGCGATGGAGTTCAGCCCACGCAGCAGTGCAGGAGCAGTGTCCTGGACCAGGGCCTCCATGGCAGCCGCCATCATGCAATTGTTGACCTCTGTGTATTGAAATGCTAGCCCTATCACCTCAGCCTAAAGGTGGATGGGCTCCTCCATCATGCCTTGCAATCTGAGGAGTGCAGTGGACATCTCTTCCTGACGGTCCCGAACTTGCCTTTGCTGCTCCAGCAACTGTGACATGACCTAGTCCAGAGGCTTGTCATCTGACTCAGACTCAGTGAATTTCTGGCCTCCAGCAGTCCTCCGAAAGCTGGAGACCTGGGAAGTCCCTGCCACCATCTGCAGTGGATCAGACAGTGCGAGGTACTCATCAGATTATGATCCCGAGGCTATTCTAAAGCTAGGTCCCACTGAGATGTGTGTCTTGTTGATGGTGGAGGGTGTGGGTGAGTGCTGTGACTAGTCTTCAATGAAGTTGCCTTCAGATTCCTCTTCAGAGGTTTCTTCGGGGCCTGGGTCGTGGACTCCGTCGGCTGTTTCCCAAATGTACCTGCAAAAAGCAGGAGAGATAATTAGTGCATGGCAGGGGACTCAGGAACAGGACACATCACTCACAGCATAGTTGCCTGATGGATGTTGCACTGCTGGACCCTCACTTGGCAAAGCACTGCCGACCTCACTGTCAGTACAGGAATGGTCCAGGTCCTCGCCAGCCAGCTGGATAGCTCTAGTTTCGAAGTCTGTGAGGGCCTTGATTTAAGGCATTCCTCCACCAGTCTGCGACCTCGCCCTCTTATTCTGTGCCAGTTTGTCCTGCACGTATAGAGAAGGAGAGAGTGTAAACAGGATACCTGCCAGGCCCGATGTTTATTATGCCTGACATTTGAGGGTGGTGAGTGGTCCCATGGATGGGATGAGGACAGTGAAGATGTGTGTGACAGAGTGAATGGTGATGTCCTTTGAATTGGCAGTGAGTGAGATCCCTGTGGATGTGTGATGGGTTTATGAACGTGTGGGTTGAGAATGATGAGAAGAGTGACTTACTCAGGTGGAATGGAGATCATTCCTACTTTTTTGGCACTGGATAGCTGTCCTCTTTTGTTGGCCACCGCTGACCAATGCTGTCACCTCTCCTATGCCAGATTAGTGAGGTTGCTGTGCCTCTTGCGGTCAGAGTGGGGATAGAGGACATCATGGCTGATCTCCATGGTATCCAAAAGGCACTCGGGGGATGCATCATTAAACTGGAGGCCTGCAGTCTTATTGCCTTCCAGGATAATTTCTTATTTCCAGCAGTCCTGGGCTGGAAGCACTGAGAGGTGTGTGCACAGCTGCACTTAAAAATGGCACCCAACGTGAGGAAGCAGCAAAGTGATGGTGTGGCGGGCGAATGAGAACCCGCCCGCCATGGAAATGGCAAGTTTACCAGGAATGCATGATTAATGAGGTGGGATTGGGATGATATGGCGTGGGAAGCCATCATTGCGACTGGCAGGTAAAACATCCTTTTTCCCTCCCGTTACCACACTTAGTGCAAATTTTGGACGATTCCACTCTTAATTGAATAATAGTAGCCTTGCCCACCCCCTCCCTGTCCAGTGAAGCAACCACTAAGCCAGGAAACGATTATTCTCGCTTTACAGCTAACTAAATTGGTTTGTGTAGAAATATCCACCTAAAAAGTAAAATACAAACTTGTGAATTAAAAGTGACAAAAATATGTAAAGATGTATTTGTTTTCATTTATAGGATTATAATGTTGGCAGTCTAGAACTGAAATTTCATAGGTGGGTATCTGGAGTGATGTGAGACACCCATCGGATCTTCCTGGGAAATGGTGTCAATGAAAGTTCGCAAAATTCCCTTTGGGTTCTACCAGTCCCCTGTCAGGTTAGTAGAACCCCTTAGGAATTCAGACCCTTTATATTCATTACAGCAGCAGTTTTTTACTTAATGTTCCACAGGCAAGAATTTACCCAAATGCCAAATTTACTTCCCGTCCATGCTCAGGAATCTATCTCCCAAAGTCTATGCCCTACTCTTTCCTTTCTATTTTTAAGCCAATTTGCTATCTAGTCATTTATTTGCCCCAAGACTCCTCATAACCTAATATTCATCATAAACCTACTATTTGGTACCTTATCAAAGGCCTTTTGAAAATCCAAGTACATGACATCCATTACATTATCCTTTTTTACCCTTCCTTGCTGCCTCTTCAAAGCAGTCTATTGGGTTTGCTAAGCATGGCTATTTTTATTATATTTTCTGTCTATAGATCCTCTTCTTTTAGTATAAATTCAAGTATCTTTCTGATCACTGCCATTAAGCTGACTGGTCTCTAATTCCCAGGGAAATATTTGCAGAGCTAGGAGAAAGAACAGGGGAATGGGATTACATGGATAGCTCTTTCAGGGCGGTATCTTACAAGACCCGTGGAGACAGGATTGCAGGCAGGACCAGGAGGAAAATAGGAAAGATCCACATCAGACTTGTGGCCCAACACATTCCTGCCTCCGGGCAATCCTGCTGGAGATGGATGAACAACTAAAACGTTTACTCACCTAGCAGTGGCAATTAGCCAATAATTATCATTTAAGAGCCGTGTTTTGTTTTGTCTCCCTTTTTATATATAGTGACATCATTAGCTGTCTGGCAGTCCAGTACTGTTTATGGAACTTTTAGATCAATATAAATTAATGCCTTGCTATCTCCTCCCCAGTTTTCTTGAGTTTTTGTGGTGCTTATCATCCACCAGGGGTTTTCTTCACTTTTAGTTTTGCTGGTTTGTCATTTGCTTTTCCCATTCTATCAAAAATGTTAATCTTTTTAAGCTGATCATCTAGTCTTCTTATTGTGTCCACGGTCAGTTTATACATGGCTCAGCCAGAACTGGACATATTTTTTGCGCCTTGTTGTTGAATTCGGCAAGATCTGCAACAGTGCAGGGTTCCTCTAGCGATAGACATTGCAGGAGATGTTGCATAGTCTGTGGCTCCGTTCCACATTCACAAGTTGTTGGGCAGGTTGTATATCCCATTTGCTTAGTGATACCTTTGAATGACCTACACCAGTCCTAAGTCTGTTCAGGCACTTCCAGGTTGCCCAGTTGCAATTAGCTCCTGGGGGAAGGCTTTCATCCGGTAGAATTTCCATCACTGGGGTTGTTCGAGACTGGCAAGCTGGTCTTTCCACAAGGCGATGCGGGCTTCAGATGGGATTGATTGTAATGGAACAACACTGTTCATGAAGCTCTTCCTTGACTTTAGGCGGCTGGGTGTAGGTGTATGACCATGTAGAGGGTGCCTCTCATCTGATGTTTGATGGAGTCGTTCTTTCTTGCTGGCTACCGTTCTTATATCAGGGGGAGTGATACCCACCAGGATATATAGGCTGTTGGTGTTTGTTGGTTTTAAACAACCTGTGATAAGTCAGCAGCTTGCATTCAGAACAGCCTCCATCTTCTTAGCATGAGTAGATCTTTCCCATGCAGGGCAGGCATATTCGGCAATGGAATACCAAACAGCAAGTGCATTGGACCATCTGGTGAAATGGTATTTCATTATCTTCTTGGTCAAATCTGAGATGAAGCTGTTATTCAATACTTCTGTCATTTTTCTGTCATTACTTGTGAGTTTGCCTTTCTGCTCATCCTTTAGTGGCCTTTTTCCTGCTTTATTTTCCCTTCTGGTATTCATGTCAACAGAACACTTTATCATTCTGCTTATATTCCTTGATAATTTTATTTGGTAATATATATATCTTGCCCCTCATATTTTTTAAACTTCTCTCTTAAGTCCTTGGTCTTTTATGTCCCTTTGCCCCATCCTTCAGTATCCAAGTACTTTTTACATTTTTTTTAGATTCAATGTTCTATTTTTATCCAACCACAGTCCCCCCAAAGTTATCTTGTTTATTTACGTTTTTTAGTGGAATTTCTCATGAGCTTTACCGATTACCCTAATTGTGTCTCTATTATTGTTTGTCAAGGTTTTTTCCCAACTAATCTTATTTACTTCATTCCTCCTAAATTATACTTTTCAAATCTACTACCTTAGTCTTCACCCTACTTATGTCAATCTTGATCCTAATCTTGAAATTTACTAATTTGTGGTCACTACTACTAAGATGTTCCCTTACTCCTCCAATCTATCCTGGTTCATTATCCATTATAAAATCCAGTAGTGATTCTTATTTTAGTGGACATCTTTTTTATTGGAAGAGAAAGGAGTCCCATGCACTGTAAAAAATTGATTCCCTTTTCTGCTTCTCCCTTGAGGCTACTGAAATCTCCCATGATTATTACTCTATGATAGTTATTCACCTCATAGATTTGCCAACATAGTTCTTCCTTCAATCCTCTTTCGTGATGTGGTTGTCTATAGTGGATCCCCTATTAGGAAGATATCTTTCTCCATATGGATTCTATATTATGTTTTTTTTTATTCATTGGCAAGGGGGTGTCACTGGATAGGCCAGCATCTATTGCCCTTGAGAACTGAGTGGCTTGCTAGGTAGGCTATTTTGGATTGCTGGTTTCTTTCCCTAAAAGGCATTAGTGAACCAGGTGGATTTTTAAATAGCTATCATTAGACTTTTAATTGCAGATTGAATTCAAATTTCACCATCTGCTATCATGGGATTTGAACCCAGGTCCCCCCAGAGTATTACCCTGGGTCTCTGGATTACTGGTCCAATGACGATACCACTACACCACCATCACTTCCCCCTTTTCTTCTGCATTATGACAATTTCTGGCTTATCATGGGCAACAGGTGAAAGAAGGACACTAAGTCTTTCAATTTTAGGCCTCTACAGAGCTGCCAGAAAACTTCTATAAATTTCAGACAAAATATGGTGAAAATTCATTAAACCAATATTGTATCATTCTCTATATAAAAAGGGTTTAAAATCTAATTTCTTTTAATGATTCCCCAGATCTCTGTGGGTTTTATTACAATTCTAAATCATTTGCCATCTATTCATGTGGAAGCATTGGCACGTTACCAGAGCCAGATTAAACTTTATGTTGATTGACTCTGTGACAGCAGTCACAGATTAAAATAAATGAATTTTAGGCATTAGAGCATAACTTGACTTCACAACACTTTAAAATGTCCAATGCGAGATTTTTTTTTTTTTTTTGTTCAGTTCCAACAAATCCTGAGAGTTGTGTAAGATTTGGGACTCATTAAAAGAACCTTGTTTAACTTTGGCAGCGTTAATCATCGATAATGAATAACAATGAGGCTGTCAGAAATATCTTTTCTGGCTATTTTTACACATAATGTTCCTCAATTAGATTTTTTACATTCTATAAATGATTTTACAAAGCAGCAATGATTAGTAAAATAGCTTTCATAGAATTAGGTCTAAGATTTATAGTTAGAAATCAACCAGAGGGCAGTAGCTTAGCTCCATTCGTTTTCCCATCAAATCTTCACCCTTGCTCTCCTGAATATCCCACCACCTGCGTGTGCAATAGCCAGCCTTCAATAGTTCCCTAAACAGCCATTCATCATGCGTAATGTGCATGAGCAATGCACCCCACAGGCCAACTGAAATGTGTATCATTGGTATCCCTTACGGACTGATTAGTTTTCACAAAGTATTGTGCTGTTTGAATAATTTACAATGTCCTGGTGCTTCTGTTTATTATTAAGAAACCTGTATTATTTTAGCCTGCATGCATTGGTTTAATATCCTGTTATTTTGCACCTTCAGAGGTGACAGAAGAAAGTACTGAACATGTCGTATATTCTTCAATAAGAGGTTTTTTTATGAGAACGTGATTAGGGATTAAATGTTAAAACTCAGTGGCAAATAATGTAGAGGGAGTTGGATGTGTTTGTGAAAGGGAAATTTTTTGCAGGGAAATGGCATGAATTGGATATCTCTTTCAGGGTGGAATCTTATGAGACCAATGCAGATGGGATTGCAGGCCAGCCCAGGAGGGAAACACGAGGGGTTCATGTCAGGTCAGTGGCCTGCCACGTTCTTACCTCTGGCAATCTTGCTGGAGGGAGGTGAACAACTGAAGTGGCTACTCACCCAGCAGCAGGTAATGAATAATTATCAAATAAGACTATTGAGAGGAACAGACAGGACTCCTGGATTTTCCTGCTGAGCCCTGCGGCTCTATAGAGGCAGCTCTGTGGTGGCAGGCTGGGTGGCCATCTGAGCCAAAGGCCCCATGCCCCAATGATAAGGCCGTGGGCAGGGAAGGCAGCACCCACAACCCAAATAATTTCTCTAAATGGACTTCCCCTCTGCTCCAAAGAACCTACTTGCTTTGGCCCTCATCAGTTCTGATTTCGATGAACACCCACATCCATTTTGAGGTGGCTACATGCTCTCCTTGCTGTGCCAGAAGAGCCCACCTTTCCCAGTGGGTTGATAGCCTTCCAGAGCTGCAGGCCCTCTGACTGGACCTTGCCCCTCAGAAACCTGCCCACCATCCTTCATTGGATAGGACTCCTAGAGGCACAGCTTAATTGGCCATGCTGTGCAGGCAGGCAAGATTCTCAGGCCATCAGAGACTAGGCCCCTTTTTCAATTTTCAATAGTGGTAAGATTCCACCCTCAAAGAGCCAGCATGGGCATAGTAGATTGAACGGCCTCCTTCGGCACTGTAAGATTCTGCAGCTGCAAAATTCAGCTCCATAGCAGCCATTGTTTCGGTGCTACACGTGCCATTTTGGATACCAAAATTGCCTTCATGCTATGTACGCATGCGACCCGCATATCCTACGCCAAACACCATTTCGTTGAGGGCATTAGTGTGGAGGTTAGGAGCGCAGGCCGAAAGTATGTAGAATAGGAAGATCATGTTATCAGTCAGTGTGAAATACTGATTTGATGTCTACACTGCTATTTCGATCATGCCACTCCAGTTGACATCCTGCATTAATTTTGAGGCCATAGCGTCTTTATGAGAAGAGTGGGTCATTCAGCCCATTGTGCATATGTGGACGTTTTGAAAGAACTACCTAATTGATCCCACTCCCCTGTTCTTTCCCCATAGACCTGCAACTGCCCTCTCAAAAACACAGAGCTGAACATCTAGTCAGCAGCAGGAAGGACCCCTGACCTATGCTTTATAAAGGGATCATACAGTTTGCTGAGTGATTTCTACCAACTCTACCTATGTTTCTACAATTGCTGTGAGTTTGCTATTGCTGTTTAAAGTTGATGAACTCTATTAAGCCAAAATCCCATTATAATCATTATCCCACCATTGCGCACCTCCATACTTCAGAATTAGTACTGTTGAAATAGATTATTGAAAGGGAACCATCTTTCATCCAGAAATGATGCAAATATATCAGTAGAATAAATGGAAGCAATCATCATCAAGAGCCTAGCGAAAGGCCAAGAGGGACTGCACGTTGTTTTCCTAAGTAGCAGCAATATGATCAATGTTTGCAAAATAATCCTTTCAATCAAAGATCTAGCTGAGATCCATAATTCATCTCCTCCAACACAAAATCTATAAAATCAGTTCTGTGAGCACCCTGCCGAGATGAACTAAGAAATTGACTTTCCTCAATGAGATGTCATTAGCAAGTTCACTTAGTGTCATTTTATCGTGTGCAATAGGATAGGTTAGTATAAACGTTATTGAACATAATTCATTCAGCAGAGAATCATTAAGACTGGTTTTATAAATAGGGGACAATGTAACATTTACAATGTAGGAAAAGCTGTGTATTTACCATGTTCTTGCATGATATACTCCCCCTGCCTCAAGCCTTGTGTTTGTATTACCTAGACTACATTGACCAATGTGGCAGGAAGATGAGATGTTGACCATTCATATACCAGTAACAAATGGCATTGTTGCAAGGCCAGAGAAACTTATTTTCCCCTACTAAAGATGGTATTGAACAAAGGCTTCTTTATCTTTCAAAATCTTAAAATATATCACCAAACAATTCCTCTCTAAAATTAAGATTGATTTTTTTTTCTGATTCTGCATTCTCCTTTTACTCGTAATTTTTGGTCTGTCCAAGTGAAAACTATTTGATAAGCAAGTGCACCTCATTCCAAAGTTCACTTAAGCAGTGGCAATAGTATAAGCCTCTCAGTGTAGTAAATCAAATGTAGTTTTCTTTAATAATCTTTTAATGTCCCAACATAAATAAAATAATTTTAAGTTTAAGAGAAAAAAAATAGGTGAATCATTAAAATACAAAGTTAAAATTTGAATGTAATGATGTAATTGATGATGTGGAGTAATAGTAGCAAACAAGAATTTAGAAATGATCTTCAAAGTGGTCGAGTGAGGGAAGTTCTAAGTACAAACCAGTGAGCTAGTAAAATAAATTCTATTATCTCCACCTTGTGAATTTTTGCTGCATAGAGACATTACGATTGCACTGACAAATGATGGAAAATAAATCACACAGATGTGCTCAGCAACAGTGATTATGATGACTGTGCCACAGTTATCCAATTTACCTTTAACCACTGTTTTCAAATGATATATTTTATTCCTCTCTGCAACCCCAGTTGTGTCTTCTCTTCAGGTTGGTCCTTTCTCGAACTCTTTACCTTTTTTAACCTTCACTTCTTTCTACAATCTGCATGGCTTTAAAACCAAACTCCAGTACCATTTAACCATTACTCTGATCTTTCTAGTTTTCCATCTATTTTCAAACTTGGTGATACTCAAAGTATGATGCACTATTTGTCTATATTAACCACCCAGACTTCACAACAAAATATTTTTTTATTAAACAGATTGTTCTGGGCCATTAAGCCTGAGAGACAGAACTGTTCAGAATTTAGCTGTGGTAGATTTTACATTCTGACTCAGATGGTGTAGTCTTTTCTCTTTTTCTTTTCTCTTGGTCATCCTCGACAGATCCTTCTGACCATGTATGTTCCCATGTATTCTCCATTAATTGGCTTCTTAAGTCTTCACCTCTGCAAAAGAGTCAGGACCCTGAACTTGCTTGTTTCCTAAGGTATCCTTTCTGCTCAATCTACTCATTTGAGCTCTGTCACTTACCCTGTGCAGATCCCTGAACTTGCTATTTACAATACCCAGGGTACCAATTTTTGTGCACTTCACCATGCCCCTGGTGGGCATGCTCCATGCAACTTTTTAAAATTACTACTTTATATTCAGCTTTCCCTCCTACTGTCTATTTCAATGACAATGAACCCCCATTCAACAGTGATGAGTTCAGTAAATTTGTGAACTACCTGGGTTTCACACATCAAAAAAATCACACCACATTAAGCAAGAGCAAATGGAGAAGTTAGAGATATATGCATACCTTGAAAAAAGTGATACATACAGCTACAGCTAAGAGCAAGTAGTGGAAGCAAGAATTGTATCGCTGTTTTCAGAATTACAGAGTGACTCCTCACTTATTTCTCACCATCTGAGGAACTCCAAGCAAGGTGAAAATTTGGTCAAGCTCTACGATGACGGCATTCTTTGAAGTAAATGTAACTATTTCTATGACTAGGAATCTGTTGTAGTCATCAGTGACAACAAGGGGGTATTCGTCAGAGCGTAAATCTCCAAAATCAATGCAACCTTCTATCCATGATTCTGCAAATAGTTGAGAAGTCTTGAGAAGATCACGAAGATTTCAAATTGCAGTTGCTTGACAAGGCAAATATTGATCAATTTTGTGCTCAACCATCAAGTCGATTCCTGGGAACCATCCAGTTTCCCTAAGGAATTGTTCGGTTCTGTGCACAATTGCATACGCAGTTTTCACTATACTACACTAGGTAAGATCCTACTTGTATCGTTCGATTGCCCATGGAGAACATGCCGAGATTTTGACAAGCAATACATAAAACAACGCAGCTTACATTTATATAGCACCTCTATATAGATCCTCACTTAACTACTGGAAAGTACTGAACCACACTCATCTTTGCACATCCTACGCCCACACATCTTCCTGAGTTAATGATCAACATGCATGCAAACGTAATCGAGAACAGAAGGACCAAATGAAAGCAAGTGCAGAACAAAACATGCAGCTCAGAGCTACACCACTAAAGCCAGGAGATAAAGTGCTTGTGAAACATGATGGTCGTGTTGGAAATCAAACAACCCCTTATGACAAAAACAGAATTAACTGGAAAAACTCAGCAGGTATGGCAGCATTGGTGGAGAAGAAAAGAGTTGACGTTTCGAGTCCTCATGACCCTGGAACCCCTTATGACATCCAGCCATTTGTTGCAACCAAAACAAGGGATCAATGATCATTACTAAGTATGGTTTGCATATCATCACACAAAACTTGTCATTCTTAAAGCATTGAAAATACCATTCGTATGCGTTGAATCTATTTAGAACAGCATCTCAGATGAAGAACAAGTTAAATGAGACCACACCTGATATCAGATGATATCCTATTCATGAGAGAAAACGGCCACCTTGCTTAAGTTATCAGGTTACGAAATGAACTACTTTCATTTGGTAAACAAATCTTTTATCTCATTGTACATGACTAAGAACAGTGTCAAATTAATATAAAAGTTAGAATATGCAATAGTGTATGGTGAAGTCGAATGTTCAAGTTATGCTTAAGTTTATTCTTTACACTTTTGGAAGCAAACCTTTGAAACACATTATGCCTGTAATTTACTAAAAAGGATAGGTATGTAATTTATTGAAAATTGCATTGTGCATTTTGTCCACTTAAAGTTACCATACATGTACTAGCAGAGGGAATCTAATAAAGGAATCCATGTTTTAACAGCATATGCAGCCTGATTCTGAATGCTTCTTACTGAATCTTATTGTTTCTTCCCAAGAACTTCATACATAGAAGCAGAGAAAGGTACATATAGAATTAGCAGAGATAAGTATTATCCATTTGACTGGTCTCAAAGTTTGAAAAATATTATATGCTCCTTTATTTCTTATACCTCTTAATGGCTTTTGCTCCCATGTTTTTAAGTTAGCCTGGGCACCATCTTCACGAAACAAGTGCTTGAAAGCAAAAAGATTTACCAAACTGTAACACATTACATTAAAATTCTTTATCCACATTTCATTTACAAGTGATATCATGCTGAAAATTATATTTGGTTCTTCTCTCCCCCCCTTTTCCTCCAAAACAAAGAGAGATTGTCAGTCACATTTTCATAGGGAGAGTATCCCTTTACCAGGATGCAAGAGCACCCTGCTTTTTGATCACAGACTGATCTGACAGGTCTATTGAGACACCTCCTTATAAACTACACCTAAACAACAATAATCAGCTTCATCCAAGTTTAATTCTTTCCTACCTTTGTAGCATCCTAGACTGTGGGCTTTGAATCTACATGTCGGTTTTCTAATAAAGCAAAACATAGTTCCAAAGCACACTTATGTTCCAATGTCAAAACACCAAATTCCCAATCTATGCATAAAACCATCTGATTATCTAAATGTTACCTACTGCACAAAATGCAGCCACCAGTCACCTGAAGATTATAGCATTTTTAAGAGCTGTGCATGAAAAGCTTTTGCTCATTGCACAGTGCTTGTGTTTTGACTGAGTGCTGAATGAATGATTAAACAGCCTGTGACATAAATATTTGCAAATGTTTGTTTTATTTATCTGGGTTTATTGAAAATACAGATCCAAGCATAATCCTGGTTCAGCACAGGATTCCTTGGCAAAGTGGTTTTGCGTTTATCAAGCTATTTTCTAATGCAGAACAGTACAGATGAGTCAGTGAAATTACACTGTGGGTGATGAAGCCGTTATCTATAGAGAAGTCAAGGTTGAATTTAAGCTTAAAGTATTAGCATTCTACATATTGCAATATTCCTTATCTACATTTGATTCTGTGTGGCTCATTCCATCAGGCACCCTGTGGGGATGAGTTGCTAAGGCCAAACTTCTATTGCATTGATCTGCAAATACCCGAAAGTCACAAAATCTGCAAAAGAGGGGAGACCCTGTCAGTGTTGAGTAAGACCAGAATCAGACAATTAGAGTTAAAATAAAGACCAGTTACGAGAAGAAACAGGGATTATTTACTTCTTAAAACTCAAGATGACAATTCATTAATTGCACCTCAACAATTACAATTTAGCTTCAGTATTTCAAATCCAAGAAGCTGCTGGTTTTATTGCAGCCCCACAACGACTGAATTCGACAGAATCCCTCATCCAAGAAATGACAGAATTCATCTGACACTTGCAGCAAGTTCTCAGCAAACTTGGGACGCAAATCATTTTAAGCCCAGATTTTGTGGTCAGTGGCAAACGAATGGCCCCAGCTGTTCATTACACTTTAAACCTGAGCACAGAATTTCTCTAGCGTTTTCTACTAGAATTTGTGGTGATTAGAAATCTGCTACAGCCCTCTACAGGGGATCTTGGATCTGTGCAAACAGAGCAAGCAACTGTGTATCTTCTTACCCAACCAGATTGGAGAAGCCTTGCTATGACACAGGGCCGAATTTTTGTGAAGGAGACAGGCATTGGGAGTCGGGAAAGTCCCCAAGTCTGCAAATTTTGCTCCATTACAGAGGGCCCCACCCACCATATTTTTGTTCCAGGAAGGTGGGGGCAGGATGGAACTGGGCACAAGGTGGTAACGGAAGCAGGTACATGGTAAGGCTGGCAGGCTGGAACACCCACCTCCATTTACTGGGACATTGGCCCAGATGTAATGATGAATGTCAGGCCCTCATCCTTTCACCTCCTCATCCCCCTCACTCCTGCACCTATCCCAAATGTCTTCCATGGCCTTCCATACCACTTCCATGCCTCTTATATGCTCCATGTCCTCTCCATTCACCCTCATATCCCACATCTCCCTTTTCAAGTCCCCCATGCATGCTCCATACCCACTCTCCCAATATACACCATGTACCTGCTTTTGTTGATACAGTTGCTTATTATGTCAGTTTCAGGATTATTTCAAAGACTTACCAGACTTGCAAGTCGGGTAAGTCTTTGAAATAATACTGAAACTGATACAATAAGCCACTGTATCAACAAAAGCAGGCTCAACAGGCAGCCTCTTTATGAATGCCTGGCCAGGCTCCAAGAATGACTAATGCATCAAGATCTCAGCCAGCAATATTTATACATCTGCAGAGGTGAGGGAAAGTTTTGTTTGATTGACATCTGTTCTTGTTTCTTGGAAGAGTTTTTCACTGCCTGTGTGTTTGTTTTGGTTGATGACTCAAGACTAGGGTTTTCTTCATGGTTCATGCCTCCTCTGAGTAATGGTGAAGCATGTCCACTTACAGAAGAGGTCCAACTCCATTCAATTGTTGGAGGGTTGAACTCCCCACTTCCACAATGGTGCTGCATGCAGGCTGAATATCAGCGCCCATATCCCACACCAACAAAAATTGCTGAATCAAAATGGGGGCAGGAATCCAAGACTTAGGTTCTGCCTACCATTTTAAAGGGCTCCTCAGTCAACGAGACTCAGCAAAAATCCATGCCACTGAGTCTAAAATCAGTAAGTGCAAGTTAAAATAGTTAATTCATTGTCAAATCATGTAAATAAAGTGAAATAAAGAAATATGGGGCTAGGGGTGAGAGAGAGAGATAAAAAAAATCAGAGAGAAAAAGTTAATATAAAAAAATTATTTACATTTTTAAAATAACAATAATTAAAATCTGATGGAATAAGATGCCACACTTTTAAAAGTTCACATCCAGTGCCAGAGAAGTTGTTTGGCAATAATTAAGACAAAAACATACTGCTAAAATTTTACTTAGGCTGGAATGGATACACTAACTTTTTTCTGGTAACCTTAGTGGGTATCCATCATACAAGCACAACAATTTCATGCTGTTGCATGTTTATGAATGACAAGTCTCTTGGCAAGATACCAGTATAGCACAGTTTCTGGAGGAGCAGGATGATTCAGACAACAAATTCCTGACTTATGCATTCAACTGCGCTTGTGCAGTCACCAGAAGTTGTTGTTTGATTTACTCTTTAATAATTGCATACCATAAAACCTGGGCCATTGGATATTGTGTTAGGGAGCCAACTCTCAATGCTTTTGAGATACTAGACTGCTCAAGATCTTTGTTTATTTCAGAAAGAAGCAGTTTAAAGATAAGCATTATGTCCGAAAGAAAATAACACAACTGTAGCTACATATCACCTAGTGGGCAATTTGTTCTAACTTTATACATGGTTGGATATATTTATTGATCTTGTTCTCTCAATGGAGAGTTGCACTCAAAGGAACTCAGGTCAAAAAGTCACCACTACAATTTTACATGCTTTATCTGACCCACAAACCTCATGAGCGCTGCTCTGTCTTAAGATTTCGATGACAGTAAATTTACCCCTAGTATGTACATGACAACAAGAATAGCAGTATCATTACTGTTTCATATCGTACCATTATTTATTATTCTGAACTTTGCAGAATAGATATAATCTGTGATGTGCATCTTGAAGAGAAAATTACAGAAATGTAGAAAATATAAAGATTCCTCATTTTAAAAAAGAAAATATATGATATCCATCACAATTTATTAATATTCTGTTCTGTGATCATAAAAATCTTCTGAGTTAAACACTGCTCTCTCATTGTGGCTCAGTGCAACCAGAAGGCACTTCTTAGCTTACTTTGATAATGCTAACCATTCTGCATTGTATTTATATATGAAAAAACTTGTGATAACTTAGCTCTTTGAAGGAGCATTTCTTGTTCTCCTTTACCCGCAGCTCAGCAGTAAATAAAAGGTAGCTATAAATTGATTCATGAAACACTCTGGTAATGTTCAAAGGCAGAGAATTAAATCACATTGTGGTCCAAAACAAACGAGGAGTCAATTGTCTCAAGATTCAACTCAGGCCTAGATTGGCTGTCTCAGTGTTCGAGCCAGGCCGGGGTCACAGCCTCGAAATTTGAGCCAGGCCAGGGTCACAGCCTCGATATGTGAGCCAGGCCTGAGTTGGTTGCCTCGATATTCAAGCCAGGCCTGAGTCAGTTGCCTCAATATTCGAACCAGACCTGGGTCGTGTGCCTCAGTATTTGAGCCAGGCCTGAGTTGGTTGCCCCGATATTTAAGCTAGGCCTGATTTGGTTGCCTCAATATTCGAGCCATACCTGGGTCATGTGCCTCAGTATCTGAGCCAGGCCTGAGTCAGTTGCCTCAGTATTTGAGCCAGGCCTGGGTTGGCTGCCTCGATATGCGAGCCAGGTCTGGGTCACTTTCTTCGATATTACAGTTAGGCCTGTGAAGCTTCCACCACGAGCAGGAAGGAGCTTGATTGCCATATTCAGAAGGAGACATGGAAGGGCTTTGTGCTGTTTACTCTCAGGAAAATGAGTCTCAAACTCCTCAGTGGAACCTGGTGTGTGATGAGATGACACCTGGTGGGCCATAGCTAGGAGGTCATTTTAAAAATGCATACACTTTAGTAAGGTAAAGTAGATCATTCAAAGGCCCTTCTTGTATTCTATTATGTTTCATTCTGTCACTTAGGGTTTTCATAATCATCAATGCCAGGTGCAATTATTTACTTTGTACTATCCTCCCTTTATTGGAACTAGAGGTAGTGCCACCAGCAGTCCTTCTAACTGGCATGTTTGGGTGGAAAAGAGAACAGTAGAAGGCACTCCAACGGGTGCTCTGTGCACTCCATTCATGCCCACACTCAGACCTCAACATCTTCAGCAAGATAGCAAGCCTTGGCACACATTGATAGTGATGGATCTGATTGCTAGCCAGCCTGGCATTTATTGCCCATCCATAATTACCCTTGAGGAGGTGGTAATGAGCTGCCTTCTAGAACTACTGCAGTCCATGTGGTGTAGGTACACTCACAGTGTTGTTAGGGAGAGAATTCCAGGATTTTGACCCAGCGACAATGAAGGCGGGTGATATATTTCCAAGTCAGAATGATGAGTAGCTTGGAGGGAAATTTCCAGGTGGTGGTGTTCCCATCTGTCTACTGACCTTGTCATTCTAGATGGTAGTGGTTGTATGTTTGGAAGATGCTGCCTAAGGAGTCTTGGCAAGTTCCTACAGTGCATCTTGTAGATGGTTCACACTGTTGCCATTGTTCATCTGTGGTGGAGGGAGTGAATGTTTGTGGGTGGGGTGCCAATCAGGCGGGCTGCTTTGTCCTAGATAGTGTCAAGCTTCTTGAGTGTTGTGGGAACTGCACTCATCCATCACACTCCTGGCTTGTGCCTTGTAGATGGTGGGCAGGCTTTGGGGAGTCAGGAGGTGAGTTGCTCACTGCAGGATTCCCAGCCTCTGACCTGCAATTGTAGTCACAGCATTTATATGGCTAGTCCAGTTCAGTTTCTAGTCAATGGTAACCCCCAGGATGTTGATAGTCAGGGACTCAGCGATGGTAATGCCATTGAATGTCAAGAGGCGACAGTTATATTCTCTCTTGTTGGAGATAGTCATTGCCTGGCACTTGTGTGGTGCAAATGTTACTTGCCACTTGTCAGCCCAAGCCTGGATATTGTCCAGGCCTTGCTGCATTTGGACATGGACTGCTTCAATAACCAAGGAGTCGCAAATGGCGCTGAACATTGTGCAATCATCCCCATTTCTGACCTTATGATAGAAGGAAAGTCATTGATGAAGCAGCTGGAGATGTTTGGGCCAAGATCACTACCCTGAGGAACTCCTGTAGTGATGCCCTGGGACTGAGATTATTGATGTCTAACAACCACAATCACTTTTCTTTACACTTTACAGCCTTCCGGACTGAATATTGAATTCAACAACTTTAGGTCGTGAGCTCCCTCCCCCATCCCCACCCCCTTTCTGTTTCCCCCTTCCTTTTTTTTCCCAATAAATTATAAAGATTTTCCTTTTCCCACCTATTTCCATTATTTTTAAAAAAAAAAAAATTTTTTTAAATCTTTTATGCTCTCCCCAGCCCCACTAGAGCTATACCTTGAGTGCCCTACCATCCATTCTTAATTAGCACATTCGTTTAGATAATATCACCAACTTTAACTTTAACACCTATGTGTTCTTTTGTACTATTGTTGTTGACATCTTTTGATGATCTGCTTCTATCACTGCTTGTTTGTCCCTACAACCACACCCCCCCCCCTCCACTTCTCTCTCTCTCTCTCTCTCCGCCCCCCCACACACACCTTAAACCAGTTTATATTTCAACTCTTTCTTGGACTCGAACTCAAGTTCTGTCAAAGGGTCATGAGGACTTGAAACATCAACCCTTTTCTTCTCCGCCGATGCTGCCAGACCTGCTGAGTTTTTCCAGGTAATTCTGTTTTTGTTTTGGATTTCCAGCATCCGCAGTTTTTTTGTTTTTATCACTTTTCTTTGTGTTAGGTATGACTCCAACCAGCGGAGAGTTTTCCCCCCAATTCCCATTGACCTCAGTGTTGCTAGAGTTCTTTGATGCCACACTCAGTCAAATGCTGCCTTAATGTCGAGGGCAGTCATTCTCACCTCACCTCGGGAGTTCAGCTCTTTTGTCCATGTTTCAACTGAGGCTGCAATGCGGCCAGGAGCTGAGTGGCCCTGGCAGAACCCAAACTGAGCTTCAGTGACCAGATTATTGCTAAGCAAGCACCACTTGGTAGCACTTTTGCTGTCCTCTTTCATCACTTTACTGATGATCGAGAGTAGACTGATAGGATGGTAATTGGCCCGGTTGGATTTGCCCTGCTTTTTGTGTACAGGACATACCTGAGCAATTTTCCACAATGCCAGGTAGATGCCATTGTTGTACTGGAAAAGTTTGGCTAGGGGCGCAGGATGAGGGGTAAATATTAGCCAGGAGGTATGGAGAACTCCCTTACTCTTCTGTGAAACAGTGCCAGTGAGCCACTGCTGACACCTGTATAGATGGTTAAAAAACAAATACAATCAACCAACAACCCTTGCTGGAAATGCACGTATGTGGATGTCAGATGACAGTTAAGTTCGAGTTGCCTTTGTTCACAGTTCCTTGCAGTGAAATATCTTACCATTGCAATTAAACCTAAAACAAAAGCTGTGGCCACTTGGAGTCAGATGTCTTGCTGATGTCGCAGGGAGGACTCAGGAGGGGTGAGGTGGGGCAAGGCAACAAAAAAGGGTGGTTAAAAATTTGCAAGGATTTAAGTTTGAAACATCTGACTTGAACTCAATTTACAAATATCACAGGCGGTTTTATGTCTTGGGTAAATGAGTTTGTTGGCCAACCGAACTCTAACTGCATGCCTTCCTGTGTTCTCATCAATTGCTGCTTGCAATCAATAACAGGGAGAGACTGATGTAAGGATAAATGGTAATGGTTTATTGAGACATAGGGCAGAGCACCAGATCATATGTGCTCACTCAGAAACCTCCAGAACTAGACTTACAGTTCCTAGTTACCCACACTGTGCAGTGATTCATCAGTGCTGTCACATGATCAGTACACTTGCATTCTCTTAAAGGGACAGGGTACCTCACTTTACCACATCCCTCCCCCTTTGATTAAAAGTACAGCTAACATGCTTAAAACACATTGACTATTTACACAATAACTATTTACCAGTCAAGTCTCTCAGGAGGTCTTTTTTGATGGGTTGAGCATCGTAACCCAACAACCTTGGCTGGTGTTTCCTAGACCTCCTTTTCCGGGGCAGTTGCCCACTATGTGCCTCAGAGGGTGATTTCACCATCTTCTGGGTGAAGACATGTTCACTCCTGCTGCCCTACTGCTCCAAGCTGAAACAGATAAAGGGCAACAAGCACAAAGCAATACAGCGATGAGCTACATGATGTGTGAGAAGAAAAAGGAAAAGAAAAAATATATATTTTTGTTTTTCTTTTCGACGACTGTCAATAATTTCTCTTTTTCTTCCTGTGTGTCCTTTTCTTGGTAGCACTGACTCATATCTCTGTCTTCACTTTAATTTCGCTGTTGGCTGGACTAGACTCAGGCATTAGCCGAACGTGAATGATCTCAGTCATTGTGTTTTCCGACAGCTCTTCTGAGAATTCAGGGCCTTCTAACTTTAAAACTTCAGGGCTTTTACACAGCTGCTGCTTCAGCTCTTCCAATTCTTTCCTATTCTCATTAATAGTTTCCTGGAGAATCGCTTATCATTGCCCTTTCTCAACTAGTTCATTCCTTAGCTCAGCCAGAGACAGGCTTTCCTTTTCTTCTTCATATCTTTTTTGTGGCACAATTTGAGAGCTGATTGAATTTTGCAGCACACGCAAGTCCTATAATAGATTTTCCATTTCTTTTCGAAGGATGCTGACTCCAGTTTGAATTCTGTCCTGGTGTAACACTCCTAGGGGTTATTCTGTTGGGTCTTTGTGTTCATCATTTTTTCTTGCAGCAACATTTCAGGTTTCGAATTGGGAACTTAGCAGGCCCTCAAGATTTATTTCTCCCAGCCAGTTCCTTCTGAGGAGACTCGGTCCTCTGCCTGACATTATAAATAGGGGTAATTTTGCAGACTGTTCCTCATACTGCACCTTGACTTGGCATATCCCTTTCACATTTATTTCTTTGCCCGTGTATGTTCTCAGCATTGTGTTCGAAACTTCAAAGGATGGGTTCCTTTACTCAGATATCTAAATGTATGCTCTCCAATGATGGACATCGACCCTCCTGTATCAACTTCCATCATAATGGGTTGTCCATTAACTGTAATGACTACTTGGGTTAGTATGGTTCTACCCACTATATAACTGAGGTTACATAATGAATGGGTATCTGATTCTATTTCTTCTGGCTCTTCCATGAGGCATGTTTCACAATTTTTCCTTCAGCCTTTATAGTGTTGTTTTAGCCCTTCTCTGCAGTGTCGCCTTATGTGGCCATAGCGGTGGCAGAAAAAGCACCTGACTTGTTTGAGTTGTCAATCGCTCACAGGACGTCTGGATGTATTTCTCTCATTCATTTTGTGGGTTTTCACTGCAGTACTGTTTTTTTTCAATGGTCTGGAGCTAGAGACCATTTCCTGCCTTTCCATGGAATCCAAAGTTTTTGCGCCTATTGTTGCCAGATTGTCCCACAAGACCAGATTGACGGCTCCATTTTTTCTATCTTTTATAACTTTGGAATTTCTAACAGCACTTTCCATTGCTGCAGCTAATTCTAATGCCTTATTGAAGTCCAGACTGGGTTCAGCCTTTGGATAGTATTGCCTCCAATCCCACATATCAGCCGGTCTCTCAACATATTACTAATGGATGTTCCGAAATCGCAATGCTCAGTTAATACCTTTAAAATGGCAACATAGTCAGCTATTGTATCCTCTGGAAGCCTGGTCCTTGAATTGAACTTGAAGCGCTGCCAAGTAACTGAGGGCTTTGGTCTCAGGTGGCTCTGTACATTCTTATTAACTTGTCGAAAGTCTTCGAGTCTGGGGCGCTAGGTGACATAAGGCTGTGAATCAGCCCGTACGTTTTGGTCCCGCATGAGGGCAAAAGAATCACTTTCTTCTTCTTCTCCCCCACAATGTCATTAGCGGTAAAAAAGAACACTAGGCTTTCGACATACTAAGACCAGTCATCTGAAATGGGGTCGAATGGATTGACACGCCCGAACTGCGGCATCGTTAATGGCTGCAAGGGGATTGCGCTGCCGATGGCTTCCCAGTTAATGACAAATTCAGGTGTTTGGCTTACCGTGGCTTTCCTGACTGCTGTTGATCAATTCATGTTTTGCCTTCCACAGAGTTCCACTCTCTCTGCAATGTCTTGTAATTTTCTGTCCATAGCCATTTTTCATGTATTTACCAGTTTAAATGCATTGCCACTTTAAGAGCAGTCACCTTTTTTTTAAAAATCAGTCTCTGCAGCTGTCGGCTTTTCTCTGCGGAG
This sequence comes from Carcharodon carcharias, assembly GCF_017639515.1. NCBI lineage: Eukaryota > Metazoa > Chordata > Chondrichthyes > Lamniformes > Lamnidae > Carcharodon > Carcharodon carcharias. The sequence goes on along the minus strand of NC_054474.1, from coordinate 72,628,564 downwards.
TTTTGCACTGCACTCTTCTCGAGTTTTGGCGGGATCCCCACGATTGCAATTCTGCAGTGTTTTCTTTAAATTCCAAACTGCAGCACTGCTTTCTGCTCCGATTACCGGCTGTCACCTATTTTAGAAGTAAGTACAGTTGCTCTTTCCAGTGCTTTGCTCAACCATCTTGAAATTTATTTTCTTTTGCTCCTTATCCTCATCGCCACTTTTATGTCTTGGGTAAATGAGTTCATTGGCCAACCAAACTCTAACTGCATACCTTCCTATCTTCTCATCAATTACTGCTTGCAATCAATAATGGGGCGAGACTGATGTAAGAATAAACAGTGATGGTTTATTGAGTCATAGTGCAGAGCACCAGATCATATGTGCTCACTCAGAAACCTCCAGAACTAGACATACATTCCCAGTTGCCCGTGCTGTACAGTGATTCATTAGTGCTGTCACGTGATCAGTACACTTGCATTCTCTTAAAGGGACAGGGTTCCTCACTTTACCACAGGTGGAATCTTACCAGGTCCATAAAGGAAGCTTCATTGGATCAATACCCCCATACACTTTTGCCAGAGGCAGATTCAAAATAGCAGAGACTACATATCAGGTAGCAGTGAGTAGCTAATTAGGCCAATTGTGGGCAAGTTTCAGACAGTATTTTGCAGGTGTCAGAGAGGCCGGAGACCAGTGGCAAATTAGAGTTGCCCACCCGGCCACAAGAATTAATATACTACATCCTCGGCCATAACCATTCCTGTGGAGGAGTTGCCCCCTCCACGCCGATGGCCCAACACACTTATTTTTTAAATCTAAGAAGGCTTCCAAGTGCACTACCATTTTGAGGCACCCTCATATTTCCCTACCTTCCTCAGCAGTGCCCACCTCTTCCTATGGGCTGCCATCTGTTCAGTGTCGTGGGCTCTCAGACTGGGCTTCCTATCTCAGGAACCTGCAGCCCACTGTCCTTAACTGGATGGTGAATGAGGAGCTGGCCTGCTAATTGGCTGCCTCCAGTAAGTTTGTGATATAGTGTGGATGACTGACACCACTAGGGCCGGGACCCGAAAAACGTTCCCAATCCTTGATTATTTTCTATGTCGGGAAGATTCTGTACCACATCTTTCTTTTTCTGACCATTATTAATAGGCTCTAAGTGATAATGTTATCTCATTAAAAAATTATTCCAGTGATGACATTTTGAGCACATCAGTCGTAGAACTAATGGCTGATCAGACAACAGCTGGCTTTTTGCTTCATTAATGTTCAAACACTTTCTGTAGAAAGACATCAAAAATTCTTTCAACTGATTCTCATAAGATGAACCAATAGATGGTTGCTTGATGTTCACTTATCATATCATGACTTTGAGCAAAGGTAGAACTGGGATGCTAAGGTTAAAATGAAAAAAAAACTACAATTCCAAAATACATCCTCAATCTTCCTTTCAGGATTTTCACAAACAATTTCAATTCTGGCATTAAGGAGGTACTGAATTCTGATACAGTGAAACAGAAAGTGGTTACAATAATGAGGTGAAAACTATTTGTGGTTCTGCCAGAAGTGAAATATTAGGAGTTATTTCCACAGTTAATGTGTTTAGACAACTCAACATGATGGATTTACTCAGATGGTGCATTTTCTATTGTCAAGTTTAAAACATTTATTTAATCAACGCCATTATACAGACATACTGAGAGTCAAAAGAAAATTGAAGTAATTATTTCAGATATAGAAATTTTGATCCCTTCATTGAACAACCCAGACCAGTGCTGATTCTCACAATGCTATAACTACATAGAGATATTGGGCTGAATTTTATCACAATATGCTGGTGGAGGGACCCTGACAGATATTTTACCGGCGGCAGTCTCTTAATTGGCCACTGCCGGGACCACTGTCCAGTTGAGGAGTTGGCCTGCCTCCCAGAATTGCCAGCCCAAACAGAGAACCAACAATGCTGCAGCCTCAGCTGCACCACCATTAGAAGTGGCCACTGCTGAAGCTGCAGGATGGAGAAGGTACCTCCATGGCAAGACGCACTCAAAGACAAGGAAAGTTTTTTTTAAATGACCAGAGCCAGGTAGGCGGACCCCAACGATTGGGTTTGGGAGCACCTTCCAGCAGGAGCTGAAGCTGTGGAAGCAGACAGTACTGCCACGGGTGGCCTCTCTGTTGATCATGCAATGGCCATAAAGGGAGGACCCTAGCCTCAGGACCCGCTAGGAGGCTGCCAGGATTTACCTGACTGTCTCGATACAGGGCAGGGGCCCCTCCCGATGCCAGCAGGGGCAGGAGGTGGCCTTAATAGGGCATTTGATTGGCACAATTTGTCACCCGGTGGACAGTCACGCTGCTGAAGTTCCTGCCGCTGGTAATATGCTGTTGGCGGGGTGGGGGGTGGAGACATCAGTCTCCTCCCCTGATGCCTTCCATTGCCATTTTACCAGCCCGACCACCTCTCAAACTAGTCTCCACAGGGCTGATAATCCATCCCAGAGACTTACAGCCTCAAATAAAGAAGCTTTAGGAAATTATATTCAGGGCTGAAGCATTCTCAAAACTAAAACACATTTTGTAAAAATTTTACCTTCCAGAATTTTGTTGCCTTTATCACACTCACATATGTATGATCTTCACTGAAAAGCAGTAATGATGAAGCCTATATTATAATGGACCAATTTCTCATTATAAATAATCTATTTGCCATGAAATTTAATTTGCTTGTCAGAAGCTCATTAGATTCTCCCACACAGTTTCTCATGACCTTTTAAATGCAATGAAAGATTTTTTTTTCTAAAACATATTGTGCTTTCTGTAATTCACTGGATTGCAGAAATAACACAGTTTCAATGAAGTAGGCAGAGTATTAAAGATCAAATTGTCCTTTAGGTCATAAATGGGATGGAAATGTAATAGAGATCAGCAAAAGACAAATGTGTTAAATGAGTCCTTTGCAATAGTCTTCATGAACAGAGGTGATGAGAAATTTCTGATCCAGTCAAATGCCTCTATTGTACACATAAAGGTCAGTAGAACATATATAGTATTATCAAGAGATTCAAAGAAGCAAAACCAGTGCCTGATACATTGTATCCTGGAATGCTTATGGAATTGTGATTAAAAAATAGGTGATGCACTGTTTAAAATTGTTAGGTCCTCAGTCAATACAGCAGATAAAGATGAGGACAGTAGATGTTATACCAATATACAAAATTGTCAGTAAAACATGATTTGCGGAATTATAGGTCATCTAACATTAATTAAAAGTCACAAAAATATTTTATAGGCAGTTGGCTGATATCACATGAACTCTCAAAGATAAAACACATTTTGTAAAGGTTTGACCTTCCAGACTTTTGTTGCCTTTATCATACTTGCAAAAGTATAATATTCACCGAAAGGCAGTAATGATGGAGCCTATATTATTATATACTATTTTCTCATCTATTTGCCATGAAATTTAATTTCCTTGTCAGAAGTTCATTAATTTCTCCCACAAAGTTCCTCACGACCTTTTAAATGTAATGAAAGGTCTGTTTTCCCAAAACGCATTGTGTTTTCTGTAATTTACTGAATGAGAGTGTAGGAGCTTTATCCAATGAGAGTGTAGGAATCATAAGGACTAGGCAACATTATTCTGTGTTTTTAGAACAAAGGTCACGTTTTCAAATTTATGAAAGTAAATTAATGAAGAAGAACCATTTGGTGAGTATACCTTCACTAGCTATTGCACTTTGAGATTATGAGAAAGTTTGCTAGCCCCTATGATCCTCATTGAAAATCATAGTGGCTAGTGGTGGGTATATAAGTCCTGGTAGGATCACCCAGGCCAGACAGGTCAAAAGTATTCTATGAAGTCCACCAGTCTTCATGGTGAGATGATCTCCTAGATGAAAGGCAAAATGATATTCCAAAGGAGTGAAATATCATGCTCCAGTCATATGGCAGTGGAATAAATGGATTGTTTAATGTGCCAAGGGACACAGGAGACTAATTAACCACTCTACTTAGATTTTCTAAACAAATTTCATAACAGTCTCAGAACCAGGACTTTTAAGGAAGATTGGACTATGGAGTGACAGCTAGAATTTAATGCGGATAATGTAAGGGAATGAACATCAATGCAACAAACATCCATCTTTACTTCTCTCCACTATTGGAAAAAGGCCCATGAATACTTGCAACCTTCATGCTGGACTTCTCTAAAGATCTCCTCTCTGGTTTCAGAAAAACTCAAATTCATTGAACTGTCTACCTCTAATACCTGATACTATGCCCTGCTCCCTTGTTATCCCATCCTTTCTCATTTCTGCTGGTTCTCCATTTTCAACTGGTTGAATCTACATAATCCTGTCCCATATCCACTGATCCATCTATGGCTTTAGGCCATTTTACATATGTTATCTCATCCAACTCTATAACTGCCCTGGCACACAATGCACTTTTCCAATAATGGCCTCCAGTGCATCTCTTACTGCTATTTCTTCTCCACTTTCTACATTCAGCCATTGTGGCACCAAACTCTGGATCTCTTTTACTAAACTCATATCCCTTGCTACTTTTTTTGCCATCTTCAAAAGCATCTTCTAAACCTATCCCTGTTGACAGCATCATTACCATCCCTGAAACTTCCCATACTACTGCCTGCCATCTGTTCTCATCTCCAAGGAGGGCTTTGGGATGTTTTACTGTGTTAAAGGCACTATAAAAACAAGATTTGCCTCCATCGGACAAGTGAACAAGGACAAGGCAGGGATGTAATTGACGAAAGTTGCAAGTATTTTTCAGTGATACATTTACCAGGCTCAGTGAATTACAGAGACAAACCTCAGGGGTAATTCATAATCAAAAACATGTTTCAATTCTGCATTAGAGATTTCTGAAGCAGCCACATTTAGAATACTGCAGTGGTAGTAAACATTCTACTTATATGTTAATATTTGTAGAGAATTAAGACAATAGCAAAATCAAAGTGCAATGAGTTATGAAAAGACTTGTGATTGAGCTGATTTTCATTGGAGAAAAGATAACTGATCAGATTAATAATTAGGCTATTAATTGTTCAGACAGGTGTTGAGGTAATGCACATGTGAGCAGGTTATTTAATTTATATTTAGTAGCAGAAAACCCAAGTCAAAATAAACACACCTCAAGGGAGACTTGAGATGAGATGATACTTGTCCCTGAAAAATTGTAGATGCATGAATAAATTCCTATCAAAGGAAACTGACAATCCAAAATTGATCGATAGCTTATAAAGAATGAATTGAATATTATAACAATCAAATTTTCTCTGGAACAATATGGCCGGAATTTTCTAGCCTCATGGGCATCAGGCGTCATGGCAGGTTGAGGGCCGGTGTGAAAGCACAGCAGGATCATCTGATGATGTCTGCCATGGTGGAATGCCAATCCCGATGGAGGCCACTTTGCATCCCACTATTGGGATGCAAGGTAAGGCCCAACTGGAATCGCCTCACCCAGGCCAGGTTTACCCTTACACTGACAGAAAAAAACATGACGGCCCAGAACACGTCTGAACAAGCATGACATGCAGAAATCAGGACCTACGGTTAGGGCCTTGCTCAGATCACGGAGCTCCGAGAAGCAAGAGATGCTGGAGCCCTACAGCCACCGGACGCTGAAGGAACATGTGCATCGCATGCTGGGTGGATTCTCATGGACATGGCTCCACTGCATTGCTAGTCTGCTTCGGGACATCATGCTCTTGGCCATGGGCTGCTAAAGATGATCAGTGAGGCAGGGGAGAGGAATGTCCAACTGTGAGTGGGATAAGAAGGGGTGTGAGGTTAGGAGCAGGGGACAAAAGTGTCTAGGGGTGGGGGAGGGGGTTATGTTGGGAGGGAGCAACAAAGGTGTCAGGGGAGTGAGGTTGGGGGGTAAAAAGAGGTCGGGGGTGTTGACGTTGGGGGAGAAGATGTCAGAATGTGAGGTTGGGAGGGGAGAGGAGGGACTACAGAGGAGCAGGGTGTAATGGGGGAAAACGTGGCAAGTGGGGAGGTAGGTGTAAGGGGGGAGGAAGTTGTAAGAGAGGAGCTTGGAGGGGGGAATGAGCTCAGAGGGGGAAGGATTTTGGAGGGAGTTTGGAGGGGGGAAGGTGTCCAGGGGAGGAGAGTATAAGGGCGGAGGAGGGAGTAAGGTGGGGGGATGACCAGGTGAACATGCAAGGGAGGGTACTGTGGAGTCAATGACTGTCTCCTGGGGAGTGAATTGAGGCTGGGCGTGGTACGAGGGAATTTGTTTTTTATTCATACGTGGGATGTGGGCTTCGGTGGCTAGCCCATCCTTATTTGCCCTTGAGAAGATGGTGGTAAGCTCCCTTCTTGAACCACTGCAGTCCATGTGGTGCAGGTACACCCACAGTGCTGTTAGGAAGGGAGTTCCAGGATTTTGACTCAGCAACAGTGAAGGAAAGGTGATATACTTCCAAGACAGGATGGTGAGTGACTTGGGAGGGGGAATCGCAGGTGGTGGTGTTCCCATGTGTCTGCTGCCCAAATGGTAGTGTTCGTGGCTTCGGAAGGTGCTGTCTAAGGAATCTTGGTGAGTTCCTGCAGTGCATCTTGTAGATGGTACACACTGCTGCCACTGTGCGTCGGTGGTGGAGGGAGTGAATGTTTGTGGATGTGGTGCCAATCAAATGGGCTGCTTTGTCCTGGATGGTGTCAAACTTCTTGAGTGTTGTGGGAGATGCACTCATTCAGGCAAGTGGGGAGTATTCTATCATGCTCCTGACTTCTGCTTGTAGATGGTGGACAGGATTTGGGGAGTCAGGAGGTGAATTACTCGACACATGATTCCTAGCCTCTGACCTGTTCTGTAGCCACAGTAGTTACCTGGCTAGTCTAGTTCAGTTTCTGGTCAATGGTAACCACCCCAAGGATGTTGATAGTGGGTAATTCAGTGATGGTAATGCCATTGAATGTCATGGGGCGATGGTTAGATTCTCTCTTGTTGGAGATGGTCATTGCCTGATACTTGTGTGCCACGAATGTTACTAGCCACTTGTCAGCCTAAGTCTGGATGTTGTCCAGGTCTTGCTACATTTGAACATAGACTGCTTCAGTATCTGAGGAGTTGTAAATGGTGCTGAACATCGTGCAGTCAGTGAACATCCCCAATTCTGACCTTATAATGAAAGGAAGGTCATTGATGAAGCATCTGAAGATGGTTGAGCCGAGGGCACTACCCTGAGGGACTCCTGCGGTGACGTCCTGGACCTGAGCTGACTGACCTCCAAAAACCACAACCTTTGTGCTAGGTATGAATCTAGCCAGTGGAGAGTTTTCCCCCTGATTCCCATTGACTCCAGTTGTTCTAGAGCTTCTTGATGCCACACTTGGACAAATGCAGCCTTGATGTCAAGGGCTGTGACTCTCACCTAATCTCGGCAGTTCAGTTCTTTTGTCCATGCTTGTACCAAGGCTGTAATGAGGTCAGGAACTGAATGACCATGGCGGAACCCAAACTGGGCATTAGTGAGCAGGCGATTGCTAAGCAAGTGCTGTTTGATAGCACTGTTGATGACTCTTTCCATTACTTTGCTGATGATCGAGAGTAGACTGATGGGGTGGTAATTGGCCGGATTGGATTTGTCCTATTTTTTGTGTACAGGACATACCTGGGCAATTTTCCACACAGCCAGGGAGATGCCAGTGTTATAGCTGTGCTGGAACAGCTTGGCTAGGGGTGTAGCAAGTTCTGGAGCACAAGTCTTTAGTACTATTGCCGGAATATTGTCAGGGTCCATAGTTTTTGCAGTATCCAGTGCCTTCAGCCATTTCTTGGTATCATGTGGAATGAATTGAATTGGCTCAAAATTGGCATCTACGATGCTGGGGACCTCCGGAGGAGGCCAAGATGGGTCATCCATTTGACACTTCTCGCTTAAGAATGTAGCCAATGCTTCAGCCTTATCTTTTGCACTGATGTTCTGGGCTCCTCCATCATTGAGGATGGGGATATTTGTATAGGCTCCTCCTCCTGTGAGTTGTTTAATTGTCCACCACCACTCACACTGGTTGTGGCAGAACTGCAGAGCTTAGATCTGATCCGTTGGTTGTGGGATCACTTAGCTCTGTCTATTATTTGCTGCTTATGTTTGGCACACAAGTAGTCCTGTGTTATTGCTTCACCAGGTTAACACCTCATTTTTAGGTATGTCTGGTGGTGCTCCTGGCATGCCCTCCTGCACTCTTCATTAAGCCAGTATTGATTCCCTGGCTTGAAGGTAATGGTAGAGTGGGGGATATGCCGGGCCATGAGGTTACAGATTTTGTTCAAGTGCAATTCTGCTGCTGCTGATGGCCCACAGTGCCTCATGGATGGCCAGTCTTGAGTTGCTAGATCTATTCGAAATCTATCCCATTTAGCACAGTGGTAGTGCCATACAACACGATGGAGAGTACTCTCAATGTGAAGACAGGACTTCTCCTCCACAACGACTGTGTGGTGGTCATTCCTACTGATACTGTCATGGACAGATGCATCTGCGGCGGGCAGGTTGATGAGATTGAGGCCAAGTACGTTTTTCCCTCTTGTTGGTTCCTTCACCACCTGCCACAGACCCAGTCTGGCAGCTATGTCCTTTAGGACTTGGCCAGCTTGGTCAGTAGTGGCGCTACCAAGCCAGTCTTGGGGATGGACATTGGAGTCCCCCACCCAGAGTATATTCTGCACCCTTGCCATCATCAGTGCTTCCTCCAAGTGGTTTTCAACATGGAGGAGCACTGATTCATCAGCTGAGGGAGGGCAGTACGTAGTAATCAGCAGGAGGTTTCCTTGCCCATGTTTGACCTGATGCTATGAGACTTCATGGCATCTGGAGCCAATGTTGAGGGCTCTCAGGGCAACTCTCTCCCAACTGAATACTGCTGTGCCGCCACATCTACTGGGTCTGTCCTGCCAGTGGGACAGGACATACCTAGGGATGTTGATGGTGGAGTCTGGGACATTATCTGTCAAGTATGATTCCATGAGGATGACTATGTCAGGCTGTTTCTTGACTAGTCTGTGAGATAGCTCTCCCAATTTTGGCACTAGCCCCCAGATTTTGCAGGATTGACAGGGCTGAGTTTGCCGATGTCGTTTCTGGTGTCTCGTTCGATGCCAGGTTATCCATCTGATTTCATTCCTTTTTTGTGAATTTGTAGCAGTTTGATACAGCTGAGTGGCTTGCTTGGCCATTTCAGAGGGCACTTAAGAGTCAAAACACATTGTTGTGGGTCTGGTGTCACATGTAGGCCAGACCAGGTAAGAACTTCAGATTTCCTTCCCTAAAGAGCATTGGTGAACCAGATGGGTTTTTACAACAATCAACATGGTCATTTGACTTTTAATTCCAGATGTTTACTGAGTTCAAACTCCACCATCTGCAGTGGTGGGATTTGAGCCCAGGTCTCCAGAGTATTTACCTTGCATCTCTGGATTACTAGTCCAGGGACAATACCACTGCACCATTGCCTCCCCAGTAAATGGTCACCGTGAGGAGGGCAGGGAGAGCCAGAAGGGTGGGAGGGTGAGGGTGCATCAGCAGTGGCAGAAGGGACAGCGAGAGTGGTTGCTGGGGACTCAGGGACAGACATGGACCCTGGGAGTGGGAAGGAGGAGGTCGGGGAGGCCAGTGTAGGTGTGGGTGGGATTCTCAGAAAGGTAGGGAACATGCACATTCACCTGGACATCCTGGAAAGAAAAGGATTCGGGTAGGTTGGTGATGGTGGGAGGTGGAAGGTGGTGCCAAAAGGTCAACAGTGATGGAAGAAAGAACATGGGTGACTGGGGGAGGGGAAAGGACTGCAGAGCTGACCAAAAACTTGGATTTTGATAATCGTTGTCAAAGTCGAAAGTGAGCGGAGCTTGACATTGATGGGCACAGGTGCTGCATGGGAGTGTGATCAGTGGGTGGGTGGTGGTGCGGGTCAGCTCAGATGGACAACTGAAAGAGAACCCCAGCAGACAGCATTGAAAATGCTCGGGACAGTAAGATGAGTCTGAAGGATGAAAGCTCCATGTGCATGGGAGAATGCTAGGACATGGCTCCGAAGGGCCCTGCCACACACATGCTTCTCCCTCCATAATCGCTCATGGTCCAGCTGCTTGCAGCTGAACTGCTAGGGGGGCGGATGCAGTGGGAGGGCTTTCGAAGCCTGTCAATGGCACTGAAAGACAACATTACACATTATTCATTGAAAGTGAATATATTCTCAGACATTAAAGTGACAAAATGTGTTCACCCATACAATCATTTGTGATCAGAATTTCTTAACTTAACTTTAACTCCCACTTCATTTAAGTGCTGCCCTGACATCCACTGCGGGGGTGCAATAGTTGGCTCTGTTGCCTCTGATGACTTCAGCATGCCTCCTTTTGAGAGCTGAGGCCTTGAGGGCCACAGCTTCCTTTGGCTGTCCTCCTGTGGGCCAGCTGCTCCCACTACAGTGACAGAGAATGAGGTTGAGGGGGGGTCACAGGCAAAGGGGACTCGGAGGGAGAGGACAGCCTCTGAGATCCCTGAGTAGTTGACCCAGGGGCATCCAACTGCTGCTCCTCCTCCCTTCGGGTGCCTGAGGGCCTCAGCCTGACTCCTCAAGGGGAAGGTGCATCTGGAGGGACATCAAGGTGCCCTGTTTCTCTTTTGTGTTGCCACTGCAGGAATTTACCCATGGCTACCACAATGGAATGCAGGTCTGCGCGTATATCTTTAGATTCTGCTGGATCAGGGTTTCTATGATGTCCGCCATCCTTCCCACTTCATCAGGGGGCAGGTGGACGCACTCCACCAACTCATGTGCCACTCTGTTGAGGGCTTCCAACAGCTCTGCGTGATGTTCCCCTGCCTTCTGCTGAATCTCCAGGATGAGTTGGAAGGCCTAATCCAGAGGCTCATCATCTGACTCAGGCCTCACAGATGCCTCCTCCCCAGTAGTCCTCCAAGTGCCAGGCAGCTCAGCTGAACCTGTCTCTGCTTGCTACGGACACATGTCTGTGCGGTGATCACCAGACTGTAAACCCAAGCCTGCTCTAAGCCTAGGTCCCACTGAGGCATGTGTCTCTGCGCTGGTGGAGGATGTGGGTAAGCACTGTGATGGGTCTTCCACAGGCTGCTTATTTCCATCTCTTCAATGGAGGAGGTGTCCCCTTCACTGGAGGTGAAGGCCTGGACAGAGCTGAGGGACTGGCTGGCTGAGGGTGTCAGTCGCTTGGCAGAACTCCCTGTGAACCAAAGTAGAAATAATTAGTGCATGGCAGCAGAATCAAAAGCAGGAGAGACAGCACTCACAGTTGCGTTGATAAAGGGATGGTGTGGTGCAGGATTCTCACGTGGGTGTTCATTGCCGACCGCACCATCGCCATAGGCATGCTCCACATCCTCACCAGTCAGCGTGATGGCACACTCCTCAAAGTGAGTGAGGGGTCAAACGTGGGCCACTCCACCCCTGGTCTGGGACGTCTCCCTGCTGTTGTGAGCTAATTTCTCCTGCATGAAAACAGATGGAGACGGTAAGCAGGACACATGGCACTGAATGGAGTGTTTGTGTGGTGAGTGAAGCCAAGGACAGGATGAGGATGCGAGCTCGAGAGGATATGAGCGTGATGGAGGATGTGTGCGAGAGTTCCTTGAAGTGTGAAATCACTTTGGATGTGTGAGGGGTTTGTGAGTGTGAGAGTTGAGAGTGATGAGAAGTGAGTTACCTTGGCGGAACAGGTGAGACCATTCATCCTGTAGCAGTACTATGGATGCTGTGATGGGTTTGTGAGTATGTGAGTTGAGAGTGATGAGGTGGTTGACTTACTCTGGCAGAACGGATGACAGCATTCCTCCTCTTCCTGCACTGGATGGCTGAAGTCCTCTGTGTTCTGAAGGCACTGACTGCTGCTGCCACTGCCTTCCAGGCCGGATTAGTGACTCTGGTGATCCCTGCAGCCAGATCAGTGTAGAGGGCGTCGCAGTGGCCTTCCACTGCGACCAACAGGCACCCCAGAGAGGCATCATTAAATCTGGGGGCTGCTGTCCTGTTATGTTCTACTGTGGGGTCATAAGGTCATAGAATCATACAACTATACAGCACAGAAACAGGCCCTTTGGCCCATCGTGTCCATGCCAGCCATCAAGCACCTCTCTATTCTAATCCCATTTTCCTGCACTTGTCCGGTAGCCCTGTATGCTATGGCATTGCAAGTGCTCATCTAAATACTTCTTAAAGGTTGTGAGGTTTCCTGCCTCTACCATCCTCTCAGGCTGTGTTCCAGATTCCAATCACCCTCTGGGTGAAAAAACTTTTCCTCAAATCCCTTCTGAACCTCCTGCCCCTTACTTTAAATCTATGCCCCCTTGTTATTGACACCTCAATTAAAAGGACAAGTTTCTTCCTATCTACCATATCTATGCCCCCCATAATTTTGTATACTTCTATCAGGTTCCCTCTCAGCCTACTCTGCTCTAAGGAAAACAACCCCGGCCTATCCAGTCTCTCTTCATTGCTGAAACGGTCCAGCCCAGGCAACATCCTGGTGAATCTCCTCTGCACCCTTTCCAGTGCAATCACATCCTTCCTATAGTGTGGCGACCAGAACTGCACACAGTGCTCCAGCTGTGGCCTAACTAGTGTTTTATACAGCTCCAACATAACCTCCCTGCTCTTATATTCTATGCCTCGGCTACTAACGGCAAGTATCCCATATGCCTTCTTTACACAATGAATGGCAGGACCCTAGGAAGTACAAAGGATCAGTGGGACCTTGGGGTACATGTTGTGATTTCTCGGCTAATTGATTCTTCAGCCTAACCAGAGTTATGTGAAATTCTTTCTGTTCTTCCTCATATCTTTTTAGTGGTATAAATTGGGATCTGAGGGAATCTTGCAATATGTGAAAGTCCTTCAGCGGGTTTTCTTTTTCTTTTTGGAGGTTACTCACTTGATCACAAACTCTGTCCTGAAGCAGCAGGTCTATGAGTTGCTTTTGTTGAGTCTTCACATGCTCCTTTTTCCAAACAGTAACATTTCCTGCTTCTGCTTGAGATCTCAGCAATCTCTCAAGATTGAACTCTCTTAACCAGTTTCTTCCGAGGAGACTCAGTCCTCTGCCTGTTGTCACCATGAGCGGTAGATTAGCAAATTGGCTTCTATATTGTACATGGAGCCTACCTTGTGCCTTTTACTCATATGTCTTTGCCAGTACAAGTCTTTAATCTGGCGTCTGAGTTTTCCAGCTTTAGCAAGTGGCCTCTTCCATTCATATACTTAAATATGTGTTCCCCTAAGACTGTTGTGGATGCGCCTGTATCCACCTCCATTCGAGTGGAGGTGGACCCATTTTCTGTTAACTTCTACTGTTACATAGATTGGCTCTCTTTTACCCATTTTTAAGTTGTGTGGTGAGTAAATATCTGACTGTTTCTTCTGGTTCCTCCATTATAGAAATTTCACGACTTCTGCCTTTTTGTTTGAAATTTTGCCTTAATCTTTCTTTACAATATTGCATAATGTGCCCATTGCGAAGGCAGTAGAAACACTCGGTTCTTTTAAATTGTCATTTGTTTGTAGGCTGTCTGGTTCCAATTCTGCTGTTATTATGTGGTTTTTATCTGTTAAACCATTGCTTTTTGCTGTTAATGGCGGCTGTTTCCCGCCTTTCCCCGGAGCCATGCGCCATTTCTAGCCAGTGCCTCCCTCCTGATGTGAAGAATGGCACCGTTTTGTGCTCCCTTGATTTCTTCTGAGTTCCCGACTGTGCTCTCCATTGCGAGCACCAACTCCAGTGCCTTGCTGAAGTCTAAATTTGTTACTGACAACAATTTTTTGAATGGCGTCTTCATTAATCCCACACACTAATCGGTCTCTTAACATGTCATTAATTGACATCCCGAACTCTCAGTGCTCTGTCAGCTGTTTTAAGGCTGCTACATAAGCAAGCGACTGTCTCTTCAGAGGTGCAATACCTCGGATTGAATTTAAAACATTGCGCTGTTAACGAGGGTTTTGGCTGAAAGTAGCTTTTCACGAGATTCACCAACTCATTAAATGTCTTGGAATTTGGGGCCTAGGATGCCCTTGGACTACGATTTAGGCTGTATGTTTTACTGCCAAATGTCGATAACGGGTCGCCCACCTCTTCTCCTCTCCCGATATGTCGTTGGCCGAAAAGAAAAACACAAGGTGTTCAATATAATCCAGTCATCAGTGGTCTGGTCAAATGGTTCGATGCGGCCAAATTGTGGCATACTGGGGGGAGATAACTTCAATGACTATGGTAAGGGTTGTACTTACTATCGGCCTGTAATGAGTTTTCACGGCTTTCCTTGATGTCGTTAACTGGTCGTGTTTTGCCTCATTGCCACGTTACGTTCTACTGCTTTGCTCATGAACCAGTTGCACGCTTATCTGTCGGTGGGTGAGTCGATAACAATATACTTCAGCTACAGAGACCAATATGAAATGAAGCACATGCTATTTATTTGCACAGACAATAGAGCAGTAACATGATGTGTGCTTCCCCAACCAGGCCATACACGAGACTAACATTAACATGGTAGCCCGTGCTATACAGCAATTGGGTCTTATAGTCACGTGCTCAATCTGCTCACACTCTCTTAAAGGTTACCTCAGATTACCACATGTCTTCTTTGCTTTCAGGGCCATCTGTCGCCTGGAGCAGCCCTGGTCCTCATGAAGTAGGCTGCGCTCTGGTATGCTTTAAATATGGCGCCTGGAATGAGGAAGCGCTGAGTTCATGCCATTACAGGAAAATCTGAGCCTGCCAGCGATCCAGAGCGTTTCCCATGAATGCATTATTAATGAGGCGGGATGTGCCAGGAATGGGACAATATGGCATGAAAACTCGCCAGTGCGTAAAATGACTTTTTTCCTTCCCGCTACCGCACTTAGTGCAAATCTGAGATGATTCCACTTTCTAGCTTCAGTCCTACTGGGATCATGGGAATGTTATCCGTGGAGTGAGCTTGGCTAATCTTAAGCCAATTTCTATCAGCAAACCCATTGTACAATACTGTACACTGGAGCAAATCAACAATTTCACTTGGACATCACATAATACAGGCCTGTATGCAAAATAGCTGGGGGGAAAATACAGGTGTGTAGCAAGGAGTGTTTTTGTGGTTAGACAGAAACATTATTAAAGCCTTGAAGCATGTGAGGCCAGGTGTGCAGCCTGGAGGGCAGCTGCCTCTCACGGGAGGCAAAGACGCTGGAAGTATGTATGGATCAAGTTTTTCTCTGGAGTCTATCTCTATCCCTCTGAGCTCGCAGCAGGCAGATGTTGTTGTCCTTCCTGCACAAGCTCCTCTTCCCCATTGTCCTTGTCAGATGAGGCTTGTGTCTCTTCAACATCCTCTGGATTCAGGTGCTCTGTCCTTTGGAGCGCCAGGCTGTGCAGCACACAACCTACAACGATGATATGTGAGACCCTAGCTGGGTCATACGTTAAAGCGCCCCATGAGGAGTCAAGACAACAGGAGTGTTTTTGTCAGAAGACCTTTGCTTTATTATGGCCTTTGTGGAGCTGTGACTAACATTGTACCTTTCCTCAGTCTCACTGCGAAGGTTCCTTCCAGGGGACATCAGCCAGGTCAGGAGAGGGTATCCCCCGTCACCGGGAATCCATCCATCCAGCCACGGATGTAGGTTGAACAAACGTGGCAGCCAGGAATTGTGGAACACATATGCATCGTGACTGCTGCCTGGGAATTGCGTATAGACTTGACTCATATGTTCCCTGTGGTTGCAGCTAATTGTACTTTGAAAAGTCCTTTTTATTAATGATTGCTTCCTGCTGATCAAATGGTGCTTTTAAGGAACATGTGCAGTCGATGACCCCCTGCACATGTGGAAAATCGGCTATGTGAGCAAATCCTACATATCTCTCAGCTTGGGTGTAACGGTCTGTTCAATATCTTATGAAGTCATCTGTTCTCTCAAGTGGTGCGTTGGTGACCTCCTTTTTACAGGGGTGTGTTGCTGCCTGGGAGATATCACACACTTCGTCTCTGGATCCTAGAAAGAATCTGAATGTGTAGAAATTGAGCTCTGCGGTCACTTTGAGTGTCAGTGGCACTGGTGACCAAGTCCCTCTGGGCGCAGGTCTTCCTGCATTAAGGTGCAGAGGTCGGTGACTATCTCCCGGGAGAGGTACAGTCTTTTCTGGCACCATCTCTCTGACGTCTGGAGATAATTCATCCTTGTCTTGAAAGTGAGATGCGCTGAGAGTCTCTGCCTTCTTCTCCCCTGCTGCCTGCCTGTCTGGCCTTTTGTTGGCTCCTGCTGCTGCAAGGCCTGCAAAGGGTCTACAGCATAGGATTGTGTTTCATTGTGAAACTCCTCCAGTGCTACTGGCTGCAGCAGGACAGGGTGTATGATATGCATTCCCCTAACACCCCTCAAGGCATTGACCTCATGCTGGCCGCTCAGAACAGCGCTGTCCGTTTGACACCACGCTTCAGCTCCTCAGGTCTGAGCTTCCTCTTTGAAGCTCTGACCCTCAATCCTCAGACCTGCCCCGATCTTTTCGGCACAATTTTGCTTGTCTTGCTTCTCTGCCATAGACCTCACTTTCAAGGGAATCAGATCAACTTCCGCAGTGGAGTCAGAGGAGCCAGGTGAAAACTGCCAGCTTTCAATTGTTAAGTTTCTGAAGGCACAGGAGACTTGTGCACCTCCTGTTAAATTCGCAGCGTTATGTTTAATTCAGTGTAGAGACACGCAAATTTATCCTTAAAATATTCACCAGTCTTTTCGCTGCTTTTGAGCTGCTCTGCCACCTTGCGGCCTTCCCACCGTGCACTTGATTGGACTCCATTTTCCCGCCATCAGGACTCCAATGCAAGTACACCTGTGCAATTCTTCAGCTTCTTAAATTCCCACCCGCTGGCATCCATCACTTTGATAAATACAAAAGAGATACCAAAACTACAAATTTTAAAAAAGCACTTCCATTGTCATTTTAATCACACCCCACCCTCCCCACCTCTCCAGCCCAAGTTAGAGTACTGAAGACAGCTGCCAAGTGATAATCCTGTACAATACCATAAAGTTAGCTCGTTTGGCTCACAAACAGTGCAGAATAAACTCTAATTTTAGAAAAATCAATGCATTACATTACACAATGGGGACAAAAAAGACAAGATGGATAAGTTCATCAATGTGAAAATAAAACACAATTTATTGTGAAGAAAATTTGCTGACATTAAGATCTGTATATAGCCAATTCCTATATAATATATATTAATTACCTATATATATATATATATCAATTTTTAAAAAAGGCATCCGTCCATCTCGAGAGGCAATTGATTGCACCCAGGTTGTATGTCACTTTTGTTTTGAACATCCTCTGTTGTGGCTGCAGAGGCCAATTCATGACTGGCTATTCGGCTGGCACAGGTGAATGCTGTTGGCTGAGGTCAAAGAGAAAAACATCGTTGTCGGCCCAGTGTAGAAATTTTTTATCAGGATTACTTTAATGTTTATTATAACCAAGGTGTTGATATAAATTTATTATATCAATACACCCTAGGTTGTAATAAAAAATGTGGACCAAATCAAACAAAAAGTCAGAGAATTAATAATAAAACCTCTACTCTGGGCCCATGTATAATTTAGTATTATTCTTCTATCAGTATTTTGGTCTGGATTGTTAAATTTGATACCTTGGGAGCAGAAGTGTGGCTGACGGAAGTGAAAGAGATAATTATACAGGCAGGGCGGTTAAGATAGAGAAAGAAATAGGTGGGGTGGGATGTTGCAGAAACTACAGAGGATTTTAGAGGGTTGTATTGAGCTGTGTAATTATAGCCCCAGGAATGACCCTATATAGAATTATTCAGTCAACAGAAACAGTCACTATCCACAGCCAGGTCACACAATGTAGCATGAGCCAGAGCTATTATTTAGCTCCTAACTCAACTGGAAAACATCATTAGCTGGACACCAAGGTGCTATGAAATAATAAACTGATTGCTTCAAACACTGTCAGAAATAATGCAACAGATTTTATGACTGCTTTAACCTGGTGACCAGGTTAATTAGTAAGTAAAATAATAGTTCAACCTCGCTGCTGGTGATACCTTCTACCTTGATGAACTAATCCAAACATCTAAGTCTAAAGTATGTTGAATAAATTCATTCTTCTTGCTTCCGATTCACTTGCAAGTTCTCTCACCTTTCCTTTCCTGACGTTAATTATCATGTATTTGGGGCTACTACTTTTCTCGACTACTACAGTAAAATTACTTCAAGCAGTCTGACCAATCACAGTGAGCAATTCTTCTTCACAGGTTGCAGTATACATCCCCAGAGTGCTACTCCAGATCTGTGAACAATTGGACCACAATTCCACAACAAATTTTGAAGGTTATCTTTAAGCAAAGCTACAAAGCACAGCAATATTCCAAAAGTTACTGCAAGGAAGTCTGAGGTAAGCAGAAGCTATGCATTTTCTCAGTCCAATAATGCCCTTTTTGCCTCATTTTCATTAAGAAGCAAGAAAGATTTTTATAGAAGAGGAGTAATCTAACGAGCTATTCAAGGGTAGAGAAACAAATGTGCGAAAATCTCTAATAGATCAAATATATTCTTATTAAGATGGCTGAGAAAAGCATCTGCAGTATCTCCTTACAAGAAACCTGTTAGACTTCAGAATATACTCTTCATATAAAGAATTCAACCAGTTACTAATAAACCAAATAAATAAGGTCAGCTCTATTATAAAGATTTGTTATCCAAGTGGCGTTAATGATATAAAAGTTCATTAGAAATGCTGACTACACTAATTAAACTCATTATTTGGACTGAACTGCGTGGGAGTTTCATTCAGTTGAAATGATGTTGAATGTTTCTGTAGTATCTTCTATAAGATCATTCTGTGTTCACTTCATAATACTTGCCAAAGTGTTTCTGTAAGACTAGGTAGAAATATTTCAGCATTTTTAATGTGTTCAGATCCAGGAATACTGGTTTCTGAAGAAACTCAATGCTTGCAAAGAACTAAGATTTCGAAGAAACTAAGAACAAAAAGGCAAAAATATTAGAAATATTCATTTAATTTATAAGATGATGGAACAGGTATACACAGCAATATCCTCCTTGATCTGCCTTGAAGAGCTGCAGCAGGAGTGCTAAGGATGAAAACATATCATTAAGTCATAGTTTGGTGCTTTACATCAAAAGTTAATAATAACAAAGTAGAGAGAAATATTTTTATTCCTTTAGTTTGATCAGTAATTTCAATGAACACAAAACTATTTCACATCACGCTATGACCTGTGGATTCCCAAAAGAAAGTATTGCTGCATCCTTCCCATTTCCTCATTCTATCCTACCAGTTGGTGTGACACCCACACCTGCAGATTTATGGAAAATTGATACTTTACTTTCAAAAATAAAATGGAGAATGGACCATATATTTCGAAACAAGATGGAGTTGAGAGGTCAGGTGACCTCCCTTCTTGTTTGTCAATGTACTTGGAACGGCATATGGCTAGAAGTTAGTCAGCTTGTCTGGACAGGAAATTAAAATACAAATGAACATTTGGGACATTCCATTGAGAAGTCATTAAAATGCAATAGCCCTTTCCTGTAGGTTTAGTGTTTGCTACTAGTTCACAGCAGCCCTCTGGGCTTTTTGGCTGCAGAATGGAATTCCATAGAATGGCAGTGAGGAGAAACCCATTCTATCACAAGGAGGTTTAAAGGGCTGAAACTCAAAACCTATTACGTGTCATTGTTTAAGTCATCAGAGATCATTTGTATGGGCAATGGGACACTAGGTACCATGGTCACCTGATGGAAACCAGTTTGTGATAAGGAACATTTATTAACACACATTTTGAGAGCAGCCTTAGTCAGTCAGTCAGTTTGGGAGAGCAGGAGACTCAGAGGCAATAGATCCAGCCCAGAAAAAAAAGGACCATGCCTTGAATCCACTAATAGGCAGAGAAATACAGCTATCCTTTTATCTACTGATTTGAAGAACCAAGCCAGGTCTTCGTTACAGGAGCTCGAATGTCCCTTGACTGGAGCATGGTCAGAAACCTGCTCTGCAAGTTGTAAACTACTGTAAATTTATCACTGGAAACTTGCAACTTCCATTTCTTCAATGAACCAAAAGGGAATCATCAGGCCTGCAACATTTCAAGCTTCCACCCTGAAAGACTCAAGTATAACAGTGAATTTTTGGGCTTATTAAAAAACCTAAATTCATTCTACCTCTTTTGTAATTACCTTTTCTTGTGTGTGTATCTCGTTTGCGAGTGTGAGTGGGTGCTGTTACGAATACATTCAGGTATTGAGAAAAAACAATTATTTTTCCATTTATTTAAAAGCCAATGAGACAACCTGCCCAATGTCTATTCTTGGGAATCACAGCATTAAAGGGATCAAAACACTTTTTCTTTAAAACACATATATCTGCAGTCAAGCAAGAGGTAGAAAAAGGGGGAACCATCCCATCATTTCTCCCCTATCCATAACATTAGCAACGTTGGCCCATAATTTGTTGCATTTTTGATAGCCTCCTCTGAAATTGACCACCAATTAACAGGTAAATCCTAAAATTGTGGCTTGTCATTTACTGTTCATCACAGCCTGCACTATGAAACATCCACACCCCCAGAGGCAGCCATCAGTGAAATAAATTGATTCAGTGAGAACTTCCCTCTTTCCATTTTCATATCATTGTTAGGAGCCCCATTAAAAGTTAAGCCTTATTTGATGACGTGAAGCTGGGTTTTTAACAGTGATCCAAGTAATAACTAACTGCTGAACAACCAAACTGGCCCTGAAGAAATAATTTTATATTTGTGAAATTTTGTTAAAAGTCTCCATGATGGTTAATTACTAGATTTTTTTAAACCAGATTTCTTAAATAATTAAAAACAAATTAGTTTCTTGCCGATATTTCAGCTTCTAACTTAACCCCTTTTGTGAACCCCTATCTCTATTACACTCCGTAAAATTTTAAACAGTGAATTGATTTTGGAGCTTTCCATTTCCTGATTGGCTGTCTGTGACAATTCTTTAATGTGATTGGCTGCTTGGAAAGCTTGATAGCATCACTCCAGCTTGATGTTGGAATCCCCATTAAAGAATCAACTCCCCGATGAAAGGTTAAAAGTTCTTACCACAGAGATCACAAGATCTCTGCAAGGTTTTGAGATCAGTCTTGTGTGCCCTTGCTTCACTACTAACTGCAAAATCTGGGCCATTATCTCAAGGTATGAAGGAAGCTTTTATACATATGCTGACAACAATCATCTCTACCTCTTTACCCCACAAATCACCACTGTATTGACAAATTGCCTGTCTGACATCCAATCATAGGTAAGTAACAACTTTCTTCAGCTGAACAAGGAAGACCAAAGCCATCACTTTCTGCATCCACACAAACTTCATTTCCCTACTGCCATTCCATCCATATTTCTAGTCATTCAGTGAGTCTGAACAAGCCAATGCGAAGTTCTGATATCCTGCTGAGCCAAGTCAGAACCTCCAAGTCACAAGGCCAGTTATTTGTTTTGCTGCAGTAATGCCAGTCCCCAAACCTTTGCTACTGGAACAATAATCCACCGCGAGACTGGAATGTACCAATGCTTTCTTCACTGCCTTCCTTTTCTTATCTTCCACAAACACCAACTTGTCCAAAACTCAGTTGTCTATTTTCTGTCCAGTATGAAATCCTTATCACTGCTCACTCTCTTCCTCTTGGACCTACATAATCTGCCTGACAATGTGGCATTAAAGTTAGGAACAGGAGTAGCTCATTTAGCCCCTCATCCTGTTCTGCTTTTCAATGAGATCATGGCCAATCTGCGCCTTAACTCCATATGCTTTCTTTTTTCCCATATCCCTTAATACTTTTGGTTAACATAAATCGATCAATCTAAATTTGAAATTAACAATTGCTCCAGCATCATTTGCCATTTGCAGAAGAGAGCCCCAAGCTCCCACTACACTTCTTATGAAGAACTTTCACCTAATTTCACTTCTGACAGGTCTAGCTCTAACCTTTTGACATGCCCCTAGTTCTGGATTCCCCAACCAATGGAATTGGTTTCTCCCTATCACCTTAAGTGTTCCCCTTAACAACTTGATTTTTTTTTAAATCAAATCACCTCTTAACCTTCTAAATTCCAAGAGATACAACCCTTGTTTGTTTAATCTTTCTTTGTGGCTTAACCTTTGGGGTCAAGGTGTCATTCTACTAAATCTAAATTCTAGTAAACTGTACTAATCTAAGCTGCACTCTATAAGCCAGTGCATCATTTAAATTGTATTGTATTAATCATTTTTAATCATGTAACCCTGCTTTTAGTTCTTTCATATTAATGAATGTAAGCTGGATGTCGTGGAGTCCTGTGAGCAGAGTTTTTCACATGATGGTAAGAAGATGGAGCTACCAAGAAGTTTTGACCGAAGACATTGCAGAGGCTCATATCAAATATTTAAAAATAAAGACAGTTTCGACTGAACAGACACACACACATGTCAGGGCAGGTGTCTGAGGTGGTGGTTTGCCATAGACACTTTGTCTACAGCAACTGAATTAGACAATGGCCACTCGGGAATGTGTGAATGGCCTTCTTCCTGCCCCAAGATACTGTTGGTATGCACCAGGATATTGTTACATTAAAATCCATTTGCCACAGTTTTGTTCATTTACTTCATCTATCAATATCTCTTTGTAATGTTATACTTCCATCTCATACTGCTTACAATACGACCTATCTCTGTAAGCAATTAATGAAAACAAGGAATAGTTGAGGCCCCAACACAGATCCTTCTAGGACACCACTAGTCGCATTCTTCCAATTAGAGTACCGTTATCCCTATTCCCCCTCTATGCTATTGCTCAGCCAATTTCCTAACCAGGCCATTAGTTTGCCTTCAATTCCATGAGCTTCACTTTAGCAAACAACCTCTTATGAGGGACTTTTTCAGTTGTCTTCTGGAAGTCCATATAAATAACATCCACAAGTATTCCCCTATCCACTACTTAAGTCATCCCTTCAAAACATAATCAGATTCATCAGGCATAGCCTTCCCTTTACAAATTTATGCTGCTTCTCTATGATTAGCTGAACATTTTCAAAATGTTCAGCCCCCCCTATCCTTAATTTAGCAATTTCCTATTAAATCTTTAACCTCACCTTCAAATCCTTTGGTGCTCTCACTCCATTCTGGCTCTGCACCTCCTTCAGATTCAGATAGTTCCCCATATTCTTTGTTTTGCCAACTCCGAGTTGTAGAATTGCATAGAAATTTACACACGGAAACAGACAATTTAGCCCAACTGACACGTGTTAATGTTTTTTCTCCATATGAGCCTTGGTCCTGATCTCAAATGCGCTCCCTATTCCCTTATCACTTTATTCCCCTTTGCTTCAACATCCAATTATCATGTTCTCAAATGTCACACAACATTCTGCATAAAACAAGTTCCTCCTGCTCCATCCGAAGTCTCTTATGTGTCCGTTATAGCTCCTGACTGTCTTCTTTCTCTGTTCAACACACCATTGGCAACTGAGCATTTGGCCATTCAATTCCTCTTACTATTTCTCAGCGAAGTGTCCTGAGTCATTTTGTACTTTAAAAGTGCTGTATAAATACTACTTTTTTCTTGCAGTTGAACATACAAACATACAAACAAGGAGCAGGAGTAGGCCATTCACCCTCTTTAGCCTGCTCCACCATTCAGTAAAATTATAGCTGATCTGACAGTAACCTGAAATCGACATCTCACCTACCACCTGGTAACCTGTCACCTCCTTGCTTACCAAGAATTTATCCACCACTGTCTTAAAAGTATTCAAAGACTCTGCTTCCACTGTCTTTTCAGGAAAAGAGTTCCCAAGACTCACAACCCTCTTAGTGAAAAAAATGTTGTCTCATCTCTGTTTTAAATGAGCAGCCCCTTATTTTTAAACAGTGACCCCTAGTTTTAGATTCTCCCACACGAAGAAACATTCTCACCTGCCAAGAACCCTCAGGACCTTATATGTTTCTATAAAATCACCTCTTACTCTTCTAAACACCAGAGGATACAAGTCTACCTGTCCAACCTTTCCTTATAAGACAACCCACCCATTCCAGGTATTAGTCTGGTAAACCTTCTCTGAACTGCTTCCAACGCATTTACATCCTTCCTTAAATAAGGTGACCAATATTGTACAGATGTCCTGTACAACTGATGCATAACCTCCCTGCTTTTGTATTCAATTCAATCAAATGATAACATTTTATTAACTTTCCTAATTACTAGCTGTGCCTGCATACTAGCCTTTCGTGATTCATGCACTAGGATACCCAGATCCCTCTGCATCTCAGAGCTCTGCAATCTCTCACCATTTAGATAATATGCTTCTCTTTTATTCTTCCTGCCAAAATGGACAGTTTCACAATTTCCCACATTATAATCCATTTGCTAGGTCTTTGCCCATTCACTTAACCTACCGATATCATTTTGTAGCCTCCTTATGTCCTCTTCACAACTTACTTTCCTACCTATCTTTGTGTCATCAGCAAACCATCCCATCCATCCCTTCATCCAAGTCATTTATATCAATTGTAAACAGTTGAGGTCCCAGCACTGATCCCTGTGGCACACCACTCGTTACACCTTGCCAAACTGTAAAAAACCCATTTATGCCTACTCTCTGCTTCCTGTTAGCTAGCCAATCTTCTATCCTTGCTAATATGTTACCGTCTATACAATGAGCTTTTATTTTCTGCAATAACCTTTGATATGGCACTTTATCAAATGCCTTCTGGAGATGTAAGTATGTACATCCACCAATTCCACATGTTGCTTCCTCAAATAACTCTAATAAGTTGGTTAAACATGATTTCCCTTTCTGGCTCTGCCTGATGACCTTGAGCTTATCCAAGTTCCGTGCTATAGCTTCTTTAATAATAGATTCTAACATTTTCCCTACAACAGATGTTAAGTTTATTGGCCTGTAGTTTCCTGCCTTCTGTCTCCCTCCTTTTTTGAATAACGGAGTTACATTTGCTATCTTCCAAACTAATGGGTCGTTCCCCGAATCTATGCAGTTTTGGAAAATTAAAACCAATGCAACAACCATCTCACCAGACACCTCTTTTAAGACCCTAGGATGAAGTCCATCAGGAGGTTACACATGATAAGGACCAACAGTTCTTGTTGTTTTTATCCTCTCTAGATCAGGTGCATTTAACAAATTAAACCACCCCTCCCATTAGCATAGCTGAGATTAGCTCGCCAAGTATAGACAACAAAGCTGACATCTGCCTCGTCTATATGGCAGTGGATCATATTGGGTTGTCTATTTACCCATGAAGCCATCAGAGCAGGCAGGTATAAAACTCCTGAGCAACTTTATCTACATGCTACTACAGAACTGTTTTATTGTTTCCTGAAATCAGTTTTTCCTTTTGGGATTGTAGAGAAAGCTAAATTTGACAGTGAGTTGTGTTTGTTCTGATTTTAATGGAGCATTTCAATAGTCAAAGTACTGAAAGTTGCTGTGTATATATTTAATGCACTTCAGTTACAATAGCTGTTCTGTATTAGGGCTGTGCTATATTCACAGCAGTTTGCTGGTTCCAGTAGCAAACAAGTTGACACTTGATCAGGGGATCAGGAATTAAAATCCCACAGCTGATTGTCCCTTGAACTCACTTGTTCTGGTTGGCTGAATTGAGTTAGCTTTCAGCCAGACCTGTAATGGGAGCATTGCACATTGGGGAGATATTCCATGTCACAAGGAGGATAGGCCCAGTGAATCAAGGTGAAAATCATTAAAAACTGTAATTGGTATTGTGCAACTGTACAGACTGTGCCACAACCTAGAATATCCCAATGTTGTGATGTAAACATGTGAAAATCATGAATGAAGAGGACTATTATTATGGCTATAATACTTACTGCTTTACACCTACATTAACTATACTGTGTGCACAACACTCCGGAAACTGCAACCAGTAGCCCATGTAATTGGCAAAAAATTCATGGGCATTTCTATTATTCAGTGAAAGACTGCAAACAGCCTGGGTGCTTCGAAATGAACAGTAAATGCCAATCACCATCAACTCATGCTTTATGCTGAAGCAAGCAAGCAGGCACAGATAATAGTTTTACATTATTAATTAGCCGCTCTTGGCAAATGACTTCTTGCTATAGGCACTCAATGGGGGATGAAACTAGCTCAGCTTTCATGGGACATTAGAATGAGGGCAGTAACAGCTGCAGTGTGGGGATGTCGCTGATGATTGCACAATGTTCAACACTATTTGCGACTCCTCAAATACTGAAACATTCCTGTCCAAATACAGCAAGGCCTGGACAATTCCAGGCTTGGGCTGACAAGTGGCAATTAACATTCATGCCCCTCAAGGGCCAGGCAATGACCACCTCCAGCAAGAGAAATCTAACCAGTGCTCCTTGATATTCAATGGCGTTACCATTGCTGAATCCCCCAACATCCTGGAAGTTACCATTGACCAGAAACTGAACTGGACTAGCCATATAAATATTGTGGTTACAAGAGCAGGTCAGAGGCTAGGAAGCCTGTGGCGGGTAACTCCCCTCCTGACTCCCCAGAGCCTGTCCACTATCTACAAGGCACAAGTCAGGAGTGTAATGAAATACTCTGTCACTGTCCAGGACAAAATAGCCCGCTTGATTGGCACCCCACCCAAAACATTCACTCCCTCCACCTCTGACACACAGTGCCAGCAGTGTGTACCATCTCAAGATGCACTGCAGGAACTCACCAAGGCTCCTTGGGTGGCACCTTCCAAACCCAAACTACCATCTAGAAAGACAAGGGCAGCAGACACATAGGAACTCCACTACCTGGAAGTTCCCCTCCAAGCCACTCACCATCCTGACTTGGAAATGTATCACCATTCCTTCACTGTTGCTGGGTCATAATCCTGGAACTCCCTCCCTAATAGCACATTGGGTGGACCTACACCACATGGACTGCAGATGTTCATGAAGGCAGCTCACCACCACCTTCTCAAGGGCAATTAGGAATAGCCAATAAATGCGGGTGTAGCCAGCGATGCCCACAGCACACAAATGAATATTTTTTTTTTATTTGTTTGGTATTCATCAAAAAACATTCATACAACTGGAACAGGAGCCCAGAATTAGCCTTATTTAAAGAGCAAGACAACAACTGGCAGGTAAGATAATTCACACAACTTTTGGTACAGCCCAAAGTGTCTGCGAAATGTTTTTTGAGGTGGTGAGTTGCTGGTTTGGCAGGGAGTGTTGCTGCATCCTCACAGGGTGGCCAGTGGATTTGGTTGTCTTTCCACACAAAGGTTGCGGCAGATATTAGGGTGCAGTAGCAGTGCAACATGACAGGGAGATGAAGCAGTGACCATGGAGGGAGAAAGCTCTCCACAATGTCCACTAACAAACTGGAGCCAGACTCCTCCATACTCCCTGACTGTAACAGGAGGCCATCTGTTATGACATGGCAGATGATGTGTGCCAGGTGGATCAACTCCACGAGGGAAACTTGATTATGCTATCACAACATTTTTGCAATTTGTATTTGAGATATATGCACTGGGCTCAGGAGTAATAAGTCCACCAAAGCCTTTTAGAGATTTTTTTAAAAACAAAATTGAAATATTTATCAACAAAAGAAAAGATTTCAAGCACATACATGGGATTACAAATTACTACTATAATAACTCCTAAAGTTCCTAATTAACCTGACTCCCAGCTGCATGCCTTTTTAAGGCAACAGTCCAAAAATAGATTTTAAGATTTTAAAACTGATCCAGCAAATTAACACAATACCCTGGACAGTAGAATTCCAAATGACTTTTCTCCAGCACCAGTTTCTGTAGACAGCAGGCTTATGGTACAAATACTGGGGGCTTCATTAAGGCTACTTCACACACTTCTGTTAGATCTCACAATGCCTTCTCCTGACACATAGCCTCATTTTCATTTATATATGTTTCTCCCCTTTTAATATGTAAATTCAATTTTTTCCATATGTCTTTGGAACTTTACCTTTCTCATAATATAAATCTTTTCATGTTGCCAATATTCTCATTAACCTCCTTGAAATTCAAACCTCTCTTTATCTATCTAAAAACGCACATTCCCTTCTTAGCATTTTAAAAACACTTCTACACCTTAATTTTTTGATAACTTCAACTTACATTCTGCTTGGCTACAAAAAGTAATTAAAGCACACACAGACAGAAAAACATAACCCCTCATAAACCTACTTAACAATAAATCACAATAATATTATGAAAATTTAATTTACTTTCATGACATATCTGACAGGCTAGCTATTGCACTCAGCATCTCTGTATGCATCTGCAGTTGTGTTCTCCTGTATGCCATCCCATCAAAGTCCTCATCTGAATCCCCCGTAGCAGAACCCATCTATGGCCTCGCATCAATGAGCTGGCACACAAATTAGCTTTTCTCCCTGGCCTGGCTGCAGCCCACTCCTCTGCAGTGACTCACCATATGCATTTCCCAACTTTATACTAGCCTTTAATGGATGTGCATTGCCAATATCTGAACTGCAGGCCATGAGTGTCATATCAAGTGGCGGGGCCTCTTCATCAGTGCTGCGCTATTGCTCTCTGGCTTCCTCATGGCTGTGTTGTGGCTGAGCAAACAACAGAGTTTGGGTGTCTGAATGCAGGAAATGAGCAAATGGAAGGTTGGGATGAGGCAAAGAGGGGTGGGGTGGATTGTAGGAGATCCATAGTCATACCATCTGCAGCTTTATTATCATGCCAGATGGGAGGATAAAGGTGAATTGGGAGTTGAGAAGGGGCACAGCACAGTAATTTATTGTCATCCTCAATGTTCTCACTGATGCTGGATTCCAGAGGCTCTGACATGATCCGAAGAGCCATCTAGTTGCAGATCTCCTTGCCCCCCCACTAGTTCAGCACTGCTCCTCTTGTTACGGGCCTCCATGTCTTGAAAGAGAATAGGAACATTCTCTTTGATCTCTTACGTTGATCACTTTGAAGATCATAAACATTAGATAGTGTGGACCTACACTGGTGTTGGTCTTGTTTTAAGGGTGAGTGGTGAACATAGGAAGGACCTCGGTGAATTAAATTCCCCCTTTTGTGTGGGTTGTTTTGCCTCCTAGTTTTCAGTAAAGTGTGAAGAACTGGCTAAGTATTCAAAGGGGAAAAAATTTGCAGGGCCATGGGGAAAGAGTAAGCAGGAGTGGGACTAATTTTCTTAGCTCTCCATCAAAGAGCTGGCACAGGCATGATGGGCTGAATGGCCACCTTCTGTGCTGTAACTTTCTATGATTTATATGAATGTCAGTAATTGTGTTGCACTGTTTTTGGGTGATTTACCTGCTGAACAGCTGGAGTCTATTGAAACAGCTGGAGGTCTGTTGAAGTAGCAGGAGTTCAATGTAAGGCTGGTGTCATTGAAAAAAGTGAGAGGGGAAGGTGAAGTATCTGCATATTGGACATGAGTGCCAGGGATTGCTAATGTATGATTGAAGGAGAGGGGGGTGGTTGTGGATGAGAGACTGGTGTGGTGGGTATGAGAGACTGGTGTGGTGGGTCTAAGATGTCATATGAAGATGCATTCACTGACTTGGACTATGCTGCTAGCACCCAGCACAAACATGGCATCTCTATTTCTGTACACCTCCAGAGCCACAAACGTAGTGACCCTGGGACCCCTTTCTCTGTCCTGATGCTCCATCTTCCTTGTTTAGAATTGCAACAATAGCATTCAGCAGCAGCTCCCTTCCACTCAGTGCAGCTCCCCTTTAAGAGGGACAGACTGCCTTTAAGGGGAGCAAGATGTCTGCCAATGCTGCTGTGCCTCCTGTGGCCCTGCAAGGATCAACACTACAACCATTTAAATGAGGAGGCAGCTAGAAATTTGCATGCTGCCTACCTCCACGCAACAGGTACAGCAGCTCGCAAATCATGAACTCTGTGCATGAATAAAATGCACAGACCAATTTCCAGTCCTTGAAGTTTCTGAATGCTATTGATCTCCTTGTACTACGAAACCATTGCCATATAGTTATATAAATAGTACCTTAGAATAATACAGCAATGCCCCTTTGGATTGCAGTAATTGGATTGGTTTGGTTTGGTTTCAAGCCGTGGGAATAGAATGTTTTTTTGTGCAGAGCTGAAAGAACTACAGCTGGCCAAAAGAGTTACCATGGCTTTGATTTTAAATAAAATGAAATCAGATGAACAATTGACTCTCTGTTCTCACTCAGTGTATTCTGTTACATGTCAAGCTCCCGCTTTCTCAGAAAGATGACTTAGCCTAAGGGAAAGGATGTGACCTTTTCAAAATGGAGATTTGAATGTGTTTGCAAAAAAGGTTTACAAAATGATGAACAGAACACTATAATTGATCAGATATAACAAATTGGCCCCGATCTTCCGAGAAGGGAGAGCAAGGGGAGGTCATTTGAAAAAGAGCACGGAGCTTGAAGGGAGGTCAGTTGAAAAAGAACGCGGAGCTTGAAGGGAGGTCAGTTGAAAAAGAGCGTGGAGCTTGAAAATAAAAGGAGGGGAAGCTGAAGAGGAGCAGCCAGCCTGTGAGCGGCCCAGTGAAGGAGTGGAGCTTTGAGGTTTTGGCTCGAGAGGCTTAAGCGAGCAGAGGCTGAGGACAAGCAGAGGCTGAGGACGAGCAGAGGCTGAGGACGAGCAGAGGCTGAGGACGAGCAGAGGCTGAGGACGAGCTTGCTCCCAGTGGGGTAGGGCCGGGTAAAGTCCTTTAAGTAAATTAGGAATAGGTAATGGAGGCAGCAGTTGGGGCAGTCGAGTGCTCCGAATGCAGCATGTAGGAAGTCAGGGACAACACAATTGTCCCTGATGACTACACCTGCAAAAGGTGCATCCAGCAGCAGCTCCTGAGAAGCCGTGTTAGGGAACTGGAGCTGGAGCTGGATGAACTTCGGATCATACGGGAGGCAGAGGCAGTAATAGACAGGAGTTTCAGGGAGACAGTCACCTCTAAAGGTCAGGAGGCAGGCAGCTGGGTGAATGTCAGGAGAGGGAAGGGGAATAGACAGAAAGAGCAGAGCGCCCCTG
This sequence comes from Carcharodon carcharias, assembly GCF_017639515.1. NCBI lineage: Eukaryota > Metazoa > Chordata > Chondrichthyes > Lamniformes > Lamnidae > Carcharodon > Carcharodon carcharias. Next base: position 72,597,473 of record NC_054474.1, on the reverse strand, counting down.
TGGCAGTTCCCATCAACAACAGGTATACCGTTTTGGATACTGTTAGTGGGGACGACCTACCAGGGACAAGTTGTAGTGGTCGCATCTCTGGCACCGAGGCTGGACCCTCAGCTCAGAAAGGAGGGAGGGAAAAGAGGAGAGCAATAGTGATAGGGGATTCGATAGTTAGGGGGACAGATAGTGGGAGAGATTGAGAATCCCGGATGGTCTGTTGCCTCCCTGGTGCCAGGGTCCGCGATATCTCAGATCGAGTTCTCAGTATTCTCAGGAGGGAGTGTGAGCAGCCAGATGTCGTGGTCCATGTAGGGACCAATGACTTGGATAGGAAGGAGGAGGAAGTCCTGCAAAGAGAGTTTAGGGAGTTAGGTGCAAAGTTGAAGGACAGGACCTCCAGGGTTGCGATCTCAGGAGTGCTACCCGTGCCACGTGCTAGTGAGGCTAGAAATAGGAGGATAATACAGCTAAATACGTGGCAAAGGAGATGGTGCTGGAGAGAGGGTTTCATGTTTCTGGACTATTGGGCTCTGTTCCAGGGAAGGTGGGACCTGTTCCAATGGGACGGTTTGCACCTGAACTGGAGGGGGACTAACATCCTTGCAGGTAGGTTTGCTAGTGCTGCTCCGGGGCATTTAAACCAGATTTGCAGGGGGAGGGGAACCAGAGTGTTAGAGCAGATAGTGAGGTGGAGGAAGATAAAGGTCAAGCGAGGAATGCATGTATAGACAGAAATCAAAGGGTTGTACGGGATAGAAATGGTCTTAGGTGCATCTATTTCAATGCAAGGAGTATTGTCGGAAAGGCAGATGAGCTTAGAGCATGGATTGGCATGTGGGATTACGACATTATTGCTATTAGTGAGACTTGGTTGCAGGAGGGGCAGGACTGGCAGCTCAATGTTCCGGGGAACCATTGTTTCAGACGTGATAGAGGGAGAGGGATGAAAGGGGTAGGAGTGGCATTACTAGTCAGGGAAAATATCACAGCTGTGCATAAGCAGGACAGCCCAGAGGGCTCATCTACACAAGCCATATGGGTGGAGCTGAGGAATGGGAAAGGTATGACCACACTAATAGGGTTGTATTATAGACCGCCCAATAGTCAGAGAGAATTGGAGGAGCAAATCTGTAGAGAGATAGCAGACCGATGTAAGAAACAGAAAGTTGTGATAGTAAGAGATTTTAACTTACCACATATTGACTGGCACTCCCACACTGTAAAAGGGCTGGATGGCTTGGAGTTTGTCAAATGTGTTCAGGAAAGTTTTCTAAATCAATATATAGAGGTACCAACGAGAGAGGATGCAATACTGACCAGACAGGTCAGGTGACAGAAGTATGTGTAGGCGAACATTTTGGGTCCAGTGACCACAATGTCATTAGTTTTAAGTTAATTATGGATAAGGATAGGTCTGGTCCTCAAGTTGAGATTCTAAATTGGAGAAAGGCCAATTTTGTGGAAATGAGAAAGGATCTAGGAAGAGTGGATTGGCATAAGTTGTTTTCTGGCAATGACGTGTTCAGTAAGTGGAAGGCATTCAAAGGCAAAATGTTGAGAGTGCAGAGTTTGCATGTTCCTGTCAGGATTAAAGGTAAAGTTAACAGGCATAGGGAACCTTGGTTTTCAAGGGATATTGGTGATCTGGTTAAGAAGAAAAGAGAGGTGCATAGCAGGTATAGACAACAAGAAGCAAATGAGGTACTTGTAAAGTATAGAAAATGTAAGAAAATACTAAAAAAGGAAATCAGGAAGGCAAAAAGAAGACATGAGATTGCTTTGGCAGATAATGTGAAGGTAAACCCAAAGGGTTTCTACAAGTATATTAAGAGTGAAAGGATAGTAAGGGACACAATTGGTCCCCTTGAAGATCAGAGTAGTCGTCTATGTGTGGAGCCTCACGAGATGGGGGAGAAATTAAATAGTTTTTTTGCATCAGTATTTACTCAGGAAACTGACATAGTGTATAACGAAGGAAGGGAAACAAGCAGTAGTGTCATGGAACATATAGAGATTAAAGAGGAGGAGGTGCTTGCTGCCTTACAGCGAATAAAGGTTGATAAATCCCCCGGCCTGACATGATATTCCCTTGGACCTTGAGGGAGACTAGAGTAGAAATTGCAGGGGCCCTGGCAGAAATATTTAAAATGTCCTTAGCCACGGTGAGGTGCCGGAGGATTGGAGGGTACCTCATGTTGTTCCGTTGTTTAAAAAAGGCTCCAAAAGTAAACCAGGTAATTACAGGCCAGTGAGCCTGACGTCAGTAATAGGTAAATTATTGGAAGTATTCTGAGAGATTGGATAAACAATTATTTGGACAGCCAAGGGCTGATTAAGGATAGTCAGCATGGCTTTGTGCGCGGTAGGTCGAGTTTAACGAACCTTGCAGAGTTTTTCGAGGAGGTTACCAAGAAAATAGATGAAGGAAAGGCTGTGGATGTTGTCTACATGGACTTTAGTAAGGCCTTTGACAAGGTCCCACATGGGAGGTTAGTTCAGAAGGTTCAGACACTTGGTATCCATGGAGAGGTTGTAAATTGGATTCGAAATTGGCTGTGTGGGAGAAGACAGAGAGTGGTAGTGGATGATTGCTTCTCAGACTGGAGGTCGGTGACTAATGGTGTGCCTTAGGGATCTGTGCAGTGACCATTGTTGTTTTTTGTCTATATCAATGATTTGGATGATAATGTGGTAAATTAGATCAGCAAGTTTGCTGACGACACTAAGATTGGAGGCGTTGTGGACAGCGAGGAAGGCTTTCAAAGCTTGCAGAGGGATCTGGACCAACTGGAAAAATGGGCCAGAAAATGGCAGATGGAATTTAATGCAGAAAAGTATGAGCTGTTGCATTTTGGAAGGACAAACCAAGGTAGGGCATACACAGTAAATGGTAGGGCACTGAGGAGTGCGGAGGAACAAAGGGATCTGGGAGTTCAGATACATTATTCCCTGAAAGTGGCGTCACAGGTAGACAGGGTTGTAAAGAAAGCTTTTGACATACGGGCCTTCATAAATCAAAGTATTGAGTATAGGAGTTGGGATGTTATGGTGAGGTTGTATAAGACATTGGTGAGGCCAACTTTGGAGTATTGTGTGCAGTTCTGGTCGCCTAACTACAGGAAGGATATCAGTAAGATTGAGAGAGTGCAGAGAAGATTTACTAGGATGTTGCCGGGTCTTAAGGAGTTGAGTTACAGGGAAAGATTAAACAGGTTAGGACTTTATTCCTTGGAGCGTAGAAGAATGAGGGGAGATTTGATAGAAGTTTACAAAATTATGAGGGGTATAGACAGAGTAAATGCGAGTAAGCTCTTTCCACTTAGATTAGGAGAGATAAACACGAGAGGACATGGATTTAGGGTGAAAGGGGAAAGGTTTGGGGGAACATTAGGGGGAACTTCTTCACTCAGAGAGTGGTGAGAGTGTGGAACGAGTTACCATCTGACGTGGTAAATGCGGGCTCACTCTTAAGTTTTAAGAATAAATTGGATAGATACATGGATGGGAGAGGTCTGGAGGGTTATGGACTAGGAGCAGGTCAATGGGACTAGCGGAATAATATTTCGGCACAGACTAGAAGGGCTGAATGGCCTGTTTTCTGTGTTGTAGTGTTCTATGGTTCTAAGCAGCCATCATCATCGGACAGCTGCTCCGCTTGAAATTTCCCCTGACTCAACACTGTGCTGCATTTCTTGCTGGGTCTTCCAAGCCCAGCTTTACCAGGAATGCAGAGTGCAGCGTCCATCAGGGAACTCCATTGAAGCACAGCAGAGACAGGCTGGGGCTTGGGGAGGTGAGACAGGGCACACCCCCTTTTAACTAGTTGCCATATGGTAAGTGTAAAAGGCCAGTTTGAATGTTAGTGAATGAGCAAAAGGGTCCGTGGATGAATGAGTGATTAGTAGGGTGGTAGAGTGGATGAGGTAAGTGGTTAGGTGGGTAGAGTGGGTGAGGTGGTAGATGGGAGAGGTGGTAAGTGGGTAGGGTGACAAGTGGGTAGGGTGACAATGGGGTAGGGTGACAATGGGGTAGGGTGACAGTGGGAAGGGTGGAAACTGGGTAGGATGTGTAGGGTGGGCAGGGTGGCAGGTGGGCAGGGTGGCAGGTGGGGAGGGCCACGGGTGAGTCGAGGGTTGCATGGTCGGGAGGTAGTTGAGTCTGGTCGGGGGTTGGGTAGTATTGGGTAGTATTGGGGGTAGTCGGGGGTGGGGGGGGTGTCGAGTGTCAGGGAGAGCGATTGGGATGTCAGTTTCGGAGTTACTCAGGGTTTAGATGAGGTTATACATATCATCACCCAGAGAGGAATTACCTTATGTTGATCGTACTCTTCAGCAACTAATGCTCGACTGCAGCATCATTATTCTTTACCACTACCTTTATCCTTTTCTTTCCAAGGTGGACAGGATGTTACATCAATAGGGTGGTACTGTCCAAGTAAACTTCACACCACTTAAGTCAGCCAAATTGGCATTCTTTTATCCCATGGTTGTCTTTTACAACCCTTTGAAACAGATTTCTGACTTTGATTTGTAAATTTACTTCCGAGGCTTTCTTGTTCATATTCACCTATTTATTTATGTCATAATGGTGGCATAATGATTATGTCATAATCATACTTATTGAAACAAAGTCACCAATGTTAACACAGCTTTGAAGCGTGATAGTCTGTTGTCTTTAGTTCTAATTTTAGGATCTAGAGACTTGGATAGCTGATCCATGTTTTGAAAAATGTGATCTTCTTATTCTGTACTGACGAGTGGCTTTTGTTTATCTGTGTATAAACAGCCTGCAGCTTTCAGTGGGTTTTGTTTTACTTTGTAAAAGGCTCTTTTGGCCTTGCAAAGCATGCTGGTATAAAATTTGGTCAAGTTATATTAAATCCAGAGATTGCAGGTAAAACTCCTGAAAACAATTTTCATTACATAGAACATTTTAGTAACAGTAAGTACTTTTGTGAATATCCTTAGTAGCGAATGAAAGATGCTTTTACTTTTCATCTTTGAAGTTTCACTATTATTGGTGCTCACTTTCAGAGAAAGTTGGAAAGTGAGAGATATGCAGATATTTTAGAGAGAAATTTACCTACTATTTTAAGATGCAAAGGAAACATTATTTTTATTTGATTTCAGAAAAATACGCAGAAAACACTTAAGGCCCTACCTGAGGAAATCTGTTACAATTTTTTACATATGACCTCTCAATCGAGATGTGCATCCCTCTCCCATTCCTACACACCAGCCACTCTTGCCTGAAACATTGTAACCTCCAACTCATTGTGAGTAATGTCGTGGAAGATCTGTAAATGTTTAAGTAAAATAAAATGTTCATATTTTACACAAAGATAATTGTGCCTTTCAAAGTTTGTCATATCATCCTGACAGCATACAAATGTTTAAAATATTCAGCTAAAAAAGATAACTGTTCCTGCTAATTCTTACCTAAATTAAAAGGCATTTTGAAATGTTGAATGCTTTAGTGAATACAATCATGCTCAAGGGTAAACACTGACATTTGTTCCATTAATTTGACAATCCACATAGCTTCGGCCTTTCTTATACAAAATGAACATTCTGTTCCTAAACATTTGGGATCTGTCAGTTAAAAAATCAGCCCTATTCTGGTGACTTCAGCAGAAAGACAGCAAAACTTCTCTGAAATGCAGTGGGCGAAATTTTCCGAGCCCGCTGGCTATAGGCGTGATAGGTGGTGTATGCAGAAAATATGGTACTTCACAACGGTGTGAAGGCAGGTCGCAATTGTCCGCTCAGCCCCCCAATGGCGGACCGCCATTGTTCGGCGGGGAGTTAATTGTAACACATTAGCATATCATTAAAAGGCTATCCCACCAGGCTCTTGGAACCCCACCGTATCATCCATCCAAGTTGGCGTTGCTTTCCCGCCGACGTGTTTGACAACAGCACACAAGCGACATGCACTTGGCGGCCTTCACTTTCAGGGAACTGAGGTGAGTGAGCAGTAGTGTTCTCCACAGCTCACCTGTTGTTTACAGGCCTCAGGGGTGCCGCGGGGGGAGGGGGGGACACAACTGAGGCCTAGCCCTGGATGCGGCTGCTGAGGGGGAAGATGGTATCCGGGGGCAAATGCTGGCAACCTCGGAGGCAACTGCCAATGAGGGGGCGGGGTCAAGTGTTGCCCTGGCACTGCATCCTGCACACAGGCAATCGAGGTGGGGATCAGGGTAAGCAAAGGGAGTGGCCACACATTAGAGACACCTGTATAAACTAACCATGCCTCTGCAACTAAGACAGGTCAGGTGCAGCCTCAGTGATATGATTGGGATCGGGCTCCTAGCCTGCTCACCCATGCAAGCAATGTGGAGGCACCAAAGGGCCACCAAGCGCTCCATACATTACCTCCCCCCAGCAGCCCCCCACTCTCCCGGCACAGACTTCGAGTCCGCCACCACTTTATTGGACCGCGAAGCAGTTGGACGGCACAAGTTGTACAATCTCCTCGCCAATGCTGAACATGTAGCAGTCACTGCTAAAGGTGCTCACAGCCCTTTGCAATCTCAGCATCCTGGTTTGGACTTGTGTCCCCATGTCGTAGGTTGACAGGGCAGCCATGCCGCGCACTCATCTCTGGCCATCTGAGGGGTGAGCAGCACTCTCTGGGAAGCATTAAGGGGCAATCACACAGGGCCAGGAAAGGTGCTAGGTACAGCCATGATAACCACATCTCTCTCTCTTTCATGCAGCAAGCGGACCAAATCAGGATCATGGATCCTGGTGACCTAGCTGTATGCCTGATGGCCTACAGAGACCGTAGAAGACCAAGGAGAGAGCAACTGAGGCACCTGGCCACACAAAGGCAGCAGCACATGAACCTCATCAAGAAGAGGCATCAGGGGCTCCCGCACATGCTTCGGTGTGATTTGGTCAAGCTGAGTGAGTGGGCAAATGCATGGCAGATGCAGTATAATGTGGATAAATGTGAGGTTATCCACTTTGGTAGCAAAAACAGGAAGGCAGATTATCTGAATGGCTACAAATTAAAAGAAGGGAATGTGCAATGAGACCTAGGTGTCCTCACACACCGGTCGCTGAAGGTAAGCATGCAGGTGAAGCAGGCGGTAAAGAAGGTAAATGGTATGTTGGTCTTCATAGCGAGAGGATTTGAGTACAAGAGCAGGGATGTCTTGCTGCAATTATACAGGGCCTTGGTGAGGCCACGCCTGGAATATTGTGCACAATTTTGGTCTCCTTATCTGAGGAAGGATGTTCTTGCTATAGAGGGAGTGCAGTGAAGGTTTATCAGACTGATTCCTGGGGTGGTGGGACTGACATATGAGGAGAGATTAAGTCGGTTAGGATTATATTCGCTGGAGTTCAGAAGAATGAGGGGGGATTTCATAGAACCCTATAAAATTCTAACAGGACTAGATAGGGTAGATGCAGGAAGGATATTCCTGATGGTGGGGCAGTCCAGAACCAGGGGTCACAGTCTGAGGATATGGGGTAGACCACTTAGGACTGAGATGAGGAGAAATTTCTTCACCCAGAGAGTGGTGAGCCTATGGAATTCGCTACCACAGAAAGTAGTTGAAGCCAAAACATTGTATGTTTTCAAGAAGGAGTTAGATATAGCTCTAGATATAGTATCAAAAGATATGGCGAGAAAGCAGAAGCAGGCTATTGAGTTGGATGATCAACCATGATCATGATGAATGGTGGAACAGGCTTGAAGGGCTGAATGGCCTACTCCTGCTCCTATTTTCTATGTTTCTAACCTTGCCCCTACATTTTGGTGCTCCCCGGATATTCACAGCAGAGGAGGAGGCAGCCCGCTGACTGTGACGCCCTGTCTGTGATGACTTTAGCGGACGTCCTCTAGAGGGCTGAGATTTGAGGGCCCCGGCCTGCTTTCAGGGTTCTGCTGTGTGGCAGTGGCACCCTCCTCGGCCTGTGAAGCTGGATCTGCGGAGGTCACAGGAAGATAGGGCCGGTCACAAGATTGGCCGGTCACTTCCAGAGTCACCTGGGTGGATGGCCCTGGAGTGTTCACCTGCTGATCCTCTTCCCTATGGGTGCCCAAGGGCCCCTGGCTGACACTGTGAGTGGAAGGGGTAGCTGGAGTGAGATCAAGCTATCTAGCACCCCTCTCGCGTACACACTGTTGGAGGTTAACTATGGCATCAGCGATGGAGTTCAGCCCACACAGCAGCGCAGGAGTGACATCCTGGACCAATTTCTCCTTGGCTGTTGCCATCCTGCCAATGTTGATCTCGGTGCATTGCAATGCAGGTGCAGACGGATGGATTCCTCCATCGTATCTTGCAAGCTGAGGAGTGCAGCGGACATCCCTTCCTGATGTTCCCTAGCTTGCCTTTGCAGCTCCAGCAACTGTGATATGACCGAGTCCGGAGGCTGGTCATCTGACTCAGACTCAGCAACGTTCTGTCCTCCAGCGTTCATCCCAGTATCGGGGACCTGGGAAGTCCCTGCCTCCGCTTGCTGTGCATCAGGAAGTGCGATGTGCTCATCAGATTGTGATCCTGAGCCTACTCTAAAGCTAGGTCCCACCGAGGTGTGTGTCTCTGTGCTGGCAGAGGGTGTGGGTGAGCGCTGTGACAGGACTTCAGGGAGGGTCCCTTCAGATTCCTCTTCAGAAGTTTCTTCGTAGCTTGATTGGAGGCCTTGGGTCATGGACTCTTGGCTGTTTGGCAGATGTGCCTGCGAAAGCAAGGGGAGATAATTAGCGCATGGCAGTGGCCTGTGAAAGAGGACACATCGCTCACAGCATGGTTGTCTGATGGATGTTGCACTGCTGGGTCCTTACTTGGTAGAGCAGAACCGACCTCACAGTCAGCACAGGACCGGTCCTGGTTATCACCAGCCAGCTGGATGGCTCTGTTTTCGAATTCTGTCAGAACTTCGAATTCCAGTGTCCCTCCACCTGTTTGCAACCTTTCCCTCCTGTTGTGAGCCAATTTGTCCTGCATGGATAGAGATGGGGAGAGTGTATCAGGACTCCTGCCAGGCCTGATGATTAGCATGTCTGGCCCCTGTGTGGGCGGTGAGTAGTCCCAGGGATGGGATGAGGACAATGACGTTATGTGTGAAAGAGTGAATGGTGATGTCCCTTGCACTGGCAGTGAGTGAGGGCCCTGTGGATGTGTGATGGGTTTGTTTGTGTGTGAGTTGGAAGTGATGAAAAGAGTGACTTGCCCCAGCAGAATGGAGATCATCATTCATCCTTTTGCAGCACTGGGTGGCTGTCCTCCTCTGCAGGGCATTTGTGCTGACCACCCTTGCCTCCCAAGCCAGGTTGGTGACATTTCTGCCCATCCTGCGGCCAGAGCGGGAGTAGAGCACATCCCGGTGGACCTCCACGGCATCCAGCAGTCGCTTGAGGGACCCATAGTTGAAGCGGGAGGGGCTGCAGTCGTTTTGCCTTTGCTGGCCATGTCTCCCGGGCAGCAGTGGTAAGCTGGTGGCGATGAGCGCCTTGCTGGCGGCTGCCTTTTAAACATGGGCAGTTGGTGTGATGCAACAGCAGGGTGATGACAAGCGGGCAAATGAGAGCCCGCACGCATGGAAATGGCGTCTTTCCTGGAAATGCATAAATAATGAGGCGGGCTGGGGAAGATACAGCATTAAAACCCACCATTTTCGTCGGCGGGTAGGACACCATTTTACCCGCCCACTACTGCGCTTAGTGTAATTCTGGGAAAATTTCGCTCAGTGCTTCAAAAACAGAAGTGTTAAATGAAAACTTTCCTTTCAATATTTTTCTTCATACCTCTTCCTATAGTTTGCATTAATCCTGGATTTCAGCAATTCTTTGGGTGAGCATGACTAATATTTTCATTAATCAGAGGATGGGTGTCTCAAATAAAAATCAGAAATTACAAAAGCACAGGTCTGATGTACCTAAACTACTTATGTAAACTTCTGCTGGAACATATCTATAGAAGAAGACACAACAATGATTTTGGTAGATCTTTGCACTTAGGAGTTCTTGGATTTTAAGGTACAACTCAACTCACTGGAGAAATATCTTTTTGCTTAAAATTTAATCCTAAGATTCTAACATAAACAGAACAGCAAATAGAACCTGCCCAAGGTTCCAGTGCTTGTTTTGTGATGTGATCCTTCCACTTCCTTTGAGGCAGAAAGCCTTGCATTTATTTGGTGCCTTACACAACTTCAAGGTATCTCAAAGCATTTTACAGCCAATGAAGTACTTACAAGGTGTAGTGACTGCTCTAATGCAGGAAACATAGCAGCCTGTTTGCACAGCAATGAAATAATGACCAAATCATTTGATTTTTGTGAAGATTGAGGGATAAATGTTGGAGAACTTCCAGGCTCTTTTTTCAAGCAGTGTCTTGGGAACTTTGATGACCACCTGAGAGGCCAGACTGCGTACTCAATTTAAAGTTTCATCCTCAAAACAGCGTCTCCAGCACTGTAGCATCCTGAATATTGCACTAGAATGTCAGCCTAGACGTTATGCTTAGGTCTCTGGAGTGAAACTTGACTCTACACCATTGTGTCACTTTGAGTATTGACTTGTGAATGTGTTGAATTCCTGTCAGACAAACCTGGTGAACAGACGACCAAAATTCATTGGTTTAAGCTCTTGTGCGAAGAATGGTTTCTAGGTTGAAGGTGCTGAAAGGCTACTGGTAACTAAAAAACAACTGTAGCAAGAGTCAGTACCTTCAGGTGAAGAGGAAGAAAATTGATTATATATTTGTCTGATATCATTATTAATTTGCAGCCTTCCTTCACACAAGACCATGGTTTGTTGCATGTGGTCAACTCAGAAAACTCGATAAACTCAGAATTCCCACTCTGTCATGGCAGTCACTGCCATATTTGCTGCCGAGGAAGACAGTGGGCTGAGAAGATGCAGGATACACTGGCCTCTGTTTTCTCTGGTCCCAGAGAACATTTTGAATTATTTGAGTTGAATTCAGAAAACAACAGTACTACATGTCCTTGGCTTGCTTTAGTCATGTGACCTCTGCTATGAGGGCCTCTCTCTGTAAGCAGACGTTTTATAGAAGTTCAATAAAGACTTACGCTGAGAAACCACTGCAATCTTTCAACTCAAAACAGACATTACTATTAATGGTAATAATAATCCAAGGCAACCTGAATGATACAAGCACAGGTAGGATGGTACAAAGATGCTTAACCATTAATTGTACTGATGGAAAACAGGTTATCCATGCCATTAAGTGTGCAGTTGATCATAGTTCTTGTCTGAACCTAGCAAGATCACAGCCAATGAAAGGAAGCGGACTCCCCAAAAACAGACTGAGGGGCCAGCATTCCATCATTTAAGTCCCCACCCCTGTGATCCACCATGGTGATCTGGCAGCTGTGGTCAGTTTTATATGCTCACTTTGAAAAGTATGGAGAGGGAGGGTGCCTCCATCTTGAGGTATTCTCTCTCTGTGTTACCTGTATTGGCAGCACCTACTTCTGAATTTGGGACTGCCGATCTCTCAGGGCTGGAGGGTCTCTTACTGGCCCTTCAGCCTTGGGAATCTGCCCACCTTCCTTAATTGGACAGCAAGCGAGCTCCCTGGCCACTAATTGACCAACTTGTCAGAAATTGCATCGAGCATCAGGCATCAATGTGATGTGAAATCGGTACCTGGAATTACACCAACATTGGGATCCTAACCCCAGATCTAGAATCCAGTCCACAATGTTCTTTCATCTCTAGGATTGGACTATAAATCTCACCAACAAAAATAATCCAGTTATCAGTGGATACAAACCTGCAGCAAAAAGCTTTAGATACGCAGCTGCTTGCTATGAATTTTCCATGAGAAATGCTTGGAGAAAAAAATATCTGGTGAGAGCAATGTCACAGTGGTTTAGTGAGAATGCAATCTGCTGCTTGAGTCCAAGGGTCGGCAAGTTTAAGAGAGACCTTTAACCTTATACATGTGACCTGTGAGTGCGAGGTTCTGACGCCGATTCAAAAAGTGGAAAAAAAATTCAATTTCCTGGCAGTGGCACCCTTCAGGTTGGCAGGGACAAATTCACTATTACTTAATAGAAAAAACAAGCTTTATGAAACTTTGGAAGTTTCAATCAAAATCAAAGTACTCTGAAATAAATACAGAAACTGCTTTAAATACTCAGCAGTTCAGGCAGGCAGGTCTGATGAAAGGTCATTGACCTGAAATGTTAATTCTGTTTCTCTTTCCGCCTGACCTGCTGTGTATTTCCTGTTTGTAAGTTCTATATCTCCATCAAACCTGATGGAATATAATGGCCTGGATTTTGCATTCTGTGGCAAAAGAACACCTGTTGCCATTCACCTCACTGACAATTTCCCACAGACTTTCTACAGGCTTGTCAGTTGAGATTTCCAATAATCCGGCATCTGTTTTGATGCAGCAACCTCTACAGGGGATTGGTGATGTCTGTGAACAGGGCAAGAAACAGCTAGGCTCCTCAGCCAATCAGTTTGAATAATCCTCACTAAGATCAGCAAAGTCCAAACAGGAAATATAAATTAGATTTAAATTATGCACATGAGAAAAATAAAAAGACTGGATAACACAGATGGTATTAAAAAGATAAGAGACAGGAAAGCAAAAATACTCTTTCTTTAAATCTCCAACATTAATTTTCTACTGAGGGAATGAGACTTCACACACTCTAAAATTAAATTTTCTGGGCTCCACATGTTGTTCAGCAGTAATTATCATCTATTACACAGTTTAAAAACTCACCAACCAAATACATATTTCTTTTGCTAAAGGTTCAATGTAAACTATGTTCAGTTTAAAAACTCACCTACTCCTAAATACAACAACACTAACTTTTACAATCATTTTTGGATAGATCTAGTGGGCAAGTTTAGCAAGTTCAGGTCACTGCCGTCATTTTAATGTTGCGTTTGTTGGCAAGAACAGCAATAGCTGGGAGCAAGGCATCTCTGAAAGCAGCTTTGGACTTCCATGTTTAGCCAAGCATGTGCAAAGGCAGAAGTTGCTTTCTTCTCTATAATAACAAGTGCTGATAACCTTGGTATTACAGCAAAATGCAGGCCAATATTGCAGTTATGTACTGCCTTGCCATGTGAAAGCATCTCAAATCATTTCATACAAAGAATTATTTTTGAGGTTCAGTGACCACAATGAAGAAAATAATATGATCACCAAATAGTATAAATCCATACTTCTTTAGACCATTTTGAGCTGGCAGTATGCTATTAATAAGTTTTGAATGTATTCTCTGTCAAGAGAAAAAACTCGCTTTCTAAAGCACTAAGAAGCAAGTAAAAAAAAGCAGGATTAAACACTAACCTTCATTTTAAAAGTTAAAAAACAGATATAATGCCTTTTACAGCCCTTGCTGTTTCATGCAGTATCTTATCAATTAAATTGCTTTAAATAAAATTTAATAAGCTGAGCAAGTTCATTCATCGTAATTCACTCAAGATCTCATGATACTGTACCACCTACTGGAACAGAATGGAACTCCATGCAGCTGATAGAAGTAATTTCAAGGAGTTCAGGACCTCAAAGCAGCTCCTGGAATTTTTGCAGACCATGACAGCTTGACAGCATGGACTGAAAGCCTGACCATGCTCAGCATTCTAAATTTCCTCCAGTGTTGCCCATTACCAGTTCCGAATGAGAGACTAGGTCAGATTAAACAAAACTCAGGAACACCTCGATTACAGTACTCTTTCACTCGTGCAAATTACACCCATAACTCAGTAAAGCTTGTGAGTTATATGTCTCTCAAACTCACGAAAGAACCAACATATTCCATTACCTCTGTTGAGTTATTGCCCATTTAAGCATTAGGAAAAGATTTGGTCAGATAATGGTGCTTACAGTACATTCACGTTATCTTATCATTAGTGGGCTATAATGATGAATTTCTACACACTTGCACTTCATTTGCACACATTTATGCCATTTATCTTTAATTTCAGAAGGATTGTGCCGCAGTCTTCATCTTGCTGAATCGTGGTTGAATGATCATATTTTACATTGAACCTTTAGCAAAAGAAATATGTTTTCTCAGAAGGTCATAAACACTTCCCTTGCGCTAGCTTGTGGAGGCAGAGGTGGGGCGGGGATACATCCATCTGGACATCTTGAAAAAATGTTTCATTTGTCATTATAACGCTTCTAAGGTCTAAACAAAATCTTGAAAAACAAATTAAATAGTCACCTAAAAAATGCTATAAGTAGGTCTGATATTTCCAGAAGTGCAGGGATTTCAGTTTCATTCTACTTGCTGTTATGCTGTCTTAGACTTACTTTTTCTAATTCACTCTCATTTGCATCTGATTGATTCTTTCCTTCCTTACTGTCCTTAACCTCAGTTCCCAATGCTGCTTCTCTCTATTCAACGTTCCCAATTTAAATACATCTTCTTCTTCTTACAAATTGCACACAGGCATTTTAAATAATGTGGCACCAGGCATTGAGCACACTGTAATTTTCATAATTGTTTTCAAGCATTTCGAAGGATATAATTTGGCTCACTTTTTGTGAGAATTACTATGAATAATAAAAGCAGAGACTATTAATATCATCTGAATGTACTTTTGAAAAAATATCCCAAGCTATTTAAACAAACCTTCATGAGGGATACTAAATCTTCAGGTGGATTAGCAAATTGAGCATTATTCAGATAAGTACTGAAAGGAATATTGCACTATCAGAGGTCTCATCTTTAAGGCAAGATATTAAATCAATGCTCTTTGATGCTATTTGAAGGGCAGTGAAGTTCTTCCAGAGTCCTGTTCAAGCTTTGCTCTATGTAAAAGCAGAGCTACAAACATATTAATTGACTATCCAATTCGTTACTGTCTGTGGGATCCTTCCATGCACAAATTACCGGCCATGCTAGCTTCCATGGCAACAATGACTGCACTTCAAAATTGATTAATTAGGTGTGAAGTGCCTTGGGACATCCCGAGAATGTGAAAGGTCTCATGAGAATGCAAGTTCTGTATTTCTGTTCCCACCTTTGAGATCTTGTTGTTTACAAAATGGTTCATTGTTTGCTTAGATAACAAAAGTCTTCAAAATTCAAACTAATTCATTGGATGTAAAACATTTTAAGACAATTATGAGAGGCACGCTAAGATGCTACATAAATGTAATGCAAGTCTATATCAAGATCTTAGCAATTAATTCTATTAACACAGTGAAAAATATGCACCTTGAAATTTTCTTGAAAAAACACATTTCCTTTCCCCTGATTTTCAGTTGTCATTTTGAGCTCTTCGCTGCCCCAGGAGCTGAGGGCAGTGTGTGCAAATTGTAGTGGCTTCTATGCAGATTCATCCTGAATTAGATTATGGAAGTAGATGAGAACAAGGAATAGCAAAACACCAAATGATCCATTAAGCCTGCTCCTTCCACAGACGATGCACAATCCCTTCATCACAGACTTCACCTATTTAATCAACAGAACCATAAAATGAGGGGAGATTCTGCAAAATATTTCATTACCTCCTAAAATTCCAAAATGTTCTCCATCTTATTACAGTTTGATCCTCACCTGCTGTCCTTCAACATTCTTTCACCCAGCAATAGCACACAACTGCAAAAACACGTGACTGCTAATTATTTTCTAACAGGATAGTTTATAATCTAGTACTTTTGTGATATTGATGTGGGCCTCATTTAATCTGTCACACAGCTAGCAATCACTGGGCATTAGACTGGAAGCTTAAGGCTACGTGAACAATCTTTTTGACCGTTATGATTGTTAAATTTGTATCACACAACACATCTCTAGCTAACTTACTTGCTGTATGGGTCAACAGACACAGTGACACAAGAGAAATGAAGACGTGGCATAAAAGTCCACTTTCAGAGGCTTCTAGTTGTCAAACATAACAGTGCAAACAAATCCAATGTCAATGACTGGTGTAGGCTTTGAGCAAAGTCAAAGCTTTACACAGTTCCACACAAATAAATGCTATTCATGGCAAATGGTAAGTGTGGAGATATTTAGAGAATTCTATACAATAAGAAGAACTTTTGGGTGTTTCACAAATTGTTGATAAAGTTCCTCTCATGTTGCTGATAGGTATTGGAAACTATCAAAGCTAGCAAAACTCAAGTCCCAAGCTTCTAAACCAGGAGCGGGTCTACCAACAAAAAAATAGCTTGCACTTAGATCGTTTCTTAGTACATTCTCAGGATGTCCCAAAATGTTTTGCAGTTTGAATTATTTTTGCTAATGCAGTAAGTATTACACAGGCAAAGGAAGCACAGCAGGATCCCACAAATCCATGCAGCTTTCCTTAATTATCCTGCACTTGTCTAATTGACTATCGATTTTATCCTGTACTATAGTTTCCAGAGGTTTCCCTATCACTGAGGTCAAACTGACTGGTCTGTAGTTGCCAGATTTATCCTTGCATCAGTTTTTGATCAAGGATGTAACATTCACAATTCTCCAGGCCTCTGGCACCACCCTTGTGTCTAAGAAAGACTGGAAGATTGTCACTAATGCCTCTGCAATTTCCACGCTCACTTCTCTCAGTAACCTTGGATGCATCTTATCTAGTCCTAGTAACTTATCTATTTTAAGTAAAGATAGTCTTTCCAACACCTCCTTCCTCTCAATTCCTTCTGTCTGAAGAGGAATTGAAACTTTAGGTTCAGTTTAGCAGCTGCAGAGGCTTTTGAAGTCAAATAGTCAGAGTTTTCCTCTGTAGGTGGACTCAATAGATAGAGCAGATGCTGAGAGAGAGTGCAGGCTCCTTTCCTGACCGAAGACTGCAGGTACCAACACTTGAAGATTAACTGGTTTCTTCTCAGCAGACCCCGGATAATTTTGTGTATGCCTTATTCTTTAATGCCTGGTGGCAAGGAACCCCAGCTCTTACATGTAGTTCATGGCTGCTCCAACTGACAGCTGTGTGTGCTGCTATTGTTTATCACACTGCCACACAAAAATGACTTCTTACAGCCGCCTTCATTCAGATCAAAAACACAAAAAATGCGGCCATCCCAAACTGTCCAATCATGCTTTCATATTAGGTATGGGGTTAGCCCAGGTCTGGGGGTGTAGTCCCATACCTAATATGAAAGCATGATTAGACAGTCTTTTACCCGAGGTGATTGACCTTCTCGATGTGTCAGCCATTAACTTCCCATTCTTCCAGGTTTGGTGAGATAGGAAAGAGCTATCCACACCTCCAAGGAAGCTATTGTCAATGAATGTCTGTTTACCCTTGTGGAAATGCACATTGAATTTCAAATGTCTTCACATGTCTGGATACGTCTACTTGCAATCCACTTGGAACCTTCTAGAAGCTTGACAAACATTGCAGTTGTAAAAGGTAAGGTGACTTTTGGCAGCCTTCTTTTGGCTCCTTATACCCATTTAAAAGAAGATTAGCTTTTTTACAAAATCTATACTGTCACAACTACATGTTTGTGACACCAGGTTTTAACTTTTCTTGGGTAACTATCCGGGTAAGTACCGCAGATCTGACCAAAGTTTCTGACTCTCGCACAGAGTTGGAGACATTCACATAGAGTCCTAGGGAGCAAAGGAATTGCCCATCAGAGATTTAAACTTCCCAGGAAATTCCCAGGACTTCCACAGTGCAACTTCAATCCTACATCCAGTCTCTGACAACCTGGAGGCCAGAAGATTGGAGCCACTGTGAATTATTTCATTTTGTTTCAATTTATTATGTCAGAAACCTTATTTTTATGTTTGTTTTCTGAGGTCACTGGCAAAACAAGATAACAGACAAGATTTTTTTCCAAAAATTGTGAGCAATTTCAGTGGGCGGAATTGTCGCAGATTTGTACTAAATGCGGTAGCAGATGGGTAAAACAATGTTTTGCACGCTGGCTGCGATGGTGGGTTTTCACGTCGTATCATCCCAAAACCACCACATTACTTATGCATTCCCAGGAAACACGGCATTTCTATGGAGGGCAGGCTCTAATTCACCCACCACGCCATCACCTCGCTGCTTCATCACACCAGGCACCACATTTAAAATGCAGCCGTGCTCAGCGCTTCCAACCCAGGGCTGCAGCAAAAAAGACATGGCCCCGAAAGGCACGAAGACAGCAGCCCTCCAGTGCCATTTGGACTGCGTGGATGCCCACTGTGATGTCCTCTACCCCCACTCTGGCTGCAGGAGGGTCAGCTACATTACCACTCTGGCTTGGTAGGCAATGGCAGTGGTGATCAGTGTCAATGTTGCACATAAATGGTTGGCCATCCAATGCAGGTAAAGGATGGATGATCTCATCTGTGCAGCCAGGGTATGGTATCCATCTCAACACTCTAAACTCACACACTCAAGCCCATCACACATTCACTGGCATCTCACTCACTGCCAGCTCATGGGACATCATCACTCACTCTCACACACACCCTCACATGTCCATCTGACCTCATCTCCTCTGGAGACTGCCTCCATCTATCTAACTGCCTAAATCTATCTAACTCAGCCTTGAATAAATTTAATGACCCAATCTCCACTGCTTTCTGGGAAACAGAATTCCACATACTAACAACTCTCTGAGAGAAAACATTTCTTCTTACCTCAGTCTTAAGTGGTAGACCTCTTATTCTTAAACTGTGTCCCCTAGTTCTGGGATGGGATTTTTCAGCCCCTCCCACCAGTGGGATCTTCCAGTCCCGCCGAAGTCAACAGAGATTTGAATGGCACGCCGCTTCCACCATGGGGAAACTCACCACAGCAGGGCCAGAAAATCCCGGGTCCAGTCTCTCCTACAAGTGGTGATATCCTCCTGGTAGCTATCCCATCAAGCTTCCTCAGGATCTTATATGTTTCAATAAGATTACCTCTCGTTCTTCTAAACTCCAATAGCGTAGACCCAGCAAGTTCAACTTTTCTTCATAAGATAAGCCCCTCAACCCAGGAATGAGTCAAGTGAATTTTAATTTAGTGACCATTTAACTGTTTGAGTGTGACTGTAAAAGACACAAACACAGACAGGTTTTCTTGTAAGTTTTAAAAGAAAAGGAATTAGTGTTTATCATCTTTAACCCGATAAAAATAATTTAAAAAATGCTCCAACTCACACATGCATCCAAGACATAAACACACAATCACATACACACACACAAGTAGGTTACAAGGAGTGAGGGTAGATTAAATTGTTCAAGAGTGTACAAAAAAAAGTCAATCGTATACGAATCCTGTAGGTTGATGTTTGGGTTTTTCCTGGATTCTATGCAGAGATGATTTAAAGTCTTGACGGATTACCTTTGTCTTTTCCTCTGAAGTCAGCAGCTGTTTGGTTTACTTTGAAGACGCTGCTCTTGTTGTTTGGCCAATCACATACAGGCAGAGAACACACTTGCAGAACAGCTGGAGAAACAGAGAGGGACTACTAGCTTTCTTCTCACTGTTACACACTCATGGTCTGTCTGACCCCGACTCTGGAAAAGCAGTGTCGTTTTTAACTAACTTGGCTAGGGCTAGCTTGCTATCAAATGACCTCCATTCACAAACTAGCCAGTTACTAACTATGGTCATAGCAAGCTGGAGAACCTTCATTCTAGGTCCAGTGTTTACTGTGATTAAATTAAATGATCAGTGGAGCTCTCTGCTCAGCTTTGGTCTATTGTCCAAAGTAATTGAGTTTAATAGCTCAATATGCACCCACCTGAATAAATAGATTCTGCCTGGATGTCTATGCGTAGTTCAGGGGATGCACCATTTGTATTCACTTAGGCTGGTTGGCTTGGTGGACTACTTCCAGACAGCATCCTTTCTGATAGCTTTGTAATTTACATGGTGAAGTTATATAAATGTTCAACCATTTTAAGAACTGCTGTTTAGGTCACTTAAAATACTGTTGCCAGCCTTTTTAAGGCATATCCTGTGGTTTCAGCCCACTCAATAAATAAAGTAATTTTTGATATAAAACATAGTTTCATAATACTTTGAGGAACAAAAAGCATATTGCACCATCTCCTACTGCAATTCATTCTAAAACTGTTGTGACTCTTTACCTCATTAGTCATTCCTTCCACCTACCAATAACACTCTTAAAACTAAAACTTTGCATCACCCAACTACTACTGGGTTTGTTTAATTTTCTCTCCTATTCTTTAACTTATACAATGATTCGCACCTTGGACCGCAGCCCTTCTTCCTTCAATTTTAAAAATATGCTGGGTATCACCATTATCTTCTTAAAATAAAATATATGCCAAATCTATTTCTTCATTGCTGAAGTCTCAACTCTGTAACAAAAGGGGCAATAAAACCAAAACTATTAAGGACAGACAACGGGTGTCAGTTCATTAAAGATCTCAAGCTGTAAGATTACAATTGACTTTTCCAATATTTGGAAGCACATAACCCACTGGTCTTCTGTAAAGATTTCATACATTTACAACATTAATGGTATAACTTTAAAGGAGGCGCAAGTACAGTAGCAAAGCCCCTTGAAAGTGACAAGTCAGGTCAGCAAAGCAGTTAATAAATTGTATGGGGTCCTGACTTTTATACATAAAGGCATAAGAGTACAAAAGCCAGGAAGTTATGTTAAACCTATATAAAACACTAGTTCAACCTCAAATGGAGTTTTGTGTCCAATTCTGGGCAGCACATCTTTGGAAGTGCATGTGGGTTTTGGCAAGGGTGCAGAAGAGATTTACTGGAACTTTGCCAGGGATGAGTCATTACAATTACATGGATAACCGAAATGTTGAGCTGTTCTCCTTAGAACAAAGAAGGCTAAGAGGTGATTTTATAGAGGTGTTAAAAATCATGAAGAGTTTAGATTGTGCAAATAAAAAGAAACTGATTCCAATAGCTGAAGGGTCGATAACTGGAGGTTCATTTAAGGTAACACGAGGAATTATGCAACGATTTACGATTTAGAATGCATTGGCTGGTTGGATGGTGAACACATATTCAATATTAGTCTTCAAATGGAATTGAAGAAGAAAAATATTGTAGGGACATGGGGAAAGCGGAGGGGACTGGAACTAATTGGATGCCTCTGCAAGCTGGCACAGATTCAATGGGCCAAATGGCCTCCTACTGTGCTATACAATTTTTAGTTAAAGCTCTGCTCTCATTATAAACTATATAGTAAATCAATACTGGCCAAGGGCTCATCTGCAGGTCTCAGATAGCAAACCAAAATATGAGTTGTTACTTTCAGGTGAACAACAGTCAAATAGCTCCCCACTTTCCCCACTCTTTGTTTAAATGATTTTAAACACCTCTATCAAATCACAGCTTATCCTTCTTCTAAGAAGAACAGCTCAACATTTCAGTGCTATCCATGTAATTGTAATGATTCATCCCTGGAAAAGTTCTAGTAAATCTCTTCTATAGCTTTGCCAAAACCTTCATGCCCTTCCAAAAATATGTTACCCAGAATTAGGCACAATACTCCAGTTGAGGACAAACTAGTGTTTTATGTAGGTTTAAGATGAGCTCCTGGCTTTTTTAAAAAGGATATGCTTGCAAATTCAATGAATGGTTAACCATTTACATGCTGTGAATATAAAAGCACAAACAGATAAGTTTCCTAAAGTTTAAAAAAAAAAGAGAATGGCATTTGTTGTACTTAACCTGGTCTAAGAAAAATAGTAAAAATGCCCTAACTTTCACACACCCACACAATCAGAGTTCATACACACACTAAGAGAATACAGAGTAGTGTAGATTACACATTATAGATAGATTAAGTAAATTAAAGTCCAATGAAGTTAAAGCAGCATACAGTTCTTGAAGGTTAATAACTTGGCTGGCTTCAGGCTGAACTTAGTAGTCCTTCTGGGTTGGAGTCGAGGCAGTTTAAAGATGTAGACAGACAATTCATCTGTTTTTTTCTGAAATTAGCAGATGTGGTGTTGGGTTCTTTTTAAAATCGCTGTCTGTGGCACATGGAAAATAAAAAAAAAGACAGGGTTCAAAACTTGCAAGTTATCTGGAGAACAAAAGGCAGAGGGATCTTGCTTCTTCAGTGTCACGTGTGCTTGTGCTAATCTGCAGAAAAACAGGTACTTAAACACACAGTGTTAGTGGGCCTGTCACAAGACCCTCTTCCTCCAACTGCCCAGTGTCTCAAATATGGTGACAGCCAGTGTATTCCACTTGTAACTTGATTAGATTATTATTGGGAAATCAATTAAAGGTGCAGGAGGGCATACCAGGAGCAGCACCAAGCTTACCTAAAAATGTGATGTCAACCTGGTGAAGCTACAAAACAGGACTATTCACGTGCCAAACAGCATAAGCAGCAAGTGATAGACAGCGCTAAGCTATCCCACAACCAATGGATCAGATCTAAGCTCTGTAGTCCTGCCACATCCAGTCGTGAATAGTGGTGGACAATTAAACAACTCACAGGAGGAGGCGGCTCCACAAATATCCCAACCTCAATAATGGGGGAGCCCAGCACATCAGTGTAAAAGATAAAGCTGAAGTATTTGCTACAATCTTCAGCCAGAAGTGCCATGTGGATGATTTATCTCGGACTCCTCCGGAAGACCCCAATATCACAGATGCCAGTCTTCAGCCAATTTGATTCACTCCACGTGATATCAAGAAACAGTTGAAGGCACTGGATACTGCAAAGGCTATGGGCCCTGACAATATTCCAGCAACAGTACTGAAAACCTGTGCTCCATAACTTACCACACCCTGAGCCATGCTCTTTCAGAACAGCTACAATACTGGCATCAACCTGACTATGTGGAAAACTGCCCAGGTATGTCCTGTACACAGAAAAGAGGACAAATCCAACTCGGCCAATTATCACCCCATCAGACTACTTTCGATCATCAGAAAAGTCATCAACAGTGCTATCAAGTGGCACTTGCTTAGCAATATCCTGCTCACTAATGCCCAGTTTGGGTTCTGCCAGGGCCACTCAGCTCCTGATCTCATTACAGCCTTGGTTCATATATGGACAAAAGAGTTGAACTCCCAAGGTGAGAAGAGAGTGACTGCCCTTGACATCAAGGCCACATTTGGCTGAGTGTGGCATCGAGGAGCCCTAACAAAATTGGAGTCAATGGGAATCAGCGGGAAAACTCTCCACTGTTTTGAGTCATACCTAGCAAAAAAGAAGATGGTTGTGGTTGTTGGAAGGAGGTCAGTCATCTCAGCTCGAGGACATCACTGCAGGAGTTCCTCAGGGTAGTTTACTTAGCTCAAACATCTTCAGCTGCTTCATCGATAACCTTCCTTCCATCATACGGTCAGATGATGATTGCACAATGTTCAGCACTATTCGTGAATCCTCAGATACTGAAGCAGTCCAGGTCCAAATGCAGCAAGACCTGGACAACATCCAGACTTGGGCTGACAAGTGGCAAGTAACATTCGTGCCACACAAGTGCCAGGCAATGACCATCTCCAACAAGAGAGAATCTAACCATCGCCCCTTGACATTGAATGGCATTACCGAGGTGGGGGGGTTCTATTGACCAGAAACTGAACTGCACTAGCTTTAAATACTGTGGCTACAAGAACAAGTCAAAGGCTTGGGATCCTGCGACAAGTAACTCACCTCCTGACTCCCCAAAGCCTGACCACCACACACAAGGCACAAGTCAGAAGTGTGATGGAATACTCTCCACTTGTCTGGATGAGTGCAGCTTCAACAACACTGAAGAAGTTTGACACCATCCAGACAAAGCAGCCCACTTGATTGGCACCACATCCACAAACATTCATTCCCTCCACCACCGACGTACAGTAGCAGCCAAGTGCACCATCTACAAGATGCACTGCAGGAATTCACCAAGGCTCCTTAGGCAGCATCTTCCAAACCCACAGCCACTACCATCTAGAAGGCCAATAGCAGCAGGTAGATGGGAAAACCACCAACTGGAATTTCCCCTCCAATTCACTCACCATCCTGACTTGGAAATATATGGCCATTCCTTCACTGTTGCTTGGTCAAAATCCTGGAACTCCTTTCCTAACAGCACTGTGGGTGTACCTACACCACATGGACTGCAGCGGTTCAAGAAGGCAGCTCACCACCACCTTCTCTAGGGCAACTAAGGCTGGGCAATAAATGCTGGCCCAGCAAGTGAAGCCCACATCCCGCAAATGAATAAAAACCCAAATCCTCTCTCAGCCAGAGTCCTTTGTCTGAAATGATTACATTTAATGGTTTGTCTCCACCTATTTGGATACCCAGGTGTTTGTCTGGATACTTTGCTAAAGAGTAGGTGATGGCCCACATTGACATGCCTTCAAGGCAATTGTTCCTGGTGAAGCTTTGCAGACAGATTGGCTCCACTTAATGGCCTTGGAATGTAGAAGGTACAGTGACGCAAATGTGCAGCCATCTTTGATTGTGATTTCAAGTCCTTGGAATGTGGCTTTAGTTTTTTTTAAATTCAATAGTGGTTTCTGTAGAATAAAGGGCTTACATCAGAAGCACATAATACTGATGTAACATTATATGTTTGAATAACAGAGATCTGGAGGGAGGAGAAGTTCAATCTCACGCAGAGTCCCCAATATGTACATCGTAGCTGTAAGTAAAGAGTAATGGTTTTAACAAACTACAGTCTCTAGCAGCTTACATTGAGAGAATATTGAAGCTCCAAAGAACACTCTTTAGGTTACAAACACACAACAAAACATGGTGGCAACGGACAGCGAGCAAAAGCCCCAGAAAACTTTAAAAAGTAGCTACAGACCTGACAAGTCAAGAGATCCTCAAAAGAAGGATGAATGGAACAGATTCAAGACTCACCAAAAAGTCTGAGTATCGCAAATGCAAGTTGAGACACAGATATGGAAGCCAGACGGCAGTGAGCAAAGACCTGAAGCACCAAGCGAAATGAGTAAAGCAACAACAATTTCAGGGCTCAGTAGAATCATGGACTCCATGCTACTGCTCCCAGAACCATTTCGAAGCACTGAAGGCTTGCAACAGGCCCAAAACTGGAGTAACTGGAGAACGAAGTTCATGAGATATAGAATTGCTTTAGGCTTAGACAACAAAGATAAAAAAAACCAGGTCGTTGCACTACTTTGTGCAGTTGGATCTTTTGGTTATGACATGATTGCAAGGCTGGAAGTTAATGAGATTTAAAATTCTTCTGAAGAAGTCCAGCAAGCATTTGATTCACATTTTAGCGTCTGCAGAAACTTAACTCTAGAAAGGGAAAAACTTAACAAGAGAAAGCAAAGACCAGGCAAAAGCATGGATTTGATCATCAGCAATCTATTCAGGCTGGTTGGCAGCTGTGATTATGTAATCTTAAGGGATGAACTGGTTCATGGCAGAATCATTGTAGGGGTCCTAGACAAAATCTCATCTGGTCTCTTACAGATAAAAGAGGATTCAACACTAGTCAGGGCAGCATAAATTCTGAGGCAAACTAAGTTTGGAAAACAAAATTTGGTGTTTTTTCGCAGAGAAGGTGAGGTCTGATTGAGAAGAACGAGTGAGACTATTCAGTTTTAGACCAAATAAGAGAAATTGCACCAAAGCATAAGCCCACCAAAATGGTGAAAAGCATGCTAACCACTATTTTGAAATGTCTTAGATGTGGTGGGAACAACCGCACAAGTGACGAGATTGTCCAGCAGGGGATACAGAGTGCCACAACTGTGCAAAAATAGGCCACTTCAAAAATGTTTGTCACTCAAAAATGTCGTAAATCTATAAAAGGAGGGAGAAAATATTAAAGTAGAGCCATATACCAGGAGTGGAAGAACCACAGAAAAAGGAAGTAACCTTCTAGGGGAGGTAAATGGTGCTGAAAACAAATACTTAAGTATTAAACTTGAAGTGGATGGACACCCCACAGAGTTTAAATTAGACACAGGAGCAGGAGCTTCTATTTTGTCGGACAAAGTCAAATCGCTCAAGCAAACTATAATCACAACCCTCATCCATAAAATTTCATGGTCCTGGTGGGGCTACATTGAAAGTCAAGACTACTTTATTTACCAAATTGGATGCAAACAGTGAATTTTGCCTCTGGACAAAAAAGCCAGATCACTGACCTGTTTTATTGTTTCAATAGATTATCATTTACAATTGCGTCTGCTCCAGAAATTTTCAGAGAACAATGTCTCAAACCCTAAGATATGAAAGAAGTAATATGTCATATGGATGATATACCTGTAACATGGCTCCACAAGAGAAGAGCATGACTGCAGAGTTAGAGCAGTCCTAAAAATCTTGCAGGTTACAGGCCTAACATTGAATTAAAAAATATGACTTCGCCAAACCTATGATCAAATCTCTAGGTCACATAGTACAAGCCATTGATCCAAGAAAAACAAAAGTAATCAGACTTTCCACAAACTAGGAACATTACTGAGCTCAGAGGTTCCTGGGATGATCAACCAAATGAGCAAGTTCCGACCAAATTTGGAAGAGGTCAATGAGCCCTTGAGACAGCTGTTGAGACAGCGTCAACAGTGGCACTGCAATGTGGACCAGCAAAATGCTTTGGAAAGATTAAGCAACTTTTAATCTGTTCTGAAATTTTGGCATATGATGACCCAGAACTACTGACCATAGTAGCAGCAGATGCATCATCAACAGATTTGGAAGCAGAATATTTCCAAGTGCAGAGAGGCGGCCAGCGTAGGCCAGTTTACTGAGCCTCAAGGTCATTATCAGAAACAGAACAAAGATGGGCCATAATTGAAAAAGCATGGGCAGCATCATGGGCATGCAAAAAATTCTTCAACTACGCTATGGGATTGCAGTTCAAAATCGAATCAGACCATAAGCTACTAGCCACTCTTCTGAACATGAAAGAAATTGTGAAGATACTGCCCAGAATCCAGCACTTTAGATTAAGATTAATAAAATATGACTCCATACCAGAGAATGTTCAAGGGAAGTACCAAATGACAGCAGAAGGAAACAAACAACAGGATTTACACTTATCAAGGAGGTAGTAGCATATACATCCCTAATTACTCAACATTTAGCAGCTAATATAAAAGAGTTTCAGGAAATAAAACAAGCACAAAAGCAAAATAACAAATGCCTCCAGATAAGAGAGTATTGACTAGAAGAATGGCCAGACTATATCCCCAATAATCCAGTACTGTGCCACTACTTTGAACAGGGTAAGCACCTCACAGTCATTGACAATTTACTAGCCTTCAATGAGATGTCATGAAGCTATTAATGTACATGTTATTGGAAATTATTTTTCAAATAGAGGCTTAGTCTGTGGGTGTGTCTTAACTGGATTAAAGGCAGCTAATCTGGGTGTTTTGATGTATGCTAATTTTGAGATGGTAGAGAGGTAGAGTGCGTTTGCATTTTGTTGAATAGAACATTCAAGAAGGGGAGTGAATTCTGGCACCCAGCTAGCAGAGGTCAAGCAATGTTTATATTACTAATAAAATTGTACTATGAAAAGGGTTTTATTGTTAGAAGAGGTGGAGTTCAAAGGGGCTGGAAATACAATGAGAATTTACATTCAATGAGCTGTGTTGGGCATAACAGACAGCAGTTTTGTGCGTGCAAGGCAGAGGCAATGTAAGATCAAAGTAGCTATAAACCTACAACTATCTCCACAGGAACCAAAGTGAGAGGAACCTCATTTTGAATTTGTAAGGTGAAAATACTTTGCCTGGTGTCTAGTAAAGTCTATAGGTTGCTGTTACCTTTATGGAGCTTAGTCTGGGAATTTATTAAAAGTTATGATAGTAGTAATTTGTAGCCATGTGTATGTGTTTAATGTGTTGTAACTTAATAAAAACATAACACTTAAAATATAGGTTATTACAGTTGTTTAAAGTTTCCCTCTGGGATTTTTAAATAACTCAGCTTTGCCAGCTGCTGGGTCATAACAGAGAGAACAGTCATACTGAGAGCATTTCAGTTGATATTCTTCAAAGACTTCACCAAGGTAACTTAGGGATGGAAAAATGTCATATGAGAGCTCAGCAATGAGTCTGGTACCCATGCATTACTCATTCTATAGAAGAAATAGTTTCTAATTGTTTTACATGTGCTGTAAACCGCAAGAGCAAAAAGAATCACCATCACCTTCTACTTTTCCATCAAGGCAGTGGGAGTACCTGAATTGGACTTATTTAATTTTAAGAGGAAGACATTCCTTATTGTCATTGATTACTACTCAAGATGAATTCAAGTAAACAGATTGCGCATCACACCAGAAGCAGTCATTCAATCACTAAAGGGAATTTACACAACAAATGATATTCCGGGCATTCTTGTGTCAGACAATGAGCCACAATTTGATAATGAGTTATTCCAAAATTTTACAAAGGAATACGGATTCATTCACATAACCAGTTCACATCATTATCCTCAAGCAAATGGAGAAGCTGAGAGAGGTATATGAAGTGTCAATGATTTGCTGAAGAAGAATGAAGACCTTCATCTAGCTCCTTTGAGTTACCAAATCTTACCACTACAAAATGGTTTTTCACCATCAGAGTTATTGATGGGAAGGAGATTGAGAACCAGACGTCCATCTCTGACACAGAAATTTAAATCCAATATCACCACAGATGACCACGAAAGGGTAAAATAGCGTGAGGAAGAACATAGAAACAAACAGGCTCGTAACCTTAACCACAGACACAAAGCACATGAGTTCCCAGTGCTGAAGCCTGGGGAGAGAGTATGGGTATGGGACCAACAAAGAGAAGACACAATCATCGAAAGAATTCCATAAGCGAGATCATACAGGATTGAGACAGCCGTGGTACCATAAGGAGAAACCACATTTCCTTAATATCCTTGAAAAAAAAACAATAGAAACTTGTACTTACTACTCAGATCCTGAAGAGAAAGAAGAAAAAAAAAGACAAAGATCTACAGCCATCCAGGAGAAGAACACTCACAACGACAGAAGGGAGAGTTCGGAATATCCTCGACCTCAGGAAGAGAATAAGATTAGGGAAATTGGTCAAGGTGTCTCAGAGACTAACCCTGTGAAGTATGAGACTTTGCAGGGAGACGTAGGATGATGTAAATATGGGGATAAAAACTTGGGGGAGAAGTAGAGTAAATGGTTAACCTTAGAAGCACATGAGGTTGAAATAATGATGATGTAACATTAGATGTTTGAGTAAGAAATCTGGAGGGAGGAGAAGCTCCAACCTCATGCAGAGCTCCCATTATGTATATAGTTGCTGTAAATAAAAAGTAATGGTTTTAACAAGCTACAGTCTCATCAGCTTATTTTGGGAGAATAGACAGGCCCCAAAGAACCCCATCTAGACCCCAAACACATGATGAAACAGTTTCCAGCCAGTAAATTCATTGTCACTTTTCATAAAACATGGTTTTACAATACATCACTGACTGTAGACCCTTACCCCAATCTTTGTAGTAGAATACCACTGTTAGCATTAAAAAAACACGGGTAAAATTGGATAGTGGCAAATTGGGAAATCAATAAGCAGAAGATCAGGTGTCCATCTAGCAGTATCACTGTTAGTGGCATCTAAGAAAATCACCAGTGAGGCAGTAGTCAAACCCATTCAAATTTCACTCCTCAAATGTACACACACAGGCTGGTTTTTACACCTATTTAAGCATTTCACATTTTAACTGCAATCAAAGTAGCTTTCTGTTTGAACATCAACTGCCATCTTTATCACAGAATAGTAAAAGTATTTGATGCTATCTTAAATGTGTAGGTTGTTTGGCAAGGTGAATCCAACAAGTTAACAGAATAAAAAAAGTACAAATACTTCTGTCATTTTTTTAAAAATGCTCTTCAGGTTCCAGAGTGTTTGCCTTAGGAATCATATTGCATAAAGAAAATATCGTAACATTTCAGGCAGAAGTCTGAGGTAGTCAGTATTACAATGTAGTCAATTTGAACATTTAGATTTTCAATATCAATACAGTAATTAGATGTGAACTTTACTCCATGGAAACACTTTTATATTAACTAGAATGTTGCAGTTATTCCTTATTGTCTCCTCCATTGTTGAAAAACCTTAGCTGAAAGATTCAGTCTGTATGACACTGATAGAAAGCATGGAACTTTTAAAAGTATTTTGACTGTCTTTCATTCTTCTTTGGCGGGGAAGAGAATGAATTGTGTGGTCTCACTCTAATGAAATCATAAGCATGTTGCTTTTAAATGTATTTACAATGTCACTAACACAATGCAATCTAAGTAATTCTTCCCACAACCCTGCTAATACCAAGTTACATGGGTAAGATAAAATTTCGTTGCATTCCCCTTCAGATATTCTTTAGAAATGTCTACACAGCTAAACAAACATCTTTCAACTTAACTTTCACAAGCAGGTACTCATCATTATTTTCTAATGTATATTTTAAGTGCAGTTATCCCTCTTGCCATCTTTTATGAAGATATTCACGTCTTTAGAGGTTAATTCAAAAATGTATTACTGTGTACTTACACTGGTGAAGTTCATGTCTTCTTCATTCTATAATCAATAGTCATCCAGTTTCATGTTGTCAAACCAGTAGTACTCCTTTTATCCTATTTTTGTCTTTGGTGCTATCCTCCAACATAGTCTTAGTCCTTTATCCAAGTTTCTTAAAAAGCATCTTGGAAAATAAACAGTGGGAGAATTCTTACAAAATAAGTTAACAAATACTTTGAAAATCGCTGCTCATTAATGAATATACTTAAGTTTTTGCAATTAGGGTTCGATTCAAGAACATCCCACATGTTCATGCATGCCACAGATCTCTATTCATCAACCCTAGGTTCTAGCTTCATGGTTGGCAATGAAGTGGCAAAAATCAAACTTCAATGATGTATGTACGCAAATTTCAGTCTTGAATTAACTTTCTATGATTTGAATATTTTCACCAACAGATGGTATGAGGGAAAATTGCTCTTAATTATAAATCAAAAATTATTTGGTGACTTTTACTGGGAACTGCTCTGATAAATTAAGTCAACAGATGTTTGTCCAGCTGTTCAGATTATTTTTAACACTGCTATCTCAAGGATAAGTCAATGAGATGACTACCTATTTTTGTTACTTGACACCAGTGGGATACACAATAACATGAGATAATCATATTGTTTAAAAATTCCACATTTTCAACCAAATGTCACATAGGCCAAACCTTTCAGTCAGAACTTCTTAACAGTAAGACAATGCAATAGTAATCAAAGATCTAAACAACTGCTAACAGTTGTTACCCTTCTAAGTAATTTACTGTTCATTTGCCTCACTATGTTTAGTTTTCTATGCCTGCTGTGAACTGTCACTGTTGCTGATCCACATGTCACTTTACATCATTCCTGGTTAGTAAGCTCGATGACATTACAACACACCTGCCACTGCTGTAAATATTAATGATCATCATAATGTATTTTGTTATGTTTTTCACGGTTAAGTAGGTTAAGAAGCATAAATATTTTAATATTTTGTTCAAATTACATAGAATATACAGCACAGAAACAAGCCATTAAGCCCAACTAGTCTGTGCTAGTGTTTATTGTTCACCCAATCTCCTCCCATTCCAGCTGCTCATCTCAGCCTTTCAGCACACCTTTCTATTCCTTTTTCTCTTTTATACTTTTCTATATTCTTCTTAAAAGCATGAAAGCTATTTCCCTCAATGATTTCCTGTGGTAACAAGTTTCACATTCCAAACACTCCCTGAGTAAGGAACATTCTTCTTATTTCCCTATAGAATTTATTACTAACAACATTATATTTATGGCTCCTATTTTTTGAATTCTCCCACCTCTACTCTGACAACCCAATCAAAATTTTAAAACTCCCTATCAGTCACCTCTAAGTCATCTCTTTTCTAAAGAACGAAAGGAAAATCACCTGAGCAGTAGTAATTCTATTACTGAGGTAGTCTACTCAGCTGAAGAAGTCACAGCAACTTCTCTGTGACATCTTTCACTTCTAGCTCATGAAATACAGTTGAATTATTTGTTAAGCTTTGGGCTGCTCTGTAAAGCAATGATGTCATTTGTCTCCAATCCCACCACAACAACGAAGTTGTCATGTCACCCGTCTTTTCCTGCAAGTTGTTGAAAAGTTGGCTGGTCAAAGCTGTTGGGAGTTATTAATGTGCCCAGTTATCAATATAGCTAGATAAAACTATGCACACCTAAGCATTTACTCTCTTGCCCATCTAAGGAGGTGATGGAAGATTCATCAACAGCCTTTACTTTCCAAGGAAATCTTGGGAAGGAGCAAGCTTGACTAGTGAAATGGCCTTTTCACATTTAATGCCTTTGCATGGAATCACTCTTAGGCGAAAGGCACCCAGAGATATGCTTGTGTGTACTGCTGTTTCCTGCTTAATGTTTTAACTGTTCACCATCCATTTTGTCTGAAACTCACTGCTGTTACTTTACCCACTAGTGTGCTCCTTGTATTGGTTAATACAAAGATTTTTTTTTGAAAACAGTTTCAATTTTCGACTTCACATTGTTGAGGTCAGAATGGCTATGCTTAGTTACACGACAGAATATCCAAATTCTTAATTGTGTGAATTAATATTCGATGTATTCTATCTTGAGTTTTGTTCCATATAATGAACATATACAGCACCACATTTTGTATGGACACTAAATTAATACCACTGGGCCAGGCCCTCTCCAGATTACTATGGATCAGACAGTTCTACCAAGAGGCTGTGGTCTCAGTTTTAACCCCTAGCCCTGAATGGAAAGGAGGGAGCTTGGGAGAGGTCAAAATATCAGAATCGAGCAACCCAACCTCACACCATTAGATTTCGAAGTGCAGCATTCAAGCCAAGGACAAGGCTCAAACAAGGGCCAGGGGCCTAATTAAGCATAGCAAGGTCACAGCCTGATGACATCATTATTAAATTTACATAAAAATGAGGGGAAGACAAAGCTGTGGGATTCCTGGCAACTGAACCAAGGCAGGAACTGCCAGATTCTCAAGCTAAGTGGTTCTTCGGTAAATTTGTTCTGAGCCAAGAGGAGCAGTAATGCTAACACAGGCTCCTCAATGAAGCCTCGAGCTTTCCCCTGGTTCAGATTTCCAGTCTTCTTCCCCCAGCCCTTCCAATGGCAGATCTTGTGACCTCCCCCAGGACTCAAGACCCATACCTTCCAATCATGAGCCTCATCCAACTCTCTCGATCACCCCAGCTTTCAATTTGACTGATTGCCAGGCAGGACTATCTCATCCTTGGTCTTGCCGAACTCTCCCCAGCTTCCTGTAAAACAATGGGCGGAACCTTTTTTTCGCATCAAGGGTCCTGACAGTGGGACTGGAAGTGCACAGTACTTCAGTTGGAGGTGGAGCGGCTGGCCACATGCAATCACGCTGCAACCAGCTAATTAGACATGCGAAGGCCACAGTCACTCATGCAGTGGGGATGGGCATGAAGTCACTGGCCCCGCCATTACCTCATGGGGTCAAAGATCCAAGCACCATATTTGAATGGCACCTGGATAGGCATCCACCTCATGCCATCCAGCAACATCAGTCTGGCTGTTTGTGAGGAATCTGTAACCCCTGGATCTACTGGTGCTTACACAGTGACATTTCATGAGGAGACCAAGAGATCTTGCAGTGGCCTCATTCTGGCTGGAATCTGAATGGAATGAGGGTGTCACAAGCCTGTTTGGCACGTTGTTCCTTTGCCTTTTCTCTGCCTTCAGTGACAATCGATCCACTCCCCCCCCCCCCAATCACCCTTGTCCAACTATCATTCACCCTAGAGCTTCCCCCCATCACATCGGTCTGACCCCCAGCACACAGGAACTGCACCCTGTTACCCTCAACCTGCCATATCTGTTATTCTTATCTCTCCTTCTATCATCCTTGACTGTCCTCAATTACCCTTGACTATCAAGGCCTCAGCATTGGCTGGCGACTGTGAAAAGAGAACAGGTCATGGTTGACTGAGGGAGGGAGAGAGCTGGGAGCCCTATGAAGTCTTGTGAAGGACAGAGGGAGGAAGCTGGACTATACAAGGAAGGTCAATGTCTATGGACAATAGGTCACACATGATTGTGGGGAGGTCAAGTGTTATGCAGGGAAAACTTAACCAGACACCAGGCAGAGCATTCTCACCTTACAAATTCAAAATGAGGTTCCTTTCGCTTTGGTTCCTGTGGAGACAATTGTAGGCTTACAGCTACTTTGATCTTACATTTCCTGTGGCCTGCATACACAAAACTGCCATCCTTATACCTAGCATTGCTCATTGAATGTAAATTCTCATTGTATCACCAGCCTCTTCTAATAGTAAAAACCCTTTCAATGTACCAATCTTATTAGTGTTATAAATATATTGCTTGGTCTCTGCTAGCTAGGTGTCAGATTTCACTCACCTTCTTGAATGCTCTATTCAAAAAATGCAAATGCACTCTACTCCTCTTACATCTCAAAACTAGTACATATCAAAGCACCCAGACTAGCTGGCTTTAATTCAATTAAGACACACCCACAGACTAAACTGCTATTTTAAAATAAAAATATTTTCCAATAATATTATATACATTAGATAGTTTCAGGACACTATCCTCTTACATCTCAAAACTAGTACATATCAAAGCACCCAGACTAGCTGGCTTTAATTCAATTAAGACACACCCACAGACTAAACTGCTATTTTAAAATAAAATATTTTCCAATAATATTATATACATTATATACATTAGATAGTTTCAAGACACTATCCTGAAACTATCTAATGTATATAATATTATTGGAAAATATTTTTATTTTAAAATAGCAGTTTAGTCTGTGGGTGTGTCTTAATTGAATTAAAGCCAGCTAGTCTGGGTGCTTTGATATGTACTAGTTTTGAGATGTAAGAGGAGTAGAGTGCATTTGCATTTTTTGAATAGAGCATTCAAGAAGGTGAGTGAAATCTGGCACCTAGCTAGCAGAGACCAAGCAATATATTTATAACACTAATAAGATTGGTACATTGAAAGGGTTTTTACTATTAGAAGAGGCTGGTGATACAATGAGAATTTACATTCAATGAGCAATGCTAGGTATAAGGATGGCAGTTTTGTGTATGCAGGCCACAGGAAATGTAAGATCAAAGTAGCTGTAAGCCTACAACTGTCTCCACAGGAACCAAAGCGAAAGGAACCTCATTTTGAATTTGTAAGGTGAGAATGCTCTGCCTGGTGTCTGGTTAAGTTTTCCCTGCATAACACTTGACCTCCCCACAATCATGTGTGACCTATTGTCCATAGACATTGACCTTCCTTGTATAGTCCAGCTTCCTCCCTCTGTCCTCCACAAGACTTCATAGGGCTCCCAGCTCTCTCCCTCCCTCAGTCAACCATGACCCGTTCTCTTTTCACAGTCACCAGCCAATCTCAATGCATCGATGCCTCCTCTCCCCTGTTTCAACAAAGCTCGCCATGAAGAAACACAGTTCCTACTCAATCCAAATCCGCCAGCAAGACTACCTTGCCTGCTGCATGCCATCTTTAACCAGCCGTCAATCTGAAGTCATTTGTGTCTCATTTGTTGCATGCTTAGTTCCAAAGGTACAATTTAATTTGGCAAAGTTATGTTTGAATGAACATGCACGGCATGCTAATGTATTAAAAATAGGTTCGCAAAGCTTGCCATCAGGAAGTACGATCCACCCTCAAACCACCACCAACTTAACAACCAACTTTCATAATGCCATCGGGAAGCTTAACATTTTGTCTCCTGCTCAATTAAGTACCCCCATCCACCTTGTTTACTGCTCCGGGGAGCTTCACAAGGATCTGCCCAATAACTCTGCTTCGCTCTCTGCACCTGCTGATAGACCTCTTAAGTATCTCCAGTATTTACTACTCATATTTCAGATTCCCACCATCTGCAATATTTTGCTTTTATGTCAGGATTTGTACTCTACTCAATAGAAAAACAACTGGAAAGGATCTTTTTTCACAGTTAATCATTCAATGATACAGCATCGGGAAGTAACAAACCATACTTCAACTTAAATAGTCCAAATTTTGCTATTAGTGGCAGCCATGAAGAATCATTAAATGCCCCAATTTTGAGCATTTGAGTATTCCTGTAGGTTTCTGATCTCTTACAGCTATTTACCATCATCATCTCTTTGAACAAAAAGTCTTAGTACAACACGTTAGGGAGTCCATCTGATGCCTCTTAGTGCAATGTGTGCTTCATCAAAACAAAATCTAAATTACATTTATTTAAAATTTAATTTACTGTTGTGCTTAAGTGAAAGCAATTTACTCATTCAAAATTTTTTGCTAAACTCAATTTCATGAGGAACTGCCAAAGAGCAGTCTGTTTTTTTGCACACTTCATCAACAACTTGCAGCTTGATCTCTGGTGCTGCATAGCTACACGCATTAATGATTTTTCACTTGAGGTACAGATTATTGACAGTAAATTAGGTTTCAGCAAACTGGATATTTAGTAGCTCAGTGCAACAAAGGTAAGGAAAGAAACAGTATGACTGCCACCTTCTGGTGTCAAGTATGCGACAGTGCTGTTATGGTAATATAGCAATTTGTATGAATTGTGGTGGTTCAAATCCTGAATCTAGAAGAAAATTAGGTTTTGTTTTCTCCCAATTAGCTGTCTCTTCCCTCGAAGACATTAGTTCCACAGACACAGACAAGCCATCAATAACTCCATTCTTCATATTTATAATTGAGAAAGCAGAGTGAAGTGGCAAGGACCACACAACATGACACCACCAGAGATTAGAAAAAATTAATAGATGAGGTGATTCAGCAAA
Organism: Carcharodon carcharias; assembly: GCF_017639515.1. Lineage (NCBI taxonomy): Eukaryota > Metazoa > Chordata > Chondrichthyes > Lamniformes > Lamnidae > Carcharodon > Carcharodon carcharias. The sequence goes on along the minus strand of NC_054474.1, from coordinate 72,560,836 downwards.
TAGTGATTGTAAGACAGTTATGACCACAGCTGATATTAATTGCTGTGCAAACCAAATCCCAGAGGAAAACTTAACTTACGGGTCATAACCTTTTTTTTGTATTCTGAAAATGAGAAGGGGATCTACTGATATCAGCAGCAAGAAGTCCAGTAACACTTTGGGGATTTTAAAAATTGAAAGTAAAAGTTTTAGTAACAATAATAAAAGAAAACTTAAGTACATAAGATACAGTTACACCATTAAAAATTAGTCTTACAAAATATTCCGTCAAAGGACTCTCTGCTTGGTCAGACCCACAAGTAAACACTTCCTATGCAATACTCCCTTGCAGATGTTAACTATAAAATCAAGTAATATTACCCAAAGCAAACTGCCACATGACCTCTAACTCTCTCTCACTCTGCTGCGGAAATCCAAGACTTCAGAACCAGACTGCTTATTGCAGTCCAAGACTTTTCAGGCTTGTCTGGATGGTTGATTCAGACTGCATCTTCTCCCAGCCTAGAGCTGTTTCCAGGAGATCGTCCTCACACAACCAACAGCTACCAGCCCCCAGTTCAGCTACAGTAACTCTAAAAAACCTTCTTCACCCTTTGATCTCATGTTCTATTGTTCTCATCCCTCTTTGAAACTCAAATGCTTCCCAATATAAAATCTTGCATGTTTCTATTTTTTCTCTGTTTTCCAGTCAATAAAATGTAATATACCCTCTTCTGTTTACCTACAAAACTGCAAGTTGCAAAAAATTTTTCTTGTCACTTCTGACTTCCTTTTGATATTCAAACAAACTCTCAACTGATCTAAAATTTCAAATGTTAGATCCAACCTATTCACTTGTACCTCAAACCTAATATCTCTATCCTTTCATGTTTTAAAGCCTCCAGACAACCTGTTTTCTATTAGCCTCTGCCCAGCTTAATTAAATCATTTACACCCACACAGACACGCACATAGACACAAAGCCTTCTTTACAGAATAACACAATATTCCCCAGAAATAGTAAAAAGAATAACCTCCATTTCTCACAGAGACACCATGGGCAAAATCTTTAGCTCGGCGGGCTGGTGCACATGATGGGACGATGACATCAGGTGAGCATCCCAACGTCAGGAGTTGGAGTCGGAAGCATGCCCACTGACAATTAAAAGGTCTGTTAAGGCCATTAAATTATCAATTATGCTGCATTTTTCGCTGCCAGTCCAACCTTACCTTTGGCGGGCAGGCGAAAAGGCCAAGTGGCCTTTGCACTTTCTAGAAAACCTCATCGATGTGTGGGATAAGATTTCCTACAGCAAATAAAAATAAAATAAAAATGTTAAAACTTAGTTAATGATATGCCCCTGCTCAGGTGACAGAGCCACATGAGGAGACGCGTTGCATTACATTTTTATTTTCTTTATTTTTTTTTTACACCTCTTCATCTCCCTGAGGCAGCTCTCTGTCCAAGGTTCGCGCTCGCCCCACTCGCACTCCCTCTCCCTCACCCGCACAGGCATCGCTGAGCGCTGCCGCTTGTGTTTCATGCTGGGCGGGCCTTAATTGGCCCGCCAGCGTGAAATCACTTTCTGGCCCCGATCGCGGGCGAGCCCGCCTGACATGGGTGAAATTCTGCCCCATGTTTGGGTTTTGGATGCCTGCAGGCTGTAGAAGCTGGGGGGAAACAAGGAGCTCACAGTTACCCTGGACTGAAATAAAGTAGAATGCACAACTGCAATCAATAAGCCTCAAGTAAAACAAAATGTGGATAGCAAGAGGAAGAACTGTGTTCAGGATAGGATATTTACAGTTGACAAAAAAAGGGAGAAATGTGGTGCACCGACCAATGTAGTATATTTCAGTTAAAAAAAAGTAATGAAAATTGACAGCACAAATTGGGACAGGATGGATATCAGAGATGACAGACATATTGCATGTGCATCAACAGCCATATTCTTGTCTCAGTCTTTTGTCCCCAGAGTGCAAGAGAGCTATTGGAAGGAGCTCTCAGATAGGAAGTACATTGTAATTTTGAATATTCTTAGACTTTCTGGAAAGTTTTGGAGAGAAAGGAAGTTTCCCTACATAACAACTAATCTAAAGACAAAAGTAATTACTTCACTGAACTGCCTTTGAGACTTGTTCATGTATATAGCAACAGCTACTTGCAATTACACAGCACCTTTATATATAATAAAACATACCAAGATGCTTGACAGGAGTGTTATAAAGCAAAATTTGTCACCAAGTCACACAGGGGTGTCCGTGTGGGTGTCTGATGACCAAAAATACTTGGTCAAAGAGGTGGGTTTTACAGGAACATTGTAATGGAGAAAAGAGGGACAGAAGGATACTGGGTGGGAATTCCTGAGTTTAGGGCCTTGTCAGCTGAAGACACGGCCAATGGTAAAGGAACTAAAATCAGGGTTGCTCAATCAGCCAGAATTAGAGGAATGCAGATATCCTAAAGGATTGTGGGGGTGAAGATTGTGGAGTGATTTGAAAACAAGGATGAAAATTTTAAAATTGAAGCGATACTTAATCAGGAGCCAATTTAGATCAGTGAGCACATGGTGATGGATAAACAGAGCTTGGTGCTATAAGGTGTCAGTATTCAGCAGAAAAGAGGAAACAAGAATTACTTGGAAGCTGCTTTAGCAAGGAGCTGTGGGCACAAAACATGAAGCCAGAGATGACACAAACAGCATTGGATCTGTATGGGTTGTACAAGATGGTATTGATGATTCAATTTGAGAAAGTTGTTAAGAAATTATACCTTTGAAGTACTAAAAGAAACAAGCTTTTCATTGATTCAAAGGTCACAGAGAATGTCAGGATACAGAGATTCAATCAGAATGTGAAAACCTCAACAGCAAGTCTCAACAAACTGTTTGGCCATGGAGGCAACATAACTCAGCCTGATCCTTACTCACCTGGCCACTATTCACAACCACTCTTCAGAAGGGGTGAAGAGGCGACAATCATAAATGGCAACCTTGGACCACTAAGACTAAATGTAGTAACCTTAACTCTGTCCAAGATGAGATAACTATTCTGAGCACAGAATGAGGATTTAGCCTGGGACCCTGCAAGACTGCATGGTTCAGTACAATATTGTGCAGTACATTTACACAATAAGCTATGAGGGTACTTTTTTCTGCATTTCAAGTCTTTTGTTCTGTAAGCAGGTATTGAAACTTGCATACAAGTAACAGAAAAGGATATGCCATACGACAAAACATTTATATGTTTTGAATCGCAATGTGATAAAATACCCATCTCTTCATATTAGCACACCAAATGCAAGAGAAGATTACAAATCAGCTCTCAGACATCAAAACCATTCAGCGTAGAATTGTTCAGATAGTCTCTTCAGCTCAAAATAATTAAATAAAGTAATTCAATGCTTGATGGAATGGTGATTATGATGTCTTCTTGTTGATTAAATAGTCACAGAATCAAAAGGGGAAATTTTAACTTAAGTCGTTGGGCGGAATTGTCCCAGATTTGCACTAAGTGTGGTAACAGGCAGGGAAAAAGTAGTTTTACCCACCGGCCACAATGGCAGGTTTTTGCACCACAACGTCCCATTCCCACCTCATTAATTACGCAGCCACAGGAAACACACCATCTCACTGGCAGGCAGCCTCTGATTTGCTCACCGCGCTGTCACCTCACCACTTCCTCATGCAAGGCGCTGTATTTAAACTGCAACCGCACGAACTTCTCAATGCTTGCGGCCAGGATTGCTCCAGTGAAGACTTGGCCTCAAAAGCCAAGAGTGCAGACCCCCTGATCCAGTGCCACATCCCTGGGACGCCTTCTGGGTGCTGTGGAAGCCCACCGTGATGTGTTATACCCCCGCTCTGGCCGCAGGAAGCCCATCAGTCTCATCACTCCAGCTTGGGGGGGGGGGGGGGGTTGGTGGCAAGGGTGGTCAGCGCCAATGCCACACACAAGAGGTTGACCATCCATTGCAGAAAATGGATTAATGACCTCATCTGTGCCGCACAGGGTAAGGCAACCATTTTATCACTCTGAACTCACACACTCACAAGGCCATCACACATTCACTGGGATCTCATTCACTGCCAGCTCAAGGGACATCACCACTCACTCTCTCACACACACACTCAGATCTCCATCTGGCCTCATCTCCTCTGGAGACTGCCTCCTCAGCCCTCACCTGAACCACTTGCACAGATCAGCATGTGCCCCCACACACACTCTCTGGGATACCCCCCTTCCCCAGTACAGCCCTCGCCCTGCAACCACTTTTCCCCCTTTGCCAAGCAAGCCTTAGCCCTCCAGCCATTAAAAAACCACCCCTGCTTTTCTGGTCTGGTAGGTAGATACCCACCCGTGAGCCCCCCTAAAAGTGATGTGGTACTGCCTATGAAGCCTGGCACTGATGTCTGTGAGCACTGCCCAAAGCAAGTTAGGCAAACAAACTTTGAAGTCCCAAGTGAAGTGCAGCTCACCGGGTGCACGTCACTCATGTACAGTTGTGAAACACGTCAGTGTGCAATCAGGCCAATGTGCCCAGATGATCTACCATCAGGGGGTGATTCCAGCAAGAGGGCTTCTAATGTAAAGTATTGAAATTAGGTGCGGCAGGAAATGCGGCCTACCATTGACAGGTGGAGCGGATGATTGCAATCTGGCTTCATGATGGCATAAAACTGATTTTTGGGCTTCTTGCCATAGTATCTGCTCACGCCCGTCATGACTCCCACCGCCAACAGGAGCAGAAAATTCCAGTCCTTGTCTTTTACTGTTAATCTCTGCTGTTCTTTCCTTAACCTTTTACCTCCTGCATATCCTGAAGGCACGCATTCATTCTGAGGAATAATTCCACCAGTTGTGACAGCAGTTAAGGTACCAAAACAGCTTTCCACTCTTCATGTTTGCTCTTAGGCAATGAATGTTGCCAAGTTACAAATATTTACCTAAGTGGCTCAGAAGTTCCAGATTTTGCACTGAATTAAAATACCAAAAAAAAATGGGAAAAATGAAAAGCTATCCAGAGAATTAATGGAGATAGATGAAAAGGTATTTGCAGTGGCAACAGTCAATATGTGCTTGTGTAACCCGATGGGACTTTCTTTTACAAAACCAAAGTTAAAAGCCCATCACTGCTATAGAAACAAGAAGTAGTCATACCAACTAAGAAAGGACAGCCAACTGAGGATGTACGTATGATGGGACTGGATGAAAGCTGAAAGGAAGTCCGACCCTTGACAAGCCTAACCTTCAATACCAAGACCATCACCAGAATTGCACTTGGAACATCCAAACACTCTTGCAGTGTGGGAAGGTGTCCCAGGTGCTGTGAGAACTGAGAACACCATGACGTCTTTGGTATCAGCAAGATACAGTGGACAGGCCAAGGACGAATCAGTGGTGAGGGAGCAATGATCCTGTAATCCAGGCAAGAAAAACGCCATATCCATGGAGTTGGGCTCATATTCAACAGATGCTCAGCACAAGCAATAGTTGGATGGAAGTCAGTAAACCATTGCATCATCACCACCAGATTCCACACAAGGTCACTATTGTGGAGGCTTACACACCAACAGAGACAGGCACAGAGGAAGAGAAAGATTAATTCTACCACCAATTGTGGGACACACTGGGCAAGGCACCCAGCTATGATGTCAAGCCACTGATCGGTGGCCTAAATGATAAGCTCAATGACAACCAGCGAGGACTGGACAGTCCGATCGAACCCCACAGCGAGCATGCTCGATGGAAAGGGTGAACGACTGTTGGCCTTCTGCAACAGCACTGGGCTCAGCATTAGGAATGCCTTCCTCAAACTCAAGGACATCCATAGAAAGGCATGAAATTCTCCAAGTGGCATTGTATCAATATAATATGAAAAGAAATCCAAAACATCATTCTTTTTGCTTTTTTTAAAATAGACTTCTGCTAAACCAAAAAAGATAGTTGCCACAAGTCACATAGCCATATAATTGGCTCTTTGTTCTGGAAGCTACCAGCAGGAGTTACAAGAACAAAAGGATCCTCCGCTCATCGTGGAGTCTCACACCCGCTTGTAAGGATATATAATCATAAAACCAGGGGACTCATAGATCAAAACTCGCTATGCCTGCAGAGATGTTAACTGTCCAGGTGTATTTCAAAAAGGGACCATTGAGGGGGCAATGGGTATCATTTGCATCTTGATAACGTTCTCCCTCTAGCGGAGGGCCTGCCTAGATAACGATTTCCTGACACAAGACCCTCAATATGGATGGTAACGCTTTCACAAGATAATGACTGGGACATTATCAGTCCTGAAATCAAAGCCAGTTCCAGACACAGGATAACCATCCCTTTTGAAATTGTGGAGTGCCCATTTTCACATTTCTATATTCTTTTGAAAACTGAGAAAGCCTCAGAATGCCGTTTTAACATCAACTGAAAACGGCTCCAACAGCCCGGCTAGGTAAGCAGTCGGTTACCATCTCTCACCTCCTCAAATCCTGCTTGATTTTAAATGTCTCCAATCAATGCCTGCCAAAGAGTCTAAGCACAGAAAGCCCAATAAGCTTCAAATCATTCACTTCAAGGATTCTTGTGCTGTTGTCTCCAACCAGAAACTCATCAGGACTGAACTCCAACACAAAGTAAACACCCTCTGGACTTTGATTTCTCGGATTCTGGAAATCGTGTGAACTAATATCCATTTCAGTGGGATTTTTTTACTGTTACTATCCATAGTTGGAAAACTTGCTTTTTTCTCTCCCCCCCGCCTTTACTCTGTGTGCATGCGTGTGCGCATGCATTCGTGTGTGTGCAAGTATGTGTGTGTGTGTGTGTGTGTGTGTGTGAGGGGGGAGATATTATGAACACTCCTCCCCTTAGGTTTGAATGTCAATAAACTAACCTTCTGAGTTCATCATATTGCCAGTTTACCACAAGTTATTAATAAATTGCACCAAATAAACTGGGGCCTTGAGAAAACACGCCACAGCCTACTTTAAGAATAATTTAAATCACCTTCTGCCTACAGACAGTTGGTGAGAGGAATGAAGCACATTTTGCCTGTCTCTCATGTGCACAACAGAAACTGAGAGTTCAGGTCCAGAATAGACCCAATACAAGTGAACCAAAAGTTGATCAAACAAGAAAATCTGACCAAAAATTTGACCAGAGTCCAAGTCTAAGAAACAAGCTGAATCTGATTTAAAAGGAACCAACTGGGAGTCAAGATGGAAAAATTCTGTGGCTTGAAAGATTGTTAAAACACAAGAAAATTACCACAGCAAATTCCCTTCCCCGAACATTAAGTATATAGCAATTTTCAATGCACGGATGTTGGAAAAGCAAGGAGAATTAAATGGTGAAACATTAACATCCCTAAGCACAGAACAACTGAAAGCTATAGCTGGGGAGGTACAATTAAAACTATCCAGTAAGGTTAAAAGAAGTGATCTGCTCCAGTTGCTGATAGAGCCTTTGGACCTCACTTATCAACTAGAACAGATAGACGAGGAGGTCAATTGTGACTCCAAACCCCTTCCCCTAGGAAGTTGATTGATGAAAGAAAGCTGGCAAAGGGCTAGAGAGACCAGGAAAAGAACATTGAGCAAAGACACGGAGACTGAATAAAGCCACGAAGAAGAGCTGCAGGAGGGACAAACGAGGCTGGATAGAGTTAAAAGACAGGGAGACACAAGAAGCAGAAAACCATAACAACTCCAAGGCACTGTATGGGATTGTGCGGGAACTGACTTGTGCAAGAAGTAACAATCAAGGGCAAGGAGGGCAGGATGCTATTGACAGACAAGGAGCAGGAGGCAATATGGCTGGAACACCTTCGGGGGATCCTGCACCAGTCCAACCCCAACTCCACGTTCAAGTTCAATAACAGCACTGCCCCTCAACAACTGAACATCAACCTGGGAGAAATTGTCAGGTTAGAGGCTGGAGAAGGCCAAAAATCAGTTACACACACTGTTGTGAAACCAGTTTGCGATTTTCCTCTTCACCTGTCAATGGTGGGCCGTGTTTCCCTCTGCTGTATATCTAGAACTCAATTTCAATACTTTAACATCCCATTATAAGCCCTGCTTGCCAGAATCATCCCCCCACGTCAAATTTACTGGCCAAGTCGGTGTGACTTCAGAATGATGTGCTTCATGACTGCCTTTAAAAAGCATGCACCTGGCGACCTGAACTTCGAGTGGCACTCAGAGGTGAGTGCGTACAATGTTGCATGGTGCTTGCGGGCATCACCCATAGAACATCAAGGAAGAGGCGCCACACATTCTGGAGGGGCACAAGCAAGTTGCTTTATCCCAGTTGGTTTTCAATGCAGTGCCAGGGCAAGAGCCGCAGTGAAGGTCAGGCCGGGGTCGGGGGCAAGGCAGCACAGGCTGAAAGAAGCACACAAGCAGATGCCAGGGGGCAGGGCAAGGTGCAGGAAGCAGCCACACACTTGGAAAAGCTTGTCAAAAGTGATCATTTTTCTGCAGCTGAGACCGTTCAGCTGCAGCTCCATTGACATGCTTGGAGTCAGAGCTCTGAAGCTTTTTTGCCCACCTAACCAACGCAAAAACATGAAAGGTGCCACCAAATGTTCCAGAACATTTCACCCCTCAGACGCAGACTTGAAATTAATGTGCATTTTAGGGGACAGCAAAACAATTGGCCGAAAAGGCAAGTTGTAGCACGCCCATGCAAAAGATGGCCATGTGCAGTAACTGGTGGGGGTACTCACAGCCCCTTGCAATGTCATCATCCAGGTTTGGACAAGAATCCATTATGGTTCAAGCTAACAGTGCAGTCTTGCAGTGCGGCTTAGGAGAATGCCTGTGCCTGAGCTGAGAGCAGATCATGCAGTCCAGTAGCCAAAGCTGATGCCAAGTCAAGTGAAGTGGGGCGGAGGTGGGTGGGGTTTCGGACAGTTAATGAGCACACTACACACTGGCCCTCCGAGTGGTGGCTAGCACTTTCATGCATGTGTGAAAGGGCCTTCACACTTAACCAAGAGACGTTCTTAGGATACCTATGCTAACCCACGCATCTCTCCCTTTGATCTTGCAGGAGCAGAACATCAGGATCATGGATATACTGCTTGCTTGTCCCTACAACCACACCACCCCCTCCACGTCTCTGCCCCCACCCAACCGCCCACCTTAAACCAGCTTATATTTCACCCCCCTCCTTGGAATCAACTAGTTCTGTTGAAGGGTCATGAGGACTCGAAACGTCAACTCTTTTCTTCTCCGCCGATGCTGTCAGTCCTGCTGAGTTTTTCCAGGAAATTCTGTTTTTGATCAGGATCATGGAGCTTGATGATTTAGTGGTATGCCTCATGGCTTACAGAAAAGAAGAGGAGAGTGGCAGAGGCACCGAGCTTGGCAAAGGGGGGAGCACCTCCCTCAAGGTGAAGGGGTGGCAGAGCCTGCTGTGCACGGAGCTTAAGATCGATAGCAAGCCATCGCTCAAGGTGCTTCATTAGACGCAGGATCTATAGAAAGCACTTGTCATTCTTGCAGATGCCTGAGAACCAGTGTCACTGAAGACAGTGCATGCCGAGGGAACTGGTTGGTCACATATGTCACCTGATGCAGGATTTGTTGCCATGGGGACATGGAGGGCATTCACGGCCAGTGGCCATGAAGATGATGGTGACGCTCAATTTTTATGCCAATGGCTCTTCCAGAGCTTCACAGGTGACCTGTGCAGGATCTCGCAAATCTCCATGCATAAGTGTATCCAGGAGGTCATGGACGCCGTCTTCATGAAGGCGCAGAACTTTGTACATTTCTCCCAGGATCAGGAAAGCCAGGAAGCAAGTGTTCTGGATTTTGTGTAGATCTCAGGTTTTCCACAGGTGCAGGGCACCATCTAGTGCACTCATGTAAGCTTAGATCTCCATGACAACAAGCAGTCAACTACATCAACTGTAAGGGCTTCCACTGGCTGAATGTTCAAGCTGATCTGCGACCACCACAAACACATCCTACTGGTCTGCACACACTGTCCAGAGAGCGCTCATGACCCCTACATCCTTAGCAGGTCTCAGATCCCTGACATGTTCCAGGATGCAGAAAGGCTGCAGGGTTAGCTCCTCAGAGACAGGACGTGGCTGATGATGCCCATGCGGCAGCCTCAGGCCACAGCATTGATATGACAAGGCTCATGCCACAACCTGGACTTTGGTGGAGCAAATGGCAGGCATCTTGAAAATGAGGTTCCGGTGCCTAGCATCCACCGAGGGTGTCGCACATCATCATGGCTTGCTATGCGCTCCACAGCCAGGTGCTGCAGCCGGGGGGAGGCATTGGCTGAGCGGGAGATGGAAGAGCTGCACGTCTCCTCCAATGAGCACGACGTCGAACGGGATGACAATCATGAGATCCTCGAAGTCAAGGATGATGGCGATGAGCCCATTGAACTGGCCAGATCAGGCAGGTGTGCTCAAGAGGGCCTGTTAGCCGCAAGATTTGTGGAGGATGGTGACGAGATGCAGTGGGGACAGCCCAGACATCCTCGCCTTGCATCTGTCAACGTTTGACTCCTGTGTGGCTGATGGCAGCGCACATACCCTCAGTGCTCAGGCTCATGTCATTAGATTGCAGGAGGATGATGACAACATGCAGTGTGCACACTCCATAGATCTTCACATTGCCTCTGTGAATGTCTGACTACTGTCTGGCTGAGGGCAGCTCGCTTGCACTCTGTGATCAGGGTCATATCATAGACACGCAGCCGTGAAACTTTAAATGCACCTGATCCTTTGTCAGCCTTCAGTACCTGACCCTTCAGGAGCATAGCATTACCAGACAGAGATGCTGAAGAGATGCAGAGTGCCAAAGCTGCTGAGAGCACACAGAGAGAATGATGGAACTCTGGGATGCCTGCCCACGACATTCTGGTAGCAATGTTCAAACATCACTGTTGTGTCCAGTGTGCATGAAAACTGACCATCACTTTGGTCTGAAGGTCACACATGCACAGGAAAGAGGCCCTGGACTGAGACACCTGCCTTTATCTTGTGCAGGAACCAAGGTTTCACATCTGAGTGACACAAACACTGCTCATCATAACAAGGAGCCGTAGACAAGGAGACATTCTTGGGAGTTTGTTAACAATAGTGAACATTATGTACAAGTGATTAATACCCAAGCCCAGGCTGTACAAATACATCTTAACTTTCAGCGTCGATCGACGGGGAGTCCCGCCCGATTGTTTGTCCCTCTTCCGCGGCTACGTTCGCGGCCGGATGTCTTTGGAAAGGGAGCATGTGGTGTCTGCCGGCACACTCGAGGCCTTCCGTGCTCAGTGGGCACCGCGGGGACTGGGGTGCTTTATTGACCCCTTTTATCACATTTTGGTTTAAAGTTGTAAGTTTCCTTTAAACTTTGTTTTTGGTTTCATCTAAATTAGGGGCTGAGCTAAATTAGGGGCTGTGCCTGATTTATACCTAATTTTGTTAATTTAGTTTAATTGCTTTTAACTCATAAGAGTTACATCTTAACTTTCACACCCTTCACTTCCTTGCCCTCGCCCGCCGCCCAGACATGCCCTGGTGTGCCTTGTTGCCGTTCAGCAGTGGAGGACCCCTTGGGGAGCCCTCTACGGAGGTGTCCTCCCGCTTTCCATCGGGGACCTGGGGTGGAGGGTGTAGCATGCAGCAGTCCCCCACAATTGTAGAATGTGTCAGTTCACAGACTCCCAAGATACCTGCCCTTTTTGCGGTATTATGGACTCCGTGGACCATGTCTATATAGGGTGTCATAGGCTGCACTCCCTTTTCAGTTATTAAAAAAACCTTTTACTGATGTTTTGTTTGCACTTCAGTCTTATGCTCCTGATCTATGGGCACCCAGTGCGGAGGGGGGCCGGGAAGGAGGAGGACCTCCTCATGCACCTGTTCCTGGACTTGACCAAGTTAGCCATTAGCAGGTCCAATCAGCAGGCGATCGAGGGGGTCATCCCACCCGACTGTTTGCCCCTCTTCCGCGGCTACGTTCGCGGCCGGGTGTCCCTGGAGAGGAAGCACGCAGCGTCTGCCAGCACCTTCAAGGCCTTCCGTGCCCGGTGGGCACCGTGGGGACTGGGGTGTCTTACTGACCCTGTTAATCACAATTTGGTTTGATATTATAAGTTTCCTTTAAATTTTGTCTTTGGTTTTGCAGTTTCATAATTTAGGGGCTGTGTTTATTTTGTCCCTTGTTTTGTTAATTTAATTGGTTGACTCCAAAAGAGTTAAATCTTAACTTTCCTAACCCTGCCAGTACATCTTGGTGCTCCCCGGGCATCCACAGTGAGGTTGATGCAGCCTACTGACTGCTATGTCCTGTCTGTGATGACCTTGATGGGCATCCTCAGGAGGGCCGAGGCCTGGAGGGGTCCGGCCTGCTTTGGGTGCCCTGCTGCTGTACCATCCCTAGCCTGTTGAGCTGGAGTTGTGATTGTCACAGGAAGAGGGGACTTGGATGGGGCAGACACTCCCAGGGTCACCTAGGTGGATGACCCTGATGTGTCAAGCCACTGGTCTTCCTCCTTATGGGTTCCTGACGGCCCCTGGCTGACTCCTTGAGGAGAAGGGGAAGCTGGCATGAGATTGAACTGGCCTGCACTCCTCTCGCGTTGACACTGTGGGAGGCCCATTATAGTGTCAGAAATGGAGTTCAGCCCCATAGCAGTGCAGGACCGATGTCCTGGACCCAAGGTCTCCACAGCAGCCACCACCCTGCCAGTGTTGACCTCGGTGTATTAGCATGCCGGTGTTATCACCTCAGACTGAAGTCGGACAAACTCCTCCAATTCACCTTACAATCTGAGGAGTGCAGCGGACGTCTCTTCCTGATGTTCCCGAGCTTGCCTATGCAGATCCAGCAACTGAGCTATGAGCGAGTCCAGAGGCTCCTCATCTGACTTGGACTCAGCAGATTTCAGGCCTCCAGCAGTCTTGGCAGTCCGTGCCTCCGCCTGCTGTGGATCAATCGGTATAATTTGTGATCCCGAGGTTACTCTTAAACAAGATCCCACTGATCTGCGCTGGTGTGTGGTGTGGGTTAACAATTGTGACGGGTCTTCAATGAGAGTGTCATTAGATTCTTCTTTCGAGGTGTCTTTGGGATTCGAGTCAAGGACCTGGGTCGTGGACCCCCTCGGTTGCTTCCAGGTGTACTGTGAAAGCAAAGAGAAATAATTGGTGCATGGCAGGGGACTGCGGAACAGGGGAACTCACTCACAGCATGGTTGTCTGATGGATGTTGCACTGCTGGACACTCATTTGGTTTAGTACTGCAGCCTCACCGTCAGCACAGGCATGGTCCAGATCGTTGTCGGCTAGCTGGATGGCTTCATTTTCAAAATCTGGAAGGACCTTGATGTCAGGCATTCCTCCACCAGTCTGTGACCTCTCCCTTTTGCTGTGTGCCAACTTGTCCTGCAAAAAGACAGATGGAGAGCATGTAAGCAGGACACTTGCCAGGCCAGAGAGAAGGATGCCTGGCATGTGTGAGTGGTGAGATGTGCCATGGTTGGGATGAGGACACAATCCGCAGGGTAGTTGAAGGTGTGTGTGGGAGAGTGAATGGTGATGTCCCTTGACTGGCAGTGAGTGAGATCCCTGTGGTTGTGTGGTGGGTTTTTGAGTATGAGAGTTGAGAGTGATGAGAAGAGTCACTTACCCTGGTGGAACAGGGGAGATCATTCATCTTCTTTCAGCACTGGGTGGCTGTCCTCTTTTGCAGAGTGTTGGCGCTGACCGCCACTGCCACTGCTTCCCATGCTGGATTGGTGACCTTGCTTGCTGGTCTTCAACCAGAGCAGGGATAGAAGACTTCATGGCAGGCCTCCACTGCATCCAGTAGGCGCCTGACGGAGGCCTAACTAAATTTGGGTGCAGCATGTTCCCTCTCTTTCGCACTCATGGCCTCCTAGCAGCTTCTGATCCCTTAGAGAGTGCTAGTTCTGTGTAGGGATGCCCTTTAAACATGCCTCCCAGTTTACTAAGACCTGTAGTGACGGCAGGTCGGGCAAATCAGAGGCCAACGTGCCAGCAATCCATAGTGTTTCCCCTGAATGCATTATTAATGGGGCTGGACGCACCGGGAATGGGATGATACGGCACAAAAATCCACCATTACGGCCAGCATTTTTTCCTGCCACAACCACACTTAGTGCAAATCTGAGATGATTCCGCCCTGTGTCTAAGTAAGTCTAACCCAATGAGTATTGTTATATATTTTGTATTCAGTAGGTCTCAGAAAGAGGTTCTGAGTCTTGTATGGTTGAACATTAGGTGTTTACTGATAACACATAACTATGTACATATATACAGTGTAAAGCCCAAGCTATGAGCTACCTTGTTGCTTGCTTCTACACAGGTCTCTGTCCCGTCCATAACTGACGTTAGTCTCAGGTCATGTGTCTTTTTAGATTACATTGTGTGCAATACTGTTTCCCAGTCCCGCATTAACCCTTGCTATGTCAGATACCCTTATGTTACAGTTATGATGGGCTAAAATATACAGAAATGCTCAGGATACAGCAGCCAATTCACACTCCACTTCTCCTGCTCAAACTCTGCCAAGACCCACAGATGAAGGTTTCAACACTGCAATGGTACTGTATTAACTCCAGTTGAAAACCTAATACTGACAGAGAGCTAATCAGGGGATAATCCTGAAATTTAGGCATGGGAATTGTGATGTGATTTTATCCCATGCGCGACTGACAAGGTATGGGCAGTGTGCAAACTTCATGCTGCCTCATTTCCATGATTGACTGTGGTAAACAGTCAGTGCTAAACATGCTGCTGAGTGGTTGGACGCCTCAAAGATGGGGCCCCAGTTTTCCAAAGCTAACACCGCTTAGAACAAGCCTGTGCTACTTAAACCCAGTCTGCACCTTTTAAAGGTGAGGTGCATTCTGGCTGTACAGGGTGGGTGAGAGAAGGTGCGGTATGCAGGCACCGCTGCATGTTTGACCTCATGGAGGAGACAGTGCTGATCATTGGAGAAACCATCGCTGAGGCAGTGGCCTGTGGGCTCGCTGAAGTCATCGAGGATGATGGGATCTCCTGACTTATGCATATTCTCAAATTCCACTTCACCCTTAACCGACAATTTAATATGATGGGGTAACCACACATCTCCTTGCTTTATAATGACCCCCTCCATCTCCACTTGCCTCATCCTAACCCTGCCCTCATGCATTAATGCTCTCAGATGTCCAAGAACTGCCTCTTAGCAAACCAGTGACGCCGGAGACTGAAGACCTAGAGAGAAAGCAGATTTTTAAGATATTATGACATAACCGATGGTAAAGGCTGAGTTGGTAAAGGCTGAGTAGTTCAAATCCCAGAGGGAAGCTTGAAACAACTGTCATAACCTATTTTTGCCATTTCTATGTTACGAGATGCAGACTTTAAATTCAGTAGTAATAAGACCACCAAATCTCAAGAGATTTTTATAAAACTAAATTAAACATTTATTAATACAAGAAAGATTGTAAACACATACATACATCTACAAAATTACTACTATAATAACGACAAAAATCCCCTAATTAATCTGACTCTCAATTATACCCCCGGTAAGGCAACAGTAAAACTCATAGATTTAAACAGACACCTGGCAAAGCACACCCTGAACAGTCGCATTCAAAATGAGTTTCTTTCAGCTCTGAGTCCTTGTAGATGGCAGTTTGAGGCTTACAGGCTGGAGGCTTCTCACACTTGTTGGATCTTAAGATGCCTCTATTTTAAACATAATGTCCTTTCTCCTTTATACACATATTTCTCTTTGAATGTAAATTTTCCATTGTATTACTAGGCTTCCAACTTCATCTCTTTTAACAACAATATCCTTTCGTCCCACCAATTTTATTAATAAACTGAAAAAAATTAAACACATTGGCATCTTCTAGCTAGGTGCAAGATTTCACTTCCAGTCTAGAATAGTTTCTTTTAACAAATGCAAATTTACACTTTACCTTCTACCCTCCTTACATTAATCTAATTAACATCTCAAAATTACTATACATCAAGCACCCAGACTAGCTGGGTTTAATCCAATTAAGACATGCACAGACACACACATAGACACAAGCCCCAATAACATTATTATACTTTCTTGACAAGGAAGAAACACACTCAATTTATCTGACCATCACAACCACCAGCTCAGATACTGTCACTGTGTATAGGGGATAGGATAGAGACAAAATCAGCACATGATCAGTCACAGTTTTGAGCAGACTGCTGCCAAGCTAGGAAGGCTACTGTGGGTGCCAGTTTCCCAGAACGTGAGGTCCACATGAGTTCTCCTCCAGAGGACTCTGATGGGGACTATCTTCTCTCTTCATTATCAAGGAGCTTGGAACTATCCTTTCCAACATGGAAGTGGTGGTCAACTCTGTGACAACATTTGGTGACAATCTTGATACAGCATCTAATGGCCAATGTCTCAGTTTCCACTGCAGCACAGGAGAAACCAATGTCTGAGTGATTTAGTTAGAGCTCATACTGAGGTCACGAAATTTCTGTTTGTTACTCTGCAAGTCCAGCTTGAGGCTATGCAGGCTCAGACTGCTGCAATCACAGCTGAGAATAGCAGTGCTCAAAACAGATTGCAGGATCCACAGCAATCCAGCAATCTGTCCTCCAGAGATTACCCGAATTGCTGAGGCACCACGCCATTGGGGTGGCAGTGGTAGGGGATCATAAACCAGCTGTCCTCTTTGTGGAGGGCAGCATTCGTGCTCCCACCACCATCATTACCATTGCTACTCTGCCAGTGCCCCTTCTGTAGACTGCTGCTACTCATGCCATGGTGGTGCAGTCCGAAGCCAGGCCTACTTGGCACACAGCTGCTCAAGGTTGGTCTCCAAAGCCATCTGCAGTCTCCTCCACTAAAAATAAGCAGCTTTTTCCCAGCCATGCTGTAGCCACTGAGATAGTACTGTGGTAGGAGCACCAGAACAGGCTGTAAAGAGTGAGACTCCAGTGAGCAGATCAGGGCTTATAGATAAGGAAATAGTCTTTTAACTAAAAACAAATGAAAAGTATGGCAAGGGAGCTCAGTCCCATGTGTTATACAGCCTGCAGCATGTGGGAATTCTTAGGCACTCCTTGCAGTCTGGATGACCATATGTGCAGGAAATGCCACCGGCTTGACCAGCATGAGCAATGGGTTTTGGAGCTTAAGGGTCAGCTGAAGGCACAGCAATGCATCCGTGAGGCTGAGGGTTACGTGGATAGCACACTTTTAGATATGATCACCCCGCAGCTTAAGGAAGTGCAGTCAGAGAGGGAATGGGTGACCACCAGTCAGAAGAAGGGAGGCAGGCAGGTAGTCAGGAAAGCCCCAGAATGCATCTCACTTAAGAACCATTTTTCTGTGTTTAAAAATGGTGAGGGGGAATGTACCTCTGGAGAGTGCAGCCAGAGCCAAGTTCACAGCACTGTGGGTGGCTCAGCTGCACAAGGCGGGAGGAGTAAGAGTGCAAGAGCAATAATGGTAGGAGCCTCAATAGTGAGGGGTGAAGACAGGTGCTTCTGTGGCTGTAGACATGACTCCAGGATGGTGTGTTGCCTCTCTGGTGCCAGGGTCTAGGATATCACAGAACGGCTGCAGGGCATTCTGAAGGGGGAGAGCGAACAGTCAGAGGTTGTGGTTCACATTGGTACCAACGACATAGGTAGAAAGAGGACTGAGGTCCTGCAACAAGAATTTAGGGAGCTAGGTAGCAGATTAAAAAGCAGGGCCTTAAATGTTGTAATTTCTGGATTACTCCCTGTGCCATGTGCCAGTGAGTATAGGAATAGGCGGATAGAAAGGATGAATGCATGGCTGAAGAGATGGTGCAGGAGGGAGTGCTCTAGTTTCCTGGATCACTGGGTCTGTTTCTGGCGAAGGCGGGGCCTGTACAAGTGAGGAGGAAAGCTTTAGATTACAGAACCATATAGATGGGCTAGTTAAATGGGCAGAGCAGTGGCAAATGGATATTTAATACTGAAAAGTGTGAGGTGATGCATTTTGGGAGGAATAACACGGCAAGGGAATACACAATGAATGGCAGGACCCTAGGAAGTACAGAGGATCAGGAGGACCTTGGTGTATATGTCCATAGATCCCTGAAGGCAGCAGGTAGATAAGGTGGTTAAGAAGGCATATGAGATACTTGCCTTTATTAGCCGAAGCATAGAATATAAGAGCAGGGAGGTTATGTTGGAGCTGTATAAAACACTAGTTAGGTAACAGCTGGAGTACTGTGTGCCGTTTTGGTCACCACACTATAGGAAGGATGTGATTGCACTGGAGAGGGTGCAGAGGAGATTCACCAGTGTGTTGCCTGGGCAGGAGTGTTTCAGCTATGAAGAGAGCCTGGGTAGGCTAGGGTTGTTTTCCTTAGAGCAAAGAAAGCTGAGGGGGAACCTGATAGAAGTATACAAAATTATGAGGGAGCTTAAATATGGTAGATAGGAAGAAACATTTCCCCTTAGCGCAGGTGTCATTAATCAGGGGCATTGATTTAAGGTAAGGGGCAGGAGGTTTAGAAGGGATTTGAGGAAAAAATCTTTCACCCAGTGGGTGGTTGGCATCTGGATCACACTGCCTGAGGGGGCGGTAGAGGCAGGAAACCTCACAATATTTAAGAGGTATTTAGATGAGCACTTGAAATGCCATAGCATAAAGGACTACGGGTCAAGTGCTGGGAAATGGGATTAGAATAGATAGATGTTTGATGGCTGGCATGGACACAATGGGCTGAGGGGCCTGTTTCTGTGCTGTATAGCCCTATGACTCTATGAGAACAGGCAAAGGCACTGACGAAACACGTACTAAGGGAATGCAGAAGGATGATTAGTGAGTATTGTATGGAGTGGATGTGTTTTCGAATAAAGTTAGTCTGGAATGTTTTGGAATATTTTTTCAGCCAAGAGGATGCTGTCATAGTAAGTAACAGAAGGATGGTAATTTGGGGAAGTTGCTTCATCTCTTCCTGCTCCTCCTTCTCCTGAGGTGCTCATGAACACGTGCTGGCAAGAACTATGCCCTCACGAAAGCCAAATTGTGGAGGATACAACACAGACCACAAATTGGGACAACTGCTTAATCAAGTGCGGAAGGACTAGTCCCGAGTAGTGGAACTGTTGCTTCATCGTCCCAGTGATCAGCTCGATGGCATTCCTCGTCACAGTATGGCTCTCATTATAAAAGCGCTGATTGTAGAGTAACGGGTTAATGCCAGAAGCATACATGCTGCTGATATAATAACGATGTCAGATCACGTGACTGAGAAGTAGGCGAAGAGAAGCTCCATCCTTGTATAGAGGTCCAAATGTGTAAATACTTGATGTAAGTAAACAGTAATGGTTTTGAGAAACTACTTTGGGAGAATAGACAATCCCCAAAACCCCCATCTAGATCCCGACCACACAATGAAACTCTGATCACCTATGGTAGCTTTGGGGTTGGAAGTCATGAACAAGATGCAGAACATATAGCCCTCATCCCTGACAGCCACGTTCGGGTTCGACGTGAAGGCTGCAAGATTGCTGGAGCTGCAGGCTAAAAGCATAGGATAGCAGACATTCACCAATGTGATGTTCTGACTGTGCTTGCACACCAACTGCACATTGAATGAGTGGTACCCCTTCTAGTTGCGGTATATAACCCATTGAGATTTGGCACCCACAAACCCATAGAGAGAAGTAGAAATCCTTCTCCTGCCATACAGAGTGACTGTGTCCAGCCAAAGGTGGTGAACATGGGATATTTGTTATCTCACCTGTCCAGCCTGGAATAAACCCCTGATGAAAATATTTGGGACCACAGTCAGCTTGACAGCCACCAGCACTCCCCTTCTCATCCTGCTCTGCAGCTGCAGGTCTGAGCCCATGAGGTGGCATAATTCTGTAAACATCTCCTTGTTGGATCACAGCAGCTGAACTACCCCTGGCTTAGGCACAGGTAGGAGAAGTGTTCCCTGAAGACTCTAGGTGGGAAAGGCCTGCTGCTAAGAGCCTCCTCTTCCCTCTGCAAGCAGCCTGTCTTGCTGCCTCTGCTCTATCTCTCTCTGATGCTGCAGCCCAAGTGGGACTGCAACCATAGCCCTCATGACTGAGAGAAAGTGGTGTACTTAGAGCATTTTCAGTAACAGGCAATGGCTTCCTAAAGTCCAGCAGCACACTCACTGCAGACTTTAACTATTTTTCATAAGTTTTCCAACAACAGAATACTTTTACAAACTCTGCAAGAGCCAGTAGACAGTAAAAAGCAACAAGCCTGCAAGTTGGATAGGTCCCTTTAAATAGGACTTCCCTCCTGCAGCTGTTCAATAAAGGGTCTTAACTACAGTGGTGATGTCAAAAATAGCAGATTGTGCATCAAATCAGCATTAGATGCTGACTGTTGTCATGATCTGCCTACTCCGCATACTGCCAGCACATACACATACCACCAACGCTATCACATTCAATGGCATAGCGATCAGTGTGGTCAAGAGCACACACCCCCATCCCCCAACAAACATTTTTGACCTTAACCAGCTCTGGTAGCACAGAAACTACTGGTGCTATGGAGCTGAATTTTGCAGTCTTGAGATTGAGAATGGAGTATTTCTTTTTATTTATTCAAGGGGTCTGGGCTTCGCTGACTAGGCCAGCATTTATTGCCCACCCCTAATTGCCCTTGAGAAGGTAATGGTGAGCTGCGTTCTTGAACCGCTGCAGTCCATGTGGTGTAGGTACACTGACGGTGCTGTTAGGGAGGGAGTTCCAGTATTTTGATCCAATGACAGTGATGGAACTGTGATATACTTCCAAGTCAGGATGGTGAATGGCTTAGAGGAGAATTTCCAGATGGTAGTGTTCCCATCTATCTGCTGCCTTTGTCCTTCTGGATGGTAGTGGTCGTGGGTTTGGAAGATGCTGTTTAAGGAGCCTTTGTGTATTTCTGAAATGCATCTTGTAGATGGTACACACTGCTCCACTGTGCATTGGTGGTGGAGGGAATGAATGTTTATGGGTGGGGTGCCAATCAAGCAGGTAGTAGCTGTTTTTATTAAAATACTTGAATTCATAAAGCTCCTGTAACATCAAAAAAAACCTCAGGCACTTCACAAAAGCTTAATCAGACAAAAATGTATGCCATGCCAAAGGAGGAGGTATTAGAATGGATGGCTAAAAGCTTAGTAATATTTGTATCAAATATGTAATCATGTTCAAATAGAATTCTCTATTTGCAATTTTAATGTATTAGTAACCCATTTGAAGTAAACAGGTGTGATAAAGTAACACACAGAGAAATTATCTATAAAACATGGGTAAAACGTTGGTTACAAATATCACAAAGAGCAATTCAACCACAAATTTGAGTGAGAGAGTAGAATTCACTCAGGTGATGGTTGGCATTTGACACCAGTCAACTGCCTTACAGAACCTCATAATGTCAGGTGTGGGGAGGGGAACAAGAAAGAAAAACAGAAAGAGAACAGTATACAAACATTGATCTAATTTGCAAAATCCTTTCAATATCAGTTAGTCCCATCATTCTTATTCCTTTATTTGCTGTTATTTTATCGTCCCACATCTGTATTTTGTGGTTTGGTAGGGCAGTGCAATTATCAGGTTGTTCAGTCCAACTGAGTAAGACTGAATGACAACCATCTCCTGAGTGAATTTTATTCTCACTCACAACCAGGCTGCAGGAACTCACTGAGGCTCCTTAGGCAGCATCTTCCAAACCCACGACCATTACCATCTAGAAGGACAAGGGCAGCAAACACATGGGAACACCACCACCTCTAAGTTCCCCACCATGCCACACAACATCCTGACTTGGAACTACATCACCGTTCCTTCGCTGTCGCTGGGTCAAAATCCTGGAACTCCCTCCCTAACAGCACTGTGGGTGTACCTACACCACAGGGACTGCAGTGGTTCAAGAAGGCAGCTCACCACCACCTTCTCAAGGGCAATTACAGATGAGCAATAAATTCTGGCCTATCCAGCGATGCCCACATCCCATGAATGAATAAAAAAAATAAGTATAATTATTGTGTTGCCTACTTTAGTATGAAATTCCCCCCTGTGCTATTTTACCTCAGTTGTTAACCTGTTTACTTTCAATTAATCCACTTGGCAATAGTTCTTGTCCCAGAAGAATCTAATAAGGTTATAAGATGCATGGCCAACATGTAAGTTTGAGATCTACTGACACATGACACTGTTCTTTGCAAACTCTTCTTTTCGTCCCTAAAGGGCCTTATTCTGCGTGAAATTCATTCTATTCATTGAACTTTTTTAATTCTTAAACCTCCTGTTCTTAGATTAAAAACTGAAAGCATAGATTTTGCTCTCCAGAAGAAAGGAATCAATACAGCAGAATGAATCCCTTCCTTAACTTTCTTGTTTAGTATGCTCCTTTACTGTGTCTTGGGTATGACAAGCTACAGATTGCTGAGCATGCCCATTTGTCCAGCTTGGAGCGCGTGGGTAGTATAACTCTTCAGTCTCAAAGGATAAGTCTCGATACCATGTCTGATTGTTCATGCTAATTCAATGTTATTTTATCTACAGCAAAATGGTTTCCGAATGACTACTACCTACTTAGCGATGCAGCTATTTATTATTTAAGTTGAAGCAATGGTGGGGAGAGAGGAAAAACCGCTAATAGTTATCAGTCACCAAATAATGTTAGAGAGCTCGCTGGTACTGGAGTACATCCAAGTGTCAACGGAAGAGGGATTTTTAATTATTAGGGTTTTTGTAAAAGTTAGTTTCTTGTACGCAGAAGGATTTTTTTACCCTCCATGTTTCTGGATATTTAGCAATGTGCTGAAAGAGAGTGAAAGAGGTAATATGTTATAACTGCAGCCCAAGGCCTCTCAAACAAAGGAAATGTTTGAGTGCTCATGTTCAGACTCTTGCAACAGCAGGGTTTTTTTTAAATGAGAAGCTATTACCAATGATTTTATTAACAACAATGCAGGTTACTAAAATGTCATGATCAAATTTATTTCTGCTGGTTCTGAAATATCAACCTGGGCAATATCAGGTTGAGATTAAGTTAAAAAGTAAAGGGAATAATTACTTGTTTTTAAATAGTAAGAACATTTATTCATTAATGGCTTGTGTCAGCAGTTTCATAAAATAAAAGAGCTGGTTCAATTGATTCCAGCACAATGACATAATGAACTGTTAGTCCAAGACCACTAATGATCTCTCCAAAGTTGTTAATGGATTCTACATTAAATTTTTCTTCAAGCATGGTTTTCCTTTCTACCTGCCATTGGGTATAAAATTTATTCTTGCCCTTCTTCAGTTTCCTTGTCCGTGCAACAACTGGGGCCAAAGGTGGACCAGTTCCCAGAGTTTCCTCCATTTCCACCCTCAAGCAAGCTTTGAGAGTTAGCTTGGCTCAGCTGGTAACTATCAGTTTGGTGCATTTCACAGCAGCATTGACTTTGAACCAGTAAGTTGGTCCTCATTTTGGAACCTGAACGCACAATCAAGTACAAATAGAGATGCCAT
The DNA here is from genome assembly GCF_017639515.1 of Carcharodon carcharias. Taxonomy (NCBI): domain Eukaryota; kingdom Metazoa; phylum Chordata; class Chondrichthyes; order Lamniformes; family Lamnidae; genus Carcharodon; species Carcharodon carcharias. The sequence continues at coordinate 72,537,348 of NC_054474.1, read as the reverse complement.
TCTTCATATAGTCAGTTTTGACTCTGTGGTACCAATCTCACCTCTGAGTCAGAAGGTAGTGAGTTCAAGTTCCATTCCAGAACCTGAGCGCATAATTTCAGTTGGCACCTAAGTGCCAAAGAAAGGAAAATTTATATTTATATCATCCCTGAAGGGCCTTCAGTTAATGGAAGTACTTTTTAAGTGTTGTAATGTCTCTGACTACCCACTCAGGAGAAATAAAAAATTACATGGTGTTAATCATAGATTAGTTCTGCCACTGACCCGATCAACATTTATTCCTCAACTAATGCCACTAAAATAGATTATTTAGTCATTTATCTCATTGTTGTTTGTGGGATTTTGCTTTTTTTGCAAATTGACTGTTGTGCTTGCATACATACAAAACAATTATGACTACACTACAAAAGTAATTCATTGGTTATAAAGACCTTTGGGATGTCCTAACAATATAAAAGATGCTATATAAATGCAAGTTCATCCTTTCCTCTATTTGATTTGAAACTGAGATTCTGCCTGCCTGCTTGGACATCAAAGCTACTATGGGGCAATGGGTAGGGTTGGCATTCCACAAGGCTGAGATCAAATCTTCATTCAAGCTTACAATGCATCTTCCTTGACTAGCAGGAACACGAGTGCAACCTAGAGATTATTGTCTTTCTGTCCGTAAAGGCAGCAACTTTGCCTCAACTTGAATTATCCCACAGCTGTACAGCTAACATCAGAAATTTATCAGAGTGACAGAAAGGACAGAAATGCACAATACACAAGACAATTTCATTTGAAGTAACAGGATGGTGTGTGCTGTGGGATCAAAGTGTCAAAGGGACTGCAGTGGTTCAAGAAGGCAGCTCACCACGACTTTCTCAAGGCCAACTAGGGATGGGCAATAAATGCTGGCCCAGCCAGCGAAGCCCATATCCCATGAACAAATTTTTAAAAAGGTACGCAGTAGTCTCCCGACACAGCGTTAAAGCTTACTTTTCAGGATCCACCTATGCTTAGGATGAGTGCTCAAGTGTACAGTTCCCCAAAAGGAAGATTCCTCATCTTAATAAGCATAAAAGTCACCAAAAAAAACTTTGCTTAAATACAATAGTCTGGATTTGTGGATCTTTAACAATGGCGGTGGAACTCCGATCCGGAAGTCCCCCATCCATTTCCAACAGAACCCATTTTCGCTGGTAGGGGAAAGGGTGCAGGGCATGACTCATCTAAAGGAAGCCCAAATTCAAAAAGGGTAGTTGAACTCGGTGCTGAGTTCAAACAGACCACATTTTCGCTGCAGCAAGGGCCTTAACCCACAATATGGGAGTTACAAACTTTTAAAATAGTTGTAAATAGTTGCATTTACAACTAGAGAACAGATAAGGTCTGTAGAACTGTCAAGCTGTAAAATTATTTAAATCCTTGGCCCTTAAAACATTTTTTAAAATAGGCTGTCTGTGTCAGAGAGTTGAAAAAAATTGTTCTAGTAATTACAATATCTGTTTGTTGACATTACCCCAAGGGCTATCATTATGTCATTATTAATGCTTGGCTGCTTTCCTATATCCATCTCAGTAGGAGGTCCTAAATTCACAGTTTGATTAACAGCTCAAAAAGTTTATTAAAGGATTAGTTGTCTTTGAGGTGGGGTTATGAATACAAAGCCTGTTTGTTTATACAATGGACTAAGTACTTGAGAGGATTTAAATGTTTTGAAGGGGCTTTCATGGATGGGATTTTATTTGCTATAGAAAATGATGTAATAGATCTTTATACCTTTATTTAATCTCAACATGGTTCCTGAGGTCTTCCCATAGTGGATACTGGATAAGTTGGCATGGAGGGTTTAAGGGCAAAGAGTGGTGCATGGGTTGACCTGAGTTGGCATGGGAATTATAAGTGACCATGGGGATTAAAATAAACTGGCATCAAGTTGGCATGGGAGCCTTAAGGAACCACGGGAGGGGGTGATGGTATGAGCTTACATGGAGGGTATGAGAGACCATTGCAGGTAGGTGGGGGGGCATGGATTGGCATGGATGGGGCATGGGGAGCGGGTTGAGGGCTGAGGGGGTGTGAGCAGTGAGAACATAATATTTAACAAAACCAAAGTCCCAGAGAACTGAGGCATGTCTTTTGAACAGCCCACCTCGAAAATTTGCAGCCCCCTGTGGCCGTCTCTGATATGCATCCAGGGGCAGCAGGTCTGACTCCATCCCACACACCACTCCCTGGAACGAAGATCCTACCATTCAGGCGAGTTTCTCCTGAGGCAGGCGCGGCAAAGCAGGAGATTTTCCTAGCTCATGCTACCTGAACCAGGAGTGAAAATCTGGACTGATATATTCACAATCCAATTTCAAAGGGATTACATAACCATGAAAAGAAATCACTTAGTTCATAAGCTACTAAAGATTGTACTGCACAATAGTCCCTCTTGTGAGTCATGCCCTGCCCCCTTTCCCGTCCGGCGAAAATGGGTTCTGTTGGAAATGGGTGTGGGGCTTTCGAATCCGGGTCCCGTCTGCCATTTTTAAAGCTCCACAAATCCAGGCCATTGGACTTAAGCAGAGATTTTTTGGTTCCAAAAATAACGTACATGAACTGTTCATGTAACTCCTATCCATGAATTATTTTGAACTAATGGAATACAGAAGTAAGTTTGATTGCACAGGGCAAAATACATCTAATGAGCTTTCTATTACATCACCCTACTTAAAAGCCGTATTTTTAGACATAAATTCTAATTTAATGTGACTGGTATGACTTGCTGCAGCAGACATTAAAAAAGAATGTCAGTATTAAGCATGCATGATCTGTGCTGACCTCTAATTTCCACACGTTTCAGGCCTGACTGATCTCATAATATTAAAAGTAAAGTAAATCGGTGGCCGCCTGTCTTACTGTCAAAGTTATGTAGCTACAGCATTACAAAAAGCCCCCAAAAAATGTCAGATGGGCTGAAAGTAATAGTAATTAGATAAAATGTGACTTTACCCTTTTCCCAGCTAAAACAAGATAGTGAGTAGAACAAAATGCCTCCAGGATGCCATTAACCTATGTTTAGGCTTGCACTGATTTTCGTCCTCCCTCTGTTTAATCTTAAACGTGGCAGCCTGTACATGGAAAAAATATAGAAAAGCACAAAAAGCTAATGAAGGTGAACATAGACATTTACAAAGTTCTTCCTTTAACATAAACTCGGCAACGTTAGAGGCAGACATTGTCATTCAACTTTAAATGCACAGCAAACACAATTCAATCCTCCACTTTTGACAAGCGAAGGAGTTAACAGATCAGAATTTATTTCTTCTTCTCTCAGTGAAAGCCTAGAATCTACATTAGTTTCATTCATTATAATATTTCCCCAGTGCTCCAATTTTTAAAATATATAGATATATTAAAGATAGTGAGACTACCATCTTGCTTTGATCACTATCATGAGTGCTTGCTACTAGAAATAAGGCTGGTAATGCAATAAAAACAAATAAATTGCAACATTTATAAGAGAATTATTTAATTAACTGTGCAATGATCTTATCTGTGTTTGATATGCTACAAACTGTTTTTTATCGGAAGCCTGTGCCTCCCAAATGCCCAAAGCTCAAATCTATGGGAGCCTTCCAGAAACATCACTGCTGAGATTCAACAAAGTAACAAGCTACAATTCCTAGTATTCATCTGTATATATCACTAGAATTATGATGATTGATAGCAGAAATGTCCATTCAAGGAGCATGCTGATAAGGTTTCCTCCCCAATATCTGCCAGCTTGGCAAATCACTAATTCAATAATCGATAAAGTAACATTGTCTAATTTTATTGCAATTACTCTAGATTTCAGAATGTTCTAACTTCACGTCTTAAAGCTTCTTTCTCCAAGTATCAGCATCAGGCAATTCATTGCTAGAATTTTTAAAAATAATGGTCTAGATTTTGCTCCCAGCATTGAAGTAATGGTGCTCACCATTCGCCTCACTTAACAGTTAATTGCCCATAGATTTTTTGCAGGCTTGTCGGGGAGAGTTCCACTAATCCAGTGCCTGAATCCAGCGTGACAGCCTCTACCATAGGACCTGTGAGCAGTCAAACAACAGTGAGGCTCTTCAACCAATCAGATTGAATAATCCTCACGGAAACATGCAGAGTTCAAACCAGAAAGTGAAAGAAAGATTGGGAAATACAGATGGGGTTAAGGGAGACAGATAAGAGAGACAGACAGAAAAGTTAAAAAAAATACTTTGTTAAATCTCCAATATTATTTTTCTTCTGAGGGAATGACAGCCCACATTTTTAAAATACATTTTCTAAGTCAGGAAGGTTGTTCAGCAGTAATTATCACTTATCATGCTGTAAAACTCCAACAGCTCCTGAAAGCACCAGTCCTAACTTTTTCAATCGCTTTAGGTGTAATTTTCCCAGAAGTGCACTAAGTTCAGTAGTGGGCGAGTAAAATGGAGTGCTACCCGCCAATGAAAATGGTGGGTTTTCACGCCATGTCGTCCTGAGCCCGCCTCATTATTTATTCACTCCCGTGAAACGCGCTATTTCCATGGCATACGAGCTCTCATTCGCCCACCCGCCCGCCATCACCCCGCTATTGCATCATGCCAGCCACCATCTTTAAAAGACAGCCACCAGCAAAACGCTCATCACCACCAGCTCACCACCGCTGCCCAGGAGATATAACCAGCAAAGGGAGAAAGACTGCAGCCGCCCTGCTTCAACGATGGGTCCCTCAAGCGATTGCTGGATGCCTTTGATGTGCTCTACCCCCACTCTGGCCGCAGGATGGGCAGCAATATCACCAATTCACCTTGACAGGGGGTGGCAAATGCCCTGCAGAGGACAGCCACCCAGTGCTGCAAAAGGATGAATGATTTCCTCCGTTCCGCCAGGGTAAATCACTCTTTTTATCAATCCCAACTCACGCACTCACAAACCCATCACACATCCACAGGGCCCTCACTTACTGCCAGTGCAAGGGACATCACCATTAACTCTTTCACACACACTGCCATTGTCATCATCCAGTCCATGGAACCACTCACCACCCACACAGGCCAGACATACTTATCATCTGGCCCAGCAGGCATCCTGATACACTCTCCACATCTCTATTCATGCAGGACCAGCTGGCTCACAACAGGAGGGAAAAGTCACAGACAGGTGAAGGGATGCTGGAAATCAAAGTTCTGACAGAATTCGAAAACAGAGCCATTCAGCTGGCCGGCAACGACTGGGACCGGTCCTGTGCTGACTGTGAGGTCGGTGCTACTGTACCAAGTGAGGATCCAGCAGTGCAACATCCACCAGACAACCACGTTGTATGTGATGTGCCCTCTTTCACAGGCCACTGCCATGGACTAATTATCTCCCCTTGCTTTCGCAGGCAAATCTGCCAAACAACCGACAGAGTCCATGTCCCAGGGCCTCCAATCAAGCCCCGAAGAAACCTCTGAAGAGGAATCTGATGACACCCTCCCTGAAGTCCCATCACAGTGCTCACCCACACCCCCCTCCAGCGCAGAGACACACACCTCAGTGGGATCTCGCTTTAGAGTAGCCTCGGGATCACAATCACACCGCACTTTCTGATCCACAGCAGGCAGAGGCAGGGACCTCGGAGGACTGCTGGAGGTCAGAACGTTGCTGAGTCCGATTCAGATGACGAGCCTCTGGACTCGATCATGTCACAGCTGCTGGAGCTGCAAAGACAAGCTAGGGAACATCACTCCTCAGATTGCGAGGCACATGGAGGAATCTGTCTTGTCTTCAGACTGAGGTGATAGCGTCGGTATTGCGCACACCGAGGTCAACACTGGCAGGATGGCGGCCGCCATGGAGACCTTGTTCCAGGACATCACTCCTGCACTGCTGCATGGGCTTAACTCCACCGCTGATGCAATAGTTGACCTCCAACAGTGTGTACGCGGGTGGGGTGCTGGGCAGCTTGATCTCACTCCAGCTACCCCTTCTGCTCACAGAGTCAGCGAGGGGCCTTTGGGCACCCATAGGGAAGAGGATCAGCAGGTGTACACCCCAGGGTCATCCACCCAGGTGGCTCTGGGAGTGACTGGCTTATCCGAATCCCCTCTTCCTGTGATCACTGCAGTTCCAGCTTCACAGGCAGAGGAGGGTTCCACTGCCACACAGCAGGGTCCTGAAAGCTGGCCGGGTCCCTCCAAGTCTTGGCCCTCCAGAGGACACCCACCAAAGTCATCACAGATAGGACATTGTAGCCAACAGGCTGCCTCCACTTCGGCTGTGGATGTCCAGGGAGCACAAGGACGTAGCGGCAGGGGGAAGGAAGTTAGGTAAAAGTAGTTGCACATACTGTTCACTATTGTCAATAAACTCCTTAAGAATCTCTCTCTGCCTATGGCACCTTGTCTTGATCAGCAGTGTTCTTGTCACTCAGATGTGAAACCTTTCTGCACAAGATAAAAGGCAATTGTTTCAGTCAAGAGCCTCTTCCCTGTGCCCTGTGCAGCCTTCAGACCACAGTGCTGGTCCAGCCTAACACTCCCTGGAAACATTACTGATGCCTGCACCTCGGTGGTGCTGGTCATTGCTGCCAGATTGTAGTGGGCATATGCCACAGAGTTCTCTCATTCTCTCTGTGTACTCTCAACACCTTTAAGGTGGGGCTGGCCCCCATCACACCAGCATCTGCGACCAGTGATGCAGTGCACCAGCTCCTGAAGGGCTGAGGTGCTGAAGGCAGACACTGCTTCTAAAGTTTCATGGCTGCGTCTCTGAGGTGGACCTGATCATGGAGTTCAAGCGAGCTGCCCTCGGCCAGCCAGAAGTCAGACATTCTCAGAGGCTATGTGAAGATCTATGGATTGTCCTCACTGCATGTTGTCATCATCCTCCTGCGATCGAGCGACTATTAGGGCCTCCACTGCATCTCCATGACAGGAGCATTCTCAAAGACGGTATTGGCGCTGCGATAAACCAGACTAGATTCAAACATTCACAATTGCGATGTGAGGATCTACAGAGACACCTCACTGCATGTCGTCATCATCCTCTACAAATCTATCAGCTATGGGGGCCCCACAAGCACGTGTGCCTCATCTAGCCAGTGCAAGATCCTCATCCCCATCATCATCACCATCAAGGACCCCCTCACCCTCATCCCAATTAGCGTCCTCCTCATCTGAGATGACCTCCAGCTCCTCCATCTCCTCCTCAGCCAGCTCCTCTCCCCATTGCAGCACCAGGTTGTAAAAGGTGCAGCACATGACAATGATGCATGACAGCCTCTGTGGACTCTATTGCAGGGCTGCACCAGACCGGTTCAGGCACTGGAACTGAATCTTCAACATCCCGATGGTCTGGTCCACCAAGTTGCGAGCTGCCGAATGAGCCTCATTATAGTGTCGCTCTGCTGCAGTCTGAGGCCGCCACACATCATCAGCCACGGCCTTTGTCCTTGTCCCCGAGGAGCCAACCCTGCAGCCCTGTGGACCCTGGAAGACTTCAGGGATCTGCGAACGACTCAGGCTGTAGGCGTCATGCATTCTCCCTGAAAAGCATGCACGCACACACCTGCAGGATGCATTTCTGGTGATCGCATACCAGTTGCATGTTCAGTTCATGTAAGCCCTTGCGGTTGACGAAGTCCACCAAGTGTAGTGATGGAGACCTGAGCGCCACATGAGGTCAGTCAATCGCACCCTGCACCTGTGGGAATCCCGAGATAAGGGCAAATTCAATGGCCCTTGCTTCTTGGCTGTCCTAGTCCTGGGTGAAATGCACAAAGTTGTGTGCAATGGAGAAGATGGCATCCACGACCTCTTGGATGCATTTGTAGGTGGAGGATTGTGAAACCCCACAGAGGTCACCTGTGGAGCCCTGAAAGCAGCCACTGGCCTGGAAATTGAGCGCCGCAGTCACTTTCACAGCGACTGGCAGTGGATGCCCTCCACGTCCCCTTGGCTCCAAGTCCTGCAGTAAGTGGCAGATGTGAGCCACCAGGTCCCTAGACATGAGCAGTCGTTGGCCACACTGGTTCTCAGTCATCTGCAGGAATGGCAGGCAGTGTCAATAGACCCTGGGTGTCGCTAGGCGCTGACCACCCATGGCTCGCTGTCACTTCTGGGCAGCGTGTGCAGGAGCCCCTGCTGTCCCTTCTTCATGAGGTTGCTGCTCCTGCCTTTGCAGAGCCAGGAGCCTCAGTCGCTCTCTCATCAGTCTGCTACGGTCTCTGTAGGCCATTAGGCATACAGCTAGGTCACCAGGATCCATGATCCTGATGTGGTCCTCCTGCAGCATGAAAGAGAGAGAGACGTGGTTATCATGGCTGTACTTAGCACCTTTCCTGGCCCTGTCTGACCACACTTTAATGCTTCCTGGAGAGTGCTGCTCACCCCTTGGATGGCCAGAGATGAGTGCATGGCATGGCTGCCCTGTCAACCTGCAACATGGGAGACACTGGTCCAAACCAGGGTGTTGAGATTGCAAGGGGCTGTGAGCGCCTCCAGCAGTGACTGCTACATGGCCAGCGTTGGTGAGGAGATTATACAACGTGTGTAATCCAACTGCTTCACGGTCCAATAAACTGGTGGCGGTCTCGAAATCTGTGCCGGGGGTTGGGGAGTAAGCTATGGAGTGCTTGGTGGTCATTTGGTGCCTCCACCTTGCTTGCATGGGTGGGCAGTCTAGGAGCCCGACCCCAATCATTTCACTGTGGATGTGCCTGTTCTGTCTCAGTTGCAGAGGCACAATCAGTTCATACAGGTGTCCTTACTACGTGGCCACTTCCCCACCAACAATGGTCACCTCTGAGGCCGGCCAGCACTGCCCCCAAACTCCCCACCACCACCCCCTTGCCGGTGCTCCTGAGGCCTGTGAACAACAGGCAAGCTCACTCACCTCAGCTCCCCCAAAGTGAAGGCCGCCAGGTGCACATCGCCTGTGTGCTGTTGTGAAACACGTCAACGTGCTTTCCTGTCGACATGGACGTGGACGGGCAATACAGTGGAGTTCCAAGAGCCTGGCAGGATGGCGTTGTAATTATATGCTGATGTATTACAATTAGCTCCTCGCCGACCGATGGTGGGAAACACGGTGCACCGAGGGCAGGCTGAGTGGGTGATAGCAACCTGCCTTCATGCCATTGTGAAGCAGGTCACGCCATATTTTCCGTGCATGCCACCTATCACCGCCAGCGGGCTCAGAAAATTCCACCCTTTTAGTGAGTGACTAGTGGGAAATTACAGCAACATCACATCCTTGCAGCCATTTCAAAGTTGTTTCTAGCAGGGAGGACTTCAAAACTTAACAACCTAGGTTTGACAGAAATTTTTGGATTTCCACATTTAATTGTGCATGTGCATACTCCAGAAGTAGGGAGGATATTAATTCTTTCCCAGCATTTACTTTATTGCCTCTGGGCAAGGCATGCAGACTTTTCCCAAACCTTTTCAATGGAGATGTGTAATCGTCCCTCCACAAGAAATGTAACAACGATCACAGACAAGGAAAAATCCTATCTATAAAACTACAAGCACGATGGTATACCAAAACTTTAGACAAACAAGGTGTTCAATATTATGAGAGGTTTTGACAGGATAGATCATGAGAAACGGTTTCCTCTGCTTGGTGTTTGAGGACACAGATTTAAGATAAAAGAACCAGAAGGGAGAGGAAGAGAATTTCTTTTACGCGGCAAGTTATGATGATCTGGAACACACTGCCTGAAAGGGTAATGGAAGCAGATTCAGTAGGGGATTGTGCATATACTTGAATAGGAAACATTGGCAGGACTATGGGGAAAGAGCAGGGAAGTGGCACTAATTGTATAGCTGTTCAAAAGAGTCACCACAGGCACAATGGGCCAAATGGCCTCTTTTTGTTCGACATAGCTCTATGATTCTATGAAAACAATCTTAAAATGTGTGCTCTCAGTTGATAAGATGGTGACACTGATGAACACATCCTTGTTCCAACAATTTCAAATAACTGAACAGAGTGACCTTTGATCCTCCGTTTACTTGAAAATAACTATGTAATGACATGATGATCAGTAATCAATTCAGCGTTCATTTCAAAATAGAGGCCAATTATATCTTATCTTAAAAAAGAACACAACTACACTAGAGTGTAGTGCATATAAGTACATGTACAAAAATCTTGTACACAGCACATATTTTGTCTGTCACAGACTTCCTGCATTACATTGCACACATCACATCTGCATACATGAACATTTCTCTCCACTGATTTATAAATTCTGGCCTCTTGCATATCCCCTATTTTAATTGCTCCACCAATGGCAGCCATGTCTTCAGCTGCCTAGGTACTTAGCACTGGAATGCCCTTCCTGAACCTAGCTCTCCTCTAAAATTCTCCTTAAAAACTCTTTGACCAGGCTTTTGGTCATCTGTTCCAGTGCCTCCCAATCAGACTCGGTGTCAATTTTTTTATAACAATCCTGTGAAGCACCCTGGATGTTTTGGTACATTAAAGGTACCATATAGTTGTTGCTGACATCTCAAACAAACAGCAAAGTCACACTGAAGGGAATGCGCCATTCAAGTGTGTGATAAGCAGATGAATAAATATCCAATGAGAATTAAAAGATCGTAAAAACAAACATCAATCATGAAAGTAATTTTTTTATTATTCATTTGTGGGATATGGGCGTCACTGGCTAGGATAGCATTTATTGCCCATCCCTAATTGTTTGTTCACTAGAGAAAAAGTACTAGGAAAACTAATGGGACAAAAGGCTGACACGTGCCCCAGACCTTATTGCCTGCATCTTTGGGCTTTAAAAAAGTGGTTGCAGAACTAGTGGATGCATTGGTTCTAATCTTCCAAAATTCTCTAGATTCTAAAAAGGTCCCAGCAGAATTGAAAACCACAAATGTAACATTCCTGTTCAAGAAAGGAGGAAGACAGAAAGCAGAAAACTATAGGCCAGTTAGCCTAACAACTGTCATTGGGAAAATGCCAGAATCCATTATTGAGGAAGTAGCAGCAAGACATTTAGAAAATCATAATAAAACCAGACAAAGTCAACATAGTTTTATGATAGGAAGCTGTGTTTGATAAATTTATTAGGGTTCTTTGTGCAGGGTGGATAAAGGGGAGCCAGTAGATGTAGTCAATTTGTATTTCCAACAGACATTTGAGAAGATGCCACATAAAACATTACTGCAAAAGTTAGGAGCCCATAGTATTGGGAGTAATATATTAGCATGATAGAGGATTGGCTAAGTAACAGAAAACAAAGGGTTGAGATAAAGATGACACTTTCAGACTGGCAAACCATAACTAGTGAAGTGTTACAGGAATCAGTGCTGAGGTCTCAACTGTTTGCAATTTATATTGATGCCTTTGCTGAAGGTACCAAGTATGTAGCCACATTTGCTGACATTACAAAGATCAGTGAGAAGGCAAGTTATGAGGAAGACACTAAGGAATGAGTTTTACCACTGGCTTTGGGACCCCAAAGTCAGGCTGAAAAGCTGGTCTTGAGCTCAGGCTTGCTGGCAGCGGGGCCAGCTAGCGATTTTACCACAGGCGGCCTCCTAATTAGCCACCTGCTGTCTCACATCTAATTAAAGAAGGCAGGCAGGCTCCTCACGCTGCTGGCCCAATCTAAGGACAAGCAGCTCTGAAGCCTCAGCAAATGCATAAGGGGAGGTGCGTGCTGCTGAGGCAGGCAGGCAACCTCAGAGACATATCAAAATAGAGTCGCCCTTAGATAAGTATGTAAAAATTAAAATTGCCAAGGGCAATAGGTGCCTAAGGACAGAGGGGAATCCCCTCCAGGGGGAATCAATAGGGTCACAGGGGCTGCCTTTCATGCCCCTCCAGGCTGTCACAGAGAAGCTCTTCAAGTTGTGGGGATCACTCCACTATCGGAAAACTGCCAGTGGCCCTGCAAAATAGTCCATAATTGGTCTTTGTATGTGCAAATTGATTGCCCACCTCTATGGAGCAGAGAGCAACTGGAAACCTTCCTAATGGCAGGACAGTGACAAGGATACATTCCAATCTTGCTCCCCTCTATTTTATAGCCTTGCCGAGCACTATCTCGGCTCCCACTACCCTGGAACCGTAAAATTCAGCTCGAAGAGTCTGCAAAGGGATATAGATATATTAAGTGGGAAAAAATTTGGCAAATAGAGTATAATGTGGGAAAATGTGATGTTATCCACATTGATGGGAAAAATTGAAAAGCAGTATATTATTTAAATGGAGAGGGACTACAGAATGCTATGGTACAAGGGATCTGGTTGTCCTTGTACATAGAACATGAAAAGTTAGCGTGCATGTACACTAATTAATTAGAGAGGCAAATGGAATGTTGGCCTTTATTGCAAGGGGACAGAGTATAAAACTCGGGAAGTTTTGCTACAACTGTACAGGGCATTGGTGAGACCACACCAAGAGTACTGCATACAGTTTTTGTCTCCTTATTAAGGAGGGGTATTCTTGTATTGGAAGCAGTTAGGAGAAAGCTCACTGGGTTGTTTCCTGGGGTGAAGGGGTTTGGCTCATGAGGAAAGGTTGAGCACCTTAGGCCTATAATCATTGGAGTTTAGAAGAATGAAAGGTGATCTTATTGAAATATATAAGATTCTGAGGGGGCTTAACAGGGTAGACTCTGAGAGGATGTTTCCCCTTGTGAGGGAATATAGAACTAGGTGCATAGTTTCAAAACAAGGGCTTCATCCATCTAAGACGGAGATGAGGAAGAATTTCTTCCCTTTCAGCAAAGAGAGCTGTAGAGGCTGGGAATTTGAATATATTCAAGCCTGAGAGACAAGATTCTTGAACTATAGGGGAGTCGAGGGTTATGGGGAATAGACAGGAGAGTAGAGTTGAGGCCAGATCAGATCAGCCATGATCTTATCGAATGGTGGAGAAAGCTTGAGCTGCCATATAGCCTACACTTAGTCCCACTCCTATTTCTTATGTAATATAAAGCCTGCATCCACTGAGGACAGTGGAGCAGCAAACTGAGGGCTGGAATGGGCTAATGATACATCCAATGCAGATATGCTTTAAGAGGTTTTCAATAAATATGTGGCAGGGGAAATACATCTGTAATAACAAAAACTGTTTCAGCAAAAGTTCAGAGGCCAAGACCAAAAGAAAGCTTTTGTCCTAAAACTATCTCCTTTCATATTAAACAAATAAAATTTGATGGGTAAAAGCACCACTTGCAAATGTTAAGGACTTGAAGATAAACTCCAAACAAAGAGTATCACATTTTTGCAAAATTATAACTCAAACAATTTTTCATTTTCCGCATTAAATTTATACTGTGCTTTTTTCTGACTTAGCCACCAACATTTTTCTGTTTTGTATTTATTTTGTATGTATTAATTTATTGGGTGTTCCAATACACCCCATCTGAGTAATCTCTTAATTACCTCAGATAGCCTTTGTGAAATGCTTTCTCATTAACAACTAATTTAGCTCCTCTGAAATTGTTTCATATGTTCGCCTTGTCCCAGGGCTCCAAATGGCTAGGTTGCAGATACTTGCGTTTTATTGCTCTTGTTATTTGTATTCTTCCTTCAGGATTCCTTCTTCTGTCTGAAAAATATTTCCTTGCTTCTCAATTCTCCCCATAGTAGCTTTCATACATTAATACTTATTACATCATTTATTAAGGTTTTCATAATATTTGTTAAAGGCAGGTCCAAATTTCCTATTATCTTTATTTTGTTTCTAAAGAATGTTTTTTACTGATTATAGTGTCTGCCTTCTCTCCCAGCTCATGATTCATCTTAACTTCCCAATCCATCTTATACAGCACTGCTGCTTGTATTTTTATGACTATTAACTTTTCTTTTAAGCATGGCCACTCACAAATGTTGGATTTTTAGTTCTTATTTTCTCACAGCTGCATGAACCACAGAGGGAAAACAGTCACTATTTCAATATCATCCAACACCAGAAATTTTCATTAAATCTCAAGTAGAATTACTTTAAAAAAGCTCCATATGAAGAGCTTCAAGTATCATCTGGACTCTTTCAGAGAGTCTAGTGACTGGTTCGAAGCTTTGTTTTTAATATTCTGATGGTGGAAGAGGTGATGAAAGTACAGAAAGGAGCTCTCGGGCCCGAATAATCCACAATATTGGACTAAGCAAAAGTGTCAGAGGGAAGAGTTTCTGGACGGATGTACATGCACAGTGTAATCTAGCTAATGACCGACTCACTTATCCTCCTGATCAGCTGAAATAACACGCCTGTAGAGCAAGTGTAAGTTGGTGAAGGCCTGAAGTGGTTATTGTAGCAATCAACATTACCTGAGCTCAGCAACAAGGCAAGCATGAACTTGGCAAACAAAGAGTCAATGGACACTGCCAGGAAATCCTTAAAGCAAACAGTGTTCTAAAGACTACTAAAAATATTTCTAACAGTCACTTGGTATGACAGAGCTTGAATATTGTTGAAAAGGGAGTCATGTTGTTTTGCACTCATCAGGGCAAATACAAAAATACCAAATTTCAAACGATCAAAAGAATTTATACTACAGGAGAAAAGGGTGCTGACTGGTTGGCAAGTTAGAAAACATATTTCTAAAGAAAGAGGGGATTGTAAGATATTGTGAGTTGTAATTATGAGCTTTGAATCTACATTGTGCCTCCCAATTACCTTTCATGTAATATCCTTAAAACTGGCAGCAAGAGATTTTCATTTCATGTCCTTGAATGAAAAGGTGCACCAGTCACTAACTTGACATATATGAAACTCCTTTCAACCTATCTGACAATCATTCTGCATAAAACCTATGCACTGGCCATTCTTCCTTATAAGTAGTCCTTGGAATATGGGTTCTGTTATTCCTAGTAAAGATAATAAATCGGTCAAGCCCAAAAGAGTTACTTATTAATATGGCTGCAAATTTCCCAACTCCAACAAAAATGTTAGTGACCTAATTAGTACACTTGAGCTTCACCTTCCACTGTACCAACTTAAATGTAAAGGCTCAGATTTTGCATTGAGAATAACTGTGGGTGGAATTGTTCCAGATTTGCACTGAGTGTGATAGCGGGCGTTTTACCCACTGGCCACAATGGCGGCTTTTGACGCTATATCATCTGAAACCTGTCGCATTAATTATGCATTCCCGAGAAACACGCTGTTTCCATGGCGGGTGGGCTCTGATTCACCCGTCACGTCATTACCTCACTGCGCCATCATGCCAGGCTCCATCAATAAAGTGCAGCCGCACGCATACCTCTAGTGCTTCCAGCCCACGACTGCTGCAAATAAGACATGGCCCTGAAAGACAAAGGACTGTAGCCTCCAAATTCAACTGCGTCCCATGAGCTCCTTTTGGATGTAATAGAGGCTCGCTGTGATGTCCTCTAACCCTGCTCTGGCCGTAGGATGGGCAACAACTTCACAAATCTGGCTTGGGAGGTGGTACCAGCAGTGGTCAGTGCCAACACCCTGCAGAAGAGGACAGCCACCCAGTGCCACAAGAACTTGTATGATCTCCTCCATTATGCCAGTGTAACTCACTCTTCTCATCACTCTCAACTCACACACTTACAAACACATCACATATCCACAGGGCCCTCACTCTGCCAGTTCAAGGGGCATCATCATGCATTCTCTCAAACACACCTTCATTGTCCTCATTCCGTCCGTGGGACCACTCACCACCCACAGATGCCGGGCATGCTTATCATCTGGCCTGGCAGGAATCCTGATTACACTCTTTCCATGTTTATTCATGCAGGACAAGCTGGCAGACAACAAGAGGGAGAGGTCACTTACCAGCGGAAGAATGTCTGAACTCAAGATCCTCATGGACTTTGAAAATAGAGCCATCCAGCTGGCTGGCAAGGATCTGGAACGTTCCTATGCTGACGGTGAGGTCGGTGGTGCTCTACCAAGTAAAGAACCAATAGCGCAGCATCCATCAGACAACCATGCTGTGAGTGATGTGTCCTCTTTCACAGGCCACTGCCATGCACTAATTACCTCTCCTCGCTTTTGCAGGCACATCTGCCAGGTAGCCGACTGAGTCAACAACTCAGGGCCTCCAATAAAGCCCCGAAGAAGCCTCTGAAGAGGAATCTTAAAGCACTCTCCCTGAAGTCCCATCACAGTGCTCATCCACACTCTTCACCAGCGAAGAGACAAATACCTCAGTGGGACCTAGCTTTAGAATAACTTCAGGATCATAATCTGGTGAGCACATCGCACTTTCTGATCCACAGTAAGCAGTGGCAGGGCCTTCCCAGGTCCCAGGTACTCGGAGGACTGCTGGAAGCCAGAAATCTGCTTAGTCCGAGTCAGGTGATGAGCCTCTGGACTCAGTCATGTCACAGTTCCTGGAACTGCAAAGGCAAGCTTGAGAACATAAGGAAGGGATGTCCGCTGTACTCCTCAGATTGCAAGGCACGATGGAGGAGTCCGTCCACCTTCAGGCTGAGGTGAGAGCACGGCATGCCAAGCACCGAAGTCAACACTGGTAGGATGGCAGCCGCCATGGAGACCTTGGTCTAGGACATTGCTCCTGCACTGCTGCTCGGGCTCAACTCCATCGCTGATGCCAAAGTTGGCCTCCAACAGTGTGTGCGTGAGTGGGGTGCGGGGTTGTTCGATCTCACTCCAGCTACCTTTTCTTCTCAAGGAGTCAGCCAGGGGCCCTTGGGCACCCAAAGGGAGGAGGAACAACAGGTGCACACCCCAGGGCCATCTACCCATGTGACTCTGGGAGTGTACAGCCCATCTGATTCCCCTCTTCCTGTCACCCCAGCAGTTCTACCTCCACAGCTATGTGAAGATCTATGGAGTGTCCTCACTGCATGTTGTCATCATCCTCCTGCAATCAAGTGACTGTTAGGGCCTCCACTGCGTCTCCATGACAGGAACACTATCACAGAGGGTATGTGTGCTGCCAGAAGCCAGACTGGAGTCAAACATTCATAGATGCAATATGAGGATCTTTTGATGTCTCCTCACTGAATTTCATTATCGTCCTCCATAAATCTAGCAGCTATGAGGGCCTCCCAATCGTGCCTGCCTCATCTGACCAGTGGAAGGGCCTCATCCCCTTCATTATCACCTTCAAGGACCTCCTCACCCTCATCCCCATTGACATCCTCCTCATTAGGGGAGACCTCCAGCTCCTCCATCTCTTCCTCAGCCAGCTCCTCTTCCGATTGCAAAGCCAGGCTGCAAAGGGCACAGCAAACGATGACGATGCATGACACCCTCTGTGGACTTTATTTCAGGGCTCCACTAGGCCAATCCAAGCACCGGAATCTCATTTTCAGCATCCCACTGATCTGCTCTACCAAGTTGTAAGTTGCAGCATGAGCCTCATTATACCTTTGCACTGCTGCAGTCTGAGGCCGCTGCACAGGCGTCATTAGCCATAATCTCTGCGGGTAGCCCTCGTCTTCAAGGAGCCTTCCCTGCAGCTTCTGTAGATCCTGGGAGACATCAGGGATCTGTGACTGACTGAGAATGTAGGCGTCTTACACACTCTCTGGAAACCGTGCGCAGACCTGCAGGATGTGTTTGTGGCGGTTGCACACCAGCTACACATTCAGCAGATGGAGTCCCTTGTTGACATAGTTGACCACTTGTTGCAACGGAGATCTGAATGCCACATGAGTGCAACTGATGGCACCCTGCACCTGTGGGAAATCTGAGGTCTGGGCAAAACCAATCTCTCTTGCATCCTGGCTTTCCTGGTCCCGGGCGAAATGCACAAAGTTGCGTACCCTTGCAAAGATGGCACCCGCGATCTCATGGATGCATTTGTGGGTGGAGGCTTGTGAGATCCTACAGAATTCGCCTGTTGTGTTCTGAAAGGTGCCACTAGGGTAGAAATTGAGCACCGCTGTCACTTTCATGGCTGCAGGCAGTGGATGCCCTACTTGTACCTAAATACAGGAGTAGGCAAGTGTGACCGATCAGTTCCCTGGACATGCACTGTCTTCAGTGACACTGGTTATCAGTCATCTGCAGGAATAAAAGGTGGCGTCAATAGACCCTAGGTCCAGCTAGGCACCAACCAGCGACGACTCGTTGTGGCTCTTCGGCAGCGTGTGTGGGAGCCCTAGCTGCCCCTTCTTCCAGATGGTGCTGCTTCTCCTTCTGTGCAGCCAGGCGCCTCAGTCACTCGCTTCTCCATCATGTTCACTCTCTGTACACCACAAAGCAAATATCTAGTTCACCAGGCTCCATGCTCCTGATGTATTCCTCCTGCATGATGAAAGAGAGAAACATATGGGTTAGTATGAGTGTACCAAGAACCTCTCTTGGTTAAGTCTGAAGGCCCCTTAACACATCCCAGAGAGTGCTGGCCACCACTTGGATGGCCAGAGATTATTGCGCTGCACGGTTACCCGAAACCCCACCCACCTCCACTCCACTCCACCTGACCAATTGGCAGCAGCTTTGCGCAATGGACTGCTTGCTATGCTCTCAGCTCAGGCACAGGCATTCTCCTAACCTGTACAGTTAGCTTGAACCATGGGGGAAACTGATCCAAACCTCAATGATGATGTTGCAAGGGGCTGTGAGCACCTCCACCAGTGACTGCTCCAGCCAGCTTTAGCAAGGAGGTTGTACAACATGTGCATTCGTCCAACTGTTCTGCAGTCCACTAAAATGCTCATTAGTTTGCAGTCTG
The DNA here is from genome assembly GCF_017639515.1 of Carcharodon carcharias. Taxonomy (NCBI): domain Eukaryota; kingdom Metazoa; phylum Chordata; class Chondrichthyes; order Lamniformes; family Lamnidae; genus Carcharodon; species Carcharodon carcharias. The sequence continues at coordinate 72,518,720 of NC_054474.1, read as the reverse complement.
GCAGTCTGTGCCTGAGGGGTGAAAAACTCTGGAGCACTTGGCAGCACTTTCAGGCCTCTGTGTTGCTTGAGCGGGCAGATAAGCTCGAGGCCTGACTCCAATCATATCTATGTGGCTGCACCTGAACTTTCTCAGCTGCACTTTATACACTTTATCCCTCGCCCATCCTTCCCCCCCACCCCACATGTTCTTGTGCACTACCTTCAACCGCAGGGCAGCCTTTGCTCCCCCATCACCTGACAAAGTCACCTCAACCACAGGGCAGCCTTTGCACCCTGCCCCCCCCACCCCCAAGTTGCATCAGCCGCAGGGCAACCTTGGCCCCCCCCCACTGTCCCAATGCATCTCAACCTTGAAATCCAACAGGTGTCCCACGTGAGCACTCCACAACGTTACTGTGCACTCACCTTTGCGTTCCCCTCAAAGTGCAGCATGCCAAGAGCACACCTTTTATATGCTGTTGTGAAACATGTCAGCGTGATTGTGGGCTGACGATCCGGCAGGGATGATGAGTCCAGCGGGCTAGCCTTATAATGATATGCTGATATATCACAATTGGTTCCCCTCTAGCACTGAAATTCTAATTTTAGAAATATTCAGTTTCATTCCTTCCATTTGAGAATTGTTTTTAAAAATTTAAATTTTTTTCAAATGTTTTTCCTTCCATCTTTTATCCCTGCTTAATCCCATCCTTCTTTCGCAAACTTTATTTTCCTTTCTGTACATGGTGTAATCTAATTTCTACTTTCTGGTTGAGAATCTGCAGGGATGAAAATAGCTATGTTAGCAGCATGAAGCAGGATCATAGCGAACTGATAGCCAACTTTTCAGGACACCTGATCTCCCCACCAAAATTCACAGAACAATAATTGAAATGCTTTTCGCAAACTCGTTTCCTGGTCTCACTACTGTTTTCATTTGGTTTGAAATTAAAAACATTGGTAATATTTTCCAAGTCAACAGAAAATAAAATTGTTTAACAAAAAGTCTGCTGCCTATTCACTGTGAGCCCCTTTTACACAGGTGACGTGAACCAATTTCATTCCCATGTATTTCAACAATATAATTGGCTGAAGAGACAAGCTGTTGCTTGCCCTGTGAACATATGCCACAGATTGCTCATTGAGGTATTGTAATGGTTCAAATTCCCAAGGACAGTAAGTTGCTGCTCAGAAGCCCATGAAAAAGCTATGGACAGCAGTCAGTGCAGTAAATAGCAAGCACCCTTCACTGCTGATCACAAAATCCAGAGCAATATAATAGGAAGATACATGTGTCAATGAAAAACAAAGAAACTGAACTTGTAACACATGTTTTACTTGAATGCCAACCACGGTTCAATGATGTCATTCCTGCCTATGAGTCAGAGGCCATCGTTCAAGGCCCACACCAGAGCTTTGAACTCAAAAACCTAGGGTGAAAATCCAGTGCAGTACAAGGGAGTGCTGTACTGTTGGAGATGCTGTCTTATGTTTTAAGAGATTAAACCAACAATTATCCTCTCAGGTGAATGTAAAGGATCCAATCACAGTGTTTTGAAAAAGAGTTGTGCTAGTCATCATCTATCAGTCAATCAATATCACTAAAAAAAAGTTCTCTGATCATTTATACATAGCTGTTTGTGGGAGATGGTTGTGCACAATTTGGCAACTGTGTTTACTACATTACAACAGTGATTACAAATCAAATGAACTTCATTGGCTGTAAAGCATGTTGGGGCATTCTAAGGTCATGAAAGGTGCTAAGTAAATGCAAGTTCTTATTCTTCTTTTTCAAGCTAGGTTGAGTTGGCGGTGGACACATCTGTGAGTCATGAGATTGTTCAAATGACATTTAAGGATGTTGAGCACATGAAATTGGACTAACACTCCCAACATGTAGAGTAAAGAGTTAACTCTAATGAGAGCTACTGAGTACGTGCATAAGGAGCTATGTCATAGTGATGTACTATGATATAGCAGGTGGTAACTGCCGGGCTGACCAAATCTCAAAGGGAAACTTGGTCAAGCTATCACAGCAATTTGCTGAAGTCAGAAGTAAAGATTCCACTGCCATTTTTTGAAATTTTAAATATTAATATAAAACATTAACATAGAAAATAAAAACTTAAACACACAAGATTATAGTTACACAATTAAATTTAGTCTTATAATATTTCTTAAAAGATTTCTACTTAGCTAGACTCACAAATAACCACCCTTTTTCAGGCAACAGTCCCTATAGATGGTTAATCTATAAAAAGGCATCCAGTAATATTACCACAAGACATCCACTGTTGCTTTAGAGGAGTTATTTCACAGGCTTCTCTCTCTCATGCGACAATGGAAATCAAAGGCTTGTACTAGAACCTTACTTTCTGGAATAAACAAAGACTTCTGTGGAGTGGCTTGAGGCTGCTTACTTTACAGGTTTGTCCTCACACAGCACACTCTTCAAGATATCACATGGCCACATCCCCCAAACAACTTGCAATCTTTCCTTAAATATGATTTGTCTCTTTCATCTTTAAACCTTTCATCTTTCAGTTTTAAAATTGCTCTTAACTTTCTTTGGAAGTTACCTTTCCCAGAATATAAAAGTATTTTGTGTTGTCTTTATGGCCACTACTTTTGGGAAAAATAAACATAGTAACTTTGCTTTATTCATTCATGATCTTTACCAGTTATAAAAGTTCCTGTAATTTATCTTTGAAATTCAACAGCTAAAAATTCAACTCATCATTTATCTTCTAATGCAAATTCCTATTCATGCTGTATTTACTTATATCCCATCTTACTTTGTTCATCTCTTCAAAATGCCTACTTTTATACCTAATCCTTTGATGATTTATACCTTGCAGTCTGACTGTCTTCAGTTAAATTAAATTATTTACACATACATATACACAAATATATGCAGAGTGCCCCCCCCCCCAAGCCTGTTTCACAGCATCCCACAGTAGTATTGGAAAAAAATGATATTTTTCTTTATAGATGTCTCTCACTGAGAGAAGATGATGAGAAGCTTCATAGGGATTAGTGCCAGCTATACCTTGGTCCTACTTAGCCTGTGTAAATAGTTAGTATGTAAATAAATGTGTTTTCAACAAAAGACCAGTGCCTCCAGCAAGATAGAGAGTAAGAAGCTAATGAATCCCGAGATAAAACCACGATAACAGACAGTGACAGCAGTGACTACACCCACAGAGAACAGTAGAAAATGGTGGGAGAAGCTTCAAGTGAAGCCCAGCAGAAATGCAGCTCAGCAGGTGAAGGACTTTAAGGTCAACTCAGCAACCACACTGGAGACAACAAAACAACAAGGGCAGCCGAGCAACTGACAAAACAAGCAGCATGAGAAAAGACACCTTCAAACCAGGATGAGAAATGGCTACTACTTTGCCCCTACCAGAATAATTCCAAAAGATAGAGGGCCCCAGACAGGCTGAGAAATGGCAAAATTGGCGAAGACATTTTACCCAGTACTACAATGTAAGTAAAAACAAAAAAGATCAAGTTAGCACTTTGTTATATGCTGATAAAAACAAAAAACTGCAGATGCTGGAAATCCAAAACAAAAACAGAATTACGTGGAAAAACTCAGCAGGTCTGGCAGCATCGGCAGAGAAGAAAAGAGTTGACGTTTCGAGTCCTCATGACCCTTCGACAGGGTCATGAGGACTCGAAACGTCAACTCTTTTCTTCTCTGCCGATGCTGCCAGACCTGCTGAGTTTTTCCAGGTAATTCTGTTTTTGCTTTGTTATATGCTGTTGGGAGCACAGCAGATGCAATGTTGGCCAGACAGTGGGTGAGCAAAGGGACAGCCTCCTACAAGGATGCTATTGGAGCCTTTGATTTATACTTCAGTCTTCATAAAAATATTGTCATTGAGAGGGTGAAATTTAATCAGTGCAGTCAAAAACAGGGTGACGAGATTGACCCATTGATCAATGACTTGCACAACATAGATAAAAATTTAGGATATGGAACACTAGAAGACGACCTGATCAGAGATAGACTAGTCATTGGCATTTTACATGACACTCTCTCTGACTTCTCACAATCTCAGGAAGATTTAAATTTAAGCAAAGCTGTATAGCTGGAAAGGCGGGCCAAAGAGCGAAAGCAGAGTAAGACTTTTGTCAAAGATGTGAGGGAAATTTCCCAAGAATAGCCCGATGAAGTTGTTCAATTTGTGGGTTGTCAAATTGAAAGTACAGCAAGGCAGCAACCAGGGGACACACCCTGAGTAAGGCACCAATCATCATTTTTCAATATCCCCAGTGTGGTGGGAAGAAGGTCCACAGGTGGGAAGGATGCTCCCCTTGAATTACACAGTGCCATGGCTGTGGAACGTTAGGCCATTTTAAAGTGGTCCACCATTCCAGGTAATCTATGTTTACAAGACAGAAAGAGAAATCTGTTAAAGGAACCTCCATTCAACAAATTCAAAAACTTGGCAACCAGGAAAGCACCTTTCTGTGAGAAATAAAGGAAAATACAAACCAATATTACAGTGCTGGCATTGATGTTAATTGGCATCTGACCAAATTCAAGCTCGGCACAGGAGCTGGTATCTCAGCGTTATCGGAGTTTCATGGCTGAATAAAATGACACTGCAACCGCCCTCTATTCAATTCCAAGGTCCGGGAGGGATCAAGTTAAATGTTCAAGGCCAGCTAGATATGACACTGAAATACAAGGATTGAGAAATTTCTGAAACATTGTATGTTATCAAGATTCAAAAATGCTCTCTGTTGAGCAGAAAAACCTGCATAGTTCTGAACCTGCTTCTAAACGTTGTTGAGGTCAACGCAAAAACACATGATAATGAATTTAGGAAGGAATTCCCCACCCGTTCAGGAAGACTGGTGAGACATTAAACTGAGAACCCACCTTCTTGTTCCTGTGTTTCAGGTGGGCATTAAACATTCCATTGCACTCTGAAGGTTTCTATCAGTGGCCATCCTTTATTGAATATCACAAAAAGGAAATTAATGGCTCATTCAACTCATTGCAATTGTGAGACATAACTATGTCCAAAATAGCCACCTCATTTCCCTACATAACAATGCTGGCAGCACTTCAAAGCAATTCATTGTATATGTGGTCTGCTTGATTGACAGCCCATCTATCACCATAAACATGCACTCCCTCCAGCCTGCATACTATGGACTGCAGTGTGAATGATCTGCAGAATGCATTGCAGCAACTCACCAAGGTTTCTTTGAAAGCAGCTCCCAAACCCCTCCCCTCCTCTACCAACCAGAAGCAGGATGGGTGAGTTGCCTTGAAATCTCATCATCTCAAATCCGCTCCGAGTCACATGCCATTCTGACTAGGACATATATTGCCATTGCTTCACCTTCGCTGGGTCTAAATTCTGGAACTCCCTTTCCAAAAGAGCATCTTCGCCACATGGACTCCAGGGGTTCATGAAAGCAGCTCACTCCTACCTTCATGAGGGTAATAAATGTGGTGATGCTAGTGCTGCCTACATCCTGTAAGCTAATAAAAAAAGAGGATTTGGGGATCATTCTGATGTAAGGCGCTATCTATAAAAGTAGATTTTTTCTTTATTATTTGGTAGATTCCCATTCCCTTGTGAGCAATACTAAGAGATTGTTTATTGAAATTTTTATTTTACCATTTTTTCCACACTCCCACTTTCAAACTGCAACTTCTTTTTTCCAATTAACTTCTTCAGAAACAGGGCAGGATAAATGACCTCCTCCTGAACAACAGCAAGAACTATTTGCATTTACAATATAAAGTCCTTAATGTTATAAAACATTGCAAGGAGCATGATAAAACAAAATGTTGAAATAATTAAAATAAGCTTCTGCCAAAGGAACAATGTGGACAGCAATTGGAGGTTGCAAAGGAATTACATAGTATTTACAGCATAGAGTTAGATAAAATAGAGTTGGATTCTATCTGCATATTCTTTATTTCTTTCTCCCTCATGTACTTAGAGCTTTCTCCATAAAGACAGCTGTTCCATTTACCTCAAATACTCCATGTGGAAGAAATGTCTACATTCTACCTAGGAATTCTACGTTCTCATCTTCATTTGTTCGTACTGGTGGAAAAGTGCCCCACCTCCCCATGACTCCTTTCAGAGTTTGCAAGTTGCAAGGCAGAAACCCATCAGGTGAGATTTTCCAGTCCTGCCCACCCCGGGACCAGAAATTCCTGCCTGAAGTCAATAGATCTTTTGCTGGTCCGTCAAATTTTCCGTCCCGCCTGCAACGATTCCGATGGTGGACGTGACCAGAAAATCCGCACATAGATATAAACCTATATGCTGCTGTTCAGCATGACAGCACGTTTGCACAAAAGGTCCCTGCCACAGAAACAAATAAGGTGTGCTTAAAGCACAGAATAGATGAATACAAATTTGAGAAAAGTAAAAATAAAACTGTTGCATTGTTAAATAATAATGTACACTACCTCTCTCTAAGCAAAAATCCATTGAAAATGGAAAGAAAGCAGAAAAATTTCATGCATAATGGAATAGGGCTGCAGAAAATAGTGCATCAGCATTGAAATTACTGTCTAAGCAGGAGCATTCTACCATAAGATAACTTCAGCTGGTTGCAATATTAATGTGCAAGTTCCTGACTTTATAATAGATCATTTAATGGATCCATACTAGGAAAAGCTTTCCAGACCATTCACACCCATGTCATTGTTGGTTAAATATGCAAAGCAGAACAATGACTTCATCTTATTCCTGAAATAAATGTCACCCCTTCTTTATCCAGCTATCATGACAAAATTATGCCAGCTCAGCATGTGGCTCAAGACATAACTGACAATGATATTCTGCTGAACAGCTGGATGAAGGATCACAGTAAAGGAGCTGAGATTTTGAGAACATGCTGAAAACTTGGTTTGACTGACAAGATTTGGAAGCTAATTTGAATTCCATGACTCCAAAATCCCCTGCAAGAGGACTCACCAGCCCCAGTGTTTCTTCATTGGTAATTTATTGGCGCCAATACAATTTTTAAACACAAAGGGTGGAATTTTCCATGCCTCCTGGCATCAGGCGTTTTCGGCAGTGTCAGCAGACAATATGACGGGAAAGCCAAAAATCGGTTTCACAAGATCATGAAATCGGTTTGCGATCAGTTTCCTGCCATCGGACATTGGGAACCTCATTGTAATACATTTGCATATCATTATAAGGCCAGCCCGCCGGAATCATCCCCCTTCGCTGGATCGTCCGCCCACGTCGGTGTGATTGTACACCGACATGTTTCACACCAGCATATATAAGGCGTGCAGTTGGTGGGCTGCACTTTGAGAGGAACTCAAAGGTGAGTGCACAGTAACATTATGCAATGCTTGCCAGGTTCTCCTGTCAGACTTCAAGGTTGAGGTGCATTGGTGGTGGCTCAAGGGCTGCCCTGCGGATGAAGGTAGTGGACAAGCATGTACGGGGTGGGGGGGAGGAAGTGGTCACACATTAGGGAAACCTTCCTCTGCAGCTGAGACAGTTCAGATTGACATGCTTGGAATTAGGCCTTTAGCTTATCTGCCCATTCAAGCAACACAGAGACATGAAGTGCCATCTAGTGCTCCAGAGCTTTTCACCCCTCAGACACAAACTGCAAACTAATCAGCATTTTAGTGAACTGTGGAACAGTTGGACAACTGGGCACATTATACAATCTCGTTGCTAAAGCCAGCCGTGGAGCAGTCACTGGTGGAGATGCTCACAGACTCTTGTAATGTCATCATTCCGGTTTGGACCAATGTCTCCCATGGTTCAAGCTAACAGCGTAGTCTTGCAGGGTGGGTTAAGAGAATGCCTGCATCTGAGCTGAGAGCACAGCATGCAGCCCAATCGGTCAGGTGGAGTGGGACAGAAGTGGATGGGGTTTCGGGCAGCCATACAGCACACTAATCTTTGGCCATCCAAGTGGTGGCTAGCACTCTCCAGGATGCATTAAGAAGCCTTCAGACTTAACCCAGAGAGATTCTAAGAGCATGCAAGCTAAACCACGTGTCTCTTTCTTTCATCCTCAAGGAATACATCAGGAGCACGGAGCTAGTGAACTAGCTGTATGCCTTGTGATGTACAGAGAGCGAAAGCAACGGAGAAGAGAGCCACTGAGGCGTTTGACTGCACAGAGGGTGCAGCAGCACCATTTGGAAGAAAGGGTGACTGGGCTTCTGCACATGCTGCCGATGAGCCACAGCGAGCTGTTGCTTGTCAGAGCCAAACTAGACCCAGAGTTGATATACACCACCTTTCGTTCCTGCAGATGACTGAGAATCAGTGTCGCCAAAGACTGCGCATGCCTGGGGAACTGGTCAGTCACATCTGCCAGCTACTGCAGGATTTGGCGCCACAGGGACATGGAGGGCATCCACTGCCAGTGGCCGGGAATGTGACTGTGGCATTCAATTTTTACACCAGTGGCTACATTCAGGACTCCACAGGTGACCTCTGTGGGATATCACAAGCTTCCACCCACAAACGCATCCATGAGGTCACGGATGCCATTTTCGCAAGGGTACACAACGTTGTGCATTTCAGCCGGGACCAGGAGAGCCAGAATGCAAGGGCAATTGGTTTTGCCCAGATCTCAGGTTTCCCACAAGTGCAGGGCGTGATCGACTGCACTCAGGTGGCGCTAAGACGTCCATCACAACAAGCAGTCAACTTGGTCAACCACCAGAGCTTCCCTTAGCTGAATGTTTAGCTGGTGTGCGACCATCACAAATGCATCCTGCAGGTCTATGCATGGTCTCCAGGGAGTGTCCCTGCCTCATACAGTCTCAGTCAGTTGCCTTCCAAGGTCTACAGAGGCTGTAGGGATGGCTCCTCAGGGACAAGGGCTACCCACAGAGGATGTGGCTGATAACACTGTGCAGCAGCCTCAGACTGCAGCAGAGTGAAGGCCCATGCTGCAACCTGCACCTTGGCAGGGCAAACATCGGGATGCTGAAAATGAGGTTCCGGTCTGGTGAAGCCCTGCAATACAGTCCACAGCGGGTGTCATGCATTGTCATCGCCTTCAGCGCCCCTTACAACCTGGCACTGCAATGGGGGGGACGAGCTGGCTGAGGAGGAGATGGAGGAGCTGGAGGTCTCCTCCAATGAGGAAGACGTCAACAGCGATGAGGGTGAGGAGGTCCTCGAAGATGGCAATGAAGCCCTTGCACTGGCCAGGCGAGACAGGCACACTCAGGAGGCCCTCATAGCGGCTAGATTTGTGGAGGATGATGATGACATGCAGTGAGGAGACACCATAGATCCTCACATTGCATCTATGAATGTTTGACTGCAGTCTGACTTATGGCAGCGCACAAACCTTCTGTGAGAATGCTCCTGTCATGGAGGTGCAATGGAGGCCCTAATAGTCACTCAATTACAGGACGATGATGACAGCATGGAGTGAGGACACTCCATAGATCTTCACATAGCCTCTGAGAATGTCTGACTCCTGTCTGGCCGAGCTCGTGATCAGGGTCATATCATGGAGTCGCAGCAATGAAACGTTAAAAGCATCTGATCCTTTGTCCGCTTTCAGCACCTGCCCCCTTCAGGAGCACAGCGTCACTGGTCACAGATGCTGAAGAGATGGGAACCAGCCCCACTTTAAAGGAGCTGAGAGCACACAGGGAGAACTCTGTGATACCTGCCCACAACATTCTGGCAGCAATGACAAGCACCATTGGGTTCCAGGAATCACTAATGTATCCATGTGTATAGCCATGGGGTGTGAGGCCAGACCATCACTTTGGTCTGAAGACTACACAAAACACAGGGAAGTGGCGCTAGACTGAGACACCTGTCTTTGTCTTGTGCAGAAAGGTTTCACATCTGAGTGACATGAACACTGCTCACCAGAACAAGGAGCCATCGGCAGGGCACCCTCCTCAACCTGTGGAGCTGGAGCTGCTGGGTCACAGCAAGAGGGGATTCGAATAGTTTGGACACTCCCGGAGTCACCTCGGTGGATGGCCCCAGGAAGTGCACCTGCTGATCCTCCTCCCTTTGGGTGTCCAAGGGCCCCTGGCTGACTCCTTGAGGCGAAGGGAAAGCTGGAGTGAAATGGAGATGCCCTGCACCCCTCTCGCATACACACTTTTGGAGGCTAACTATGACGTCAACAATGGAGTTCAGCCTGCGCAGCAGTGCAGGTGCGACGTCCTGGACCAAGGTCTCCATGGTGGCTGCCATCCTACCAGGGTTGACCTCGGCACATTGGCATGCCGGTGCTATCACCTCAGTCTGAAGGCAGAAAGATTCCTCCATTGTGTTTTGCAACCTGAAGAGTGCAGCAAACATCCCTTCCTGATGTTCCCAAGCTTGCCTTTGAAGCTCCAGCAATTGGGATATGTCTGAGTCCAGAGGCTTGTCATCTGACTCAGACTCAGCAATGTTCTGGCCTCCAGCAGTCCTCCAAGTGCCGGGAACCTGGGAAGTCCCTGCCCACACCTGCTGTGGTTCAGACAGTGTGATGTGCTCACCAGGTTGTGACCTCAAGGCTCCTCTAAAGCTAGGTTCCACTGAGGTGTGTGTCTCTGCACTGGTGGAAGGTGTGGGTGAGCGCTATGACGGAACTTCAAGGAGGCTGCCTTCAGATTTCTCTTCAGAGGTTTCTGTGAGGCTTGATTGGAGGCACTGGGTTGCCAACTCTGTCAGATGTTTCCCAGATGTGCCTGCCAAAGCAAGGGGAGATCATTAGTGCATGGGAGGGGAAAGTGGAACAAGACACATCACTCACAGCATGGTTGTTTGACAGATGTTGCAATGCTGGATCCTCACTTGGTCAGCACAAGGAATGGTCCAGATCCTTACCGACCAGCTGGATGGCTCTGTTTTAAAAGTCCATGTGGTCCTTGATTTCATGCATTCCTCTTCCAGTCTGTGACCTCTCCCTCTTGTTGTGCACCAGCTTGTCCTGCCTGAATAGAGATGGAGAGAGTGTAGGCTGGATGCCTGCCAGGCAAGATGATAAGTATGCTTGGCCTGGTAACCTAGGTTTGGTATAAGTCAGGAAATTAGAGGCGTATGTAACAGTGGTAAAACAGTAATCATGGGGACTTCAAACTAGATATAGACTGGGTAAACCTAATTAGTATTAATGCTGTGGAGGAAGAATTCCCTGGGAATGCATGAGATCATTTTCTAGAACAGTGTGTTAAGGAAACAACTAGGGAACAGGCTATTTTAGATCAAGTAATGTGCAATAAAAATGACTAGTTAATAATCTCATTGTAAAGGAGCCTTTAGGGAAGAGTGACCATAATATAACAAAATTTTACCTTAAGTTTGAAAACGATGTAGTTAAATCTGAAACTGGGGTCTTAAATGTAAACAAAGGGAACTACAAAAGTATGAGGACAACATTTAAAGATTTGACACATGGTTTACAACAAATTTACACTCCTTTGAGGCACAAAAACTCAACAGAGAAAGAGATCCAACCATGGCTAACAAGAGAAGTTGAAGATTCTATTAGATTAAAGGACATAAGAACATAAGAACTAGTAGCAGGAGTAGGCAATTCAGCCCCTCAAGCCTGCCCCGCCATTCAATACGATCATGGCTGATCTCATTTCGGCCTCAACTCCAATTTCCTGCTCTCTCCCCATAACCGTTCAACCCATTACTAATTAAAAATCTGTCTGTCTCCTCCTTAAATTTATTCAGCATCCCGGCATCCACTGCACTCTGAGGTAGTGAATTCCATAGATTCACGACCCTTTGAGAAAAGTAATTCCTCCTCATCCCTGATTTAAATCTACTACCCCCGAGCCTAAAACTATGGCCTTTCATTTTAGAATGCCCCACAAGGGGAAACATCCGCTCCACGTCTACTTTGTCTATCCCCTTTACCATCTTATATACCTCAATTAGATCTCCTCTCATCCTTCTAAACTCTAGTGAGTATAGCCCTAAAATGCTCAATCTCTCCTCATAAGACAAGCTCCGCATCTCTGGAATCAAACTAGTGAACCTCCTCTGAACCACCTCCAGTGCAACTATATCCTTCCTCAAGTAAGGGGACCAAAACTGTGCACAATACTCCAGGTGTGGTCTCACCAATGCCTTGTACAATTGCAACAACACTTCACGATTTTTATACTCTATTCCCTTAGCAATAAATGCCAAAATTCCATTTGCCTGCCTTATTACCTGCTGTACCTGCATTCTAGCTTTCAGTGGTTCATGCACAAAGATACCCAGATCCCTCTGCACTGAAGCATTCTGAATTTCTCTCCATTTAAATAATATCGCCTTTTCATTCTTCTGACCAAAATGGATAACCTCACACTTATCCACATTAAACTCCATCTGCCAAATTTTGGTCCATTCACCTAACCTGTCCATATCTATTTGTAAATTTCTTATTTCTTCATTGCAACTTACTTTCCTACCTATTTTAGTGTCATCTGCAAATTTAGCTATAGTATCTTCTATTCCTGAATCCAAGTCATTAATATAGATTATAAATAGTTGGGGCCCAAGGACCGAACCCTGTGGCACCCCACTAGTTACAGCTTGCCATCCAGAAAAAGACCCATTTATCCCAACTCTGCTTTCTGTTGGTTAGCCAATCCTCTATCCAAGCTAATATATTACCCCTAACTGCATGCGATCTTATCTTGTGTATTAATCTTTCGTGCAGCACCTTATCAAAGGCCTTTTGGGAGTCCAGATATACTACACTTACAGGATCCCCATTATCCACCTTGCTTGTCACATCTTCAAAGAACTCTAGCAAATTAGTCAAACATGATTTACTCTTCATAAAACTATGCTGACTCTAATGGATTGCATTCTGACTTTCCAAATGCCCCATTACTACTTACTTAATAATAGATTCCAACAATTTCCCAATGACAGACGTTAAGCTAATTGGTCTAGAGTTTCCTACTTTCTGCCTTCGCCACCCCTTTTTGAATATGGGCATTATATTAGCATTTTTCCAATCCTCTGGAACCTTTCCAGAATCTAGGGAATTTTGAAACATTATAGGCAATGCATCCACTATCTCCACTGCCACTTCCTTTAAGACCCTTGGATGTAGGCCATCAGGTCCTGGGGGCTTGACACCCTTTAATTCCAATAGTTTGCTCAGTACTTTTTCTTTAGTGATGGTGATTGTTCTAAGTTCCACCTTCTCTATACCCTCTGCACTACCTGTTGCTTTTAGGGTGGTACTAATGTCCTCCACTGTAAAAACTGAGGCAAAATATTGATTAAGCATCTCTGCCATTTCTGCGATCCCCACTATTAACTCCCCAGTTTCGTCCTCCAAGGGACCAACATTCACTTTGGCTACTCTCTTTCCTTTTATATACTTGTAGAAGCTTTTGCTGTCAGTTTTTACATTTTGCACTAGTTTTCTTTCATAATTTACCTTTGCTCTTTTGATTTTTTTTTTTGTAACCCTTTGTTGATCTTTAAAAGTTTCCCAATCTTTCAGCCTGCCACTGACTTCTGCAATTCGGTATGCCTTAGTTTTTGCCTTTATGTTATCTTTAACTCCCTTGCTTAACCAAGGATGCCATTTCCTCCTTTTACCATCTTTGTTCCTCTTTGGAATATATTTTACTTGGGAAGAATTGAATATCTGCTTAAATATCTGCCATTGTTCATCAACTGTCTTACCTTGTAGTCTTCCTGCCCAGTCCACTGGGGCCAAATCTGCCCTCATGCCTGTGTGTAGTTCCTTTGTTTAACTCCAGAACACCAATGTGGGACTCAGGTTTCTCGCTCTCAAACTGAACTTGAAATTCTAGCATGCTATGATCACTCTTCCCTAGAGGATCCTTTACTACAAGATCATTAATTAATCCCATCTCATTACACAGGACGAGGCTTATAAAGTTGCCAAAAAGAAGTTGTAAGCCTGAGGACTGGGAGCTTTTTAGAATTCATCAAAGGAGAACAAAGCAACTGATAAAGAAAGAAAAAATAGAAAATGAGTAAACTAGCAAGAAACATAAAAATAGATTGTAAAAGCTTCTACAGGTATGTTAAGAAGGAAACGATTAGCAAAGACAGTTGTGGGTCCATTACAGGCAGTGATATGAGAATTTATAACAGAGAATAAGGAAATTGCAGAGAAATTAAACAAAGACTTTGTGTCTGTCTTCATGGAGGAAGATGCAAAAAACCTTCCAGAGATTCTAGAGAACAAAGGGACTAGCAGAAATGAGGAACTGAAAGAGATTAGTATTAGTAAAAAATAGTACTGGCGAAATTAATGGGATTGAAAGTTGTAAATCCCCTGGACCTGATGATCTACATCCCAGAGTGTTGAAAGAGGTGGCTGTGGAGATAGTCAATGCATTGGTGATTATCTGCCAAAATTCTATAGATTCTGGAATGGTTATTGCAGATTGGAAGGTAACAAATACAAACCCACTGTTTAAGGAAGGGGGGAGACAGAAAACAGAACTACAGACCTGTCAGCCTGACATAAACAGTAGGGAAATCTATTATAAAGTATGCGAACACTTAGAAAATAACGGTAGGATTGGGCAGGGTTAGCATGGACTTATGAAAGGGAAATCATGTTTGACAAACCTGTTGGAGGTTTCTGAATATGTAACTAGCAGAATTAATAAGGGGTAACCACTAAATGTTGTGTATTTGGATTTTCAGAAGGTTTTCAATAATGTCCCACATAAGAGGTTATTAGACAAAATTAGAGCACATAGGATTAGGGGTAACATACTGGCATGGATTGAGAATTGGTTCACAGATAGAAAGCAGAGATAGGAATAAACTGGTCACTCTCAAATTGGCAGGCTGTGCCCAGTCGGGTAGCGCAAGATCAGTGTGAGAGCCCCAGCTATTACAATCTATATTGATAATTTGAATGTGGGGACCAAATGTAATATTTCCAAGTTTGCTGATGTCACAAAACAAGTTGGGAATATGAGTTATGAGGAGGATACAAAGAGGCTTCAAGGGGATTTAGACAGGCAAAATAAGGGGGCAAGAACATGGCAGATGGAAAAAAAATATGGAAAAAACATGAATTTTCCCACTTTTGCAGGTAAAACAGAAATGCAGAATATTTTTTAAATGGTGAGAGATTGGCAAGTACTGTTATCCAAAGGTACCTGGGTGTGCTTGTTCATGAGTCACTGAGAGTTAACATGTAGGCACAGCAAGCAATTAGGTGGCAAATAGTATGTTGGCCTTTATTGCAAGAGGATTTGAGTACAGGGTTAAAGATGTCTTGCTGCAATTGTATAGAGCCTTGGCGAGGCCACCCCTGGAGCATTGCGTACAGTTTTGATCTCCTTACCTAAGGAAGGGTATACTTGTCATAGAGGGAGTGCATGCAAATTCACCGGACGAAACCCTGGGATGGTGAGATTGTCCTTTGAGGAGAAATTGAGGAGACTGGGCCTGTGTTTTCCAGAGTTTAGAAATATGAGAGGCAATCTCATTGAAACATACAAAATTCTTACAGGATTTGACAAGGTAAATGCAGGATGGATGTTTCCCCTGGCTGGGGGGTTCTAGAACCAGGGGATGCAGTTTCAGAATAAGGGGTAGGCCATTTAGAACTGAGAGGAAGAGGAATTTATTCACTGAGAAGGTGGTAAATCTTTGGAAATCTCTACCCCAGAGTGCTATGGAGGCTCAGTCATCGACTATGTTCAAGGCAGAGATTGATAGATTTCTAGACAGCAAAGAGATCAATATGGGGATAGTGCAGGAAAATGGCATTGAGGTTGATTAGCCATGACCTAATTGAATGGCAGAGCAGGCTCAAGGGGTTAAATGACCTTCCGCTGTTCCTATGTTCCTATGTTCTTATTCTCTCCTACAATTATACAGCAAGGTTCAAGCTCTAACGTATAGATTTTCTTTTCTTGTGGCTGTTGACAACATTTATTGCAATCACGATGAAGCCATCTTTTAAGAGATTACAACAAGGAAGATTCATTCTTTCTTTCTGGTACCTTACCTGACTAAATATTTTTATTTAAGACTTAAGGCTGTTCTAAGGGCATCTCATTTGACCCCACTCCAATCTGAAGCAAGGCTCTTGACTGATTTTTCCTCCCTAACTCAAACACTGAGGTCAATTATAATGCTTTAGTAATTGTCAAGGCCAAGAATTTGAGCTGGGGCTTTCCTGGACATATCTGCTCGTTGGATAAACATAAGACTTTGGGGTCACTTGCTGATCAGACATCTCCCCTAATAAAAGATTCCTATTAACAAATGGCTCCTGTAAATTGTTCAAAAATGCTTTATTTTCAAAACATTACAAATTCCAATTGTTTCCAATATGTCAGATTTACACTGTACTTTCTTATTTTACACTGTAAGGAAATAATCAGATTTTTGAGGCTCAACTAATAATCAAGTACAACTGATGATGGTCTTGTCACACATTATCAGTCAAAAATAAAATAATTCCTCCATATAAAAGTCAAATTGTAAATTTTAATTAAAATATACATTTTATTTTAAAATCATAATTGCTAAGAAATTAACCTTTTAGTTCAAATGTTCAACAGAGGAAAATCAGGAAGCAGTGACTAAGCCGGTGCTAGGTGGAGTAGATGAAACAAAATACTCATATTCAATTTTTCTTCTCTAGATGATGGGATTTAACTTTGTTATTAATGAGGAATTTGACTAATCTCTCCCATGTGTAATAGATTTTTCTGCTTCCTTACAACAAATGCAGATGGGTTTTCTGTATATGAAATATTAACTTGCCTTACCCAACTGTTTATTATTCCACTAATATTATATTATTGTTTGGAGCTCAAGACTGTGAGAATGGAGGGGGTAAGAGGGCAGTGTTGCACCTCCTTGCTTGTACGGGAAGGTGCTGTGGGTTGGGGACGGAATGTTGGAGATGATGAGGAGTGAACCAGTGTGTCATGGTGGGAACAGTCCCTTCGGAATGCTGAAAGGGGAGGCGTAATATGTTGGAGGAGGCGAAATGGCAGTGGATGATCTTTTGAATGTGGAGGCTGGTGAGATGGAAGGTAAAGACAAGGGAAACCATATTGTGGTTCTAAGAGGGAAAGTGTAGAAGTGCAGCAAATAGAACGGATATGGTTGAAGGCCCTGTCAACCACAGAGCGAGGAAAATCCTCAGTTTCAAAAAAGAAAAACTGAAATTCCCAAGTTAGTCCACCATTTCACTCACACTCAGGCTCCCTGTTAACAGAGGCATTGTCACCACAATTGTCAGCCATATTTTTTTGCTGACTTTGTACCAGCCTGGAACACTGCTCCAGTCATCCCCTAGGACTCCTACTGTCACCAATTTAATGGTAGCCTTCCTGCCAATACCTTCAAGCCAATAGCCATCAAAGATCTTTTCAGACCACTTCTGGTACTGCTCTGCTACTCCACTGCAGTTTCTTTTGGTCACTTAAACTGAACAGAAGTGGGTGAGGGAAGGAAGCAAGAGGGAGGAAGTTAAGGAATGCAGGAAGGCAGGGGAAGATGTTCAGGGGCCAGGGAAAAATATTAGGGACAAGAGACCACAAGAGCATGTTGGGGAATAGAGGTAGATGTAAGTAGGCAGAGCAGAGGGTAATATGTGTCAGTGAAAGTGAAAGGGGAGAAGCAATGGGGCTCATAGTGAGATGCAAAGGAATTAAGGGCACTTTTTAGGGACTAATAGAAGGAGGGAATTAGGGGAAGCAGAGGTTTGGGTCTATGGGGCCAGGTGGAAACGTACAGGTACAAGTGATCAAGGAAGATATTTAATCTGAAATAAATTTTAAGAGGGAACTTTGGGGCAGAGAAAAACACAGGGGAACAAGTTTGATGTGATGCGGGGATGAAGCAATGTTAGGAGTATTAGGAGGGGGGAAATTGAGCTGAGAAAGAGGTTTAGTGAAGAATCAAAACGGGAAGAGAAGACACTGGGAAATAATCCCCAAGATGTTTAAATGGGGATACTAGCGGAGACAGCAATAATGCACTATATGTCCTATGTATTTTTCAATCCCATTGAACATTACAGGGTCTGACAAAAGCAGGATTGATTAAATTTTATTTATCTTCTCTTGCAAGCTCTTATAATCATTTTCTGGAATTTGAGAGTCTAAATCTTCCTTATATATTGATTTTCATTATAATAAACATAATGGGCTCATGTTCTGCTCCAGTGCAAAAATTTAAAAATAAATTTGTTCTCAATGGAGCTGGTAGAAAAACTACGAATTATTTTTGTGATTTTTTTTAAGCGTAGCCATTGTACTGAAAAAAGTGCGTCAGAGGAAGATAAAATACAGAAATATTAATATCACATCAAAATTTGCAAAACATCCCATATCAGACTTGAAACAAATCAACTGTGGCACATATGGAGCACAGGGAATTAGCCCAGGGCCTACTTTAGTAGCATTTGATTGACACTTGGATTCTGGTACATGGTTCTGTGTCATTTGTTTGCTGACGTTACCATTTTCTGGGCTGTTCCAACAAAAATACTTGGCATCAGCAAAGATTCTGTGTGACAAATCTCCACAACTTACTGCAGAATGCAAGCATAAGCAGGGTTAACAGCCAGAGTAAAAACAAAAATGAAGACCCACTGAAATGATTAATGCTTTTAAAGCTTCAGTGGGGAAGGGTAGGAGATTTCTCCTGATCAATCTCAGTTACATCAGTGTATTCATAACAAGTGTACAAGTTTACAATATGGCAAACGGCGGTGCAGGGCATAGAAATGATTACCAGCCTTCATCACTCTGCATTCTCTGACACAAAGTAGAATTGTACATATACAAAATATTCTGCAGTGAATGTGAGTAACATGGAGCATCAAACTGCTCTTCCATGTAATGCTGGAATTCAGACTAGTGCCCACCATTTCCACTTAGTGAATTCACCAACCCAACTTTGGCACGGGCCATTGAAAGGGATTACCACAATTCCCAATATTTCATACAAGCAGCCATTCATCATGTGCAAGCCTGCACATCTTTTCATCTGTGCCCTGATCCTGCCCTCACCCAAAGAGCTGAATTTAATAGCTGCAGCTATCGCTCCGTCCATTACTGGAAAGCCTGGCTCAACCCCATGTTACAATAATGAGGTTAACAAGATTATTATATTTTTGGACTGTATCTTTATTTTAGGGTAAAATGGAAAGGATCATGCAACCTGTTCTGAAGTCTGCCTGGCAGCAAGCTTGGGTGGTTTGATTGTTGGAGATTAAAGGGACCCAGATCATTTTACTAGAAAGAAGGTGCAAAGTATTTATGCTTGGAGACAATGGCAGCACGTGTGCTAACAGTGGATATACTGTGAGACTCCAAAGTCCCAGAAAACTGTTGAGAATGTTGGGTTGCAGTTGTGCTTTAAACCACCCATTTAGTTCCAAGGTGAAAGAGAGTTGGACTCTCAAGGACAGCTAATCAGCATCTCTACCTGGTTAAAAGGCCAATGTGATTTGCATTGCCATAGTCTTCAAGATGGAAAGGGTACAGAGGAAGCCATTGTGATATCGGGTTACAAGCTTTCATAAGATATCACTGAATATGACAGGTAGGCAAGACTGCCAGTGTCTAGGAGAGAGAGAGAGAGCAGGTAGAAGCCAAAAGTCTCTATGTTTCACTGTGCTGGAATGCGGGTGGAAGATTTATTTTTTACTCATTCACGGGATGTGGGTTTCGCTGGCTGGGTCCGCATTTATTGCCCATCCCTAGTTGCCCTTGAGAAGGTGGTGGTGAGCTGCCTTCTTGAACCGCAGCAGTCCGTGTGGTGTAGGGCACCCATAGTGCTGTTAGGAAGGGAGTTCCAGGATTTTGACCCAGCTACAGTGAAGGAATGGTGATATATTTCCAAGTCAGGATGGTGACTGACTTGGAGGGGATCTTCCAGGTGGTGATGTTCCCATTTATCTGCTGCCCTTGTACTTCTAGGTGGCAGTGGTCATGGGTTTGGAAGATGCTGTCTAAGTAGCCTTGGTAAATTCCTGCAGTGCATCTTGTAGATGGTACACACTGCTGCTACTGTGCATCGGTGGTGGAGGGAGTGAATGTTTGTGGATGTGGTGCCAATCAAGCAAACTGCTTTGTCCTGGATGGTGTCCAGCTTCTTCAGTGTTGTAGGAGTTGCACTTGTCCAGGCAAGTGGGGAGTATTCCATCACACTCCTGACTTGTGCCTTGTAAATGGTGGACAGGCTTTGAGGAGTCAGGAGGTGAGTTACTCATCGCATGATTCCTATCCTCTGAGCCTCCAAAGCTTGCACTCCGATTGAAAAGACCAAATTCATGAGGAGTTCAAATAAAGCTGGAAGATTCACCTAGTTTGCACTAGAGGGAGTATCACCAACAATACTCTAACCATGAAGGGCAGTTCTGGCGTTAGAAAATACCAGGCTGATAAAAATAAAGAACAAAAGTCAACCCTTGGGAGCTAAGAATCATTCTGGACTGATTCTGGGGGAATTGAGTGTCTACTTAAAGGACAATATAAAGTATACCTGATAGAGGGCTTTTTTGTTTATGCTAAAAATAAGGGGGGGACACATTCTGTACGGTAGTTAAAAAGCACAAAAAAGTGTTTAATAATAGTGACTTTAGTCTGTTACAGTAAACATCTTAAAATGTGAAATCTTGTGTTATTCTTTGAACTATTAACGGAAAGTTTGAATCTATTTTTAAAAGTTCTACTCTAGTACAGAAATTTAAAAGTAAATTTGTTCTCAATGGAATTGATAGAAGAACTAAGAAGAATTATTTTTGTGATTTTTTTTAAAACTTAGCCATTGTACTGAAAAAGTGTGTCAGAAGAAGAATGCAGAAATATTAATATCGCATCAAGATTTGCAAAGCATAACCCATATCAAAATTGAAACAAATTGTTAACCATGCTCATGCTTGCATTCTGCAGCCAGTTGTGAAGATTTGCCACTCAGAATATTTGCCGATACAAAGGGTGGAATTTTACACCAACAATAATGTTACAGCCCCCTGGAGTCAATAAAATTTAGAATGGCTCGCTGTATTTTATGGCCCCATCCCCACTGCTATGGGCCGTAAAATTCCAGCCCAAGTATTTTTGTTAGAACAGTCCAGGAAATGGTTCTTAGTGCCTGAACTAACCATAAAATGTCAGTAAACAAATGGTCCTTTTCAGTGACACAGAACCATCTACCAGAAGCCAACTGTCTATCAAACACTACTCAAGTGGCCCCTGAGTTAGCTCACTGTGCTCCACAGAAGTCATAAGACCCATTGCAACCATTGTCCAAAGCTACAAGACAATTTAAACCATTAAGGAGCTAACTGCCTGCTGTCAGGGCTTTTAAGGGTGGAAGTCCCACCTCTAAAAGCTGCCAACCAATCAGAGGGCTGGCAGCTCCTCAGTCCCAGCACTGCCATTGGGAGTGGTGGCCACTACTGGTACTGCAGCCAGTCCTGAACAGCAAAGATGGAGACGGCCCCAGAATTGAAGTGAGTTTGCGTGGCTCGCCAAGGTAAGTCAGGCAGGCCCCGAGCTAGGGATTGGAGTCATTGTGGAGGAGGGGGGTTCTTTCAGCATGAGTGGCCTTTGCCAACAGGGGCCACAGAATGCACGATCAGGAGGGCCCCCACCTTCCTCGAAACTGCAGGGAGGTCTTCAGCTTTTAGTGGGCAACTTCCCCACATACTTTACAGCCCTTCCACCACTGGTAGAATACCAGCGATGGCAGTATAAGACCCTTAAGAAGCTTTTAATTGGCCACCTAAAGGCAGGAAGGCCACCCTCAACCATCCCGCCCCGACTTGTTCAAGGGAAGTCAGGAGGTCATGGGCACTCCAGCCCTCCCATTTTCCCTCCTGATTCTATGGCACCTTGCTACCTCCAGCCCACTCGCAAGGAGAGAATTAAATTCCACCCAAAGTCTCTGGGCAGAATTTTCTGCCTGTCGGGTGAGCCATGCAGGAGTGGGCACAGGCAGGTACGGACCTGATCACCGCCCGTGATCCAATTAAGGTCCGCCCAGCATGAAACGTGGCTCCTGAGGGCAGCAGAAGTGGTTGGGCGGCAGCGGAACTGCTATGACTGCCGGTTCCAATGGCGACCCGGTTGCTGTTTAAAAGTTCTCCTGCAGCTTTGGAAAGGCTGTGAAACATGGCCAGCAGAAGGGCTCCCCAGAGTGCTGCTGGTGAGCAGGCCAGGCAGGGAGGTAGGGCAGGGGGCCACTATGCCCATCATTTCTCAGACGATTGCCTTGCTGCCCCCCTCAAGGAGGTGGCAGCACTGCGGGAGTTCCTCGTTCCGAGGGAGGGGAGGAGGCGGCCCCATCACATGACCAAACGTGCCTGGGAAGAGGTGGCAGAGGTGGTGAGCTCCCGCAATGTGGCGCAGCGTACCTGGATCCAGTATCGCAAGCGTTTTAACGACATCTTGCGCTCGGGAAGGTTGAGTACTATGTTGCCATTGGTCAGTGAATCCAGCAGGTAGGCTTTCCCCCCTGGCCTCACCACCCCCCCAACTCTGAATGCAGTTACTGCATTGAATCATTGACGGCATGTGTCCTTCGCTGGGTGGGCCAGCAGGTATTGCCCATGCCTAGTTCACTCTGAGAGGATGCTGATGACATGTGCTCTGCACCCACAGCATGTGGTACAGTGACATCCGCATTACTGTTTTGGGGGCAACCTGGAGGATCTGCACCTAGGCAGAGTGCTGGAACTGCAAAATATGTCAATGTCAGGGTGCTGACATGCTAGGAGTGGAGCTTCCAGGTAGCGGAACACCGATCCATCTGCTTCCCTTTGCATTCCACATGCTTGTGCCTCCTTGCTATGGAAGTTTGGACTGTCTGGTGCCAAATGTGATGTCGGCTGCATTTGGCTGGGGTTGGGGGTGACAGGCCTGGCATCTCTGTGTGAGTGTGTGGCAGCTGCAGGGTGAGGAGGCACTGAAGCCCTGCAATGTTCCAGTCTGGTTGGGGTGGGATGGCAGCGAAGGGATTCCAGGTACAAGTAGCACTAATGAACGTTCTTTTCTCCTTTTCAGGAGAAGAATGCTCATAATGCTGCCGAGCGGTCGAGGACTGGTGGAGGGTCGGCCCAGCTGGCCAGCATTTTCAGGTTCAAGCAGGAGGCTTTAGATTTGGAGAGGCGCTGTGCGTCCAGGTCCACCGGTGTCGGTGAGGCTGGGGTGCCATGGGCAGGTATTTTTGCCCAGCAATGACACCATTAGTGTCCCAGCAGCCATGGCAGAGCTGAATGTTCAATGGTTGAATTTTGCAATATGGCTTGACCACTGTTTATGGAAGGATGAGCGCATAATGATCCAGAGGACAGGGATGCACATTGACATTGTCTCCATGTTAACTAATCAAATGTCCTTGTTCTTCCTTTCAGCATCAGCAGAGCAGGGGCGGGAGGAGAAGACTCAGGCGCCCCCACTCAGACCTGAGGTCCTGAAGTCTCTGACCCATCAGTATCACAACATCTCTGCCAGGCAGGCACCAGCGCAGATACTGGCACCTCAGTGGGAAGTAGATCATTGGCTAGTATCCCAGGGCACAGCGGTGAGGGCACTTATCTGTCGCTGGAGGAGCTGGCAGAGGCAGAGAGTGCCCATGGTGCCAACAGTTGGAGGACTGCAGGGGACCAGGCACATGCTCAGTCGGTGGCTGATGATGTGCCTCTGGAGTCATCCATGAGGCAGCAAACGCTGGAAGTCCAGCAGGGTGTGCAGGAAGGTCTGGCAGAGATACATGAGGCTATGCTTGGCTTGGTCTCCATGGCAGAGGAGTCCAAGCGGACCCTCGCCAATGCAATGAGGCTCATGGCCAAGTGCCATGCTTCCTCCATGGAGAGAGTGACGTCTCTCGTTGAGAGGCTCCTCCAGAAGACCAATTAGGGCTTCCTGAGGATGCGTGCAGACTAGCAAGCCCTCACATCGGCACTGACCTCAGCTGGTCAGTGCCAGTGTGGGAGATGGTCTGGGCACCAAGTTTCCCAGCTCAGCGCCCATCCATCTTCGGTGAGCAGGGAGGTCCAAAGTGACCTCACGTCAGCACAGCAGCTGCCTGCCGTCTCTGCGGGCACCTCTCAGGGCGCTCCGGATGAAGGTGGCAGCTCCTCCACCCCGATCCCAATGACCATTGCATCCCATGAGGCTGCGGTGACTGGGGAGATGCCAGCTGTGGAACTGGCCACCCCCTCCCAGGCAAGGCTCCAAGGGCCAGAGCACATCCGCCAAGGTCATTGAGGCCAACAGGACGGCAAAGTGAGCAGGCTGTCTCAGATGCCAGTGCCAGTGAGGGAACAGCATCTAGACATAGCACCTGAAAGCGGAAATTTAAGGAACACCATAGGTTTCTCACTGGTGCTTTTGTGTTGCCCCGCAATGAGGTCATGATTAATTGGGTTGCTGTTTAACACCTTTATCATTTTGTTTACTTAAGATCACTTTGATATATCATTAAATTTAGACATGTGACCATGGCTTAGGGTGTCTCTTTCCCTCTGCAGGTGGATGGTTACCCATGATGTTATGAGTGGGTTGTGTCACATTGAGCTTTATTGACAAGGCCCTTAGTTAATGTTCCTATCAAGGCAGCTTTAGCACTCAGGTACCGAGTATGGAGCCTGCAGCACAGGCTTTTGTTGGAGGTCTATCTGTGGTGTTCTAGCTGAAGATTCGTTGGGTTAAAGCCTCCTGGGTGTCTCTACCTCCCTGAAATATGGCCAGGTCAGCGTCTACCCCCTCAGCATTTCCCTGTGGGTGTTCATCCTCGGACTCACTGCTGGACTCATCGTGTGCAGCCGCAGCCACTGTGTCAATGGCTTCATCATCCACTACGTCCCCCCTTTCCAGCGCAAGATTGTGAAGAGCACAGCATGCAACCACTGTCAGCGACACACGATCTTGGGGGTACTGCAGTACGCCCCCTGAACAGTCTAGGCATCGGAAGCATATCTTGAGAAGACCGATAGTTCTCTCCACCACAGCCCTTGTGGAAGCGTGGCTCCTATTGTACAACTACTCAGCTTGTGTTCTTGGATGGCGGAGAGGCGTCATGAGGCACCTTCTGAGGGGATAGCTCTTATCACCCAGCAGCCATCCATCAAGCCGGGCTGAAGCACTGAAGAGCCCCGGCACCTGGGAGTGTCTGAGGATGTAGGCATTGTAGGAGCTGCCCGGGTACCTTGCACAGACTTGTAGAATCAGCATCCTGTGATCACACACAATCTGCACCTTCATGAAGTGGAAGCCCTTCCTGTTGACAAAGGCACCAAGTTCACCTGCTGGCACTTTAATGGCCACATGTGTGCATTCTATTGCTCCCTGGACATGGGGGAAGCTGTGTCCGGCTTGCCTGGTCCCAGCAGAAGTGGATGAAGGTCAATGCATGCCTGAACAGAGCATCTGTCACCTGCTTGACACGTGTGGACAGCTGATTGGGAGACACCACAAAGATCACCCACCGACTCCTGGAAAGAGCCAGAGGCATAGAAGTTGAGGGCAGCTGTGGCCTTTAGAGCCACTGGCATCGGGTGTCCACCCACACAGTTAGCTGAGATCTCAGGGCCAATCAGCTGACAGATAGAGTTGACTGTCTCCCTTGAAGACGGAGCCTCCTTTGGCACTGTACCGCAGACATATTGAGGTAGCTGCTTCGCTGCCTGTATACCCTGGCAGCGGGATAGTGGTGTCTTCTGCGGCCACTTCCGCCTTGGACCTCCTGTTGGCCCTGTGCCCCTTATGCCTGGGCCTCTCCTCCAAAAGGTGGCTCCCCTGGAGGCTGAATATGCATTCCTGGCCTCCCTCCCCTTCTGGCCCTCCCTTCCTCCTCAGAGGAGGTGCCTCCAGTGGATAGCACAACTCCCATTCCCAGGCTTAGGGAAGGTTTCCTGAAACCTGCAGGCCCCAAAAAGGATCTTCACTGAAGACCGCTGACCTGAAGGTTGTGAGTCCTGTCTAAGCAGCTGGTATGAGTTTTGAAGTATTTCTGCTCACACAGGCAAGTATTAACTTTCAAAAATAAATATCTGACTGAGCACATTAGCGAGCCTACTGACCCCTCTTATCCTGCCCGTGGATGAGATTGATACAAGTGTGTCCTACCTGCCTGCCCATTGCGTCCATGCGACGGCCTAAAGATCACATGGGTCTTGAAAAATCGCTGTCAATTGCTGCCTCAAGAGCTTAAATGGCTCGTTAATTAATGGCAGGCGCGCATCCAAGATCGTTGCGCGCCCGCCCAACAAAATATCGCCTGACGTCACCGCACATCATTTTATGTGTCAGCGTGTGGGGCCCGCCCCCGCACACCACTGGGAAAATTCTGCCCTATGTGTGCTTTCTTTAAAGGGAGAGGAGGCAATATAAACTAAATGGCACAATTTTAAAAGCGGTTTCAGGATCAGAGACATTTCAAGATTCATGTACACAAATCCTTGAAGGAGGCAGAACAAGTTGGTAAGACTGTTTAAAAAAATAGATCCTTAGCTTTATAAATTGAAATTTATACTGGAAAGCACAAAATTTATCCCAAACCTTTATATACTGCAGGTTAGGTCTCAACTTCAGTATTGTGTCCAGTATTGTGCACCACACATTAGGAAGGGTATCAAGCCTTAGAGAAAGTTCAGAAGAGATTTACTACAATGATACCAGAGATGAGGGACCGCAGTTATGTAGAGAGACCAGAGAATCTGAGGTGCTTCTCCTTAGAGTGCAGAAAATAAAGATCATTTTGACAGAGATGTTCAAAATCATGAATGATTTTGATAAGAGCAAATAAGAAAAATTGTTTTCAGTAACAGAATTTAAGATGGTTGGCAAAAAGAGCCAGGGATGGCATGAGAAAAGTTTCTTCACAAAGTGAGTTGTTGTGATCTGGAATGTAATGCTTAAAAGAATGGTGGATTCAATAGGAACATTCAAAAGAGAATTGGATAAATACTTGAAGGGGAAAAATATTACAGAGAATGGGGAAAGAACAGGGGGGTGGGATTAATTGGATAGGTCTACCAAAGAGTCAGTGAAGACATGATGAACCAAATGTCCTCCTTCTCTGCGTATTCTTTTATGCTCTGATGAGTATATTAACTGTTGAATGTAAATACCTTTTGAAAGTAGTTATAATTAAAGCAAATTGATAGCACAGTAATATATTATGCTGCACAAGGTTTCCTGCTGTGTAATTGCTTCCTGCAACCTCAGTCTCTTAACCTTATGGATTAATCTTCTGTCTGCTGCTCGCTCTCTGAAGCATGTGGTGCCCCCTCCCCCAGGTAACCTTCTTACCTCAAGCTAATGATGCCCCAGGCAGATCTCCTGCCAAATCTGTGAATCTTCCTGTGGTTTTTACTGTTGCTGCAGGCAACTTTCCAATACACTGACTTCATCTGCTGCCTCAGTCCTTCTACAGTCTTTGAGATGAAACAGATACAATGGGCAGAACGGTCCCATTCTGTGCTGCATCATTTTATGATTCTGTGATCTGATGAGTAGATTAACTGTTGCCCCCTTTTGAGGGCAAATATAACTCAAACATAATGAATGTGCCGTAATATATGTTTTTTCAAGCACTGCTGCCTGCACAATCACTCCATGCCTCAGACGTTATGGTCTTGCTGCACCCCTGTTTGCTGTCTCCACGAAGATAGATTCAATCCGATTAACACCCGGAGCAATTATCACAGATAATAAACAAAACTGAATTAAATAATGCAAATGGACACAATACAAGGCCCAGGACTCTACTTCAACAGAAAGGAAAATACTTCAATCAGAACAGATTGAAAAGCTTGTGCTTAACAAATTCAATCCATCACTTCTCTACTCAGAGTATGAGATGAACTGAGTGACTCATGCTCTAGCTACCCTGACAGCACTGAAAATATATTGACTTCTCACGGTTTCAATGCTCTAACTAAGCAATAGATAATTGAGTCTATGTGTCCCCCATCTATTTAATTAATCAAGGCATTTGTAGATCTTGGCCATATTAAAATGTGGATCAATGTCGTTAGGTCTACAAAGCTTATACCGGGGGTGTGATTAGCAGGAAGAAAACAAATGTCAAATGTCAATGGCACTCCATTAGCCTAAAAATGCCTCTGATCAGGATACAGGAGACCTCAAGAACTAGCATGCCAAAATGTAACCATCACCAGCACTAGACAAAACAGTGACAATGGGCTGAACAAAATGCACCACCATGGCATGCGGTCCATGCACCTGAAGTTACCGGCATTCAGATTTCCAAGCCCGTCGCCCAAAGACACCAAATATAGCATCAACTGGACCAGTTCAGTGTGCTGGGCGGGTTCCGGGCCGCACACTGAGAGTATCCCACCAAATCAGAGCTGTAGGGCGGGATATCCAAAGTTGGAGCTTGTTAGCCGTGACCCAGATTGAGGTCACGGCCTTTAACTTAAAGGCCACTCTGGCCTCTTTAGCAGCACAACGCAGAAATGGACTCTGCATGAGGTCTCAGGTTCTTAAACCATGAATTTAAGTCAGTATACATCCACTTCCTCCACAAAGCACTTCCATCAGCCAAAGGACACTGAACAGCCAAGATTTAACTCTGCCCTCAGACAATCCACCATTGCAACCTGCTGTCTCCATCCCTGCTACAGGTATCAGGCTCGCAACAAGAGGAAATGTTAGGCCTAGAAAAGTTAAGAAATTCTGATCACAAGTTGTTGCATGGATGAACATATTTTGTCACTTTCAAATCTGAAAATATATTCACTTTCACTGATTAATGAGTAAAGTGTCTTTCAGCTTCATTTACAGCCTTCTCAAGTCCTCCCCCTGCATATCAACCCCCCACTTACAGTTCAGCTGCAGGCAGCCAGACCAAGAGTAAATCTGGAGGAAGAAGTCAGTGAGTGGCAGGGCCTTTCGGAGCCTAGAGCCTCGTGCAACCATTCTCCCTTGCACGTGGACCCTTCATCCATCACAGTCATCTCGCTGTCCCAAGCATTTACAATGCTGCCTGCTGGGGTTCTCTTTCAGTTGTTCATCTGAACTGACCTGCATGTCCGCCCACCCACTGGTCACACCCCCATGCAGCACCTGTGCCCATCCAACATGAGGCTCCGCTCACTTTCGATTTGAGAAAAATGGTAATTGTCAAGCTTTTGATAAGCTCCTCTATCCTTTCCCCTCCCTCAGTCACCCACGTCTTTCCCCCCATCACAGTCCAACCCCCGGCATCACCTTCGACCTCCCCAACTTTATCCTACAGCCCGAACCCTTCTCCTTCACAAATGTCCAGGTGAACTTGCATGTTCCCTACATTCTTGAAAATCCCACCCCCATCCACATTGACCTATCCAGCCTCCTCTTTCCCACTCACAGTGTGTGTGTTTGCCTCAATGTCCCCACCAACCACCCTCGCCACCCCTTTTACCGGTACCAATGCACCCTCACTCTCCCAGCTCCCTCTGCCCCATCTCACACTCACCATTCCCTCCTGCCATGCCCACCCTCAGCTTGCACCCCAGGAGGCAGTCATTGACTTCAAAGACCCCTCCCTTGCACATTCACCGGTACATTCCACCACCCCAACACCTTCCTCTATCCTTACTCCTTCCTCCACCTTTACTCCCTCTCCCCCCGGAAACCTTCCCCCCTCCGGACTCCCTCCTCCCCCCTAGACACCTTCCCCCCTCCAGACTCCCTCCTCCCCCCTGCACACCTTCCCCTCTCGAGATTCCCTCCTGCCTCCCTAGACACCTTCACCCCTCCAGACTCCCCCCCAGACACCTTCTGCCCTCCAGACTTCCTCCTCCCCACGGGCACCTTCCCCAACTCCGGAATCCCCCCTCCCCCAAGACATCTTCCCCCCACTCTGGACTCCCTCCTCCCCACCAGACACCTTCCAATCTCCAGACTCCCTCCTGCCCCCGGACAACATCCCCCCTCCGGAATCCATCCCATACACCTTCCATCCCCCCTTACATCTGCCTCTCCACTCACCATTCTCCCTTGACACAGCCTCCTTCCCCTGTACTCCGTCCTTCCCCAGACACGTTCCTTCTCCCTCCCAACTTCACCCCACCCTGACATCTTCACTACACCCCAACCTCAATCCCCTGACATACTCACACCCCCCTCACACATCACCCCCCCAACCCGGTACACCTACCACTCCCCCCCACTCCCTTTGCCAATCATCCGTAGCAGCCCGTAAAGTTCCGAAGCACCACCACAAACCATGGAAGATGCTGTGAGCTCATGGCAAAGCCCATGGAGTTCTGAAGCCCCAGTGGAATCAAAGCTGCTGCATGGAGACCCATCACCTGCCGAGAGCTGCTTCACAGTGGAGCCATATGCATGAGGATCCATCCAGCATGTGGTGCACGTATTCCTCCAGGGTCCAGTAGCTGTCAGGGTCCAGCACCATCTTCTCCTCGGATGTCCGCGATCTGAGCAAGACCCTAAAGATAAGTGCTGACTTCTGCATATCACGCTTGTCCAGGCGTGTTCTGGGTCGGTGTGTTTTCCACCAGCATATCGGTAAATCAGAAGTGAGGGGGCGGGGGGTGTGATTCCTGCCATTATTGGATGCAAATTGGGTTCATGCTGGCTTCCAGGGGGATACGCAGTCTGGATACCATCGGGTAATCCTGCTGCGATTTCATGCCAGCATTAAACCGATTTCTGCCCTTCCCACTGAATTCTCCTCCCCCCTGCCCACCATGTCGCCCACCATGAACAGGAGCAGACAATTCTGGCTAACTTTTTCAGTGTTATGATTGATGCAGTTGGTAAAGCTGAGTTATTTGAAAATCTCAGAGGGAAACATTAAACAACTGTCATAACCTATAATTTTAAGTGTTATGTTTGAGAAGCGACTCTAAATTCAGGAATCAAACCATCAGATCTTGAGGTTTTATATTAACTAAATGTAACATTTTGTTAATTTATATAGGTTAAAATAGATGTACACATGGCTATAAATTACTACTGTCATAACTTTTAAATTCCCAAATTAATCTCCGTTAAGGCAACAACAACCCATAGACTTAACCAAAACACCAAACAAAGCCTTATGAATTCAGAATGAGGTTCTTTCCACTGTGGAGCCAGTCGGAGGCTTGCAGCTGCCTTTTGATCTTACATTGACTTGCCTGCACACCCGAAAAGTACTGAAGTTATACCTACCACCACTGATTGAATTCAAATTTTCATTGTCTCACCAGCCTCTTTGAACTTTACCTTTTAACAATGAAACCCCTTTCATAATACCAATTTTATTAGTGTTATAAACATATGGCTTGGTATCTGCTAGAAAGGCATCAAGTTTTCACCCCACTTTTTGAATTCTTTATTCAAAAAATGCAAATGCACGCTATCTCCCTGTTTACATCTCAAACATCAGTATATCAAAGCATCCAGACTAATTGGCTTTAATCCAATTAAGACCCACCCGCAGACTAAACCTCTATTTTAAAAGAAAAATATTTTCCAAAATATTATATACATTAATAGCTTCATGACATCTCCCTCCTTATCGAAAAATGAACTGTCATAATTCTAAGACGGCTTCATTTTAATAATCTATCTCACACTATCTCCTGTACTCATTACACTATTACTTTACCAGATGCATGTAGTAACATAACTATATTCAAGTCCTTGGTATCAACAGAAATCACTCCAATTCAGTGTTCAGGTTTTTTTTAAATGTCCCATTTTCCTTTAAGCTTCAAACTCTTGGTAACACATCTGCGAACAGATTTTCTCTTCCAGCAATATGTATAATATGTAGATTAAATGGTTGTAACAACAGACTCCATCTGAAAAGCCTTGCACTTTTGTCACAAAATTTATCCAAAAACATCGACGGATTATGGTCTGTATAAATGATTGTTTCTGATGAATTGTTTGCAACATAAATTTCAAAATGCTGCAACGCTAACACCAAACTCTAAGTCTCTTTTTCGATTGTTGAATATCTTCTCTGTTGTACATTCAGTTTCCGGGAAAAATATCCTATCGGTTTTTCAATTGCAGTGTCATCTTCTTGTAACAGTACAGCCCCAATGCCTATATCACTTGCGTCAGTGGCCAATTTGAATTGCTTGGGTACTACCAAAACTGGTGCCATAGTTAATGCAGTTTTCAAACTATCGAATGAATTCTGACACTCCAGTGTCCACTGAAACTTCTTGTTCTATTTTAATAGTTCAGTCAGTGGAGCAACCACTTGACTAAAATTTGGTACAAATTTCCGGTAAAACACACTCATTCCCAGAAATCTCAAAACTTCTCATTTTGTTGTAGGCACTGGGAAATCCACGATAGCCTTGACTTTCGCATCTCTCAGAGCCACCTTACCATGTCCAATGGTATGGCCTAGATACTTAACTTGCATTTTTGCAAATTCACTTTTAGCCAAGTCCATCACCAAATTAGCTTCTTGTAGTCAAGTAAATAATTCTTCCAGATGCTCTAAATGCTCCTCCCATGTCTCACTGAAAACAATTAGAACAATATAAACTGCACAATTGCTTAGACCCGCAATTACTTTGTCAGTCTTTGAAATGTTGCAGGTGCATTCTTCATACCAAATGGCATGACTTTAAATTGATACAGTCCACTTGGCGTTACGAAAGCTGATATTTCCTTTGCTCTCTCTGACAATGGTACCCACCAATATCCTTTTAGCAAGTCAATCTTTGTGATAAATTTTGATTGTCCCACTTTCTCGATGCAATCCTCCAACCGTGGTATAGGATATGAATCCGCTTTTGTCACCACATTCACCTTTCGATAGTCCACATAGAGTCTGTGTGTTCCATCCAGTTTTGATACCAGTAAAACAGGCGAACTCCAGTTACTGCAACTAGAGTCAATGAGATCATTTTGAAGCATGAAATCAATTTCTTTTTGTACTTGTGATAACTTTGCCAGATTTAATTTATAAGGCTGTTGCCTCACTGAAGATGATATTTCTATACATACATCATGTAAAGCTAAATGTGTCTTTCCCAACTCATTTCCATAAATAGGTTTGTGTGACTGCAATAGCTTTGCCAAATCAATTTGACACTTGCTTGGAAGGTCACTCAATATTTTGTTTAAATTTTCAAACACCCCCTCATTATCCAATTGATTAGAGGAAAATCAATTTCAGAGTCCTGCAATTCTACCTCTTTCTCAACATCCACCATCACTAATGCCTCTTTTCATTCCCCTTCCCTGTCAAAGTACTTTTTAAGCATATTTACATGACACACCCTCTGCTTACTTCTTCTGTCTAGAGTATTTATTAAATAATTCACTTCACTCAGTTTCTTTTAAACCCTGTAAGGCCCACTAAATCTTGCATTTAAGGAATTCCCTAGTATTGGCAACAAAACTAATACTTTCTCTCCAGAAATGAAGCTACAAATTTTAGCCTTCTTATCTGCTTTCACTTTCATCACTTGTTGTGATATCTTTAAATGTTCCCTAGGTAACTCAAATGCTCTGTTCAATCTTTCCCTGAAATCTGATATATAATCCAGGAGAGTAGTTTCTGAATTTTGACCCACCAATTTCTCATGAATCATTTTCAGTGGTCCTCTTACCTCATGGCCATAAACCAGTTCAGAAGGGCTAGAACCAGTCGATGCATTAGAAGCCTCTCTAATAGGAAATAACAAGAATGGAATTTCTGTATCACAACCCTGTGCATAATCAAGACAGTATGCTCTTATCATAGTTTTTAAAGTTTGCTGCCATTTTTCCAAAGCTCTTTGTGACTCTGAATGATAAGCTGTTGACTTAAACTGTTTATCCCCAAACTGTTCATTACTAAAAAGGTGAATTATTATTTAAATGGTGAAAAACGTTAGGATGCTTCAGTGCAGAGGGATCTGGCTGTCCTCATGCATGAATCGCTGAAAGCTAGTATGAAGGGACAGCAGGTAATAAGGAAGGCAAATGGAATTTTGCCATTTATTGCTAAAGGAATAGAGTATAAAAATAGGGAAGTGTTGCTGCAAATGTACAAGGCATTGGTGAGACCGCACCTGGAGTACTGTGCACAGTTTTGGTCCCCTTATTTGAGGAAGGATGTAGTTGCATTGGAGGCAGTTCAGAGGAGGTTCACTAGATTGATTCCAGAGATGTGGGGCTTGTCTTATGAGGAGAGATTGAGCAGTTTAGGCCTATACAGTTTAGAAGGATGAGGGGAGATCTAATTGAGGTATATAAGATGCAAAAGGGAATAGACAAAGTAGACGTGAAGTGGATGTTTCCCCTGGTGGGCATTCTAGAACAAGAGGCCATAGTTTTAGGCTAAGGGTGGTAGATTTAAATCAGAGATAAGAAAGAATTACTTTTCTCAAAGGGTTGTGAATCTGTGGAATTCACTACCTCAGAGTGCAGAGGATGCCAGGACACTGAATAAATTTAAGGAGGAAATAGACTGATTTTTAATTAGTAATGGGTTGAAAGGTTATGAGGAGTGGGCGGGAAATTGGAGTTGAGGCCGAAATGAGATCAGCCAGGATCGTATTGAATGGTGGGGCAGACTCGAGGAGTTGAATTGCCTACTCCTGCTCCTAGTTCTTATGTTCCTTAAACAGCTGTGATTGTATTTCTTTAGGTAAACCATTTCTTGTAAAAAATTTAATTAACTCCTCCACAATCTTCTTACTTGTAATATTTCTTAAAGGTATTGCTTCAGGAAACCTAGTAGACACATCCATTATTGTTAATAAATACTGAATTCCGCTTTTAGTCTTAGGGAGGGGTCCTACACAATCAGTCATGACGCTGATAAAAGGTTCTTCAAATGCTGGTATTGGGATTAAAGGCACCGGCTTGATCATTGCTTGTGGTTTTCCTGTTACTTGACATATAGGACAGGTTCTACAGAATTTGACTACGTCCCTATGCAATCCTGGCCAAAAAATTACCTCTGTATCTTTTCCTGTGTTTTCCTAATTCCTAACTGTCCCCATATTGGAATTTCATGAACAACCTCAGAATCTCATTTCTATATGCTAATGGGATAACAATCTGATGCACCTCCCTCCAGCTTTCATTTGCTGACACATGATCCGACCTCCATTTTCTCGTTATTATATTCCCTCGAAGATAATAACATATTAGAAAACATTTTGCTTCGGTTTCTGAATAAGCTTTCTGATATAACTGTTTCAATTGCAAATCATTTTTCTGTAACTCCACTAACCCCTTTGAGTTAAACACTTCAACTGAACTGTTCTGCATTCCTTCCTTCTGAACAATGTTTATCAAATACAGTGCAAGCTAATTGGATTTCAACACCTTCTTCTTGCCTTTGAACTGCCTGCTTATCTTTCCTTTGATTCACCTAGTTCTGTTGAAGGGTCATGAGGACTCAAAACGTCAACTCTTTTCTTCTCCGCCGATGCTGCCAGACCTGCTGAGTTTTCCAGGTAATTCTGTTTTTGTTTTGGATTTACAGCATCCGCAGTTTTTTGTTTTTATGCCTGCTTATCTTGTTCATTTTGTTCTTCCCAATGGGCTTTTAATCGTCTTATAACACAATCAAGAAACAATGCAGGATGTTCCTTCTGTAGCACTTCTATTGAAAACGCCTCTACAGACTGCTCAACCAGCATAGGCATCACCCACATTTATTATCCAGCTATATCATTACCCAGAATAAATTGAATCCCTGCAATGGGCAATTTTCCACCACTACAACTATAACATCACCATTCCTCCATTTGCTCTTTAAATTTACCTTCCACAATGGAATAGGTTTAGAGTCTCCATGAACCCCATTTTTTATCACCTTCTCCTCTAGCACTGCCTCTGAACAACAAATATCACTACTTCACAACATTACGGATTGACCAGCCCCGGTGTCTCTTAATATGTTAACATCTTTACCTACTCCACCGTGTACAAATGGAAAGACTTTCCCTTCACATACAAAGTCTTTAAACATTTCTGCAACCTGCTCCTCAGAATTCTTTTGAGTAAACTGTGAACACATTCCCACTTCGTTACCTTTCACTGATTCTCCCTGTTTCACCTGTACGCAAACCATTGGTTTCTCTTGTGCCTGAATCTCAGAACCCACAGTGCTTTTATTTCCAGAGCTTTTCTGTACCCCAATAATTCCTACAGGTTTTTCCTGCAACCTCGAACACACTGACTTCATGTGCCCCACTTTATTACAATGAAAATACCTGTTTTCAAATGTCACTTCTACCTTTAGCACCTTCCTGTTTGTTCTGAGAAAATACTTCCTGAGAACTTCCAGCTACTCCTTCTGTTACCTGACTACCTGCCTTCCTTTCACCTTCCCAAATTTTATCCTTTTCCAATTTGAAAGGGTGACAGATAAAAGGTTTAGCTCTATGAACTAACTCACAATCATCAGCTATTTCTGCTGCTTGACTTACAGAATCAATCCTCTGTTCCTCCACATGAGATCTCACTACTGAAGAGGCTGAATCTTTAAATTCTTCCAACAGAATGAGTTCCCTAAGAGCTGCATATGTTGTCTCTATTTTTAACGCCCGTATCCAATGGTCAAAATTATTCTGTTTTACTCTTTCAAACTCAATATAAGTTTGCCCAGGCTGTTTTCTCATATTCCTAAAATTTCTGCCTGTATGCTTCAGGAACCAACCCATATGCATTCAAAATAGCCTTTTTCACCATATCATAATTCACCGGCATTTCTTCTGAAAGCAAAGCATATACCTCAAGCACCCTACCTAATAACTTAGATTGTAATAATATCATCCAGTTTTCCTGTGGCTATTTCATCTGTTTAGCTAGCTTCTCAAACGAAACAAAGAATGCTTGAATATTTTTTTTCTCAAACTTTGGAAGAGCTTGTGAAAATTTAAATATATCCTCACTGGGTTCTATTCTAGAGATAAATCCTTCCTCACCTACTGAAGTCTCTTTCCTAACTGCCAATATTTTCAGTTGGAATTCTCTTTCTTTCTCTCTTTCTCTTTCCTCCTTCTCCATCTTTGCAATTTCTAATTCCCTTTTAAAAACTATTTCTCTGTCCTTTGCTTCGAATTCAAGCTTTTTCATTTGCAACTGAAGTCTCACTACCTCCAGCTGTGATTTACTAGTGTCAGGTTTCATTTCCAACTGTAGATATTGTGCTATACTTTTAACTATATCTGATTTCCTAGCTCCTGCAGGTAACCCCAATTGTAACTTACCCACCAACTCTGTTAACTTACTTTTGGTTATTCTCTCCAACCCAATGAGAGTTATCTCTTCTACTCCCAGACAAGTCTTAGCAATTCCCAAAGCCATCTTGCAGTCTCACCACTTCTAAATTACCTCACCAGCTCCTGAATTCAAAATGTCACGTGTTCTTGTAAGGTTTACGATTCACCAATTCCTAACCAATCGAAGAATTAGAAATATAATTTATCCCGGACAAGCTCCCAATTGTTATGATTGATGCAATCGGTAAAGCGGAGTTGTTTAAAGATCCCAGCAGGAAACATTTAACAACTGTCATAACCTATCATTTTAAGTGTTATGTTTGAGATGTGACTGTAATCAGACCATCAGTTCTTGAGGTTTTTTATTAACTAAATGAAACATTTTGTTAATTTACACAGGTTAAAATATATGTAAACATGGCTATAAATTACTACTGTCATAACTTTTAAATTCCCAAGCTAATCTCCATTAAGACAACAACAACCCATAGACTTTACCAAAACACCAGGCAAAATATTTTCACCTTATGATGAGGTTCTTTCCACTGTGGAGCCAGTCGGAGGCTTGCAGCTGCCTTTTGATCTTACATTGCCTTGCCTGCACACCCGAGAAGTGCTGAAGTTATACCTACCACCACTGATTGAATTCAACTAGAGCTATCTGTACCTTATCTGTCCTGCTTTCCACTCTTAATTAGCACATTCCTTTAGATAATATCACCACCTTCAACATCTCTTTGTCCTTTTGTCTGTGACTTCTTTTGGTTATCTCCACCTATTACTGGCTGCTTGTGCCAACAAACCCCCACACCCCCTTAAACCAGCTTATATTTCACCCCTTTCCTATTTTTACTTAGTTCTGTTGAAGGGTCATGAGGACTCGAAACATCAACTGTGCTCTCCTCTGCCGATGCTACCAGACCTGCTGAGTTTTCCAGGTATTTCTGTTTCTGTTTTTGTTTCAAATTTTCATTGTCTCACTAGCCTCTTTGAACTTTACCTTTTAACAATAAAACCCCTTCCATAATACCAATTTTATAATATAAACACATTGGTTGGTAGCTGCTAGAAAGGCTTCAAGTTTTCACCCCACTTTTTGAATGATCTATTCAAAAAACGCAAAAGTACGCTATCTCCCTGTTTACATCTCAAACTAGTACATCAAAGCAGCCAGAAAATCAATATTACTGAACTGTACAAAAATTGATACACTTTCTTATGTCACTTACAAACCAATGTTTATTCTGAGTGGTGTTAATACTCTGCACAAACCCCCTGCCACTAATTCCATCTACCTGAATTTTGCCTTTATATGCCCTTCTCCCACATATATACATGAAGTCTCCTTTCAGAAGCATCAAAGCTATTTCTCTCAACCACTTCCTGTAGTACCAAGCTCCACATTCTAACCAGCCTCTAAGGAACTTCCTCCTTATTCCCAATGGAACCATTTAACAACTATCTTGTTTTTATAGCTCCTAGTATTTGGATCCTCGCACAAATGGAAACATTGGGTAGGATTTTTCAGATAGTGTGCTTCCCATGCCACAGCTGAAAAAGTTGGCAGGACTGATATCAGCTGCCCCACAGCCATGGAGTGTAAATTGGCTGGAAGCAGGACTTCCACTCCACACTCAGGAGAAGGTCCCGCCTCAGAAAGCTGCCAACCAAACTGATAGGCCAGCAGCATCACTGGGGACAGGTGGCCACGGCTGGAACTGCACCTACTCCCATGAATCCAAGTACCAAGGGCCCAGGATAAGTTAAGTTCAGGGGAGCACATGGCTCATGTTGAAAAGGCCGGTGGTTGGGGTGTGAGGGGTGGGTGGGGGGGGCGGGTGGAGGAAGCACCCAGCAGGGGCAGAACTTTGGAGGGTGCTCCAATCAAGAAAGGGGAACAACGATGGAGGCATCCCTCCCACCCAAGGTCTAAGCAGGCTTACCTGCCGGGCTTGCCCCTCATTCCTAACCTTCTCCCAATAGCCTCAAAATTGCAGCTGAGCAGTAAGCAGCCCTTAAGCGGCCAATAATTGGGGAAAGTGGTGGACCTTGGGCTCACTCACACCCTAAAATATATATGACAGGTCGAGGGCGGGCCGGTGGTGGGAAGGCCACCCAGTGGATTTTATGGGCACCCTTGCCTGCAAACTCACCAGTGGGAGCCAATAACATTCTGCACATTCTCTCCAAATCTGCTTTGTCTAACCCATTCATGGGGCAAAATCGTCCAGTCTCATTGGCACTGGGCATCATCGCCGGTGTGAGGGAACTATATGGCAAGAAGGCCAAAAATCAGTTTTACACCGTTGTGAAACCAGTTTACAATTGTCCGCTGCATCCGTCAATAGCAGGCCGTGTTTCCCACCACTGCATGCTGAGAACCTAAATTCAATATTTTAGTATCTCATTATAAGCCCTACTCGCCGGAATCATCCCCCCCAAATTAAGCGCCCACATCAGCATGCCAGCACTAT
This sequence comes from Carcharodon carcharias, assembly GCF_017639515.1. NCBI lineage: Eukaryota > Metazoa > Chordata > Chondrichthyes > Lamniformes > Lamnidae > Carcharodon > Carcharodon carcharias. Next base: position 72,479,128 of record NC_054474.1, on the reverse strand, counting down.
CACCTCAACCAGAAGGTGGGTGGACTTCTCCATCATACCTTGCAATCTGAGGAGTGCAGCGGACATCCCTTCCTGATGTTCCTGTGATTGACCTAGCAGCTCCAGCAACTGATTGAGGACCGAGTCCAGTGGCTGATCATCTGACTCAGACTCAGAAGATTTCTTGCCTCCAGCAGTCCTTCGAGTGCCAGCAACCAAGGAAGTCCCTGCCTCCGCCTACTGTGGAAAAGAATGTGTGGTGTGCTCACCAGATTGTGATCCCAAGGCTACTCTACATCTAGGTCCCACCAAAGTGTGTGCTGCTGCACTGGTGGAGAATGTGGGTGAGCACTGTGACAGGTCTTCAATGGTGCTGCTCTCAGGGCCCTCATCCGAGGTACTCTTGGCGCTGGGGTCAGGGTCAAGGTTGCCTGAGGACGATGTGTCAGATGTGCCAAGACAGAAAGTGGAGATTATTAGTGCTTGGCAGCCACGTTGAACACAGAACAGTGGGCTCAGGGTTGTACTGAGAGAGGCTTGATGTGGTGCAAGATCGTCCCGTGGATGTTCGCCACCAACCTAAGGAACGGTCCACATCCTCTCCAGTCAGCTCCAACATGCAACTCAAATGGAGTTGTGGCCTTGATGTCTGTTACTCCGCCCCAGTCTGTGACCTCTCCCAGTGATTGTGCTCAATCTTGTCCAATACAAAGAGAGATGGAGAGAGTGTGAGCAAGGCACATGCAGGCCAAATGAGAAGGATACCAGGCATGTGTGTGTGCTGAGTGGAACCATGGGCGGGGTGAGGAGGCTATCTCCAGAGGAGATAAGGCCAGATGGAGAATTGAGGGTGAGAGGGTGAGTGGTGATGTCTCTTGAGCGGGCAGTGAGTGAGATGCCAGTGAATGTGTATGGGCTTGTGACTGGTTGAGTTGAGATTGACGAGATGGTTGACTTATCCTGATGGCACGGTTGAGATCATTCATCCGTTTTCTGCACTGGATGGCCGACTTCTTGTGTGCAGCATTTTCACTGATCACCTCTGTCACTGCCTCTCAAGCCAGAGTGGTAAGACTGATGGGCCTCCTGCAGCCAAAGCGAGGGAAGAGGACATGGCGGTGGGCCTCCACAGCGTCCAGAAGGCATCCCAGGGATTCATCACTGAATCTGGGGTCTACACTCTTTTTAGCTTTTGGGACCATGTCTTCACTGGAACTGTTCTGGGCTGCAAGCATCGAGAAGTGTGCGCACGGCTACATTTTAAATATGGCGCCCGGTGTGAGGAAATGGCGAGGTAAAGGCATGGCAGGCTGCTCGCCAGCAATCCAGCGTGTTTCCCGTGACTGCATTATTTATGAGGCGGGAAGGGAATGATATTGTGCGAAAACCCACTAAAATATCTTTTTTCATGCCCGTCACCGCACTTAGTGCAATTCTGGGACGGTTCTGCCCATAATTTTGAAAACCTTGATCAGGTCACTTCTAAGTCTTACCTCTTCTGAAAAAAAATGCCTCAACCTGTTTAATCTTTCCCGATGGAGAGCATCTTTCACATCGGGTACCATCCTTTTAAATTTGTTTTAAATTTTCTCCAGTGCTCCTATGTCCTTTTCATAGTAAGGAGACCAGGACTATGCACAATAATCTCAAGCAACCTGATCAGTTAACACAAACTCACTAGTGTTGAATTCTATATCCCTAGAAATAAATCCCAATGTTTTGTTAGCATGTTTAATTGCTTTGCTGATCTGCAAAGCTGCTTTAAATGATTTGTTTACCTGTACCCTAGATTCCTTTGCTTTTCTACCCCATTTAGTTTTACTTTTGAAAGGTGTAGGTGATGAGGCTGTTTTTCCCTTTCAAAGTGCATCCCCTCATATTTATAATGTTAAAGTTCATTTGCCGTATAACAGCCCAGTCTGCAAATTTTCTAATGTCTTCTGCAGTATGTTACATTCTTCTACAGTGTTAGTGTATGCACCCACTGTTTGGCATTATCTGCAAATTTTGGGTATTGATTTACTTGCTCCTAATTCCAAAGTATTGATGAACATTAAGCACTGATCCTTGTGCACCACCAATTTCTACCTTCTTCCAATCTGAGTAACTATCCTTTACCTCCACTCTTTCCTTTCTATTTTTTATAGCCAATTTGCCAACCATTCAACTATTTGTCCCCTGACTTTACATGCACCTAACCTTTATTATAAGCCTATGTTAGCCATGGCTCAGCCAGCAGCACTCTAGCCTTTGAGTAAGAAAATTGTGGGATCATACCAGAGGCTTGAACACACAATCCAGAATGGCATTCCTGGCACACTGCTGAGAGAGTGCTGTGCTGTCAGAGGCACCATCTTTTGGATACAACATTAAACCAAGCCTCATCTACTCTCTCAAGGGGGCATAAAAGATCCCATGGCATTACTTGAAAAACCAGGAGAGTTATCCCCGGTATCCTGGCCTCTCAATCAACATTGCAAAATACAGTTTATTATCACATTGCTGCTTGTGGGAACTTTCTGTACACAGGTTGACTGCTGTGTTTCCTACATTTCAACAGTGACTATGCTTCAAAAGTACTTCATTGGATGTGAAGCTCTTTGGAGTATCCGTGGTCATGAAAAGTCTTTCTCTTTCACTGTATGGTATATTATCAAAGGCCTTTTGATATCTGTTATCTCTTCAAAGAATCCTATCATGTTAATGAATTAACCTTTTGAAATCTATGCTGACTATTTTATATTATATTTTCTGTCACCAGATGCTCTTCCATCATTTCTTTTAGCATCTTTCATATCCCATATCATTCCTGCCACTGCCACTAAGATGACTGGACTATAGTTCCAATTTTGTCCCATCTCCCTTTTTGTACACAGGAACAACATTAGCTGCCTCAGAGCTCTGGCACTGCCCTCTCTTCTATGAAACTTTTATCTACTATGTTATGTCTATATATAACATACATACACATATACACATACATATACAGATAATATTTAAATGAGTACTTCTGCTATCTCCTCCTTAGTTTTCGAGTGCATGGGCTGGGATTTTATCCTCTTTAATTTTGCTAGTTTGTCAATTATTTTCTCTTTCCATCCCAACTGTGTGAATCTTTTTAAGCTATTATTTTCTCATCTTCTTTCATAAAAACTGAATTGAAGCTGTTATTAAATAGTTCTGCCATTTCTCTATCATTACCTGTGTTATCTTGTTTATTCTTTAGCAGCACCATCCCTACTTTATTTTCCTTTTGTATCTATAGAACACTATTATTTGTTTTATATCTCTTGATAATTTGATTTTGTAATTCTTCTTTGTTTTCCTGTTGGTTTTAATTCTTCTAAGATATTCATATTTCCCTTGGCCATCTTTTCCTTCAGTATATAAGTACTTCTATTTGTCTTTTATTTTAGACTCAATTTTCCCTTTGCTTCTTTATTTATCCAAGCGTGCCCTACAATTAGATTTCTTGTTTTAGGCTTTTGGTGGAATATATTTCTCTTGAACTCACTTGATTACCCTTTTTAAAGATTTCCCAAGGTCTCCCATGATTATTATTCGATACCTGCTACTCACTTCATAAATTTGCCTCCAATTCTCACTCAACATTTGGTGGCCTATTAGGGTTGTGAGTCCTTTACCTTTTAACTCACCTATGTGAATTCTGTATCTGTCTTACCACCAAATACATCTTTTTATTCTATTCTCATTATGTTATCATTAACTGGTACAGCTACTCCACGCCACCACCCACCCCCTCCACCCCTCTATTCCTTTGAAATGTGTTATATCCTGCATTTAGTTGCTAATCTACTTCTCTGTGTCACCATGTTTTCACCAGGATCTGAAATGCAGACTTCAAAAAGTCCTCTTCGATATTGGCAAAATGTAAAGGCTGTGCCCATTTCTTCAAATAAGTTTTAGAAACATGAATAAAATGTAATTAATTTTATAGAGTTATTTAATAGATCACAGACAGTAATTCTTCCAACTGAAAACAACACTGTCAGAATAAACTGGTTTCCTCCAAATGAAAAAAGTTTGTCATTTTTAATAATGTCCAATAATCCTTTCTTTAGGTCTGTGTGGGACGAATTTTATTACCTTATTAACTGTGAAAATGATCCAGGTGTATCAAAGGATCTTGCTTTGATATTCAGTCGAGTGTAATTTAAGCTGAGGCAAGTCAGAAAAAGCCAGGTTAGCCAGTGGTGTAGTGTGTCGACAACTGCTACCCACTGTACTGCCGTCTTTCCCATCACCATAACTTCTTTGCCAGTGAACTAAGCAACTGTTGAAGAGCTGCCACCTGTGGTTTGAGCCACTCAGGAAAGGCACACACTGTTTGTCTTTGATTCTAATTTGATATCTGAAATTATCAGTTGTTGCTGTGGCTCCAACAACCAGCAATAGGCTGGAAGCTGAGACCGAGCTTTAGCAGAGCAGAGACAACCTCTGTCCCTGAATTTTGGGCTGACATCCAGCAGGAAACCTGCTGGCATGAGTGCCCCCCCTCCTCACGAGGGCTGTGGGAACCCTTGACACTTTCCCACCATGTAAGAATAACCACCCTACTGACTAGTTTTTTTTTAAATGGGTTATGGCCAAGGAAGGAGCATTCATGCCGCAACCAGTCAAACCATTTATCAGTCAAGGAATCCTTGCATGACTTTACATTATATTAATATATGTAAACAACCACTGTGACAGCCCATGCAATACAGTAAAGAGCATTAAATGCATCATTTTCTGGCAAGAAAGTGAAATGCAATAAAGAAAACATGGTACAAACGGGCCCAATTCTATGTAAAGAGGCATGTTCTTTGGGTGGCTGTGGATCTTCAATTTGGTTTGCAGGCTACTAATCAGGTTCATTCACTCTGTGGATCACAGTAGGTGTTTAGAAAAAGAAGAGTTTGTATTTAAACAGTATATTTTACAACTTGAGAACATCACAAAGAGCTTTACAACCAATAAGTCAAGCTTCTTAGCTGGGAGTCCAGAAATCTATTAGCCTCTTGAAACATCTGAACCTTAGAGAAAACAATCCTTAGCTCTCTGATCTATGCTGTCAATTTCACAATGTTTATTTACATAAGATACAGAAGTTTGAATTGCTTGCAGTTTCTGCTATTGGTGCTTCAAAAGGCCTGGATGATTGACATTTTTATTGGCCTATAGTTAAGTAAATGGAAAGTTATCAATGAATGACTTTTTTTAAAACTCCTTTTTTTTACACATGCTCCTATCACTATAGGGTCCATTGCTACTGTACAGTGTATGACAATGGAATAAATATGGAAGTGCCATAGCTTGGCATGGGGTCCCTCATGCAAACTATGATGCACAACCCCTCTGAGGTGCCAGAACCATCTTTAAAAAAACTGGCCCAACTCCATGAAAATTGTAGAGGACTAGGACATGCCTATCTCTGTAAAGGAGCTGGCCAGATTGGGAGTGCAGGATGCAGGCTTATGACTTGAATCAGCACGCACTGTTAAAAGGCACTCCCAAAAATTGGAAACCCTAGGAATGGGGTCAGGAATCTTGGAATTGGGACCTGCTTGCCATTTTTGAAGGGCTCCCAATTCACATGACTCTGTGAATATCCAGCCCAAGGATGGTGATCTTGGTGACAAAAACTTGGAGTAGAAAGGTCAGCCTGGGGTCAAACTGATATCTGGCTGAGGTGACACAGGGTCAGGTTCAATAGAATGAGCAGCAGGGACAAATAGATGCTAATGAGAGGCAAGTCAGGTGGTTCCAGTTCTTCAAGACAGAGGTGTAGGAAGGTCTGAACATATCCAGAACTTGAATGTCAGCCATACAGTACAGTAACAATAAGTAGTAAAACAAAAGCAAAATAGTGCAAATGCTGGAAATCTGAAATAAAAACAAAAAATGTTGGAAATACTCAGCAGGTCAGACAGCATCTGTGGAAAGAGAAACCGTTAATGTTTTAGGTTGAAATTAGGTCACAGACCTGAATTGTTAACACTTCTCTCTCCATAGATGCTGCCTGGCCTGCTGAGTATTTCTAGCATTTTCTGCTTCTGTTTTTATTCTAGTTTATAGTGATGCCCTGAAATCAACTCCAGTGTTGGCAACAGAGATAGCAGTTGGCCATGGTCTGTAAAAAGTGATTCCATGTTTACAGGCAACTATACCAATCTTGCAACACATAGGCAGCGGATAGCACGGGAACCAAGAATGACAACAAGGGACGTACTGGAGGCATCCATACAGAATGGAAGCAGGAAGCATTTGAGGAGATGTAATGGCTGCATTATTGTACCAGGTAAGAGCTGAGAAAGGAGATAGCAGAGAAACTGAGGTAGGCCTTGGAGAAGAGACAGCTACAAAGTATTTAAGTTTCTTTGGCTCTCTCCAATTTAATATTTTGACGTTCAGGAATAAAATTTACAGAATTATTACTGAAGATGACAAATGAGAGGAAACATTTGTGTTTTCAAAGATTTTAAAAACTGAAAAGTCAGCATTGAAAGGTTAAGTGCATCTGTCATAGACAAAAGTTGTTTAAGCATGTGTACATTTTATATGTAATGTAAACAGAAAATTGTAATTATATAGAGAGTTCATTTTCTATAATAGTTATGGCTGTACATGTTAAGCTATCTCTTTTTATTTTGTTTATCTGACTGTCAAAATTTGCTGCTGTTCAAAATTTTGAGGATTGTTTCCAACCCAACAGTGCCAATAAGAAAGACACGTGGTAGTGTATGGCGTGGGCTCCACCTGGTGGTACGTGGGTGAATATTTGAGGTTGTTGGTCATTTGAAGAGTTATCTTCTCTATGGGGAGGATATTCCGGTCGGCGAGCGGGGGCGGGGGCAGGGGCGAGGCCCGCTTGCCGACATGTAAAAGACGTGGGATGATGTCGGGTGGAACTCCCGAGGTCACCCTGCATCATTTCCATTTTCAGGTCAGCGGGGGCACAGCCGAATCCGATGCGCGCCCGCCGACCTGTCAACGGCCTATTGAGGCCGTTTAAAAAGTAATTATCATTAATGGACCTGCCCATCCAACTTTAAGGTTGGCGAACGGGCCGGGAGCCCTGGCGGGCTTAAGGAAAAGCATGAAACCTCATCCACAGGCGGGATGAGGTTTCATGAGGGTTTTTAAATATTTAATAAAGGTTTCAGTAAAAGTGATGGACACGTCCCAACTCATGTGACAGTGTCACATGAGGGGACATGTCAGGGAAATCTTGCTATCATTTGTTTAACATTTTTAATTTGGAGCCGATCTTCCTGAGACAGCACTTAGCCTCAGGGAGATCAGTGCGCTCTTCCGACTCCCAGCTTAAACTGGCAACAATGCCCTGTTAAGAAGTAAAGACAAACCACAGTGAATTTAAGTCCACCCACATAAAACGGCAGGGCGCCCCCAGAGGCGCACGCCTGCCCGCGCTTGCTCTTGCACTTCCGACCCCCACTCAATAATGGGGAGAAAATCTTCCCTATGTGCTCACTAACTGCTATCATTAATTAGAATACATTATGCCTTACTCAGTTAAATCAATTAACAGATACATTGGGATTGATATTTTTAAATCTAGTCTGGGTTTTCTAAATAGAATTAATTTCTGGTTCACAGGTGTCATATTTGACTTTGTTGAGCTGACCATTGTAGTACAGAGACCAGCCTGAAGAGAGTTCCCCCATTTCCAATAATTCAAGGGGTGAGTTCACTGTTGTCTACACTAGCAATAGCAGCACAGTCCAAGCAGAATCATTCAGTCCGACCCAGAAAATGAGGAATTTTAAACACAATTAGGCTACAGCCAAAACCACCAACATTCTTATTTTCCATGATCTTTTATAATGGATCTAGATTCAATTGAACAATAATTAATTATTAATAGACCTTTGACAATCTAAATGACGCGCAGTGACATTGGAACACACGCCCAACGTCACCCCGTGTCATTTTACACGTCAGTAAGCGGGCCCCATCCCTGCTCGCTGACCGGAAAATTCTTCCCTGTGACTATTAACTTACCTTGGTTGCTGAGGCCAATTGCAAAAATGTTGTTAAATGTGATTGGGATAAATCTTCTGTGAACCAGCACAGGACAACATAATAGAATGTTTTTCCCTGTCTATTTGTTTTTACTGTTGCCTTATCGGAGGTGTAACTGGGACCCAGATTAATTAGGGGTTTTAGGAGTTATTGTAGTAGTAATTTATAGACCTATGTATGTGCTTGAAATCTTTTCTTTTGTTGATAAATGTTTAATTTAGTTTTCTAAAAAAACCTCTAATGTCGTGGTAGTCTTATTACTTCTGAATTCAAGGCATTCATCTCGAAATAAAATACAAATTGCAGAACAGTTATGACCGCGCGATCCAAGCTTCCCTCGTGGGTTTGATCTGCCTGGCACACATCATCTGCTGCATCTTAACAGGAGTAAAGAGCAGGTGGTGAGGCAACAGGCAAACAATCCTGAAGGCAAATTTCAGAGAAACATAAAAATAATACAGCTGTGACTTAATTGGTAGCACTCTTGCCTCTGAGTCAGAAGGTTTTGGATTCAACTCCTACTCCAGGACTTGAGCACAAAAATCAAGATGATACCCCAGTGCAATACTGAAGGAGTGCTGAACAGTTGGAGGTGCTGTCTTTCAGATGAGATTAAACTGAACCTGGTGGACCCTCAGAATGTAAAAGATCCCATGGCACTATTTCAAATAAGAGCAGGGGAGTTACCTCTGGTGTTCTGGTCAATATTTATTCTTCAATTGACATCATGGAAAGAGATTATCAGATCACTAACAAATTGCTGTTTTTAGGAGATTGTGTGGACAAAATTGGCACTTTTCCTTTACACCAGTGATGAGACTTCAGAAGCACTTCATTGGTTGCAAAGCACTTGGGGCATTCAGTGGTCCTGGTGGTTTTCCTTTGACCAGAGAACATAAAGGGAAGGACTAAGAAATATTCAAACTTATGAGGGGTTTTGCTAGGGCAAGGAGGGAGAAACTGTTTCCTCTGGCAAGCAGTTCATTAACCAGAGGTCATAGATTTTAAATAATTGGCAAAAGTAGAGAATAGTTTTTTTCATAAAGAGAGTTAAGATCTGGAATGCAGCACCTGAAAGGGTGCTGAAAGCAAATTCCATAGCAAATCTCAAAAGGTAATTGGACAGGTACTTGAAGAGGACTAATTTGCAAGGTTGTGTGGGGAGAAAGGCTGAGGCGTGGGACTAAATTGGACATCTCTTTCAAAAGGCTGGCACAGGCACAATCAAAAAATGGCCTCTTTCTGTGCAGTAAGATTCAATGATTGCTGGGCATTATTTTCCCCTATTCTAATCTAGCTAATGTCCAATCCAATTGTTGGTGTAAAATATAAACTTAGATCTACCTCAAGACAAAATGTGACCTTTTTTCTTGTATTTTCCTCTACCTTAAAAACATAGGCCTGAATTTCATGCTTGGCATACACATGAAGTTGGCAGACCTGGAAGTGGATTTAGAATCCGCTCCTGGGCAAGATCGTGTTCTCAACACGATTTCACGTTAAGGCCCTTCCAGCGTGATACACGTCTTCCGGTTGGCCTGACAGTGCAGCAAGGCTAGGAACGATTCGGGCGCCAGGTCCAATGGTATCCCCCAGGACTTTGGTAACTTCAATTAAACTTCCAGTGGAAAAACAGATAGGTCTTACAACAAGGAATTGAATTTGATGTTAATACTGCAGCTTTTCACCTATGAACTGATCCTGACTGAAACCTTCACTGACTCAATGTATTTGTGTATAGTAGCTCTGAAATATGCCTTGAAAATCTACAAGTCCTGCCCAGTATCTGCCACTGATACAACTAAACTTTGTGGCAGCAGTTTGGAAGCTGTGGGTGGAAGGTAGAGGGAAAGAGTTAGGGTGGGGGTTCCCTTCATCTACTTACATAGTGAAGGAAAAGAAAATTAAGAATAAGCAGCTCCCCAGCACCTTTCATATCCTCAGGATGTCCCAGAATGCCTCACCGCTTATAGCAGTGACCACACTTGAAAAGTGTGGAGAATGTGCCGGCCAGCCAATTTGCACACAGCAAGCTCCCTCAGCAAGGTTGGGTCCTTTACATCCATTTGAGAGGGTAGACATGGTCTCAGATTAACATCTCACCTGAACACTGGCACCACAGACAGTGCAGCACTCTCTCAGGACTGTAAGCCCACGTGTTCAACTCTCTGGAGTGGGACGTAATCCCATAACCGACTGAACGGCACCTATGCTATCCAGGTTCCACCTGGTCTACCTGCTATTGCAGTGGCTCTGAACTGCCCGGCTGAGGTGGCCCAGCTGGGGCTAGTGGCCTTGGTGGGTGGGGTGGAGGGGGGGGCTGCTGCTGGGGGCTGCAAACAAAGTGCAGTTGTTCCCTTTTGTAGGGGAATCCTTTCTTAAAAACTTTTTATCTATGCAGGGATCTGGTCATATTCCACATCTACTGCTGGGTCAGTTGGGACACCTCCGATGTCAAACCTGAAGCACCTGTGTACAGGGCCATGGGGAATCTGGCGTTCAGAGAGCCACTACCCTCAGCTCGACCCCCACACTCCCTCCCCATATAATTATAGTGGCAATATGCCAAATGCCCATGGATTTTCAAGGCTAATATATTTTGTAAACGTCAATGTTGCCCATGGTTTGCACAGACTGATCTATTTTGTTAGAACTTTAACAAAGGTTTATAGGTGAATCAGCTTAGAAAACTAGTGCAATCAAAAGGAAATCTGGCAAAACTCAGAAATATGATGGCAGTAAAATCGCAAAAAAATTGTAAGTGCTTGCGGACTGGGGGCCTTTTATCCTACCCATGAATGACAAATTGATAAAACTGTAACACCCGCCTGCCCTTTTTGCCTGCGCAAAATCACACAGGTAACCCAAAATCTGTGGTAATAGACTTTCTAATTACCTCAACTGGCCCTTTAATTGTCGGCAGGCACAGCTCCAAGTCCCACACGCGCCCACCAACCTCAATATTGCTCGTGTGCACAGTCACAGCGGGATGCACACGCAACATCATCTTGCACAATTTTGGGTTGGGCACACGCCCAAACGGAGCACCGTAAAATTCTGGCCATAAAATTTGAAACTAAGGCTGGAGTTTGACCCATCCTCAGGTGGAGGGGAAAATTCCGTCTCAACAAATAACCCATTGGAGAAATTTTCGACACAGCAAATATCCCACTGGGAAAAATTGCAGTGTATCTTTAGAGCTAACATCAGGTTGTGGGAACAAATGTAGAGGAAATGTAGATATTGTCATACTGAGTACAAAATTAGAAAGCCAACTGCAGTTTGTTACTGAGAGAAATGCAGTGGGTTAGGGTACGGATTTGTGCAAACATGTGCTGAAAAAAGTAAAAAAAACAGGGACCCCAAAAAAAAGTGTGGAGGTCATGTTGCATACTTTTCCTGTGCCCACTGACCGAAAATCAGGCAGCATGCCAACTTGTAACTATCTGTCCACTGGAATGTTTTCCTGTATACAACCAACACTAACCAGACCATTCACTGGCTGTACCACTGGATCCTAACAACAAGTGCAGAATTTTGCCCTTGATGGGCGGGCAGCCGATCGCCACCGCCGAAACGGACCCCGTTGCCATTTTAAGTGGGCGGGCCAGTTAAGGGCCACCCAGCGTGTCGCCCGACGGGAAGTGCTATGCGCTTCCTGTGTGGGCGGGGCAGTTCCCCAACTGGCAGAGTGTGCTCTTTCGTGCATGCGCGGGAAAGAGTGCACATCTCCCTAAGGGAAAGTGCTGCCTCAGGGAGATCGCTAAAACTCTGTGAAACTCTAAAAATAGAAAAAATAAAAAATCATTAACATGTCTCCCTCTTGTGGAAATGTCACACGAGATGGGACATGTTAGTGAAGAACACAAACACTTTATTAAAAGTTTTTAAGTCCGATATCAAACCTCATCCCGCCACTGGACCCGAAGTTCTCATGGGCCTCTCAAAATCCTGATCGATTGGAGAGTTAGTGGCCTTAACAAGACTTTTAATTAATGTTTGCATAGCACGCCCGCCAACCGAAATATCACAATGTCGTGCACTGATGTTGGGACGCTCGCGCAACATCAGCGCGTGACATTTTAAGCACTGGCATGTGGACTCTGCCACCCACACGCCAGCCAGAAGATTCTGCCCCAAGCCAACCTACACTAAATCATGTTTAACTTATTTGATTGAGTTTTTTTGATTGAAGTAATAGAGAGGGTTGATGAGGGTCATGATGTGGTATACATGGACTTCCAAAAGCCATTTGATAAAGTGCCACAAACTAGCTTGTCAGCAAAGCTGGACCCCATGGAATCAAAGGTACAGTGGCAGCATGAATACAAAATTGGCTGAGTGACAGGAAACAGAGAGAAATGGTGAATATTTGTTTTTCAGTCTGGAGGAAGGTATATGGTGGGGTTTCCCAAGGGTCAGTAATAGGACCCACTTTTTTCTTGATAGATATTAATTACTCAAACTTAAACAGGGCACAAAACTTCAAAGTATTGTGAACTGAGAGGAAGGTACTGATAGACTTCAAGAGGACCTGCACAGGCTGGTAGAATGGGTGGACATGTGGTCAGTTTGGTAGGAAAAATAAGGCAAGGCCATATAATTTAAAGGGTATAATTCTAAAATGGGTGCAGGATCTGAGGAACCTGGGGACATATATGTACACATCATTTGAAGATGGCAGGGCTGGTTGAGAATAGAGAATATGGAAATATGAAGAGCAGGCAGGAAAGTGAAGGTGAAGCCCAACATCAGCCATGATCATACTAATGGTAGAGCAGACTCAGTAGGCTGTATTATCTTCCCCGGTCCTATTTATTAAGTTCTTACCTTCTTATGAGAACTGGCACTTACACAATGGGCTGAATGGCCTCCTTCTGTGCTGTAACCATTCTATGATTGCATTGTTAAATGTCATATTCTACTAACTGCATCATGAACTGAGCCACTGTTCAATTCCCCATAACCCCTTAACTTAACCACCAAATAACCTCTAACAATCAGGACTCATACAAGAAGAGCCGACATACATGACTGAAATATTGGTGATCCATGGTGGAGCAGAGGAAGTAAGGAAGGAAAGAAACTTGGCATCTTCACTCATTCACTCTCTCTGTCATAGGGGTATAAACAATTGTCTTTTCTCTCAGCGAAACATGACTGAGGTAATTGGTTGACTTCAAACTTTAACGAGCATTCTACTTTTAAAAAATTAACTATCATTAATATGGAGAGGCTCTCTCCCTTTCTCAGATTAATACAATTACATTTATAGAATAGAAAACACAGGGGACAACAGGTGTGGAAATAGAATATTATTTTTCCTCCCTCTCATGCAAACAAACACAGCTGCATAACCTCTCAAAAATACAATCAACACAAATTTCACCTTAGTAAAGATTTTGGAATTTACTCTCTTGACAAAATTATTTGAAGAAATACTACTAAATAGAAACTGCCAGAATCTAAAGAATAATTGCATCAGTGCAGCTTATGGCACAGTAATGTTGTATCCTGGGAAATCAGGCACACAGCAGAAGCTCAAGGAGATAGATTGGAGAAGTTAGAACTGTTTCCCTTCGAGAACAGAAGGTTGAGAGGAGATTTGATAGAAGTATTCAAAATTGTGAGGGGTCTGGATAGAGTAGTAAGGGAGAAACTATATCCCACCCATGAAAGGACCAAGAATCAGAGGGCATAGATTTAAAGGGCAAAAGATATGAGAAAAATACAAAGAGTGGTTAGGGTCTGGAATGCACTGCTTAAGAGTGTGGTGGAGGCTGGTTCAATCAAATCATTGAAAGGGGAATTAGATTGTTATCTGAAAAGGAAGAATGTGCAGTGTTACAGATAGAAGGCAGTGGCACTAATTAAACTGTTCATTCAGAGATCCAGTGCAGACACGATGGGCTGAATGGTCTCCTTCTACGCTGTAACAATGCTGTGACTCCATGTCTCCTAATTCACCTCACAATCAAATTTCCACACAAAAATATGTTATGAGGAGGCATAGTGGTAATGTCAGTGAGCTAGTAATCCAGAAAGGCTCAGGCTAATGCTCTGGGGACATGAGTTCAAATCTCATTACGGCAGCTGGTGGAATCTAAATTCAACTGATAATTCTGCAATTGGAAACTAGTCTCAGTAATGGTGGCCATAAAACTAGCATTGATTGGCATAAAAATCCACCTGGCCCTGTAGGGAAGGAAATCTGCCATCCTTACCTGGTCTGGCCTACAAGTGACTCCAGACCCACAGCAATGTGGTTGACTCTTAACTGCCATCTGAAATGGCCTAGCATGCCACTCAATTCAAGGGCCATTGGGGAAGGGTGACAAATGCTGGCCTTGCCTGTGATGCCCACATCTCATTAAAAAAATGCCAATTTCAAGCCAAGGGCAAGGCCCTCCATTAAAACAAAGCACTTTACTGAAGGTATTAAACAACACAAAGACTGTTCAATGGATAAATATGGTCATGCTGTTGTGAAATATGTAATTTTAGATTGCTTTTAATTTGTTTATGCTCTTATTTTGGAGACTTGAAATGTCAGTTATTGATGACAGGAGAAAAAAAATTGGAAAAAGCATTTTAAGTGATTATTTTTTATAAATAAACCAGTGGCCAGAATGTGCAGCCACAAGGTGCTATAATCTCTCTGAACAATAGCAGCTTTTTCCTGTCACAAGTTGCATCAGGGAAACTTGACCTTTAACCTTGAAAATACCCATCATCACTAACATGAGTAATAGGTATAGCAGGCATGCAGTGAATTTGCAGTTAAACATGCATCCCGTGAATCAAATTAAATATGCAAGAGATAGCTAAATACAGTTGTCTGAGGGTATGACAATATTCAAAATTACTTTAAAACTGTGAACATGTGCAGTTTTTATTTTATGAAACAGAAACACAAACCGAATTTGATTATCATTTTTCTTGCTTACAAGCAAAAAAGATGGTTGGCAAACACCTCTAACCTGCTGGGCACTTGCCTGCAATTCCATTATAATGCACCTCATTATTCGATACCCAGGCCGGCTCAGCTAGTGACAATAGAACACAATATAACATGAAAGACCATTTGGCTCATCAGGCCTACTCTTTCCACAGAACACTTACAATCCACACTGCCACTCTCCCTCCCCTACCTCCAATGGATTCCAAAGATCTAGAATATGCTTCCAATTCCCATACCACCTTTATTCAATTCTGACCTGTTTAGGATACCCACACGCACTCCCTTCCCCACAAACTACACCCCCCACCACCACTACAGCACTCAAAAAAACCTAACAGCACAAGAACTGTCACATCTCCCTGCACAGTTATATCAATCATTTCCTATTCCTCAAACCACTAATCCCATTTCTAATCAAATATGTATTCAGCTCCTTCTTGAACTAATTAATTGATACTTTGACTAAACAACACATGTAAAAGCTGCCAGAGAATTAATATTTTGTACTGTTTGTCGCATCTATTTTCCACCATCAACTCCTTTACATGTAAACTGCAAAATGGGTAAATGGTGTAGGGTAACTTGAGTGAATGATGAGAGACAACAGTTGTGTCATCTCATTGAAAATTCTGACAGGGCTGGACAGACTGGATGCAAGGATGATGTTTCCTCTGGTTGGGGATTCTAGAACAATGGGTCACAATCTCAGGATATGGGGTAGAACATTGAGGATTGAGATGAGGAGAAACTTCTTCACTCAGAGGATGGTGAACCTGTGGAATTCTCTACCACAGAAGACTGTGGAGGCCAAGTCACTGAATATACTTAAGAAGGAAATGGATAGGTGTCTAGACTCTAAAGACATCAAGGGTTATGGGGAGAGATAGATAGAGGTATGGCATTGAGATAGAGGATCAACCTTGATCATATTGCATGGCAGAGCAGGCTGAAAGGGCTGAATGACCTACTGCTGCTTCTATCTTTTCCTATGTTTCCATGTGTTCCGCAGCACCTTTAATGTTTAAAATAAGCTCCAGCTGCTTCTCAAATAGAAGTAACATAAGGGAATCAGGTGATGCAACAGAGATAGAAGAGAGGTGATTTAAAATTTACTCGAAAAAATATCTTTTTGAGGAAATGGTTTGAGGATTCCTTTTCCCCAAGAGGTGGGTACAGTTCCACCAGAGGCAGCTGTAGATTCCATTATCAACGGGCTGACAGTGAAGAATACACACAAGATCAATATATAGGGGAGAATTTTCTACCCATCAGGTGGGCCGGTCGGGAGTGGACGCAGGCGGGCACGGAGCAGATCGCCGCCCACAATCAGCTGCATGCCGCCATTTTACGTGGGCAGGCCATTTAAGGCCCACACAGCGTGACGCACACCCAGAAGCACTGAGTGCTACCTGTGTGGGCAGTGGAGGGAGGGAGAGTCAGGGCCTGCGCACTTTCACACTATTGCCAGTGTGAGTAGTGAGGAGTTTTGGAGATAGTTTGCTGCTGGTTGCTTATTGGTACTTGGCAGCTTCCTCTCCATTCGGAGCTTCATTGTTAGCATTTCCAGGCTTCATTTAAGGGCCCCAGAGGATTCAGACCATGTGGACCGTGGAAAAAATCAAAAAATAAAATTATTCATACATGAGCGGGACATGTTCATGAATTCTCGTAAAAATTTATGTTTAATTAATGAAACTTTCATGAAACCTCATTCCGCCAGTGGACGAGGCTTCATGAGAAACGCGAAGGCTTAAGGTTGGACGGGCAACTTTCTCAATAGGCTTAATTAGTTCATTAATGGCCTTAACAACCCTTTGACAATTCGGCGGGCGCCCAGCCAATTCCGCTGCACACCCGCCGAACCGAAGATCAGAATGACGCACGGTGACGTCGGGACACACGCCTGACATCGCCGCACATCATTTTACACGTCGGTGTGCGGGGCCCACCCCCACATGCCAAACAAAAGATTCTGCCCATGGAAAAGGAGAACATGCAAAAGGTGATATAGAGCTGAAGGACACTGCAGGGGTAGTGTGAGGTCTGACTGCAGTGGCATTTGCACACAGGATGAAGGGTTTACATTTTTAAACATTGGAGGGAGAAGCAGATATAAGTCAGCATGAACAGGGTGATGGCCAAAGCAACACTTAATAAAGGACAACAAGCATGTAACAAAATTTTGGGCAAGTTGAAGTTAATGAAAAGTAGAGGATAAGATCTCCTAGTTCAGTTTCTACAGAATTACACCATCCAGTTACACATTAATTTATATGCTGTTTTATATCAGCCTCATTAAGCTTTTTCAATTACTGGAAAGTTAATTTACTAACACGAAATTTAACACATCAAAAAGCGCAGGTTATCATATAAGCAGTACTGACAGATAATTAACCTACATTTACTGTCCAAAAACTCAATTATCCAATCTCACCTTTCACTTTTTCAGATGACTAAGTTTTTGAAAAACTTAATGAAATAGAAGAAATAATACCATTGATGGCAAGATGCTAGGTAATCTACCCTTCAAGGCAAATCAACATCTAATGCACAGAATGCTTGATGAACTAGATCTGGCTAAATTTTCTATGGGGACCATTTCCATTCCATGTGTAGCAAAATCATTTTTGATAAGCAGGTTGGGGGTGGGGTGGTGGGGGCCACAGAGCAGACAGAAATGGAGGGAAAATTAAAACTATGGCCAGAATTTTTCGTTCAGCATGCGGGCGCCGCTCAACACGCTCGAGCGTAAAATAGTGCCCGAAGACTTAGGGTGAGCATCCTGACGTCATTGCACACTCGTGCGATATTTCACTCAGCGGGTGTGAGCGAGGGTCGGCGCTACGCTGGCCATTAATTACGAGGCCAGTTAAGGCCACTAAAAAGGCAATTAAGCTATATTTTACAATGCCCATGTAATTTCGCGCTTGTCACACGGGCAATACAGGCAGGTGGGCAGCCAACAATTTTAAAGCCTCATCCAAGGGTGGGATAAAAAGGGCCCAAAGCATTGCCAGTGTGATTAGTGTGCAGTTTTGGAGATAGTTTGTTGCTTATTAGTACTTGGCAGCTTATTCTCCGTTCAGAGCTTCATTGTTAGCATTTTGAGGCTTCATTTCAGGACTTATTGGAGTCTCCAAGGCCCCCGGAGGATTCAGACCATGTGGACCCTTCCAGGTATCGGACAGCCTTCCCGTACCCTGGTAATGAGGATTGTGGTCTCCACTGGTGGCACCTCCTCTGAGGAGTAAGAGAGAAGCAGAAGGGAGAGAAGGCCAGTGCCCCAATGCAGCTTCCAGGGGACGAACCTCTGGGAGGAGAGGCGCAGGCACAAGGGGCGCAGGGCCAGCAGGAAGTCCAAGGTATAAGGGGCCACAGAAGATGCCACTATCTTGCTGCCAGGGTTTACAGGCAGCGATGCAGCTACCTCAATAATGCTGAAGGAGACTCCGCCTCTCAAGGGAGACTGTGACCTCCATTTGTCATTTGCTCGAGATCAGCTCCAACTGTGTGGGTGGACACCCCATCCCAGTGGCTCTGAAGGTCACACATCTATGCCTCCGGCTCTTTCCAGGTGTCAGTGGGGGATCTGTGTGGAGTGTCCCAATCAACTGTCCACAGTTGCATTAAGCTGGTAACAGATGCTCTGTTCAGTGGGTACTGACCTTTATTCTTTACTGTACAAACGAGGCCGGCCAGACTGAGTGAGCCAGAGGGTTTGCAGCGATTGCTGGGTTCTCCTGCGTCCAGGGTGCAATCGACTGCACACATGTGGCCATCAAGGCACCAGCAGGTCAGCCAGGTGCCTTCATCATCAGGGAGAGACTCCACTCCATGAACATGTAGATAGTTTGTGACCACAGGATGCAGATTCTGCAAGTCTGTGCAAGGTACCCTGACAGGTCCTATGACGCAGACACTCCTCAGACACTTCCAGATGCCGACTAGATGGACGACTGTTGCATGACAAGGGCTATCCATTGAAGAACTGGCTCATGCTGCCTCTCCGCCACCCAGGAACAGAAGCAGAGCAGCATTATAATAAGATTCATGCCCCCAAGGCGATGATAGAGAGGACCATACATAGGTCTTCTCAAGATGTGCTTGCAATGCCTGGACCGTTCAGGGGGTGCAGTACAATACCCCCAGAGTGGGTGGCACTGATAGCAGTTGCATGTTGCACTCTTCACAATCTGGCACTGGCAAGAGAGGACCCACTGAAGGAAGAGGATCTTGACGCAGCTGCAGAGGCCACAGATGATGAAAACAGTGGTGAGTCAGAAGAGGAGCATGGTGAGGAGAATGCTGAGGGCACGAAGGCAAACTTCTGTAACCTCCAGGGATGCAGGGATGCCAGGGACATCTTGATCCAACGCTCCTTCAGCTAAGTTACCAAAGATCTGCTTCCACCTTATGTCAGGGCTGCCACCTCCATCCCGGATGCCTGAAATGACCCTTTCATTTGCACCCAAAATCCACGCGATGCCTGTGCAATAAAGTATCCAGCCACTCATGTCCAGCATTACATATTGGCGTACTCTACACCAGAAAGGAAAAAGGTGAGCATACTCAGGCCATCAGAGCCAAAGCAAATTTAATGCTATTGTCACATTGAATACATAATGGCATTACCATTACTGGTGTTGATGTCCACACCAGCAGACATATAAACCAAACGTAAATGAACAGAAAATCACCCATGACCTGTCCCTCTTGTGCTCATGGTGCGGTTTACGTTTCCGAGTGTTACGTCTTGGTGCCCCCTGTCACTGGCACCTGCATTGGAGACAGTCTGCTGACTCTGCTGACTTGCTGGCCTTGATGATCTTGGTGGTTGTCCAATGGAGCCTGTGCTGGCCTCACCTGCGAGGGAGCAGCCAGTGGCATGGCTGGCATCTTCCCGGTCATCACAGCCTCATCAGATGTCATGGTCACTGGCAGAGGGGCAGAGGAGCTGCTGCTGTCATCCAGAGCGCCCTGAGAGGAGCCCGCAGAGATGACAAACAGGTTTGTGCGACAACATGAAGTCGCTCTGGACCTCCCTGCTCACCATTTATGGTTGGGCATCTAGCTGGGGTACTGGGTGCCTCATCCATCTCCCACATTGGCACTGACCACCCGAGGTCATTGCCTATGTGAGGGCTTGCAGATCTGAGCGCAACCCCTGATTCTGTCCCTGGAGCTGCCTCTCCATGAAAGTTGCCATTCTCTCAATGGAGGAGGCAGTGCACTCGGCCATGAGGGTCAACATAGTGCTCATGCTCTGCATGGGCTCCTCCACAACAGAGACCATGGCAAGCAGACCCTCATGGATCTCCGCCAGATCCTCCCACACATCCTTCTGGACATCCAGCATCTGCTGCCCAATGGACGGCTCCAGAGGCTCATCATCTGCCTTTGACCCAGCATCGTCCTGGTCTCCAGCAGTCCTCCAACTGCCAGTGCCTTGGGCATTCTCTGCCTCTGCCTGCACCTCAAACGAGTGTGAAGTGTCCTCACCAACGTGCACCGACATTCTAGTCACCGATCTAATGCCCACCAAGGTGCTGGTATCTGTGCTGGTGCCTGGTTCAGAGATCGGGTGTGACACAGATACAAATAAAGCCTGGTGGTCCTCCAGCATCAGGGGTGACCCTTCGGGGTCCAGGGAGTGAGTGTGTGCTGGTGAATCTAAACGAGAGAACGAGGACGTGTCATCATCTAAAGTCATCACACTGTTACTGTGCATGCCAGGCACCTCGGTGAAACAATGGATATCTGCATCTCGGTGCCATCGTCTTTCAATGATTGATAGGGACTCTAGGTTTGAGGCTCCCATCAATTAAGAAACAATACTAGAATGGTTGCACGGTCTGAAACTCTCACCTGTGTGCAGTGTTCTTACTTTCGTCTGACACCTCTGCCTCTCCACGCCCAGTTGCACATGGAGCATGCCAGCTCTCCAGCTCAAGGGCATCCTGCTCAAACCTGGTGAGCAGCAGCAGGTTGGGCGTGTCTCCGCCTGTATGCCCTCTCTGATTGGCAATGGCTTGTCTTCTGAAAGGACAGAGGAGCATTGATAAGTCTACTCTGTACCTGCAGTGCCATTGCAGTCTGGCCAACCCCAGCTGAGGAACACCTCACAGGGCACATCCAAGTCATGGCCCTCGAGCTGCAAGGCACTCAGTCCAAGTAGCCAGGGTTCACCCCGTCAGCCAGCTTAGGCATCATTGAAGTTGGATTCGGACTCTAGCACCCTTGAGGTCCATGGGGGCACAGCCAGCCCTTAACATTTCTGCACACTGACCCATGCCAACATGGTACCCATCCTTCCTGAGCACAACAGGTCATTGAACCTCTTCCGGCACTACAGCTATGCGCAGCGCACCACGTCATGGCTGCTAACCAGTGCTGCCAGCTCCTCCCATGCCCTCTTTGTGAGGTGTGGTAGCCTCCTCCTCCCATCTCTGGGGACAAGGGTGTCCCTCCTGGCAACCACTAGGAGGACCGCGAGGCACAATCTGAAAAGCTGGGGGGGGCGGGCCGAGTGCCCATCTGACCTGCCCTCCCGCCTGCCATGTCCAGCAGCAATCAACTCCATAACTAGAATGTTGAAGACACTGAGAAGACGTTCTTCCAACTGGGCCATTTTTAAACCAGCTACTGACCTCAAAATTCTGGCCTATGATTATATTTCACTTAGTGCACCAACCACCCTGATAAGTTCAGTGAGCTCTTAGCTGAGCCACCAGGTGGCAGAATCTCACCATGAAAACAGCATTAAACCAATCTTTATGGAATTTTCAAGACAAAATGCAAGTTCGGTAGAAAAGTAGAACACAGAAATGAAACTGTGTTTCACACCAAAAGGTTATCCAATGATTTTCCAAGTACTTTTTCGTGACGTCTAATTCAGATTATTGGCCCATGCCAGTCACCTGTATAATGCTGAAACTTTCAAAGTTGCAGTCAGTGTAGAACGAATGGTTAATTATCATAGTGAGTTTGGAAATGAATGTTAAGTGGTCAACTTGAAATAAAATGCTCCCAACACATTATTTAATAATATCTCGACTTTATAAGGCAGTTATGTTTTTAACTGTCCTTTAATTCAAGGTGAAATGGAGTAGCTTGAGAAGGCGACATGACCCCTGACTAAATCTGCCCAGAGACAATCCTATGTGACATACTCATTACGGAGACAGAAACTCAAACTGAAACTTATTCAAAGTGAGGGGAAAGTTTAAACACTTAGCACAGAGGAGGAGCCTGTTGGCTTTGTTTCTGCCCAGCCCCTTAAGGCAGAATTTAATTTGGGCAACAGGGGTCTTGCCTGCCAGCTGGCAAGAGCCCCACGTTGCCTCTTTTTGGGAAGGCCTGTCACATTAGGAGCCAATCAGGCACTTAACTGGGCAGCAGTGAGCATTTACCCATGATCAAGGATCAAGGAGGTGGAAATCCTGTGTGCCAAGAGCTGTCAGCCAATCAGAGGTTGGCAGCTCTTCATTGCTCAGCAGTGCCACTAGGGAGGCAGTGGCTGCTGCCAGTGATGCATTCACCCAAGGCCCAGGATTACCAAAGGTCCCAGGTCACAGTGAATGATAAAGGGAAGGGTCGCATGGGGGAAAGAGTTGGGGGGAGTCGGCAGCAAGGGCAATGGTGGGGCTCTCAGTGGCCCCCCTCATGCCCTTCCTGATGCCTGGTCCCTCAATCAGGCACTGAGTGCCATTGAACAAGGAACCACTCCCCCCCAGCATCCCCCCCAACCCTACCACCAAATCAAACCCCCGGAAGCCTACAAGCCACCCTGACATGTTTGCTTTTCAGTCTCCAGAATAGTGAGTTCCCCACATGGCAGCGGGATGAGGCCACTAAGTGAGCACTAATTGCCCACTTAAGGTCCTTAATAGGCCTGGGGCAGGAAGGGCATTCAAGACTCTTCACACCCCAAGCTTAAATCGAGGCAGAGGAGCGAAGCTAGCAGGGCCCCCATTCACCACCCTCCCACCTGAGTAAACATCCCCTGCCACCAAACTCACTGTGGGGGAGGGCATTAAACTCCGGCCTCACAATCAGTCAGCCAGATAGTCTTTCGGGAAGAAAACCAACATTGGATGCTACTATGCCAAGCAGGGAAAAGGAATGATTTTGGATTAACCTCCGAGCAGAGTGCTGGTGAGGATGTTTCCCTATTCAAAGAAACAAAGCTTACGGAGAGTTAAAGACCAAAGAATTGCCAGTAGATGCCTTGCTATTAGAAGCCTATTCAGGTCTGCTCAGAAGATTGGGTGAAGGGGACTTTGTTTGAAAGAGCACTGGACAATTCGCCTCGGTGAAGCAGAGAGAAGGGATCCTGTTAAAGCCAGGAGGAGCTTGGGGGCTTTAAACACATGACTACATTTCTGCTGAGTATGTGGTGTAACGTATAAACTTGGCATGGGACTTTCGGTTGCGTTAAGAAGTTGATAAGGAATACCTATTCTGTAGTTCAGTGTATTATTTACCTACTAAATAAGGTTTAGTTGGTGTTGATTGTAGTTTGTTTGTCACAGTAACAGTTTTAAAATGTGAAATCTTGTTGTTCAATCCTTTGCTTTGTTCACTGGGGAATTCATATCTCTTTCCAAAAATTATCAGTTTCTACAAGGATCATAACAAATGTAATGTTCATTATTGGTTTCCCTGAGATCATGAAACTCTGTATGTAGGCTGTTTGACACAACAGTGTAGCTTTCTGGGCCACTGCAGAAGGCCGTTAGGAATCAGTATGGTGTGGGATTGTAATCACAGGTAGGTCAGACTAGGTAAGGATGGTAGGTTTCCTTCCCAAAAGGATGTTAGTGAATCAATTGGGCTTTTACAATAATCAGGCAGCCTCACAGTCACTTATACTGCTTTTTACATGTAAGGATTATTTTCTATAAAATTGAATTCAAATTCTGGAATTGTCACAATGAGATATGAACTCTCATATGAAGTATTAACCGAGGTGTTATTTCAGGAAGTGTTTTAGGAATATCACTTTTAGTTTTGGGAATTTAATTTTTTAATGTAAGATAAGTGGAAAAGCCTGGAGTAATTGCAATTCAAAGGATGGTCCATGTTTACTTAAAAGGATTGGGGTTAGAGGTGTGATAACAGTAAACAATACATGGGTGGCTCTTTTTGGAGTCTCGGTAGAGATGAGATGTCCAAAGTTGTCTTCATATGCAGTTTAGTTTATTCAAGTGGGTCCCAGATCAAAGAAATGTTTGAAAGCAAAAGGTAAACAAGGGAAGATCTTAAAGTATCCAATTACATTTCAGATCAAATGGACATGTTTAAGATGGGAGATAATTAGTTTAAATCTCTGTCTGGGATGTCCCAGGTATGCCACATTGCTGCAGGGATAGATCGCTGGAAGGCAGTCTTTTGTTTTGGGTCTACCTGTGATTTTCCTCACGGAAAAGTCACCTTGGAAGACTGTGAGAAGGCAAAGACGCATCTGCTGGCAGCCAGAACAAGGGGCAGAGACACCATTTGGAACCGGGGGATGTTCTTGATCTGGAGTCACTAAGCAGGAATTGTGAGTGGGTTGAGATGAAAAGTACAAACTCATGAGGCATTAAAATTGTCAGATCTGCCAGGTAGAGCTAGTGGAAGATATCAACAGGAGCATCCTCGCAGAGAGAAAGACAGAGAGCACTGGAAGTCTAAGTGCCAAGCGAGGAAGCTTAGGACAATTAGAGTGAATTCCGAAGAGCTGTGGCACACTGGTTTTGTCCTAGAAGGAGAACCCTCAAGATTCTACAATGTATAGAGGAATTCTAGGGTGGAATTACAAACAAAATAGGAGCCAGTCTATTGAAATTTTCAGGTTTAAATAATAAGGGCTTACAGAATATAGTATAAAGTTAGTAGATCTTGCTTTGTTTAATGTTTGTACAACACAATATTTCACATTAAACTATGAAATCTTGTGGTGTGATTCTTTCAGTTAATAACTGGGGAGTTCTGATTTCTTCTTAAAAGTTAAAATCTCCCTCAAAATCAGAACTAGAGGCCTCTGAATTACTAGTTCAGTAACCTTGCCTATCAACATGATCAGGTCACTGAACTCTTTCTTGCACAGATCTGCAATCCTGGGCGTGCGAAATGTGGCACTCAGGGCCACAGCCACTTCCTTCCCAATAGCTCTCTTTTTATCTTCCAACTCCCATTGAGCGACCAACAACTGTTGCCTGTGTGTCTTACCCTTTCTGAGATACTGAACAGAGAGAGTTCTATGTGTTGGTCCTTCTGTTGCCAGGGAACTTGCTGGCCCTGCTGTTCCTTGTGATGAGGAAGCTGCCATTAAGTCACTGGGCAACTGAAAATGATTTTTTTTGTGGGGAGCGGAGGGTCTTGTAAATTGTTTCTTGCTGAAGCACAGGGAAAGATTAGGTTAGCACAAAGTGGAGATTAACAAGCTGGCAAATGCAACCAGAACATTTATCTTTGTTCCCTCTCTGAAATTTCAGCAATTCTACACAGGGGTTGAGCTCTTGGGCAACCGTAATTAGAAATGTTGAATCACAAGGCACTAAAGGAGGCTATTCATGCCTATGCAGTTACTTTGAAAAGGCTGTTCAATTAATCTCACACCCTCTGCAATTTTGGCCCTGCAATTTTATTCTTTTTCAAGCATATATCCAATCCTGCCTTTTGGAAGTTACTATCGAATCTACTTCAACCACCCTTTCAGGCCATAAATTCCAACAACTCGCTGTGTTTAGAAAAATGTTTCTCCCATCTGGTTCACTTTACTAATTATCTTATTAGTATAATGAGCTAATCAGTGAATTGCGGCTGTATCACCAATGCACATCAACAGTGTGGAAAAAATTCTGACCCATTCGCCACCATCCTCTTCCTAAGCACAAGGAACATTTGAGCCAGATTTGTTTACAGAACACATAGAAGGCAATTTTTTGGGATAAGAACAATGGTTATTAAAAAGAGAAAATCAGACAACAACATCCAGAGTTGGCAAATTCACAGTTAAGAATGGAAATCAGCAAGTTGCTGTCCATGTTTACTTGGTTCCCCCACTGGTATCTCACTAAGAAGCGTGGCATGAAGGGCATGAAGTTATGGCACTTACCCACGAGGTATCCACTAAACACACCAGAAAAAGGTAAGGCCTATCCATTCAAGTGAAAGTATTTTTTTAAAACAGTGTGATCTAAAACTGCCAAAAAAAACTCTATGGTGATGAAAATTAGAAGAGTGGAAACTTTCTCCTTCATCTTTTAATTCTTGTGGGAAATTTTATAAATTTTTAAAATTATTTATTTTTACTTTTTCTTTCTGACTCTTAGTTCTTCTTCTCCCTTAATCTCTTCTTTCTTTCCCTCTCTATTTCACTTTCTGTACATGATTTGGAGTTGAATATAATATTCTAACTTACACTTCCTGGTTCAGATTCTGTGGGGATATTTTAACACTGTAAACAAATGAGTTTAGGATGGAGGAACAACAAGGTGGAGGAACAATGCAAGTTGAAGGAACTGCGCAAGCTAGAGGAACAGCACCTCATCCTCCAATTAGGCACTTCACAGTCTTCCGGACAACATTGAGTTCAACTTCAGATCATGAACTCTGTCCTCCATTTTGATTCAACCCACACCCCACATGCATCAGTCTGTATCGTGTTCCCATGTTTTGCTTTCAGACAGCACTGAAGGTTTTTCAACCAGTTACACAGTCTGCTATTTTGCTTTCAGACAGTGCTGACATTTATTCCACTATTAACGCCTGCTTTAGTCTTTAATACTATCATTACCACTCTCTTTGTCTTGTGCTCCATGACATCTTTATCATTTCATCTCTCCTAACCTTCAACCCATCCCTAATCTTCTATTTTGCTCCACCTCCCCACTTCTTCAACAGCATAAAACCCATCACATTTCTACTTCTCTCCAGTTCCAAACAGGAGTCATATGGGATTCGAAGCATTAACTCTGTTTCTCTCTCCACTGATGCTGCCAGACCTGTTGAATTTTTCTAGTATTTCTGTTTTTAGTTCAGATTTCCAACAACCACAGCATTTTGTTTTTATTTTAGTGTTTAATTCGCTGTCAATTCCCTTCTAGTATGAAGAAGTTCTGCTCTTCTCTTCAACAGGATTTTCATTTGTCTATTTCACCTCTTCACCTTCATTGATTTCCATTTCCCTCCTCACATTTGATAAGGTGTTTACCAAACCCCCTTTCACAGCCACATTTCCTTTCTCAGTGGTTGTCTCTGACTTAACCAACATGAATTTCAACTGAAGTTCCATCCTTCATGTTACGAATCCACCCAGAATTACAGGTATTTCCGAGGCATACAACGTTCCTCGGACTGCTGTTCTCGTCACATCCTGAGATCCACATTCAGTTCCGTGCACCACCACATGTGCACACTCAACTTCTCTCTCCAGCAGCACTGACTCACCCTATCTCAAAGCTGTCCTTGTTCCCAGTTCCATCGCATTCTTCATTTCATCCAATGCCTTAACAAAAAACTTTTTCTCTTCCTTTCAGGTGCTCCAACACCTTAGTGATACCAACGCCACTCTGGATCCTTCCTCCCCTTCCCTTCCCTCTGAACCATCCCTTCTTCTACTGCCAGCCCTTGCCATATATTCACTATAACCTCTGACCTTCCCCTCTCTGACGCTGAAGGATCTGTGCTCAGCAAAGGATTCAGTTTTTTCCCCATATGCCCTCACCTCAATGAATTTCAGGCTTGAAATAATGTTAAACTTCTCTTCTGTTGCCTTCGCCTCCATGCTCAGTTATTTGGGCATGAATCCCCCACCCACCCACCCTTTCACCCACCTCCAGTATTCTCCCTCTAGCCTCTGTGAAGATGGATTGTATTGTTTTAAATATTCCTGGGAATATGATGGTATTCTATAAAGAACACTGTGAGGGAGTGTGTGTGTGTGTGTGTGTGTGTGTGTGTGTAGCTAAACTAGGGGAAGGTTAGTGAAGACAGCTTGTCTGTGGGGGCAGAGAGATGAAAGGTAAAGGTGCTAAATGCATGCATTTGTAATAAGAGGCTATGGTGAAGTTGAATGAATGAGTAAATAGGTAGGGTTTCAAAATTTGCATTAGGTGATAGGTAAGGACCTGACTTTTCAGTTGTTAAATTTCAAAGGGGGTTTAGAAGTGACAAGGGACTTTTACAACTTACAAGAATTTCATAAGTAAACGAGGGAAGGTTATTAAATTTTATTTGACCCTAAAGTGGAGGCAATAGGAAAACATGGAAGATTTTTGTAATTTGGAAAAACTGAGTTCAAAAGGGTGCTTAGAACAATAAAGTCTAAGATCAAAAGGGGAAAAGGATATTGAAGGAAAGATGTTTAGTTGAGTTGTTGGCTGTATGGAGGAGATGTCCTGAGACTAGCTCTGTGCTAAGAAAGTTGTGAATTTGAAGCAGCCACCCAGTTTCAAGCCAGAGAAATCTTTGTTTTCAGGAAGCAGTCTGCTTCTGAACTTCCTTCGGTTCAACAGCCAGTGGAAGAGAGGGAGAAGTCATGCGGTATTTTATTAAGGTACTTTATTAAAATAGTAGCAGTTATTGCCTTGGGTAATATTATTGGATTTTTATGGTCAAAATCTATAAGGGAGCTGTTGCCATGTAGTTTACTTGTGTGTTCTGACCAAGTGGAGTTTTTTGGGGAATGTTTTATAAGACTGTCTTAACTGTGTAACTTTACTTGTATACTTAAGTTTTTTTTCCTTCTTGTTAATAAATCTTTTACTTTTAAAATCCTAAATGTGTTATTGGGATTCTATGCTTCTGGGATCAGTAGTTCTCCACTCATTTTCAAAATACAAAACTAAAATTTATTATCAGTAAGACAAGTGTCTCCCTGGGATTTGGCTTGCTCAGCGAATAACATTGGCTGCAGTCACAGCACCTCTTACCTGCTCTTGATCTTTTCACTGAGACCTGTCAGCGTGATATTGGCCATCTTAATTTCTCTGCTCCTCTGACAATTCTAACCTGTCTCCCCCTGAACTTGCTGCACTCCGTTCTCTCAGGTCCAACCCTGATTTTGTTATCAAACCCATTGACAAAGTACTGCTGCCCTTGTTTGGTGCACTGATCTTTATCTTGCAGAAGCTGAGCACCAACTCACAGGCACTTCTTCCTACCTCCCCCGGACCATGATCCCACCACCGAACATCAAGGCGTCATTTCCTGGACTATCACTGATCTCACCTCCTCTGGAGATCTTCCCTCCACAGCCTCCAACCTCAACTCTGTACAAGCATCCTTCCCAAAATCCATAAACAGGACTGTCCCAGTAGACCCATCATTTTGGACTTTTCCTGCCCTACTCAACTTATTTGTTCCTATCTTGACTCTGTTTTCTCTCTCCTTGTCCTATCTCTTCTCACATACATTTGTGATTGTTCTGACGCACCATGTCATTTCAACAATTTCCAGTTTCCTGCCCCTAACTGTCTCCTCTTCACTATAGATATCCAGTCACTCTACACTTCCATCCCCTACCAGGACAGTCTGAATGCTCTCTACTTCATTCTTCAAAGGAGGTCCAAACAATCCCTATCCACCACCATCCTCCTTCGCTGAACTTGCTCTCACATTGGACAATTTCTCCTTTAACTTGTCTCACTTCCTCCAAATAAAAGAGGTGGCCAAGGGTACCCACTTGGGCCCTCGTTACCCCACAAAAAGGCAGGCATATGTGGAACATTCCCTGTACCAATCCTACTCAGGCAACCTCCCATATCGGTGCCGCTTCATGCTCTCGTCTGGACCTGGAAAAATTCATCAATTTTGCTTCCAATTTCCACCTCTCTCTCTCACCCTCATGTGGTCCACCTCTGAAACTTCCCTTCCCTTCCTTGACTTCTCTTTCTCCATTTCTGCTGATAGACTGTCCATCAATATTCCTTACAAACCCACTGACTCCCACAACTACCTTAGCTACACTTCCTCACACTCTGTTTCTTGTAGGGGCTCCATTCCATTCTCCCTGTTTCTCCATCTCCCCTGCATCTGTTCTAATGATACCACCTTACAATGGCGCTTCTGACATGTCTTCTTTTTCCCTCAGCAAAGGATTTCCCCCCCACCCATTCCCCCCACCCCTCCCAACCATGGTTGATAGGGCCGTCTACCCTGTCTAACCCATTTCCTGCACTTCTTCCCTCACCCTTCCCCTCCCTCCCGGAACTATTATAGCGTTCCCCTTGTCCTCACTTTCCACTTCATCAGTCTCTGTACTCAAAGTATCATCCTCCACCATTTCCGCCAACTCCAGCATGATGCCACCACCAAACACACCTTCCCCTCATCTCCGCTGTCAGCATTCGAAAGGGACCATTCCCTCCGTGACATCCTGATCCGCTCCTCTATCACCTCCAACACCTCATTCCCTTCCAATGGCATTTTTCCATGCAATCGCAGGAGATGTAATCTTAGCCCCTTTACCTCCTCCATCCCCACTGTCCAAGGCCCCAAACACTCCTTTCAGGTGAAGCAGCAATTTCCTTGCACTTCTTCCAATTTATACACTGTTCACTGCTCAGAATGCAGTCTCCTTTACACTGGGGAGACAAAACACAGGCTGGGTGACTGCTTTCAGAACACCTCTGTTCAGTCTGCAACCATTACCTTCCTGTTGCTTGCCATTTCAATTCAGCATCCTGCTCTCATGTCCACATGTCTGTCCTTGGCCTGCGGCAATGTTCTAGTGAAGCCCAACATAAACTGGAGGAACAGCACCTCATCTTCCAAATGGCACCTTGCAATGTTCTGGGCTCAACATTGAGTTCAACAACTTCAGACCATGAACTTTGTTCTCCATTTTGATTCACCATTTTCACACAGGTCCCAGATTGCCTGAAGGTGTTGTACGGTTTGAGCTCTCCAAATTACCATAACTCATAGAGTCAGAGGAAAGGGTTGTCGAAGGTCAGGGGGTATCGGAAGTCGGGAATGGGGGTGTCAGAAATCAGGAGTGTCAGAGTTCGTAAGCGGGGGGGCAGGGGGGGTGTTGGAAGTCGGGTGTGTCGGAGGTCATGGGGTAACGGAGGTTGGGAGGGTGGAAGGTGTCGGAGGCCAGGGGGTTGTCAGAGGTCGGGGAGATGTCAGAGGTCAGGAGGATGGGGGGTGTTGGAGGTCAGGAGGGTATCAGAGGTCGTCTGGGTCTTTACAATAGTTACTCAGAAGTTAAAAGAGGTTTTAATTCTTCTAACTTTTTCCTGAGTAACTGTTGGTGTAACCCCAGTGGAACCATCCGAAGTTTCCGATTTTAATCACATTTTCCGATAGTTCTCAGCACAGCGCAGTTGTCCAGAGGAAGTGTGCACTTCTGGGCAATTGCCGTGCAAATCCTTACCTGGGAACTTCCCAGTGGGATTCCCCAGTGCATCTCTGGGGTACCCCCCAAATCTGACACTGGGGAGATCAGAAGTTACAGGCCAATGTTAACAAACAGACCAGGGGCGAAAACATTGCCTCCTACCACATTCAGCTGATAATATCAAGACGCTGAAATGTGTGTTTTGGTTGTGGGAGGAATGTTGATTATTTTCTAAATTTACCAAAGTCAAGCTTATCTGAAACCAGCCTGCCAGTGTAAACGGCATCAATTCACTGAGGCACTACTAGTCTGATAAGTGGGTCACTGACTGCATAAAAATACCACAGACAGGAATTTAACAGAAACATATTGACTAAAGGTAGAACAGACAGGAACTTGACATGAATTTGTAATAAAGTGTACCAAAAATATACCAAATGAAACCAGCTTCAATCTATTGATTGTAGAAATACTTGTACTGATTGTTTTCTGCAACTATAAAAGATATGAAATTCAGCATTGATTAAAAGAAAAACATGAAACTGGGCCAAGTGGACTCATGCTAGTGTTTACAAAAATTATTCATGTATTATTCATCACACTACGTTTTCTCATGTTTCAGATTATTATGTTGGACAACCATCTCTAGTAATTTAAAAGCCTTCCCTCCCCCCACAGCTCATTGCAAACTGAGATTACAAACTAACAGGATGAGTTAGCTCCGATCTAAACCCGTCACCTCCTATTCCATAATGCAGTGTTAGCACATTAATATTCAGCACATGGAAATAAAGATCCACAATCTTAGTTACAGCTGTTAATGGTATGTTAATTGTATTATTAAGGCTAAGAATATACAGATGCATGGCACCATTTGGTTCAGTACCTCGAGGATTTTATAAAGAGAGACTCGTCCCAGAAACAACATTCTAATTTGATTTGTTAAAGTTTCCTTTAAAGTTTTGTCTTTGTGTTACAGTACCTCTTTAAGGGGCTGTCAGCTTAAGTAGTTTTATTGGTAAACTCAAAGGAGTATAAAGAGAGAATCGTGGCCATTAACAGATCTAGGTAGTAGATGGTTGAAGGGATTGTGTGACCTGATTGCCTGCCCCTCTTCCATGGTTATGTCCGCGCCCGGGTGTCCTTGGAGAGGGAGCTGCGGGTCCACCGCTTGAGGCCGCCAGCTATGCCTGTCTCTTTATGGGGTATGTGGAACATTCCTTGTTCCAGTCCTACTCCGGCCCCCTTCCACAATTCTTTCTCCGGTACATCGATGATTACTTCGGTGCCGCTTCATGCTCTCGTCGGGACTTGGAAAAATTTATTAATTTTGCTTCCAATCTCCACCCCTCCATCATTTTCACGTGGTCCATCTATGACACTTCCCTTCCCTTCCTTGACCTCTCTGTCTCAATCTCTGGTGATAGACTGTCCACCAATATCCATTACAAACCCACCGACTCCCACAGCTATCTCGACTACAGCTCCTCACACCCCGCTTCCTGTAAGGACTCCATCCCATTCTCTCAGTTCCTTCGCCTCCGTCGCATCTGTTCCAATGAAGCTACCTTCAAAAACAGTTCCTCTGACGTGTCCTCCTTCTTCCTTAACCAAGGTTTTCCACCCACGGTCGTTGACAGGGCCCTCATCCGTGTCCGGCCCATCTCCCGCGCATCCGCCCTCACGCCTTCTCCTCCCTCCCAGAAACATGATAGGGTCCCCCTTGTCCTCACTTATCACCCCACCAGCCTCCGCATTCAAAGGATCATCCTCGGCCATTTCCGCCAACTCCAGCATGATGGCACCACCAAACACATCTTCCCTTCACCCCCACTATCGGCATTCCGTAGGGATCGCTCCCTCCGGGACACCCTGGTCCACTCCTCCATCACCCCCTACTCCTCAACCCCCTCCTATGGCACCACCCCATGCCCACGCAAAAGATGCAACACCTGCCCCTTCACTTCCTCTCTCCTCACCGTCCAAGGACCCAAACACTCCTTTCAAGTGAAGCAGCATTTCACTTGCATTTCCCCCAACTTAGTCTACTGCATTCATTGCTCCCAATGTGGTCTCCTCTACATTGGAGAGACCAAACGTAAACTGGACGACCGCTTTGCAGAACACCTGCGGTCTGTCCACAAGAATGACCCAAACCTCCCTGTCGCTTGCCATTTTAACACTCCACCCTGCTCTCTTGCCCACATGTCTGTCCTTGGCTTGCTGCATTGTTCCAGTGAAGCCCAACGCAAACTAGAGGAACAACACCTCATCTTCCGACTAGGCACTTTACAGCCATCCGGACTGAATATTGAATTCAACAACTTTAGGTCGTGAGCTCCCTCCCCCATCCCCACCCCCTTTCTGTTTCCCCCTTTTCTTTTTTTTCCAATAAATTATATAGATTTTCCTTTTCCCACCTATTTCCATTATATATTTTTTTACATCTTTTATGCTGTCCCCACCCCCACTAGAGCTATACCTTGAGTGCCCTACCATCCATTCTTAATTAGCACATTCGTTTAGATAATATCACCAACTTTAACTTTAACACCTATGTGTTCTTTTGTACTATTGTTGTTGACATCTTTTGATGATCTGCTTCTATCACTGCTTGTTTGTCCCTACAACCACACCCCCACTCCACCTCTCTCTCTCTCTCCGCCCCCCACACACACACCTTAAACCAGCTTATATTTCAACTCTTTCTTGGACTCGAACTCAAGTTCTGTCGAAGGGTCATGAGGACTCGAAACGTCAACTCTTTTCTTCTCCGCCGATGCTGCCAGACCTGCTGAGTTTTTCCAGGTAATTCTGTTTTTGCTCAGTTATTAATGCTTGCCCTCTAAACTGGAATTAAACTGCTGAGTTAAAAACCCACCTCAGAACATGAGCACAACAATCTAGGCTGGCATTTTAGCAGATTACTGAGGGAGTGCTGCACTGTTGGAGGAGCCATGTTTTTAGTTTGCTAGTAGACCATCCTCTGATACATAAGCGGTTGGGTTCAGGACTTGGGTTCTATAGTAGTAGTGTTACGATCCCAGTTTATGTTAATATTGGACAAGTCAGATCCCATAGTGAAACCTGGCTTGACAGATCCAAACTTTTTCTTAGAAACAGTGGAGGAAACTTACTGAACAAATTCAGAGGTCTGCTGATGAACTTTTAATATGAGGAATAAAATATTTATTAAAACAAGAAAAATAAACCATATTACACCAGAGAAAAATGTTGGCAAGATCTCAATACAAACACAAGAAGGCAACTCAATTTTCCAATATTCCTTTACCCAGCAATATCTTTACAGACACAAACCAATGAAGAGTTACCACTAGCTTGACACAAAGTCTCCTTGTTTGGGGCTGGCACATGTGCAAATGGTTTTCTTCTGCTGAATTCCTGAGCATTCACTTAATGCTTCTCATCCAACTTGTGTCTCTCCCCAAGACACCCAAAAATAACCACACTTTAAACTCACTGTTTCAGTAGCAACATCATTAAACTAATCACATTATTGAGTCCTATAACTGACTATTCAGTTAACTACTGTCCCTCTAGCCTTGTACTTTTCTCTTCTCAGAAAGCTGAAAAATCCCTGTCTTCACTCTCTGACACACATTGAACTCTTCTCTAACTTTCTCTGTATCTGTGTTGCTTGACCACTAGGCAACAGCCCAGATTTTTCTACTTTTTTCCCCAAAATCAGTAAACATCTAACCCCTTTTAAACCCAACTCTTTAACTTCAGGGGTTATAAAAACGCATTAAAAATATATATAAAAACAAACCCAAAAGATTGACCTTCCAGTCACAGGCCCAACCCCAGACTTCTAGGCACCAAGGCTCATAAACAACCAAAAATGAAACTGAAACCATTTTAGCTTTCCTAACACTCTCACACACACATGAGATATTCAATTTAAAAATTATACATTGTTTCTAACAGTAGCATACATCCGGATTGAAATTTAAGTATGCCACCACCTCGCCTCACACCCCACCCCCCAACTCAAAGGGGTTGATCATTTGTTTATTCGTTTATTTATTTCTCATTGTTTCAAAGGAATATAAACTGAGACTTGGGGCTGGAATGCATCATCACCCTCAGAAATATTATTTTGATTTGATAAGTTTCCGTTAAAGTTTTGGTTTTCATTACAACTTCATTGAATTGCCTCTTTTAAGAGGAGCTGATCATTCATTTAGCGTTATTTCTCCCATGAGTCAAGCGAGTATAAAGAGATACTTCCGGGAGACAGGATGTTGGAAAGGCAGGAAGCATACATATGTAATGTTGCATTCTGTAAATAAATCTAATGCTAAGTAAAAGATTGGCATTTGGTTTCCTACTTCGCCATCTGGCTTCAGAATGCATTAACAGCATCTTTTTCAAAACAAATTATGACTTGCTATGGATCTGTTTTCAAAAATTGCAAATGTAAATGTCTTGTTTATAGCTTATTGGAGTTGTAAAGATGAGGCACCTGACTGAGAGAGGCAAGAGGCCTGGCTATGATTCCCACTGTTCTCTAGAACTCAATGTATTGCTTTATTTGATATCTTAATTTGATGATGGTAATAAGTTAATCCATCCAAGGAATGCATACAAACAAGCAGAGAACTGCAAAACACTTGTGGTGAAATTAGTATCTTTATTGCAACAATCCTTCTTTAAATCCCCATCCCATGTCATATCATCCCTCTCATGCCATACACATTATATCCCCCATTCCACACTAAAGGCCTTGTGGCTTAGTTGGTTAGTGCTCCTGTCTCTCAGCTAAAAGTTCTAGGTTCAAGTCCCAATTCAGGACTTAATGACCACAGTAGGAGTGTCCACAACACAGTTCAACAAGTTGTTATTCAGTCTGAAAAATCCTTCAAACATTCCACACCATCCTCCAATGAGAAGAAAAAGGATAAGCACAACATTACACAGCTCCCAGAATATCCCAGGCCCATTCTCTCCTGCCACTGTCATTAAGAATGCCATAACTGAGTCTGGGGACCAGGGCCAGTGAGGGAAGCCAGGGAGCAGTGAGAGCTGCTGTTTCATCAACAGAAAAAAGTTGGCTGAGAATGTTCATAATAGGTGAGTTTCTGCAGTGCATCACCTGGAAACAAGTCATTCAATCTCACAATGCCTAACACCCACACGGAGAGTCACTCATCATGAGGGGTTTGGACAGTTAGTCTCTGAGTAACAGGAGTAGATGGTGATGTTTCCTGAGCGGTAGAAGGTATCTGGCTGAAGATTAAAGATCACCTCCGTCCACAGCTGAGTGCAAGGATTCTGATCTCCAGAGTGTAGGTTTTAAAAAAATGTTTTTGATGCACAAGAAATTATTGAAGGGTGTGTCGAGAAGCTACCAATGCTGGTGGCTGGTGTGAAGGATTCCATGCCCCATGTTTATTGGTTTCTAATATACAGTTCAGTCAGCCTCAGAATGAATGACAGAACTAGAGATGCCTACAGAGCAACTTCTCACAGAAGGACTGCACAATTAGTCTTTCTATTCTCTAAATGCTCCATCTGGTGCCATATGGTAGTATAGTAGTCATGTAACTGGACTGGTAGTCTTAAGGCCTGATCTACTAATCCAGAGACACAAATTCAAATCGCAGCTGGGCATTTTGTTTTGCAAATTTAATTGACTGAAAAGATCTGTATTGAAAGAAAATCAATAATGGTTATCATGAAACTATTTGATTGTTGTAAAAACGCATCTGATTCATTCATGTTCTTTAGACAAAGAAATCTGCTGTCCTTACCTGGTCTATTCACTGCCTGAAAGGGTGGTAGAGGCAGAAACCCTCATAACATTTAAAAAGTATTTGGATGTGCACTTGCGATGCCATGGCATACAAGGTTACTGGCCTAGTGCTGGAAGATGGGATTAGAATAATTAGGTACTTGTCTGACCAGTGCAGACTCAATGGGCCAAAGGGCCTCTATGACTCTATATGTGACTCTAGACCCGCAGTGGTTGACTGCCCACTGAAATGATCAGCAATTGGCCACTCAGTTGTTCAAAATGCTATAACAAATCACCTCATAGCAAGCGTATCATACAAGAATGCTCTGCTCCGGTTAAATAGCGTGTACGCCCCGGCTCAAAACAGCAAGCGGCTGGCGGTCCTTTAGCAGCTCCCACTGCTGCTGGCAGCTTCCAGGCCAGTCATTCTGGGCGGTGACTTCAGTGGCATCGGCGATGCGGCTGAACAATCTGGCAGGGCCAACAGCAGACTGGATGCCATGTCCAGATTCCTGATGGAAATAGTAAAGGAAGCCAAGCTGCACGACGTCTTCAGCAATCCAGCAGACAAAGATATACCTGGTTGCGGCCAGATGGGTCCATCTGTTCCAGAATAGTCTTCCTGTTTGTGTCCCGAGCATTCACAGTCAGATCCACCAGTGTCTCTGACCACTGCCTCCTACTGGCCAACTATCACTCACAGAAAGACCAGAGGTTTGGCAGGGGGACTTGGAAGCTGAACTACTTGCAACTGCTGACCCCAGAGAACATTGAGGAACTCATGAGGGATTGCAAAGGTTGGAGAACCATGAAACCCCTCTGAGTCCCTGACACACTGGTGGGAAGTGATCAAGGAGAACATCAAGAAGTTTTTTTATTCTCAAAGGCATCCAGAAGGCTAGAAAGGAACAGAGGGAAAGGTGCCAACTTCAGAAAAACATGCAGAACCTGCTCCAGCTGCAGCGATGGGGGTCAATGTCAAGGAGGAACTCCAAGAGGTAAAGAGCCAGCAAGCCTCACTCTTTGTCTTGGAGGCCTCCAAGATCATCTTCCAGTCCAGAGTAATCTCTGTGGAGCAGGATGAGACGTGTTCACGTTTCTTCTTCCAAAAGATACATAGAGAGCTCTGTGATCAGCAACCTGAAGGAAGAAGATGGATCAGTAATGTTTTGAGAATCAGAAAATCCTTTTATGCCGGATTGTATGACTTGAAGCCCGCAGACAGCACAGCCTCCCAGTCCTTTCTGTCCTCTATCATGGAATTCTTAGACAACAGTTCACGGGAGAGTCTGGACAAACTGCTAACTCCTGACGAACTGACTAAAGCCCTTGAGTCCTTCAAGAAGAATAAAACTCCCAGAAGCGACAGCTTACCATCTGAGTTGTATTTGGCTCTGTGGGGCTGGATCGGCCCAGATCTGCTAGAAGTGTACGAGAGTTTGCTTCTGGCCAGCAGTATGTCAGAATCCATGAGGAAAGGCATCATTACCCTTGTCTACAAGCAGAAGGGGGAAAAGGAGGAAATTAGAAATTGGTGACCTATCTCACTTTTGAATGAGGACTATCAGGTTCTGTCCAAGGTCATCGCCAGTGGGGTCAAGTCTGGAGTTGGTGATCCACCCTGACCAGACCTGCACTGTTCCCGGCAGGAAGATCTCTGACAGCCTCACGCTACTCAGGGATACGAATGCCTATGTACGAGACAGGGGTGTAGACACCTGCTTCATCAGATGGACCAGGAGAAGGTCTTTGACAGAGTTTCGCACACCTACACGTACTCTCCAAATTGGAGTTTGGGATCCAACTGCTCCACACAAAGATCTGTAGTGCAGTTTCAATCAATGGGTGGGAATCATAAAACTTTCCAATTAAATCTGGAGTTGGACAGGGCTGCTCTCTCTCCCCTGTCCTGTTTGCGTGTTTGCTGAGTCCATCAGGCAGGATCCAGGCGTAAGAGGAGTGACAATCCCAGGCAGTGGAGACACTCAGGTCAAAGCATCCCTGCACATGGACAATGTCACCGTCTTCTGCTCAGATCCGCTGTCGGTGTGCAGACTGATCAACATCTGCGACCAGTTCGAACTGACCTCAGGAGCCGTGGCAACAGCGAGGCCATGTTCTTTGGGAACTAGGCTGACCGATCCTTTGCCCCTCCACCATCAGGTCAGACTGCCTGAGAGTGCTGGGGATGTGGTTTGGAGGGACCAGGACATGCGATAGAAACTGGAAGGAGCGAGTGGCTATGGTGAAAAGAAAACTGAGCATGTGGGGGTAACGCTCCCTCTCCATTGCGGATAAGAACCTTGTCATCAGGTGTGAGGCACTTTCGGTGTTGCTGTATGTGGCGCAGGTCTGGCCCATTCCTCACTCCTGCGCAGTGGCGATCAACCAAGCCATCTTTTGCTTTATCTGGAGAGTGAAAATAGATCGTGTTCGCAGGAGCAAATTGTACAAACCTTTGGATAAAGGGGGAAAAAAACTTACCCAACATTGCCCTCATCCTGATGGCCACCTTTTGTGTGTGGTTGCATCAAGCTGTGCATAGACTCTAGGTATGCAAAAACCAAGCGTCCCTAGGTGCTGCGGTTCTACCTGTCCCTGGTGTTACGAAGGATGGGTCTGGCCACGCTGCCACGGAACACTCCAAGTAGTTGGACCGTGCCGTACCACCTGTCCCTCGTGGAAAAATTTATGCAGGGAAATACTTTTGACCACAAGTCCATCGGCAGTGGTCGGCACGTAACATCCTAGAGGTCCTGCTGGAAAAGGAGATGGTGGATCCTGTCAGATGGTTTCCCAAGCAGACTGTCAAAGTCATTTGGCAGAATGCCTCATCACCAGAACTTTGCAACAAGCACCAAGACATAGCTTGGCTGGTGGTGAGAAAGGCCCTCCCCGTCAGATCCTTCCTATACCCCAGGAGTCTCACCCCTCCACATGTCGCCCTTGAGTTGACTGTCGTGGGGAAGAGACCGTTGTTCCCCTCCTTGTGAAATGTACCTTTGCAAAGAAGGTCTGGAGAGGGATACAGTGGTTTTTGTTGAGGTCCATCACGTGTGGCTCCGTGACACAGGACTCTCCCATGGGGACACACCGAGACAAAAATTAACTGCAGCTGGAGGATCATCAACTCTGTGAAAGACGTTCTTTGGTCTGCCTGTTGGTCTTCCAGTGCAAAGAGTTATCCCCAACCAAGTGTTGCAGACTGGCACATTCCAAGGTCCAGGACTATGTGCTAAGGGATGCGCTAAAGCTTGGGGCAACTGCCGTAAAGGCGTAATGGGGAAAGGTCACTGTCTAAGAGCTTTCAGCCATAGTGTGCTAAGGGACTGGAAATTCTATAGACCCATCAGGTTGTAAGACTCACATTGAATGTATGCAGCGAATACTGCATGTATCACAATTGTATTGAAGCACCTCAGAGTGCAACATGATCTATGTAGATAACTTAAATACCATTGCACTCTCTCACGATAATGACCTGGTTGAAATGATTAATGTTGCACTTTTTGTGAAGGCTATCTTGAAATGTTTTGTAATGTTTTTTTTACATATTTTATGAATAAAGTATATTTTTCCAAAAAAAAACAAATCACTGTAGGGGTAGCTTCACCACAAGAAGGCTGCTCACCACTTAATGTCGGCCTTGGCAGTAATGCTCATATGCCATTAGAAATAAGCAAAAATAAGCATTGGACTGCAATAGCACCTCCTCCTCAGGCAGGTATGATATTGAGGGGAGGCTCAGGAGTGTCATTGGTGAAATGGGAGTCTACCTGCTCAGGGATCAGTGAGCATGGCCCAAAAACGCAGCAACAAGGGGCAGGTGTGGACTGGCAATGGCTGATTCTCCCAATGACACTCCGTCTACAGCAGTCAGACAGCCTTTTTTTCACCCCACAGGTTCTTTGAGATGGAAATTTCTTACCTTTCAAAACATGAATTAAAGGCTTGATTTAAAAATCTGATGCAAAACTAGTCAAATGTGTGGGTCCTCTGTTAAGCTTTGATCACCTCCTAGATCTGTAAACTTGAGTTCATCCAAGTCACTGCTCATCTCCTAACTCACGCCAAGTCCCGTTCACCCACCACCCCTGTACTCTCTGACCTACACTGGCTCCTGGTCCGGCAATACCTCCATTTTGAAATTCTCATCCTCGTTTTCAAATTCCTCCATGTCCTTGCCCCTCCCCATCTGCGTAATCTCCTCTAGTGCTCTAAACCTCCAAGATCTCTGCGCTCTTCCAAATCTGACCACCGGCACTTCAGCAATTTTCTTTGCTCCATCACTGGCAGCCATGCCTTCAGTTGTCTAGGCTCTAAGCTCTCAAATTCCTTCACTAAACATAGAGATAGCTCTTTCTCCTTTTTTAAAAACTCTCCTTACCTCTTTGACCAAGCTTTGTAACCTGTCCCAAATTTTGTTTGATAATGCTTGTGTGAAGTGATAATTTTAATGCTATGTTAAAGGCACTATAGAAATGCAAGTTCTTGTTGTTTAACTTTTATATTCAACGTAACCATGACATAAAGTTGAGTGGAATGCGCACACAATTGATGTACCTAACATTATTTGTTAAGATGACCAAATAGTGTAGGAGGTAACTTGTCACAGTTATTGGTAGACAATTTACCCACTGCAAAGCAAAATTTCTTACAAGGACAAATCTAAGCCTAAACCACACGTTGGATTTGCTTCACTCTAATTAATATTTAATTTATTATGAAAACTAAAGATAGATAAATCTGGACAGATCAGGCTTAGACAAAGTTCAGTTTCAGAACTGCACAAAGTCTGTTGAGGGAGGAATAAAATACAAGGATGTGCTGACAAAGTTACAGATTAGCACTTCACCCCTCCCCTTCTGCACTGAGCAGTATGTCCGACATTCCTCCCTCCCCCTAAACAATTCTCCCTTGTAATCGTTACTGTTCTTCATAATTCAGAGCAGTCATTATCTGGCAGGATGCCTTTGATGCACCCTATTTCAGCATCAAGATTGCATGGTGAGCAAACAGCCCATGCCCTATTTGGAAGGTTGCCAATAAGACCTATCTTATAGCATGTGGAACTGTAAGAATCCACGCACTATAAAATCCGTCTTATCAGCAACCTTGTAAATAGAGCCCGAGTCATTTGTTCACCATACAGGCCTGATGTTGAAATAGAGTGCATCAAAGGCATCTTGCTGGATAATGGTTGCCCTGATCAGATCATTTTGCTCTATATTTCACACAAACACATGAACAGGCCCAAGGCCATCACTTTCAGCCCTGAAAAGTGCCCAGTCTACCTCAGATTACCCTGAAAGGGCAAGGTATCTCAAAAATTTGAGCAACAGGTGCAGCGGGCTGTTTCACACTGCTACTATGCAGTAACAACATGAGTGATAATCACCACTAATAGGGCATTGCCATCAAGCCAAAAAGGCATCCTGCTTATCACACAAATTAGTAATGTGGTATATGAATTTCGGTGCCAGTGTGACGCTAGATATGTAGACCTAAAGATTGGCGAATTGTATCAAACAGCATGTCTGAGCTGCAGTATGCAACGGGTAAAGTACAGACTTGCAAAATTCAAAACACAATGTCCAACATTAGATATGATTCCACAATTGGACAACATTTGCTAAATAATTCTCAGTTTGCTAAGAATTACGCTGACAACCAATTTAAGATTATCAGTTGGGCTCGCAGTGTGGCATATTTGCGTGTACTGGAAGTTACATATATTAATACACAGGGCTCTGTTCTTTGCAGACACAAAGAACGTGTACACCCATTGCACCAATTTCAGTTAAACAAAATAAGTGACAGCCATTTGCTGACTCATTCCTCAGGGCAATGCCTTGACCAATCAGGATCAAGCTGCCTGGTTTAAATTTCAAACAATGCTTGGCAGTTAACTAGTCATCATCAATTTGGTGCATTCTGCATAGCAATGCCTGTACCAGAGTCCATTTGCCAACCAATCAGCACTCTCTTCCCATACAGTATAAATTGTTGTTTTCACGTTTTATTGATATTCTTGCGAAGTGTCCTGATGGGTGCAAGTCAAAAAGCTTTGACATGTCTTTTTTTTTCAGCAATACTCAAGGTCTGTACTACCAAATGACCATTTATTCTATTAATATTCTATTCTGTAATCTTATAACTAATATTCTATTATATAACATTAATAATTATCCAGTAGTCTAAAAACATTTGAACTTTGATAGTGGTAGTGTTAGGTTGACCATGAATGCAATCAATTACCCTCTGTAATTTGAAAATGCCTATTTACAGAGTCCTGTAAGCCTCTCCTGTTATTGCTGAAACTGAATGCTGAATTTGACAGGCCACTTTTTGCAGTCAACAAATGTCACCAGTTGTCCATTATGCATGTATTTCAGAAGGAATGAGGTTCTACACTTCTGAAAGTTAATTTTCGGTTTCAGTAATGTTATTCAACAATAATTAAGACTTATCATGCTGATAAAAGGGTACTTACACTAGAATGGACAAGTTCAAACTTTCTGTGGAGTGTTTAATTTGAATATGTCAAGATTGTACAACAACTTAACACCATATCAGACAGTGAGATATCATTATTCTGCAGCTTTGGGAGAGCAGGTTATCTCAGGCAGCGTCTTGCTGAATTATGCATTTAACCACTATAGTGCAATCACTGGAAGTTGACATCTAATTTACACATAAATAGCAATTGTTTAGCCTTACCATAATTTCTACCACAAAATCCAGCCGATTGTATCCACCAGTCTGACGTCTCAGAGCTGGGTAACTGTTGCAGTAATCCACAAATTGAGTGATCCCAGCAAAATGCCATACCATTCTCTGTGACAAAAATGTTGAGTGTACGTTTACTGCTGCTGGCAACAAGCTGATATTAATTTTTTCTGATTTATTCGTCTGTGGATTTCTTGATGAGGCACATGTTCCTCACAAAATTTTCTTCAGCTTGGTCAGATATG
Organism: Carcharodon carcharias; assembly: GCF_017639515.1. Taxonomy (NCBI): domain Eukaryota; kingdom Metazoa; phylum Chordata; class Chondrichthyes; order Lamniformes; family Lamnidae; genus Carcharodon; species Carcharodon carcharias. The sequence continues at coordinate 72,435,080 of NC_054474.1, read as the reverse complement.
TCTGTCACCTTCCAAATGTGTATTGCCTTTGTGAGCATTGTATCCTGATGGTCCTTGTTATTATCCAGAAAGCCACATGGTGAAGGATAGAACTGGAGCCAAAGCTTTCACTCACTCTTGTAAATATTTATTTGTAGAGATGCACATTACAAGCATCACCTCACCCAACAAGCACAATTTCAATCTGCTCCTTTTTATAGGGGCACAAATGTAAAAACAGTCAAGACAAAAGATTGTAAATGAAAGAGGGGTGGTCTGATATGGCTGTCAAATTTCTTGTTAGGTCGTGCATTGGAAAGTAATCCTAATAACTATCTTCTGGAAACATTATATTGATATAATTCAGTGAGAGTGACTTAAAATGAATATCTTCAAAGTTTAATATCTCAATATTGCAACCTGACTTTGGTTCATTGGCCACCCTCAAGCTAACCTTAATCAACTCATCACATCTGACCTTTCACCTCAGGGAATCATAAGAAACATTCCTACCAGTTCACAGAGCAACTGAAACATCATTGTGGAATAGTGGGCTCCTGAACACAACTTCGTCAGCCAACATACTGGCAGAACACTGTAGCAAATAACCACAACATATCTCTGTAATAGAGGCCTGAATTTTTCGGTCGTCAGGCATGCACGATCGGCTAGCCCGAGAGCGGACAGGAAATGGGCCACCAGCCGCAATCGGCCTCCAACAAGATAGGCTAATGCACCCATGCTACTGCACAGGCCAGAACAACTGGGTCATTTTTTACAATTCCTTTTTACTGCTCTACACTCTCTGCCGCACAACCTTAATACCACAATTATAGTGGGCTACAAGAGAGGCAGAGGTAAATTAAGATATTCTGTAATATGGTAGGTCTGTGCATTATAAATTAGTTTGGGCCCAAGAGGAAATTTTGAGAGTGTAGGGAAAATACTCTACTATTAATACACCAAATTATTACACTCACAGTAATTTCATCCAGCAAGTAACTAATAAAGATCATAGATCATGTTTTTACCCATGAAGCTATTTAGTTATTATTTCTAACATTCCAGTGAATCCCTAAAGAAAAATTAAAATGTGAGGTATTTAATTGCATGTTAAAGCTTGGGCAGTAAGTGTCAGTAATTACTTTACTTGCAGTGACAACATTTCTTAATGGTGGTAGATGAGGTAGTTTTATTGTATGTTATTCATAGCTGATAGCTGTCATTTGTCTAAATAAGCATGGAAAGGTGTTAAAAAATGCAGTTTGATACAGGCACCATAAATTATTTGTTTAATCTTCAGTTTACACTGAAGGTGTTGGATGTAAAAACAGTCAAGGGACAAGAGGATAGCTAACGTTGTAAATGAAAGAGGGGTGGTCTGACATGGCTGTCAAATTTCTTGTTAGGTTGTGCATTGGAAAGTAATCCTAATAACTCCCCCTGACAGAAATAAATCCCTACTGGAAATATTACACTGGTATAATTCAGTGAGAGTGGCTTAAAATTAATGTTGAGTAGTTGACAATGAAAATCTTCAAAGTTTAATATCTCAATATTGCAACCTGACTTTGGTTCATTGGCCACCCTCAGGCTAACCTTAATCTAACTCATCACATCTGACCTTTCACCTCAGGGAATCAGCAAGAAGCATTCCTAACAGTTCACAGAGCAACTGAAACATTGTTGTGGAATAGTGGGCTCCTGAACACAACCTTGTCAGCCAACATATCGGCAGAACACTGTAGCAAATAACCACAACATATCTCTGTAACAGAGGCCTGAATTTTTTGGTCGTCGGGCACGCGTGATCGGCTGGCCCGAGAGCGGACGAGAAATGAGCCACCAGCCGTGATCAGCCCCAGGCCGCGATTTCACGCCAATTAACGGCCAGCCAGTGTGAAACACGCGCTGAAATGCTCAGTGATGCCAGAATGGGGGCAGGCACTGACGTAACCGAGAGTATGAATGAGCGCTTCAAAAGAGCTCCCTGAAAGCAGACAGCTGCCCCAGAGAACTACAGGCTTCCATAGGCTAAAGGACATAATAAAATGCTGCAAAATATGTCAATATAGCACAATCAAGCACCTGAAAGTATACCTCATTAAAAAAAATCAGTCCCCAGATACCTCATTTTATTTTATTTCCCCACGGAGATTTCATCCCGCCCTGGATCGAGGTTTGAGCAAAAATGTGAATGCCGCCTGTCACTTTTTTCCTCCAGATTTTCCCTTTGTCTCCAGCACTTTGATAAAAAAAACTCTTATCTGAGTGGTACCCACATTTAGAGTGATTTTCGTGTGCAATTCCCCAACCCGTTTCCACTTCTCCCAGGTTATGTATTAATGTAAGGTTTGACCCTCCAGCATTTATTTATTCTCATTTGGGTCACACACACAATAGTTTAAACAAGTCATCAGAACCAGATGTGAGTGAAGATGTGAGATGTGAGGCATAGATGACTAAAGTTAATTAACTGTCCATTGGCAATATTTTAAAAAGTTGACCAAAGGGAGTGCAGAAATCACAACCAAGGTCGGAGTCTCCAAGAACAATCACATGATCCTGATAGGCAGTAGAAAAGGCTGTAACTTCAATTACTACATTTCCTCCCCTTTTAGTTTTTTTACAATTTCTATTTACAGGGAAATATCTGAACAACCCACAACACATACATATATACAACTCAGGTAATTAAAGATTAAGTCTCTGAGGTGGTTTCCTTACTCAGTTAGAGCAGCGTAGCCTTACCACTTGAGGTTCTTCCACTGGATCGACATGATCAGGAACTGCAGCACCAGATACAATCATTGGAAAGTGGCAGTTCAGGGTTTGGCAACTCTACCGAGACATCAGGCATGTCTATTGTAGGTCGATCTGTCACCTCAGGGATTAATGGTTTGACATTAATCACAGGTGGAATAGCTGGTTGATGGAGTGTCTCCCTATTCCTAAGATTATCCACATGTTTTCGAACAATTTGGTCTTCCACTTCCACCTGGAAGGACAAGGGACCAGTTTCTGAGACAAGTGTACCAAGAACCCAATAAGGTCCACTTCCAAAATTCCACACAAAAACTGTGTCTCCGACAGTAAATCTTCGAGCTTTGCTACGAACATCATGATTCAATTTTTGATTATCCTGTGTTGGGGGATTTCTCAATTACACTTCTTGGGGTCTATTAATTTGCTGAGGGCTTCCTGTTGAATTAGTGTGGCCTAGAGAAAACAAGAGAAAGCCATGAGACCCCAGCTGGAGGCAAAGACACAGTTGATTTTATTATCGTTGCAACGAGAGATGTGGGCTACACCAGAGTCACATCTAATGAATACAAGCATGTATCCAGTTTTTATAGTAAGATAGTTTCATTCATTGCTATGGCTAACAATAAGCAGAGATTGTAAACAATACACGGAGATTGCTTCCCATTTCATATTAACGATTGTACACAGTCATGTTCATGTTACAATGCAGCCGGTGGTAAACTCTGATAAGTATTGATAGCTTGTTAACGATCGGAAGTGAACTCCAATGAATATTGATAGTCTACTATTGTCTACTTACAGACATCCATCTCTCTTTAACTGCCCCCCCGTAACAAGGTTATGGGTGTTCACAATGCCCAAGCGATTCCAATTATTTTAAACACATAAAATACACATACAGCCCACATCAGCGTCTGTCCCTATCTTACACAGATTTACATTATTAACTAGCTCAGCCTATTGTTCTCAACTGAACCAGGTTGGCTCACAAGCAGCAGGGGTCCGAGCACTGGCACCAAGGCGTTGTCCCTACATACCTTTTCATCGAGCTAATGTCAGGGGGAACAACCACACAGTCAAGGAACCATGTTCCCTGACTGAAAATTCCCCACAACACCTGATCCTTCTCTACATTCCCCTCTAAGTTTGGAAATGCCTGACTTAACTTTGTATGTAGGTGGTGTTTCAATAATTCAGATGGAGTTGAGTCAGTAGTTGAATGAGGCATTGTACAATAATTGAAAAGAAAGCAGGAAAGTTGAGATTCTAGAGTATCTTTGGATAACCTCTTCATTCCAGATTTGAAAGTATGCCCAACTCCTTCAGCTAAACCATTTGATGTGGGATGATATGGTGCAGTTTTAATATGTCTGATTCCATTTAAATTCATGAATCTCTGAAACTCTGTACTGGTTGTCACCAAAGTATGATAATTTTCATAATATTACTGTGATTTATTGTAGAAGTAGGTTAATAGTGGGGTTTGGATAGTTTCTGTGCTTGTGGGGGGGAGGGGTTGGAAATTAATTGAATTGGAGACAGCTGGTCTGGAGGCTTTGACTCATCAAAAGAAGCTAAGTGTGAGATGTTAAATAATTAAACATGGCTGAAGTTTTGGAATGTGAGATGGGGAGAATTTGCATTTTTAGATAAATCAGGGTAGTTTGAATTTCAAGGAGATGGTAGGATATTACACCCAGCCAGAGAAGCTAGGCCTAGCAGTGTGTTTATTTTTTCCAAAGGCTACAGATAATATTAGCACCATAAAATGATTTATATTATAAGAAAGGCAAAGTTCCAAAGACATATGGGAACAATGGGATTACATCAAAAGGGAGAAACATGTATACGGGAGATTGAAGCTGTGTGTCAGGGAAGGCATTGTAAGATCTACCAGAAGTGTAAAAAAACCTCCAGTATTTGTGCATTAAGCTGCTGTCTACAGAAACTGAAGCTAGGAAAAGCCACTTCGAATTCTCCTGTCCAGGGTATTATGTTTGACTTGTCTGGATCTGTTTAAATCTATTTTTTTACTGTTACTTTAACGGGTGTGTAATGGAAGTCAGATTAATCAGGGGTTTTAGGAGTTATTATAATAGTAATTTGTAGACCTATGTATGTGCTTGAAATCTTTTCTTTTGTTAATAAATGCTTAATTTAGTTTTCTAAAAAAATCTCTGAAGTCTTAGTGGACTTACTACTTCTGAATTCAGGGCACATATCTTGAAATAAAATACAAATTGCAAAACCATTGTGACCGCATGATCAAGTTTCCTTCTTGGATTTGATCCGCCTGGCACACATTATCTGCTGTATCATAACACTGGTAAAGACTGTACCATTATCCAAAACTATGACTTCCAGTAGGCCTTGTATACTAAAGCATTGACACAGATTTTCAATAGTTGGGCTTGATGTCGGTGAACTTGTTTCGTACACATGCATCCATTTAGAATGCGCATCTACAATCAATAAAAACATGGTACCAAAAAATGGTCCTACATAATCAATATGTAATCTAACCCATGGTCAACCAGGCCATTCCCGTGGATGCGGTGGAGCTGATACAGGCAACTTCTTTTGTTGCTGACAATGAAGGGAGTGTTTGATCATGCTTTCAATGTCACTGTCAATGTCTGGCCACCAGTCACAGCTTCATGCAAGCATTTTCATTTTCAATATGCCTGGATGTGCACTGTGGAGCTCTGGGAAGAGTGGTTCTCTTCCTTGTGAAGAGACGACAACTCTTGGTCCCCACAACAAGATTCCATCTGAACAACTTAACTCCATTTTTTGAGCATGGAAGGGTCTCATCTCTTCAGACACTGGTAAATTTGACCACCCTTGCAAAACAAGGTCTCTGACTTTCGACAAAATTGGATCCCTGTTTGTCCAATTCCTAATTTGCTTTGCACACACAGGAAAAGAATCCATGAAATTCAATACAACCACAACTTCTTGTGGCACTGGAGCATGTACAATGCTATCAGGTAACAAGAGGTGACCAAGTGCATCCACATTTGCAAAATGTAAGCCAGGACAGTGCATAAAGGTATACTCATACACAGGTAAAATCAAAGCCCAACATTGAATTTTTGCTGATGCAATTGGTGAAATGGCTTTATACTCATGAATAAACCCATTAATGGTTTATAGGCTGACACAATGGTGAAATGTGATTGGTGGAATTTCTTCATTCCAAATACCACTGATAAACCTTCTTTTTCTAGCTGGGAATAACCCTTCTCGGCTGTGGAGGGGGTTTGGGAGACATAGCGAATGGGCCTTTCTAATCCATCTTCCATCCGATGCAATAACACAGCTCCCACACCATAAGGAGACACGTCACACGTTAATACCAATTCTTTCGATGGGTTATAGTGTACCAATAAACAGGATGAATGTAATAGCTTCGTAACTTTCACAAAGGCTTCTTCCTGTTGTGAATTCCATGACCAATGATGATTCTTTTTAAACAACAAATGTAATAGTGCTAATACAGTTGACAAGTTTGGCAAGAAACAGCTATAATAGTTGATCATGCCTAGCAAAGGCTTTAGTTCGGTTTCACTGGATGGAGGGGGCACATCTTTGATTGCCCTAACTTTCTCTTCTACCAGATGCAAACCCATGGCATCCACCCTGTGGCTGAGAATCTACATATATTTTTGCTTGCAAGCCTTTTAACTTCCCTGATTCGTCATGAAATGTACCGTTGTATTTCCTTAGCAGGACAGGAACTCCTCCTGTTCTCAAGTTTAACACTTTAGACCAGTTGAGCTTGATTTTTTTGTAACCAGTCTCAGCCCAGAAGATTAGGTCTTTCACATGTCACTATGATCACTTGGAAGCTGGATTATTTGTTGCCTATATGGCACTGGTACTGTGGCGATGCCCTTTACCTGTATGGATTCTCCAGTGTATGTCTTCAATTGAGCAGTTGTCCGCTCCAGATTCAGTGGCTGGGTACCCTCATGTGCTTTCCCACCACTCCATTATTAGTGGCTTCCCATTCACTTGGGTTGTGACTGTAATTGGTTCAGTTTTTACACTGTAATGTTGTACAAGAAACAAATGTCAGTAGTGGCAACTTCAGGTTCTTTTGTATTATTCAATTCAATCATGTTGGTTTGCTTCTTTATATGCTGTTTCGATTCCGCCCTGCATTGCTTTATTATGTGACCTTTCTTCTGGCAGTAATGGCATTCTGCCTCCTTGAATCTACAGGTGCCCGGTACATGGTCACCCCCACATCTATAACAGATTAACCTTAGAGTCACTGTTGAAGTGTTTCTACTAGGTCTTTTCATTTTTCTAACAGCAGACATTGCCTCTCGCTTCGCTGCTGTGTCTCTGGTTTTCACACCACACCTAGCGTAGGTTCCTGCCCCACATGAAGAACAGCGCCATATTGTACGTGTTACAAAGCCTGCGAGTCTCCCGCAGTAGTTTCCATGACTGGTGCTATTTCCATGGCACGCTTCAAATCGATGTTGACCTCTTAGAGTAAACAGCACTGAATGGCGTCGTCATGAACTCCACAAACTAATCGGTCCCACAGCATATCATTGAGTGCGTCCCCGAAGTCGCAGTGCTCAGTCAACTGCATCAACTTCACTATATAGGTTGCGATGGACTCTCCCGGGCTCCTTACTCTGGAATTAAACTTAAACCTCTGCATTATTACAGATGGCATCAGCTGGAAATGTGTTTTCACAAGGTCTAATAATCCATTAAAGGACTTAGAACTAGGCACATTCTGGGCTGTCAGACTGCAGATGAGATTGTATGTCTTGCTACCACATACACTCAAAAGAATTGCTTTCTGCTTTTCCTCCACGGCAATTTCATTTGTTACAAAATAAAAACCAAGGCGCTCTATATACTGACTCCAGTTTTCCATAGTTGCATCATAAGGATCAATTCTGCCGAAGAGCAGCATGACTGGTGAGTAGTCTTTTCTTTTTTCTTAAGGTTTAACGTACTCACGTAACAAAGCAAGGTGTGTCTTTGGAGCTTTTTCAGCCTCGTCACCAAATGCAATAACTTGACGTACCAAACAGGTTTCAACCAGAAACAGATAACTTTATTACAGAGAGCTTTTCAGATGCTACATGCTTGAACCAGGTCCTCAACAAGAAGCCCCACCCCAGATTACCTGCACTAAGGGATCATTGGTCAGAGCCTCCAAGAACAATCAGGTGACCCCTGATAGGCAGTAAGAAAGGTTATACCTTCAATTACTACAACACCATCTGGCAGTGCATTTGAGGTCCTAACTACTCACCTTATTTTTCCCACACATGAATATATAGTTTTATACTGAATGAGTTGGGCAGAAACTTCTTTTGGAAAAATGCTGCCTTTTAGTGATCTGATCATTTAAGCCTGAAACCATTTCTGCCTCAATTTTTCTACCATGTGTAGTAACAGCTGCCTAGGAGTAGATCTGCAGCACATCATGTGTCAGCTGTGGCTCAGTCGGGAGCACTCTCTCCTCTGAGTAAAAAGATTGAGGGTTCCATTCCCACTCCAAAGCTTTGAGCATTTAGGATTACACATCAGTCCAATGCTGATGAAGTGCTGCACTGTCGGAGGTGCTATCTTTCGATCAGATGTTAAACCAAAGCCCTCAGGGACACTTCAGTTTAATAGTATTTTATTGCCCATAAAATCATTTTAGGATGTCCTGCGGTTATGAAAGGCGCTGTAAGTGCAGGTCTTTTTTCTCTTTCATGTTTCAATTTATCAAAAACACAGCATAGTCAGATTTGTGCAGCTATACTAATATTGGTGATAGGTCGAGCCATCCAATCAAATACTAGCTGAACTTAATCATGTCCCTCCACCTTTGCTCCAATTGTCTTTGGACATTTAGAGAACTTGGACGTTCAGTGAACTTGCATTTATGTAACACTCAGGACATCCCTTAGCACTTCACAGCCAAGCTCAAGCACTGATGTAATGCAGCCAAACATTCTTGAACCAAAGGAAACACAATGGGCACTGTCCCATATGGGAGTGGGCAGTCCTCCAACAGTCAGCCTAAGCAGCCAATCGTCATGCCCAGGTCTAGACAGCAAGCTACCTGATCATAAGAGGCATTTCTTCTGATCCTTATCCTGTATTCATCAGATGTCCAGTTCCCACAGGAGTCACTCAATAACTACAGCAGTAGGAATCTTTGCTGATCTTTGCACTCCCTAGTCTGGGTTCACCAAGTCTATTTTAGTGCCCCTACTGTTGCCTGTCTTTGATCATTTAGGGGAGTACAAATCTGCTTTCACCCTGCCACCAATCCTCCAAAAGAACCCAGATGTTTAGACAATTGGAGTTTTCAAGACTTAGGTGGATTTTTGTGAGGTATCAAGGAATGTGGAACAAAGACAGGAAAACAGAGTTGAGGCACAGATTTTCCATAATCTAATTGACCGGCAGAGCAGGGCCAGAGGGACCAAACGGCCTACTCCTGTTGCTAATGCTCCTAACACATCAGCGATCTCGGAAATGACATTTTCCGGCCCGTGTGACTTGCCTATGAACCTAGAGATTTCTGATAAGCTGATTTAATGGTGCATTATTCCATGAAGTTCAATACAAGAGAGCACACATTCATTCGGTATCAAGGAATTTAAAACGTTCATGCATTAAACAGATTCTCCAAATAAATGTTCATGGGAAAAAGTAATTACTGACCAATTAAGTGAGATGATGCCCTTTCCATGGCATATAAAAAATATTTCACAGAAATAACAAAATCGCATATGGTATAATATGTAATAAATCCGTGAAATTACTTTGAAACTCTCAAGAAGATAATAAATACTTCAGGGCCCATCATTGCCCTGTAATTTCCACTCTGGGCCTGAAAGATGATCCCTACTATATTCTCTTGTGAAACACATGACAGCGTCACTCCAATTGCTACATTCTAAACAAATTTCTCTCTACAGTTCAGCAATAAAGTTAAAACATGTGGAGGTCCAGCAGTTAACTTCAATTCTGTTAACCCACACAAAATCCTTTACATTTCACACTGCCTTGAGTCTCTCAGATGACACAAAATCAGTTTTTTTCAGGATAAAACAAAATAAAGTTGCATACATCAACAAAGCTATTAGGCAAATGTGACTAGCACAAGAACTAATTTACTGTTCATATAACAATAATATTTAACAACTTGCATTTATATAGTATATTTAATACAATGTTTTAAGGCACTTCCTAGCAGCGTTAGTGTAGAAATATGCTGCGCAAGGCTTCTTAGTCAAACAAAACTATCTTTCTTTACACGAGAGCTTCCATGGCTGCTTGTATCCAGCCAGCCCCTCATACAGCCACTTTTTCCTAGGAAACCCCTCCTTAGAACACATTGGTTGAACAAATTATGTGACCCCCTACTCAGTTGAACTGATCTTAAAGTGACAGTCATGACAGTTAGCACATAAAATTTGAGACAGAACCACTTGAGGAATTAGGACAGCTGACCAAAAGCTTTGTCAAAAAGGTTAAGGAAGAAAAGAGCGGTAAAGAGCTGGAGAGGTTTAGAGAGGGAATTCAGAGCTTGGGGCCAAGCAACTGAAGGCATGGTAATCAATGGCGGAGTTTAAGATTGGAGTTGTTCAAGAAGCCAGATTTGGAAAGTCATTTGCTCTCCTAGCCTTTCTTACAACCATTTAATATTGTGCCATGCGGAATATTCCTCTTAATAGTATGAGGATCCATCTCCTGCTGGATTCCTCAGTCTGAGCTGTGTTTAGAAAGCCCAGGAAGAACTCAAGAAAACAAAAATTTCCTAGAAGGACATGGGCAGTAGATACATGAAGACACCATCACCTCCAAGATTCCCTCTAAGTCACATGTCATCCTGACTTGGAAATATATCACCATCCCTTCATCATTGCTCTGCCAAAATCCTGGATCTTCCTATGTAACATCACTGTGGGAATATCTTCACCATACACGCTGCAATGGTTCAAGAAGGCCACTCACCACAACTTGTCAAAGGCAAGTAGGGATGGGCAATAAATGCTGGCCTTGTCAGCAACACCCAAATGCACAAATGAATATAACAAAAATTCTTTGAAGATAACGTTTGATGAAAGCAACATTACATGACAATAGCACACATTCTCTTAATTTTTCTAAGTTTAGATCAAAACAATATAAAGGCAGCCACATGCAACGAATCAGAAGACAAACAAATATGGCCTTGATTTCCCAATCAGTATTACTTTAAAAAGGGTAAGATAACAAGTCATGAACAGGAGAGAGAGATATCCTCTCCCAGTCTGTCCATAAGCAGAGATGTTTTTGGATTATTTTCCGAGTAGGCTGTGGCATGTTTTCCCAAACTCTTAGTTTGTGTGGTCTAATTTTATAAGTAACACACAGCAATCTCTCTTTATGATTAACTCAGAAGGCTAGTTTATTTCACATTCAAACCTGGGGATGGGAGGGATGTTTGGAACTTCTCACACACACATATACAATAAGGGGAAGGAAAAGAGAGAGTTTTTACAACTATGGATAATGACAGTTAAAAAAAAACATAGAAATGGATGTTAGTTCACATGATTTCCAGAATCCAGAAAGTCAAGGTCCAGAGGGTGTTTCCTTCATGACAGTGTTTAGTTCAGATGAGTTCCTGGTTGGAGACAGCTGCACGAAAGTCCTTGAAAACAAATGAGGATGCTTTTAAAATAAAGCAGGCTTCAAGGAGCTGAGAGATGGTGGCCAGCTGCCTGGTCAGCTGGAAGACCTGCTGCTGTTCTTTTCAGACTGGAAGTAATCAGTAGACCAATCTGTGAGGCTAGAAATGTAATATTAAAACTGTCCAAGAGGTGAGAAGCATGGGTCATGTGATGTGGCTCATTAGTGAGATAATTGCAGCTTCACAATCAATTTCTGTGCTTCTGGCTAAAATCCATCATTTCCCTTGGAATGGTGGCTGTTAACACCTCTTCAGGTATGGAGTTTCAATGTGTCTGTCTTTGTTTTCATCCCAGCTGCGGAGCCAATTCATCTGTTAGCCTTCTAGTTTCATGATTATAATGTGGCTTTACAATGGAGTGTGAGATTTCACAAGGGTGAGAATGGTACTCTTTTGTTCTTGTAATCTCTATAATAAACTTCCAGAACAGATGGCCAATCTTGTGAGTCACGTGACCTGTAGTAGCCATCTTTTGGTTCAGCAAAAGTCCATTTTAAAATAGCAAAAAGAAATAAAGTTTTGAAGTACACGGTTTTGATTTTGTTTCATGTCTTAATGACATGACAAACAAGCTGCCACTGTGATGACAGACTATTTCCTACATCTTTTAGTTAAACTTGTAGATGAATCAAATTTTCGAATAAAGTATTAGATAGCTGTTTATTAAGAATGCTGCTAAATAATGGTGCCATCATTTATTGAAGGGTAATCCTATACAGGTGCAATCATTACATTACAAATGTAAGTGATATCAGCTTGGCACAGTAGTCATGCTCATTCCTCTGAATCAGGTCGTAGGTTCGTGCCCCACACCAGGTATAAAGTCACAGCTAAAATGACAGAGTGAGTGCTGCATTGACAGAGGTATCAACTTTCAAATGAGGCATTAAACTAAAGCCTTTTTTGAATTTTCAGGGTAGAGTAAAAGATCCAATGGTATAATTCAAAAAACAATTAGAAAGCTCTTCCAATGTCTAGACCATCAATCACCTCTTAACCAACACCATCAATACCAAGCTAGTTCTTTATCTTGTATCACTTCATGAAACATTGCTGTGTGTAAATTGACTGCTGTATCTGCCTAATTACAACAATGACTACACTTGAAAATAATTCATTGGCTGTACTTGAGGGACATATATAAATATAAGTGTATTTGATTAAAATAATACTAATTGAAAAATCTAGATAATTGTCTGGACTCTTATCTAATTTAACATGCCCATTGTCTGTTATATGATATGATATCACACTAAATTGATCTGAAGCATATTCTGGACACTTTATCCCACCCCAGATAGCTAGTACTGATATGAAATGACAATTGTCTGATGCCAATTAGTAATGGAGTGCTTTCTAAATTCAGTTCCAAAGACCAAAATTTTTAGGTGTTACAAAATGCAAGGTTTCATACCATTAAAGGCAATGTTAGCTTTAGCATTAACTATTTCATCAAATTAATGTGATTAGTTAAGTCCTTTTAAGGGAAAAGCAAAATAATACAGATGCTAGAAATCCGAAATAAAAACAAATAATACTGAAAATATTCAGCAGGTCAGGCAGCATCTGTGGAGAAAGAAACAGAATTAATGTTTCAGGTTGATGACCTTTCATCTGATGAAACCTGAAACGTTAACTTTGCTTCTTTTCTTCACAGATGCTGCCAGACCTGCTGAGTACTTCCAACCTTTTCTTTTTTTTCCCGCAAAGTCCTTTGGTATTGGAATGACAGTACATGTCCCAGACAAAAAACAATTTTAAAATATTTACATTTTTTTTAAAACATGGAGGAGAATTTCTCCTATTGTGGGTGGGAGCAGACAGGGACGGGCACGGAGACAATTCCATGATCGGCTGCCAGCCGCCATTTTACACGGGCGGGCTAATTAAGGCCTGCCCAGCATAACGTGCGGCCAGTGTTACCTGTGTGGGCAGGGGGAGGAGGGAGAATCGGGGCCTGCAATCTTTCATGCATGCACGCGATACAGCGCAGCAATCTCCTTGAGGCACGGAGCTGCCTCAGGGAGATTGAATGGATTATAAAACTTTTTAATAAATAAAGAAAAAATTTACTTAAGCATGTCCCCTCATGTGACAGTGTCACGTGAGCTGGGGCATGTTTGCAAAGTATGGAAAATGTATTTATTTATTTTATAAAAGCTTCAGGGAAACTCATCCCGCCCGTGGATGAGGTTTCCTGAAAAACGAGAAGGCCACTTGGGCTCTTCACCTGCCCACCAACCTTAAGGTTGGACGGGCAGTATCCTAAACTAGTTTAATTACTTTTTTAATGGCCTTAATAAGCCGTTGACATTTCAGCAAGCGGGCAGCTGTGTCTGGTGTGTGTCCGCCAAACGAAATAATGAGATGATGTGGGATGACATCAGGACACACGCCCGACATTATTGCACATCATTTTAAGCGTCGGTGTGTCAGGCCTGCTCCCACACACCAACCGGAAGATTCAGCCCATAATCTTCAATAGATTGTAATTATTTCTGACCTGGGGAAAAGTGCTGAGTAGTGTCTCAGAGATAAACACTGGGACATTTAGTGGATTGAGAAGCTCACTGCAAACTACCACACTAAAGTAGGAGGACAGCTGAACTTGAACAAATAGACAGAAAGTACAAAGTGAGTTAGACTAATTATGGTCAGAACAATGACAGATGGAATTTAACAGACAAGGGAAAAGCGCTACATTTAAGAAGAAAACATGGGCAATGTAAGTATACTCTGAAAAGTTCTGATATAATTTTGGGTTAATTGAAAGAAATCTGGGTGTTTACTCAACAAGTCTAATGACTGTAGAGCAACAGTCAACAGGACAAACACAATACCAAAAACAACAGGGTTCAGTCAAAAGGAAGGCATGTTTAACTCTAATGCTCTGGTCAGAACCTTACCTTCCTCACTATAGGTGGTCTAGAGAAGACTGACCCTAAGCATCGAAGAACTGAGATATGAAGAAATACTGGAGAAACTAGGAGCTGCATTTTTAGTCAGGGGTCAGGGAATGGACATAAGGCTAATTCTAAGTCGTGACTTTGCATAGCTTCCTTTAGATACGCCCAAAATGATTTTCAAAGCTTTATCCAATTAAAGCCCGAGGAGCGCACTCACATCCAGTCAGGGAGGGCAGGTGGGCTCCAAAGGCTGGAGGGCCAACGAGAGGCCCTCCAGTACTCCAAGCAGCAGCCCCACCAGCCAAGGTGGGAACTTTCAATGTAAGGATACAGAAAGCGAGGGAAAAGGGCAGGATGCAGAAAGCAAGGGACAAGGGCAGGCAAGTTCATTTTACTTTTTAAAAAGCCACAGCTGTCTGGCCATGACCCTAGATTGGTAATCCCTCCAGCAGCCACAGTGGTGGCCCAGCAGCTGTTACAGGTCTGAGGGCGGGGGTTTGTTCCTCACTTAATCCATTGTGTATGTTCCACAACCACTTCCTGCCCATAGCCCACAAACACAAGCTACCCACATTGCTGACTGGAAATCCCAGTCAATCCAACCCCGAGCCAGGCCAACCTCTTTGAAAAAGGTTTATGGTTGGGATCATGGCAACGAACTAGCATGGAAGCCAGCAGCACCAAACTGCACGTCTGTCCACCTTCAATCAGGACCCTGAGCTTTTGAAAATCCAGCCCTTTAACTTTTCCACCAAGAAGAAAACAAGATTTGAGCACATAAACCAGGTGGGCATTCCAGTATGGTAGTGAAGGAGTGCTGCACCGATGGAATTTCTGTCCTTTATCTGAAAAATTAATCAAAGATCTTATCTGTCTTTTCCGTTGGGCATTACAGGTTCCATAACACTAGCTTGAATAGCTTGATGAGCAGGAAATAACATTCCTGGCTAACATTCCTCTCAGCAATATCACCAAAATATTAGTAACCACTCATACATGTCAGTACTGTTTGTGGAATGTTGCTCATCAGAAAAGCGGTTATATTTGTCAGTAGAACAATCACCATGCAAAATGCTTAAGCTGTTTCCATGATTTATGGCGTGATATAAATAGAACTATTTCAAATATTTCTTCTTTCTCCTCATGCACATGAAGAGAATAGTCAATCAGAATTCCAAATGTAGACTACACAGAATCTAGTATTGTCCACGTACTTGAATAAAGAAAGGCAGTATGATATTCTAAAGTATTACAAAACCTGTGTCCATACGATTTGAAGGACAAGATCACCAAATGCAGAAAAACACCATTATCTCCAGGTTCACCTTCAAGGCACACATCATCTCGGCTTGAGTTCATGGATGCTGGGTCATAATCCTATAACTCATGACCTAACAGCAATATAGCAGCATTTCACCACATAGACTGCAGCAGTTCAAAAAGGCAGCTCACCACCACTTTCTCAAGGACAAATAGGGTAGGACAATAGATATTAAAAACAAAAACAGAATTACCTGGAAAAACTCAGCAGGTCTGGCAGCATCGGCGGAGAAGAAAAGAGTTGACGTTTCAAGTCCTCATGACCCTTCAACAGAACTGAAGGGTCTGTTGAAGGGTCATGAGGACTCGAAATGTCAACTCTTCTTCTCCGCCGATGCTGCCAGACCTGCTGAGTTTTTCCAAGTAATTCTGTTTTTGTTTTGGATTTCCAGCATCCAGTTTTTTGTTTTTATCAATAGATATTAACCTTGCTAGTGATGCTCATAGCTCCAGAATGAATAACTTTTCAAAGTTTTGGTCTGTATTTTGCGATTAGCTGCAAACTTACACTTCCCACAAATGTTCTGTGGGCTTTTGCATTGCAACTTGCAATCATTGGGTAGTTAAAACCGTACGTGTCACTCCACAGGAGACTGTTGGCCTGTGTGAACTGGACAAGTAATGGTATGAGAAGAAAAGAGTTGACGTTTTGAGTCCTCATGACCCTTCGACAGAACTTGAGTTCGAGTCCAAGAAAGAGTTGAAATATAAGCTGGTTTAAGGTGTGTGTGTGGGGGGCGGAGAGATAGAGAGACAGAGAGGTGGGGGGGCGGGGGGGGGGGGGGGTGGTTGTAGGGACAAACAAGCAGTGATAGAAGCAGATCATCAAAAGATGTCAACGACAATAGTACAATAGAACACATAGGTGTTAAAGTTAAAGTTGGTGATATTATCTAAACGAATGTGCTAATTAAGAATGGATGGTAGGGCACTCAAGGTATAGCTCTAGTGGGGTTTTTTTTTATATAATGGAAATAGGTGGGAAAAGGGAAATCTTTATAATTTATTGGAAAAAAAAAGGGAAGGGGGAAACAGAAAGGGGGTGGGGATGGGGGAGGGAGCTCACGACCTAAAGTTGTTGAATTCAATATTCAGTCCGGAAGGCTGTAAAGTCCCTAGTCGGAAGATGAGGTGTTGTTCCTCCAGTTTGCGTTGGGCTTCACTGGAACAATGCAGCAAGCCAAGGACAGACATGTGGGCAAGAGAGCAGGGTGGAGTGTTAAAATGGCAAGCGACAGGGAGGTTTGGGTCATTCTTGCGGACAGACCGCAGGTGTTCTGCAAAGCGGTCGCCCAGTTTACGTCTGGTCTCTCCAATGTAGAGGAGACCACATTGGGAGCAACGAATGCAGTAGACTAAGTTGGGGGAAATGCAAGTGAAATGCTGCTTCACTTGAAAGGAGTGTTTGGGTCCTTGGACAGTGAGGAGAGAGGAAGTGAAGGGGCAGGTGTTGCATCTTTTGCGTGGGCATGGGGTGGCCCCTTCACTTCCTCTCTCCTCACCGTCCAAGGACCCAAACACTCCTTTCAAGTGAAGCAGCATTTCACTTGCATTTCCCCCAACTTAGTCTACTGCATTCGTTGCTCCCAATGTGGTCTCCTCTACACTGGAGAGACCAAACGTAAACTGGGCGACCGCTTTGCAGAACACCTGCGGTCTGTCCGCAAGAATGACCCAAACCTCCCTGTCGCTTGCCATTTTAACACTCCACCCTGCTCTCTTGCCCACATGTCTGTCCTTGGCTTGCTGCATTGTTCCAGTGAAGCCCAACGCAAACTGGAGGAACAACACCTCATCTTCCGACTAGGGACTTTACAGCCTTCCGGACTGAATATTGAGTTCAACAACTTTAGGTCGTAAGCTCCCTCCCCCATCCCCACCCCCTTTCTGTTTCCCCCTTCCCTTTTTTTTTCCAATAAATTATAAAGATTTCCCTTTTCCCACCTATTTCCATTATATAAAAAAAAACCCCACTAGAGCTATACCTTGAGTGCCCTACCATCCATTCTTAATTAGCACATTCGTTTAGATAATATCACCAACTTTAACTTTAACACCTATGTGTTCTATTGTGCTATTGTCGTTGACATCTTTTGATGATCTGCTTCTATCACTGCTTGTTTGTCCCTACAACCACACCACCCCCCCCTCCACCTCTCTGTCTCTCTGTCTCTCCGCCCCCCCACACACACACCTTAAACCAGCTTATATTTCAACTCTTTCTTGGACTCGAACTCAAGTTCTGTCGAAGGGTCATGAGGACTCGAAACGTCAACTCTTTTCTTCTCCGCCGATGCTGCCAGACCGGCTGAGTTTTTCCAGGTAATTCTGTTTTTATTTTGGATTTCCAGCATCCGCAGTTTTTTTGTTTTTAAGTAATGGTATGCCTCCTTAAGCAATCAGATTGAAGAATCCTTGCACTTCCTGGTTTAGAATGCATATAAATTAGAGATTTAATTCAATGCAAAATTGTGTACAGAAAGTGAAATAAAGAAAGGGAAAGAAAGGTGAGATTGAGAGAGGTAAGGGACAGAAAGAAATAATCAAAACCTGAAGGAATAATTCTCCACAATTTTGAAAGTTAATTTTCAGTGCCAGAAAGATGTTTGATAGTAATCAAGATTTATCATGCCATTGATAAATTCCCTGACACTTGAATGGGCAAGCCTGAATTTTTTTATTTCATGGTTAGTAAGTAGTATCCATCAACTAAGTGCCCCAACTTCATGCAGTTATATGTATGAATCTCTCATTAATATACAGTTTGTGCAAAAACTTCTGGAGGAGCAGGGCAACTCAGACAACTTCCTGGTTTCCACACTTAACTGCACATGTGCAGACACCAGAAGTTGCTGTCCAGTTTACTCTGTAATAACAGCACAATAGCCCCAACATTATTTTTACCGCTTAAGCCAGATCAATGTTTTAACAAAGAACATTTTAATCCAAGGAATTCCTCTCAAAAGCAAACTTGCCACATGTCCTTTTGTTATGTGTTATTTAATTAAATATAACTGTTCTGACAATTAACCTTTTCAGTGATTACATTAGTCAACTGAAATTATGGGCAGAATTTTGAGGTCGTCGAGTGGGTGCGGTGGGTTTGCCCAGGTGCAGCCGGGAAACAGCCTGCCACCCACGATCGGCCCCCGATTGGGGTTTCACGCTGGCTGGCCAATTAATGGGATGGGCAGGGAGGAGGGCGAACACTAAAGTCAGCGCAGGCGCGGTGCAGCATGCAATGAAAGCTCCCTGAAGGCAGAGAGCTGCCTCAGGGAGCTGAAGAATTTAAAACCATTAAATAAAGATTTTAAGATGCAGAAAAAACTGCTGGAGGGCCAAAGTCATTAAACCGGGGCACTGCAGTCTTCTTGCAATCAGAGTCACTCACCTAAACATATAGATCATAAAACTTCTGCCCAAACATCTTTATTTATTCTTAAAATAATAACAGAAACCTCATTCCACCCTTGGATGAGGGTTCCTCAAAAATCCAAAGGCCGCCAGGCCAATTGACCCACCCGCCAACCGTAACATTGGATGGGCAGTGAAAAATCTAGGTAAATTAATACATTAATGGCCTTAATAGGCCTCTTAACTGTCAGCGGACACGCTGCCAACTCTTGCGTGCACCCGGCAACCGAAATATTGCACGAGTGCACAATGGCGTCAGGACGCTCGCCCGACATCATCACATGCAATTTCACGCTCGGGCGTGTCGGACATGTGGCTGCAAGCCAAGCGAAAATTCCTGCCCTATCTTTGTTAAATTGTACTGGTCAATTCAACTTGGCATCACTATCAAATAGCCTTATATATTTAGAAATATATAAATTGATGGCATGCCCTTTTTAAGACAACAAAAGCTAACTATTGCAAATAAGTCAAAGTGCAGGCCACAATTTGTTTGACGAGAATTTTTTTATTCACTCTCTGGATGTGAGCAATATATCAAGGAAACACTTATTGCCCATCCCTTGTTGCTGATCGAGGAGCTAGTGGCAAGACACCATGTGGAATCATACCAGATTTGTACTAAGTGCAGTGGCGGACGGGAAAAATTATGTTTTAACTGCTGGCCGCAATGGCGGCTTCTCAAGTCATATCATCCCAATCCCACTGCATTAATTACTCATTCCCAGGAAACATGCCATTTCAATGGTGGGCGAGCTCTCATTCGCTCGCCACGCCATCACCTCGGTGCTTCATCACACCGGGCGCCATATTTAAAGTGCGGCCACGTGCTTACCTCTCAGTGCTTCCAACCTAGGACTGCTGCACAGAAGACAAGGCCCTGAAAGGCAAGAAGACTACAGTCCCCTGGTTTAATGGCGCATCCCTCAAGCACCTTTTGGACACAGTGGAGGCACGCAGTGAAGTCCTCTACCCCTGCTCTGGCCGCAGGAAGGGCAGCAACATCACTCATCCAGCATGGGAGGTGATGGCAGCAGTGGTCAGCGCCAATGCCCTGCAAAAGAGGACAACCACCCTAGAGCCGCTACAGGATGAATGATCTCATCTGTTCCACCGGGGTAAGTCATTCTTCTCATGGCTCTCAACTTACATACTCACAAACCCACTACAAATCCACAGGGATCTCACCTCGAGGGTCTACATCGCTAACTCTCACACACACCCTCACGCCTCCATCAGGCTCATACCCTCGCGAGCTCGTGTCCTCATCCCGTCCATGGCTCCACTCACCACAGACATTCCATGCAGTGCCATGTGTCCTGCTCACACTCTATCCATTTTCATGCAGGAAAAGCTGGCTTACAACAGTAGGGAGAGGTCCCAGACTGGAGAGTGGAGTGGTCCACATTAGGCACCTCACTCACTTTGAGGAGTGTGCCATCACGCTGACTGGTGAGGACATGGACTGTGCCTGCAGCAACTGTGAGGTTGGTGGTGAACACCCTTGCAAGGATCCTGCACCACATCATCCCTCTCTCAATACAACTGAGTGCTCTCTCTCCTGCTTTTGACTCTGCTGCCATGCACTAATTATCTCTAATTTGGTTCACAGGGAGCTCTGTCAAGGGACTGACACCCACAGCCAGCCAGTCCCTCAGCTCCATTCAGGTCCTCATCTCCAGCCAAGAGGACATTCTCCTCCATTGAAGAGCTGGAAATAAGCAGCCTGGAAAACCCATCACAGCGCTTACCCACACCCTCCACCTGTGCAGATACACACACCTTGATGGAACCTAGATCTAGAGCAGGATCGGGTTCACAATCTAGTGGTCACCACACAGACATGTACCTGCAGCAGGAGGAGGCAGGTTCAGCCAAGCTCCCCAGCACTCAGAGGACTGCTAGAGAAAAGGCATCTGGGAGGTCAGAGTCAGATGACCAGCCTCTGGATTTGGCCTTCCAACTTATCCTGGAGAATCAGAAGAAGGCAGGGTAACATCACACAGAGCTGTTGGAAGCTCTCAACACTGTGGCACGCGAGTCGGAGGAGTGCATCCACCTGCTCTCTGATGAAGCTGTGCCCACATGTGCCCATATGTGCATGCATGGAGGTCTCCATGGGGAGGATGGTGGAAGCCATGGAGACCCTGGTCAGCAGAACATGGGGATGCATGCAAACCTGCACTCCATTGGGGGACCATGGGTGAGTTGCTGCAATGGCAACACCAGAGGCGAATGGGGCACCTTGACGTCCCCCAGGTGCTCCTTCCCCTCAAGGAGTCAGGCCGGGGCCCTTGGGCATCTGAAGGAAGGAGCAGCAGCTGGACACCTCCGGGTCATCCACTCAATCTCAGAGGCTGACCACTCTCTCTGAGTTCCTTTTGTCTGTGACCCTCTCAACCTCACCCTCTGTCGCTGCAGAGGGAGCAGTTGGCCCACAGGAGGACAGCCAAAGCAAGTCAGGGCTCCCCAAGGCCTCAGCTCTCTAGAGGAACCATGTCAGAGGCATCAGATGTAACAGGGCCAACCATTGCACAGGCTGTCTCCACTCCTGCTGTGGATGTCAGGGCAGTAACCAGGTGTCTAAGGCATTCAAAAGTTAAGAAATTCTGATCACAGTTGGTTGCATGGCTGAACACATTTTGTCACTTTACAATCTGGAAATATATTCACTTTTACTGAATCATTGACAGGCTTCACAAGTCCTCCCACTGCATTACCCCCCACCCCAACTAGCAGTTCAGCTACACCCAGTCAGAGGGAAGTGTGTGTGTGTGTGCATGTGTGTGTGTGTGTGTGTGTGTGTGTGTGTGGGGCAGAGCCTTTCAGAGCCTCATGCAAGCATGTGCCAATTCTTCCCACAGTACACACATCCTGAGCTTTTTCAATGCTGTCTGCTGGGGTTCTCTTTCAGTTGTTCATCTGAGCTGACCTGCATCTCCACCCACCCACTGATCACACCCCCATGCAGCACCTGATCTCGCCCACCACGACTCTCATTTCACTCTCGATTTAGCCAGCATGGTAGTAATACAGATTAATCTTTCACTACCCCTGTCCTTTCCCCTCCCCCAGTCAGCCATTTCCTCTCCCCCATGACTTTTGACCCCCTTGGCATCACCTTCCACCTCCCCTACCAGCCACAGCCCTTTTCCTTCAGGGACATCCAGGTTAACATGCACGTTCCCTTCTTTCCTGAAAATCCCATCCCCATCCCCATCCGCATTAGCCTCCCCAATCTCCTCCTTCCCACCCCCTACCCCCCACCTCCCGCCAGGCCAGTTTCTGCCTCCTAGACCCACCAACCAGCTTCACCATCCCTTCTACCAATACCGTCATACCCTTACCCTCCCATCCTACCGCCTGGCTCTGTCCTCAGTCATTCTCACCGTTCCCTCACACCACGCCCACCCTCAGTTCGCTCCCCAGGAGGTAGCCATGGACTTATCAGACTTATCAGAGCCCTCCCTTGCAAGTTCACCTGGACATCCCTCTCCTCCGGACTCTCAACCGCACACCCCCCCGGCACTCCTTCCCCCCCCACACCCAGACACCCCCCCCCTTAGTCCTTCCCACCCCGGAACACTCCCCCTCTCCTGCCCCCAAGATCCCCCTCGCAGTGCCTCCCCCTTCCTGCCCCCTTCAGACCCTTACTACTTACTCCACCCTGACTCCTTCCTCCCCCTGTACCCCCACACAGACTCCTTCCTCCCCTTACCCCCACCACACCTCCCCCCACCCCTGCACTCCCTCTTCTCCACCCACCAACCCCCCTCCAACAGCAACTCACCCCCCCCCCCCCCCCCCCCCGCCCCGGACTCCTTCCTGCCCACCAACACCTTTGTTCCCCCTGCCCAACATCAACACCCCCTGCCCCCCGACACCTCTTCCCCTCCCAGTCGATCCTAGATCTTCCTCTCCCACCCCCCAGTAAACCTTCCTCTCCAAAACACAGCTGAACTTTCCTGTCCACCACCTCGACCATCATCGTGAGCAGACCCTCAACGGTGGCTTTCCAACTTCTGCTGCTTCGCAGCAGTGTCATGTCCATGAGAATCCACCAGCGTGCCATGGACGTTCCTCCAGTCTGCCATTGCTATCGGGCTCCAACAGCTTCTGCTCCTTAGATTTCCGCCATGTGAGCAATGCCCTGGCGGTAAGTCCCGACTTCTGCACACCATGCTTGTCAAGATATGTTCTGCACCAGCATGCAATCATGCTGGCGTGAGTGGATGATCCAGTGTGGAGGGATGATTCCGGCAGGCTGGCCTTATAATGACATGCAGATGTAGTACAATGAGGTTCCCGATGTCCAACAGTGGGAAATGCAGCCACCACTGACGGGCGGAGCGAAGGATTGCAAACTGGTTTCACAACATTATGAAATCAATTTTTGGCCTTCTTGCCGTATTGTCTGCTCAAACCTCCAAACACGCCTGACCCCAGTGGGCACAGAAAATTCCGCCCACCATCTTGAAGTAATTGCTTGCACAACTAAGTGCAAGTGCTAGACCTCCTCAGAGGGTATTAGAAACCAACCACCTAATTTGAGAGTAGAATGTGGGCCAGACAGGTACTAGTAACAGGTTCTCTTTCCTGAAGCATATTAATGAGCCAGTTGAAATTTTATGACAATCCAGTTTTCTTGGTTATTTTGGCTGGTATTAGGCCTTTTAGAATTTAATTTCATAACTGGGCATGATTAGATTGAAAATCGCAATATAAGAAAACAAAATACTACAATTTCAGAAAATATGAAACAAAAACAGAAAATGCATTTAAATTAGTTGATTTAAATTCGCCGCCATTTCAGGACCAGCAGGATTTCAAATCTGCTGAAATCAGCATACATAATGGTGCCTCTGACAGGCCCAATATCAATGATATTGCTGCTCTCACTTTTCTAGAGAATTGCCAGAGCAAGTTTACCTCCCGAATCAAATGCCTTCATGCAAGTTCCATTTGAAAACATATATAAACAAATAACAAGCTAAAATTACAATAAATTGTTATACCATGAAAAAAATAAACCAACTTCGGGTATATCAACTTAACAAAAATTTCATCTAAAAGAAAGTAAGCTGAACTAACCCAGATTAAACCACATTGCTACACAATACTTTGGCCAGGAGTGTATTTTTGTTGGAAGCTAGGTTTGTGTAAAGTGCAACTTTTTTCTCCATTTGAACACATCCCAAAAGCAGGCTTCGGTTTAGACGGAAATGCAGGTTGGCTACTCTGCATCGGCATTTGGATCTGTTTACTAAAGTCCAAATCTTGGGGAAAAAGTGTTCTTCAGCTAATAATCATAGTCACAATGCTTCTTCATTAATACTTCTACATCAGAACTACTTTGTATTTATGCACAGGCAACCTGAGTACAAATCCAGGTTAATCAAACAAGGTTGACTGAAAGGAGGAGTGGATGGTGTTAAAATTCCAACTTGCTAATGTTTTGTAGCAAACAGGAATTTTGCAAACAATTTGGTATAAAGCCACACAATCAATGGCTGACAGCATTTGTAGAGAGCACCATTGGATGTGGGAGCAGATCAGTGCAGGTCATTACTCCCACCAATCCAACAGTGTTACCTTGATATTCATTTGCGATCTAGAGCTTAGAGCGAAACATTTATGTTAAATGTGGAAAGACTGAATAAACTCAACATTTCTGGTGAGACATTTCTTTGCTGCAAAGCATTATTAAAAATGATGAGCGGTCTCAAAATTCTAACCCTAGTGCGCCCATAAGTGGCACTGTGAACGTATTAGGTAACTTATGAAGTAAAGCAAGGCTCAGCCAACATTACATGGCAGCCCCTCTGTACTGATGCAATGGAATGCCGTAACCTAATTGAATTAACATCTAACTTTGCTCAATAATGCTGTCGCATTACTTTTGAACTCTTGCTGTAGTCCATCTCAGAGAGACTATTTGCCGACTGCCTGTTGGTATTTTTGCCACTGCAGCTACTGATCCAGCCACATGGTTTGACTGTTCAGACTTGTGCAGTTCCCATTTGAGGTATGCCTTTACTCCCGTCCACAAAAGATGCTGCGCTCTCTTACCATTCTCCCAGTAGACCTCCGGTGTGCTCTTACCAGCAGCCCATCCTATGTGGACACTGATCCTCTGCACTCACTTCCATCCCTGGCTATTGTTGGCCTCTACTGCCTTGTAGCCCATTGTCAGTATAACCCAGTTGACAACTACTCTAGTCTTTCCACAGAACTTGGATCCTTCATCACTGTTACTACACTAGTAACTCTCCTCTACACCCTTTCTAGAAGACCTTAGCATCCTTCCTAAAGTATGGTGCCCAGAATTGGACACAATACTCCAGCTGAAGCCTAACCAGTAACTTATAAAGATGTAGCACAATCTTCTTGCTTTAGTATTCTTTTCATCTGTTTATTAAGCCACTAATCACATATGGATCATCAACTTCTCTTGCCACCTTCAAAGACTTTTATATGTGAACCACCAGGTTTCTTGGTTCTTGCACCTCCATTAAAAATTATACCATTTGGTTTATAGTGCCTCCTCTGACCTCCAGCACAAATGAAATTAAAACAGAAAATAATGGCAAACGTGAGCCCTGGTGTAGCATCCACATGTGAGTTAAAGAATCCAACTATATTCAAACCATTAAGAACAGCAGATACTTATTGAGAAGTTAATGAATAAAGCAAAGATAATGATTGTGCTAGTAATTTAAGGCAAAAACAGTGTTACAGAATAAACTCACTAATGGCCCAGATTCCCGAATACATTCTTTCAATTTTGTTTGTGTTATATTTGATTTTTCCATGACCTCAGTTCTAATAGGCAACAGACACAACTGATTATCAGAGATCACTCCTGTAAAGAAGTCTAGGTTAAAATGTATTTCTGTCTCATTACCGCTACTTGTTCCTTTCAATTGTTAAGTTATTACCAAGGGTGTCAAGACATTTCCCCTGTCGGAGCTGCAGTAAAATGATCAATTTAGAGAACACTGATAAAGTAAAAATGAAGGAATGGGATATATGTCTGAAGCAGGATGGTGTGTGACTTGGAGAGCCAAACTGGAGGTGATAATGTTCCCATGAAATTGTAGGTCACCCTTCTTGGTGGTACAGGTCACAGAGCTGGGAGGTACTAGTGAAGTTAGCTTAGTGAGCTATTGCAGTGTAGTCTGTATGCAGCACACGTTTCAGTTATAGCGCATTGATGGTAGTGAATATTGAATGTAATGGCAGAGTAGTCAAGCTAACTACTCTGTCGTGGATGGTGTTAACATTCATGAGCTGTTGCTGCATTGTTTCCATTCAAGTGTATGCTGATTATTACATCAGGGAGGCAGTGGCATAGTGGTATTGTATTCCACAGACTCAGGGTAATGCTCCAAGGACCCAAGTTCAAATCCCACCACGGCAGATGGTGAAATTTGAATTCAATAAAAATCTGGAATTAAAAGACTTCTGATGACCATGAAACCATTGCTGATTATCACAAAAACCCATCTGGTTCACTAATGTCCTTTAGGGAAGGAAATCTGCTGCCCTTATCTGGTTTGGCCTACATGTGACTCCAGACCCACAGCAATGTGGTTGACTCTTAAATGCCCTCTGAACAGGGCAATTAAGGATGGGCAATAAATGCTGGCCTAGGCAGCGATACCCACATCCCATGAATGAATTTTAAAAAACACCAGACTTGAGCCTTGTAAACGGGAAAGTGGCTTTTAGAGTTAAGGGGGCAAGCCATTTGTCAACCAACCTCTAACCTGAGTATTATTATATTGATGTAGCTAGTCTGATTAAGTTCCTTATCAATGCTGATCTCCAAGATGTTGATGGTGGAGGACACAGCCATGGTGGTGCCGTTGAAGGCCAAAGCTGGACAAAAGAGGGAAGACGGTTAGTTTTTGTCTGGTTGGAAATGGTCATTGCTTAGTACTTAATTATTTAATGTAACTAATTCGTTACATTAATACGAATGTAACTCCCATTTACCAACTCAAGTTTTGATGTTGTCCAATCCCTGTTGTAGGTTAGCATAGGCTATTCCCTACTGGGATTTATTGAGAAAACGTTTGGAGTTAAAGAATTACCCACTTAGCTCAATTCGATTCTCTGAATCCTCTCCAATGCATATATTAAAGCGCTCCATCTAATTTTATTTAGGTGAGGAGGCATTGATCCCAGTCATGACCAGCAGCTATTGATATGAGAATAGTTAAATACATACTTTTTTATAACATCCTAAATCTTCAAGTTCTTGACCTTGGAGAAATCTATTCTAAGTGGTTAACTCACATAAAACTCTTAAATAGTACGTCACCCATATCATACAATTCCAACTGCAGTTCAAAGAAATTTACTCCCACATTGCCACATATCCAAGCTGTACAGATAAAATGCAAGAACTGCAAGAACTGACCTTCAATCTGATTTATTGTTCAAATAAATTTACTTGCAACTTTTCTAATGGTATTAAGGAAGTGGAGAAGAGGAGAAATTTGAAACAAGGGTTGTGGAACCAAGAGTTGCGGAAACGCTTCCTTGTAAATATTTGCATCACAGCTTAGAGGAGATTTGGCCAGAGAACTGTTGAATTAGGTTATCCCGCATGAGGTGATAATCAACCTTATCTGATTCGGATATGCAAAGAAACAAAGAATTTGCAATTTATAGACGTTTTAAATTACTTCACAATTATTGAAATACTTTTGATGTATAGTCACTGTTGTGTAGACAAATGAATAAGCCAATGAGCACAAAAACCGAATGCCCAATTAATCCATTCTGGTGATGCTCGATCAAGGATGAAGGTTGGCCAGGATACTTGTTCAGCTCCTTCTCTACAGATGGAACAATGGAATCTTATACATTGAATAAAACGCGGGGCAGAATTTTCAGGGTGATGTGCGGGGGGGGTGCGCCCCCTGCTTGTTAGCGAGTAAAATGATACACGATGATATTTCGCTGGGCGGGCGCACAATGAAGTACAACACGCACCCGCCATTAATTAACGGGCCAGTTAAGGCCCTTAACTCAGCAATCAATGCCGGTTTACAAGCGCTTGTGCGATCTTCAGCTCGGCGCACGGGCACTACGGGCAGGCAGGTAAGCGACTTTTTAATAAAACCCATCCACAGGTGGGATAAGATGGGCTCAGTGGGGTTGTCAATCTGGTCTGTGAAGTATTTATTGCAGAAATGTTTTTAAACATGTCTGTGTGATCTGTAGCAGTTCAGAACGAATTCCAGCAGCTTTCTGTGTACTTTTTACCTTCAGTTCAACACTATTCAGTCAGGAAACTTTATTGGGCCTGCAGCTTTCCAGAGGCCTCCCTTTAGCCTGGGTATGGGTTCTGACATGTCTACTGGAGGCAGATCATCTGAGGAGGCCAGGAGTGCACAATCAGCCTCCAGGGGAGCCACCTTTGGGAGTACAGGCACAGGCATAAGGGGCACAGGGCCAAGAGGTAGTCCAAGATGGAAGGGGCCACAGAAGACACCATTAGCCTGCTGCCAGGGTATACAGACGGCGAAGCAGCTACCTCAACATGACTGAGGTGCAGTGCCGAAGGAGGCTCCGACTGTCAAGGGAGACAGTCAACTATATCTGTCAGATGATTGGCCATGAGATCTCTCCTAAGTGTGGGTGGACACCCCATGCCAGCGGCTCTGAAGGTCACAGTTGCCCTCAACTTCTATGCCCCTGGCTCCTTCCAGGGTTCAGTGGGTGATCTTTGTGGTGTCTCCCAATCAGCTGTCCACACTTGTGTCAAGCAGGTCACAGACACTCCTATCAGGTGTGCATTGACCTTCATCCACATCCGCTGCGACCAAGCAAGTCAGGCACAGCGAGCCAGAGGCTTCGCGGCCATTGCAGGCTTCCCCCAAGTCCAGGATGCAATAGACTGCAGACGTGTGGCCTTCAAGGCGCCAGCGGGTGAGCCCGGTGCCTTTCTCAACAGGAAGGGCTTCCACTCCATGAAAGTGCAGATAGTGTGTGAACACAGGATGCAGATTCTACAAGTCTGTGCAAGGTACCCAGGCAGCTCCCATGACGCCTACGTCCTCAGACACTCCCAGGTGCCGGGGCTCTTCAGTGCTCTGGCTCACTTGATGGATGGCTGCTGGGTGACAAGGGCTATCCCCTCAAAAGGCAGCTCATGACACCTCTCTGCCATCCAAGAACAGAAGTTGAGCAGCGCTACAATAGGAGCCATGCCTCCACAAGGGCTGTAGTGGAGAGAACCATCAGTCTTCTCAAGATGCACTTCCGATGCCTGGACCACTCAGGGGGTGCACTTCAGTATGCCCCAGATCATGTCTCAGTGATAGTGGTTGCATGCTGCGCTCTGCACAATCTTGCGCTGAAAAGTGGGGACGCAGTGGACGATGAAGACGTTGACCCAGTGGATGCAGCTGCACATGATACGTCCAGCATTGATTCGGAGGATGAGAAGCAGAGGGCAGTGATGAGGGGCTGAATGCTGACCCGGGACTACACCAAGGAGGCAGGGACACCCGGGAGACTTTAAGCTAATGAACCTTCAGCTAGCTCCACACAAATGGATCAGGAGGACCAGCTTGCCTGGCACTTCCATACGCAGCACTTAAGTGCTACATCTGCCACTTCATCAGCTGCAACTAAGGGCTTTGGACATGAACCTCAATGTCCACTCAAACACACATGACATGTCTGTAAAACATACAAATGCAGAACAAAGGAGCCACCCTCAGCCATGGTAACACATCTTTAATTTAATTGAATTTAATCCATGATATGGTGCAAAAAAATGAAAGCAAAACATTTTTACAACAGCAGTAAATAATAATTCCCCAATCTAGGGCCAACACAAAAGCACCAGTGAGAAACCCGTGGTGTGCCTAACGTATCTTATGCTTATGTTTACGGGTGCTACATTTTGGTGCCGCCCCATCGCTTGGAGTGGCATCTGAGACAGCCTGCTGACTCTGCTGTCCTGGTGGCTTCGATGACCTTGGCAGACGTCCTCTGGCCCATGGAGCCTGTGCTGGCCCCGCCTGGGAGGGAGTGGCCAGTTCCACAGCTGGCAGCCCCCCAGTCGTTGCAGCCTCAATGGATGCAACAGTCACTGGCAGAGGGGCGGAGGAGCTGCTGGCCTCATCCGTAGCGCCCTGAGAGGAGCCTGCAGAGATGACAGGCAGCTGCTGCGCTGACGTAAAGTTGCTTCGGACCTCCCTGCTCACCAATGATGGATGGACACTGAGCTGGGAAACTTGTTGCCCAGACCATCTCCCACATTACCAATGACCAGCTGTGGCCACTGGCGCTGTGAGGACTTGCAGGTCCGAGCATATCCCCAGGAGAAGCTGCTTGTTCTCCTGGAAGCCCTTCTCTCCATGGAGGAAACATGACGCTCTGACATGAGGCTCATGGCATCACTCATGCTCCGCGTGGACTCCTCCACGATGGACACCAAGCGAAGCATGGTCTCATGCAACACTCCCAGATGCTCCCGCATACCAGGCCGCATTTCCTGCAGCTGCTGCGTCGCGGACAACACCACAGGCATATCATCACGCCCTGACTCAGCATGTCCCTGGTCCCCTGCAGTTCTCTGGCTGCTGGCACCATTGGCACTCTCTGTCTTTGCCATCTCCTCTGGTGATTGTGAAGTGCCCTCTCCACCATGCCCCAGGACACCAGCCGATGCTGCAATTCCCACCGAAGTGCTAGTATTTGCACTGGTGCCTGCCTGGCAGAAATGGTGTGACGCAGGGGACAGTTCACGGCCCTCAGGTGTGAGAGGGAGCATCTGTAATGGAGCCTGGTCGCCAGCCTCTGATGGTGCTGAAAATAACTTCAAGGACAATGGATCAGCGTCCATACAGTGGCACACTTCATCCCTTTCCCCCAGGGTCATTATGCGCTCAACCTTCCAGAACCTAAGGAGACGAACATTGGTGGGGCGGCAAATAGTCAGGAGGAGGCCCAAACAGTACAGGCGGATACAGATGGGCTGGTCAGATGGCCTAAGGAATGCCAAATGGAATGTTATGTGGATAAGTGTGAGGTGATGCACTTGGACAGGACAAACAAGATACGGGAATACATGAGGAATGGTAGGACTGTGGAAAGTAAGGAGGATTAAAGGAACCTTGCTGGGCATGTCGACAGGCCCATTAAGGTAGAAGGACAGGTACATAAGGCATTTAAGAAGGTAAATGGCATACTTGCCTTTATTAGCCGAGGAATAGAATGTAGGAACAGGGAGGTCATGTTGCAAGTGCAGAAAACGCTGCCTCGGCCGCAGCTATAGTTCTGCGTGCAGTTGTGATCAGTGCTTCATGGGAGGGGTGTGATTGGAGTGGAGAGAGTGCAAAGGTCGCTGACCAGGATGCATGCAGGGCTGGAGAGTTGAAGTTATGAGGACACATAGCATAGACTGGGGATATTTGCCGTGCAGCACAGGAGATTGAGGGGTGACATTACTGAGCTTCATAACATTATGAGAGGCATAGATAGAGTGGACAGAAAGTAACTTTTCCCCTTGGCAGAGGGATGAGTAACCTGGTGGCATTGATTTAAGTTAAGGGGTATGAGGTTGACAGGTGAGGTGTGGAGGAACTCTTGCACACAGTAATGTGGGACGCACTGTCTGAAAAGGTGGTGGATGCAGAAACCCTCCTAACATGTAATAAGTATTTGGACGTGAAGTTGCGATGCCATGGCATACAAGACCATGGGGATAGTGGTCAGAAATGGGATAAGGCAGCTTTGGAAGGTGCTGGACACGCACATCTTCGAAGGGCCGAGGGACCTTTGTCTATGACCCACACCTCTGACTCTATCAGTCTGTGAATGAGCAGTGTTGCTACATTAACGATTCCAACAATCATCAGTGCTTTAGACGGTGGGAAGACGGAGTGGATGTGACTGTGGACCTCAAATACGTGGCCGCTGCACCCCAGCCTCACTGACACCTGTGGACCTGGACGAGTTTCAAACTCCAGGACCTCCTGCTCAAAATGGTTCAATATCATCAACTGGGCCTGGCTGCCTCCAGTGTGCAAACACTCATAAGCAATGTGTGCATTTTTCTCCTGCAAAACAGAGAAGACCATTCATTGGGGCTAATCGCACATGTACTCAGCATGCGCACGCTGCACCCCAACCACAGCGGCCCATATCAGGCCTCGAGTGCCTCCTCTCCACGTTGCTGCTGATCAGTCGCAAAAATATTGTACGACTGCTCCCAGCCCCACTCCTCAATGGCCACCTTGGAAACATTCTGCATCCATTGCTTTCAGAAACACACGGTCTTAGCTCCCATAGCAAGGAGGCACAACTAGGTGTGGCACCAAGAGCATCAGATGGCTCTTGACCACAACACCTTGAGGCTCCCCTTCCACAATCTCATCGCCATGAATAGGACATGTGTTGGAGTTCTGAGTATGCGCCTAGTTGCATCTTCTGCAGGTTGCTCCCAGACTAGTCATGTCCAACTAAGACCAACACATAGTTTGGGGAGAACCCATCTTCTCATCAACCACTGAGGCTGATGTAAGCATGGGCACTATCTGCTTGCCCACCCAGCATGCAATAAATGCCCAACATGATTCAACGCAGTCACGACACTAAGACTTGGTGGAGGGGGGGCGGCCCTCAAAGGCTAAGGTTAAATGCCCAACACCAACATGGTATTCACCCTTGCAGAGTGCAACAAATTGTTGAAGCGCTTATGGCACTGGATCCAGGTGCGCCGCACCACGTCGCGGGAGCTCACCACCTCTGCCACCTCCTCCCAGGCACACTTCGTCATGTGGGGGGGCCTCCTCCTCCCATCCTGGGGAAACAGCACCTCCCGCTGTGCTGCCACCTCGTCGAGAAGGGCAGCAAAGCAATCATCAGAAAATCGATGGGCACATTGGCCCCCCCCACTGTCCTACCCTGCAGCCTGCCCTGCTCCTGGGCCACACCCTGCAGCCTTCCCTCCTCCTCTGGCTTTCCCTCAACATTGACCTGCTGTGCAGACCCCCTGCGGTACCACCTGTAGCTGGCCATTGTAAACAGCTTAAAGGAGGCTGCCAGGCCTTTTTTTTTTAAACAGACTGCCTGGTCGCCATTGGACCCGGTGGTCTGTACACGCCCACTACAAGCTTCAGACTCCCGCTCTCCATGGGAGTCAGAAATGCACTGGGCGGGCCTTAACTGGCCCGCCGGCACAAAATGGCTGCATGGCTCCGATTGCAGGCAGCGATCCAGTCCGCCACCGTCCGCCAAAAAGAAAACTTTGGCCATGGTCTCAGGTTTATGTCTCAAGCAAAAAAAAAAGTACTTTCAACCACAGCACTCCATCACCATTGCACAGAATTGTGAGAACAGGGAGGTAATCAGCTTCTGGAGTAGAGACAATAAAGCTACCACTGAGCCAAATCAATATGTTACATTATCTTAATAAGCCAAGTAAGTAAAACCCTTTCAATCATTTGATCATTTATTTATATTAATGATCTAGACGTTGGTGTGCAGGGCACAATTTCAAAGTTTGCAGATGAAATGGAAGTTGGAAGCATTGTGAACTGTGAAGAGGATGGTGTAGAACATCAAAAGGGCATAAACAAGTTGGTGGAATGGGCAGACGAAGTTCAATTCAGAGAAATATGAAGTGATTCATTTTGGTACGAAGAACAATATAAAATAAAAGGGTACAATTCTAAAGGGGGTGCAGAAGCAGAGGGATCTGGGTGTATATGTGCATAAGTCATTGAAGGTGGCAAGACAGGTTCAGAGAGGTCAATAAGGCATACAGTATCCTGGGCTTTATTAATAGAGGCATAGAGTGCAAAAGCAAGGAGGTTATGTTGAGCTTGTTTAAGCCACTAGTACAGACAGAGCTGGAGTATTACATCCAGTTCTGAGTGCTGCACTTTAGGAAGGATGTGAAGGCACTAAAGAGACTGCAGAAAAGATTAATGAGAATTGTTCAGGAATGATGAACTTCAGTTATGAAAATAGACTGGAGAAGTTAGGACTTTTCCTTGGAGAAAAGAGGGCTGAGAGGAGATGAGATTTGATAGAGGTATTCAAAACCATGAGCGATCTGGACAGAGTAGATAAGGAGAAGCTGTTCTCACTCATGAAAGGATTGAGAACGGGAGGGCACAGATTTAAAGTAATTGCAAAAAAAGCAAAAGCAACATGAGAAAAAACGTTTTCATGTAGCAAGTAGTTAAGGTCTTAAATGCACTGGCTGAGAGTGTGGTGGAGGTAGGGTCAATCGAAACATTGAAAAGGGAATTAGACTGTTATCTGAAAAGGAAGAACGTGCAGGGTTACGGGGACAAGGTGGGAGAATAGCACTATGGGAATTAGTCATTGGGAGAGCCGGTGCAGACATGATGGGCTAAATGGTCTCTTTCTGCACTGTAACATTCCTGTTAATCTATGATTTAAAGGTAAGTGAAACAGAGGCATTTCTATCATGGTTCGCATTGCATCCTGATAACATTTCAAAAGGTTTATATCTGTGCCATAATTATGGGCAAAGATGAGCAGCTGATTAGAGCCACAGAGTGTGAATTATACTAATAAACTGTGGACTACATATCCCCTGGTGTCAGAGGTTTGATAAATATGGCTACTAAAAATAAGGATAATAGATAGCCACGTGCCTTTTCCAGACACAAAACAGAGGCATCAGATTTCATTATTTTAAGTATGCAAGTCATTGGGGATTGATACAATATTGGAACCTATTAATAGAAACCCAAATCCTGTTCCCATCTTTCTAATTTAGCAGTAGGTAGGCCTAACCTTGCCAATTATCTTTTTGTCTTTTAGGATAAACTTCCTGATCAGCAAATGGCATAAACATAGTTGCACTCACTGATTAACTGGCAACTGGAACTTGTGCTTAAATTCTTTGCATTGTGGAAATTGCTAATGTTACATGAGGAATAAAACTCTTGATTAATATATCAGTTCCAGAAGAAAACAGCAGCATTAGGAAACATTTATTACAGATTCAGTATCTTCTAACTCATTGTTTGCTAGGCCTTCCAAATTGTGAAACTCCACCTTCCCCTGTACTCCCTTTCTCTAACAATTTAAAATCGAAATCTGGATCAAATAACCACTCAGTCTATTTAATCACCTTTTTTGCTAACCTTGCAGGTTTATCTTACTCAATGAGCCACGGCCTTTTTCCTAGGTTTCTCAAAAATAAGTTTGAAAATGACTGAATAATGCATCAGTTTTGCTCCACCAACGTGACAGATAAAAGGAAATTAATTTGAGAAAATTAAGACATGAGTGATAATTGCTCCTTTGAAAAAAATATTGTGATCAATTGAATAACAATGCCTAATTTATCTTACCTCAATTTTGCTTGCTCTCTCAAAATACCCTAAGAAAAAGCTGCATCTGAGATGATCATCTGTGCACGTCCATCCATTCTGCACAAAATCTCTCATTAATTGCTGTCTTGTGTGGAGGCCCAGGCCCTGACTCTGGAACATACAGACAATGGTCACATTGGGATTCTTAAAAAAAGGACATTTGAAATCACCACATATTTGCAGGCTCTGCATTCCATTTCAAGATGAAGTTGCAGCTGAGATTAGTTTGAATCTTTGTTTCACCATTGGAGGGAGCTCTTAGTAATGCAGTACATCCTACAGTCAATGGTAGCTCAAAGAAAAGCTGTATCCTACCCTAGTCAGGGGGATCCTCTGTTATGACCGATGTAGTTGGTAAAGCGGAGTTATTTAAAAATCTCAGAGGGAAACTTTAAACAACTGTCATAACCTATAATTTTTAAAGGTATGTTTGAGATGCGACTCTAAATTCAGGAATCAGACCACCAGCTCTCAAGGTTTTCCATTAAACTAAATGAAACATTTTATTAATTTATAAAGGTTAAAATATATATACACATGGCTACAAATTACTACTATCATAACTGTTAACAAATTCCCAAACTAATCTCCATAAAGGCAACAGAACCCATAGACTTAACCAGACACCAGGCAAAGCATTTTCACCTTACGGATTCAAAATGAGATTCTTTTCACTTTGGTTCATGTGGAGCCAGTTGGAGGCTTACAGCTGCCTTTTGATCTCACATTGCCTCTGCCCTGCTCACACAAAACTGCTAAAGTTATACCTACCACTGCCCATTGAATGTTAATTCTCATTGTATCAACAACCTCTGAACTAAACTTCTCGAACTATAAAACCCCTTTCATAGTTCCAATTTTATTAGTAATATAAACATGTGGCTTGGTATCTGCTAGATAGGTATCATTTTTCACCCCACTTCTTGAATGTTCGATTCAAAAAATGCAAATACACGCCATCTCTCTTGCATATCAAAACTAGTACACATCAAAGCACCCAGACTAGATGGCTTTAATCCAACTAAGACACACCCACAGACTAAACCTCTATTTTAAAAGAAAAATATTTTCCAATAATATTATATACCTTAACAGCTTCATGACAGCCTCCAACATGGAAGCATCTTGTGGTGGCCTGGAATCCTTGGGGTGGCCTGGAAGCCAAATGGAATGATTGATGAGTTCAGAATCAGCTTCTTGAGAGACAGATATGAGGGCTTGGAAGCTATCAAGTAACCATTTGTCCAGGGTTTAAGGCACAAATATTATCAAATTGGGTTTGCTCTCTGACAGCTCTCAGAAACTCTCTATCCCATCTCTGCTTTCTGCTGAGGTTTCAGGAAAGTGCTTCATGAAACCCACTCCTTTGTGAAAGAAGCAACAGAAAGCACTCTGGGCTGCTGCTAGAGATGCCTTCGCAACTGAGGAGAAAAGTATCTGGACACAAGCTGGTGAGGATAGTCCAGAGATTCTGCCACAGGTGCATCACAGGACTCAACAGCTTTTAAGTGAATCACAATAGTAGGAAGCAGCACAGACGCCAGGCTCGGACATGGCTTCTGGAAGTTTGAAAATGGGGTTAAAAAGGATGCATAATCTTACAAGGACTAATAATTAGGGTGATTCTTCACTTGTGTTTTGCCAAATTGTTCTAGAACCATTAAAACATATTGTATATTATTTTTCTGTATTTCATTAGAACAATATAAAGTGGAAGCAACTGTGTTAATAATTATTGGTGTATTCCATTTTGTTCATTTTTGTTCGTGAAAGTGGAGGGGCTGACCGCAGAACTGAGCCTTGATGTCTGAGATGCAATGACAAGAGATGGATCACTTGTGACTGAATGTTTCCCTAATAAAGTGACCCCTACCTATTACTGACTGTGATGCTGTTGCATATTCTTCACAGGTTGACATGCTGAACTTAAAGTTTCCAACCCCTGCCTCTCCTCCTAGAGGATGCCTTTTGACAACCAAAGTTAGGGAGCACACACACAGTAGGCTATGACAATTCTGGCAACTGTGTTAGCAGCATACTGTAAAGAACCACACAACACGTCAACATTCCTGAGCCATCCTTTAGTTTACAAATAGTTTGCCCTATCCAGATTCTAGTAAAAAGAAAAACTGTATTTACTCAAATTGTCTAGTGTACATCAAAAAACTAGTAAACCAGTTCTGTTATGTTTTTAAGCCATATTCAGTGATTTACAATCAAGTTACTCAAAAGTGGAGGACTGGGCAATTCTTAAAAATGATTATTTTTTGTGATAAGCCCATTTTCAGCTGTATTAATAAAATTGCAACAGTTACCATTCAAATACATCAGCAAAGCAAAAAATAAGAATATACTATTACATACTCTTATGCTACCTGGTTACACTGTTTCATGAAAAAATTCAAGTTTGAAAAGATGCAAAAATATAAAGCAGAAACAGAAACTTGAATCATAACTTCACTTGGAAATAACAGAAATTTCAAGTGCAATTTGCTCCCAGTTACCCATTGCATCCAAAGCAGAAACTCTACCCGATGCAGTTAAAACAATTAGGATATGAAAGAATTACAAAGAATATACAGCGCAGAAACAAGCCATTCAGCCCCACCTAGTCTGTGATGTTTACACTGCACACAAATCTCCTCTTATCCATCAACCTCATCATAACCTTTCAGCATCTTTCCAGTCCCATTTCTCCCAAAAGGCTGTCTAGTTTCCTTTCGAAAGTGTCTAAGTTATTTGCCTTATCCACTTCCAGAGATGGTGAGTTCCACATCATAACCACTGTCTTATTAAATAAGTTTCTAAATTTCTGCTTATTCCCCTATTAGATTTAATAAATATTAATATGGAAAAAATTCACAAGCACACCTACTAGTTCTCGTACACCTAAAAAAAACCCCTCAAACAGCCGTAAATGGGCGGAGGCGGCAGATACTCAACCATCCTACTTAAATCTGGGATGCGATTTTGTGGATGGAGCCAACTTTAGGCAAAACAATTTTAAAACCAATTTTGAAGATTGCGGAGACTCAAATACGCTAGAAGTAGCTTGTGTTTAAAATTTCCTGTTGTTTTGTGCAGGTTAGGTCAAGTTCACCTATGTTACGCTGATAATACTAGCTGACACTTGCAGAAATGCTTTCCCGGATGGCTGCATTAAACAGTGTGCTGGCACATTTCTTTCCGGGTGCAGAATGGGACAGGAAACATGGCAGATCCAAGGTCAGCCAAAAATTTTGATTTCTGCCCGCCCCCCAAAAATTTACCTTTTTTTATTCCTTCACCTTCCTCCATCCCCATGCATTGGAAATTGGGACCAGAGTCCCAAAATTTCATCTAAAAGCATGCACACATATTAGTTATGAATGTCATCCTATATTATTTTTTGTTATCGTTATCGAGTAACTTAAAAAGTCTAGTGTTTTCCTCACATTTGTTCAAAAGCGCAATAATACACCATATTTTATGTACTAAAAGTATTGTAATCTCCCTAGACAATCTTTAATTTATGTTTCAGCTGAACTTTAATCATCGATTTTTAGCCATCTTTCTTAAACCTAATAAAATACGCTAATCATTTTAGTGTACAAAGTTCACTGCAAAGAAAAGAATTGTTTCAAAGACCCTGAACTTTATGCATGGGTCACATTCCACATGCACAATTGCTACTGTTGTGTTTACCAAAGTGCATCAATGCCAACAGAGACTGCTGATATTTTTACTCAAAGAGCTGACCCGTATATAATCATGAGCGTTACGAACTGCACAATTCTATTGCGCTTTTCATTGTATTGTTGCTGCTGATGGCAACACCAACTTCAGCAGTAGCTCTATAAAATATAGAAGGTGGTTTTTCCAGGTGCTACAGCCAGTGGCAGACCCACTGCCATTCATTCTTGTTGTACGGTTGTCCCAAGACATTGAAGTTCCTCCCTCACTTTCCGATCTTGGCATTTTACTTGGTCAAATAGAGAAATCGCAACAGGAAGTCATGGAAACAATATTCAATGCACAAACTAATTTTATTGAGTTTAATAAATTGAACTGTTACATTATACAAATTATGTAATGCAAGCCAATATTTATCAAAATACAGACACAGCATTTATACTCCCAACAAGTGCTATATAACTAATAAAATCTATGAACATATCGTTCTTGTTTGTTATGTATTTTTTGTGCGAACATAAATAAGAATTTAAGTGCTGATATTTCACTTTTTTCAAAATTAAATTGTCACCATTTCAAAACATGTAAACTTCCTTTAAAATTGCTCAAAGAGCATTTAGTCTGGCACTACCATGAGTGAAGTCACAAATTACAAATGATCCTCAAATTGCCATGTGAAGTTATCATGTTTCTTGAGATACAAGCAAGATGCATCTCAATAAGATGGGCATTTACTTAGGAGAAATGCATTTACCACAATTTATGAAATAACTTCAAGATGACCTTGAAAATATTATGGAAGAAAGTGGACAGAAATGGCTTCTGTATGTGAAGCACAGTATGAATGTTGAATTTCATTCTTGGCTCATATTTCAAGGTTGCATGTTCTAGGAACTGGCAATTTGAGTAAGTTCAAAACACAGTAAAATTTTTCGCTATTCAACAAGTGACTTTCTTTCTGTCCCATGTTATGATCCCAGTTATGAGAATACTAGACAAATCAGATATTTGTTAGGATCTGGCTTGATAGACCACAATTGGTTAAAGAACGTAATGCATGGAAGAACCAAGGGTAAGGAAATAAGCGGCAGGACTCCAAGATTAAATTGAAACATCAAAAGAATCTCTACCATACAAACTTGAACAAAACAAACACAAACAATAATGACAAAATAGGTACATGAGCCAATAAGATAATGATTCCAAACAATATGAGCTTCTATCTTAAACTCAATCCAAGAGACTTTGCCCAGCTTAACCTTTTTGCTGTGACTTTCACTCTGATAGGCTTTTAAATATTCTCATACACTGGAAAGCAGTTTCTTTTCCCGCTGGGTCTGACTGCACAGATCACAGCTCAGGTTCAGTGTTATATCCCTACCAATAATACCTCCTGGTCCAACTATAGGTGTCACTGATGGTCACATGCCACAACCCACCAGGCACCTGTAGACACTCCCCACTTGGTGTCTATTCCATTCTCTGGTTGAACACAACAAATTGGATCTGTGCAGCCTTTAGGCCAGCTTCTCTCTTAAATTTACTTATTTTCCCTAAAAACAACCCTTAGAGCATAACTCCATCCTCAACAATTTTCCCATAGAAACGTCAGGACTTTCAGCTGGGTCAAAAGTTCAAGCATGGTTTATAACCACACACAATCTACTAAACCAAATCAAACGTGCACAACCCCCAATTCACCTTGAACTGGAATCAAAACTTTACATTCTTAACCCTTAATGTAACCCACAATTGACAGTTATAATACCCGTTTCAAGCCTTGAAAGGTTCAAAGTCTATCAAGTTATGTGTAACTCTTCATCACTTATAATAGGATCTATTACTATACATTGAGCGAACCTTTGAGATAGGTCAATTTCTCTTATCCCCTCTTTATCATGATACTACATTTCTATGGGAAAATTGTTGAGGATGGAGTTCTAAGGGTTGTTTTTAGGGAAAATAAGTAAATTTAAGAGAGAAGCTGGCCTAAAGGCTGCAAAGATCCAGAGGTACCTAATGTGTGCCTCAATTCAGAACATGAAGCCAAGTTCAAAATGGTCAATGTTAAAAGCAGCAACTAGACTTTTCCTAGGAAGCAAAAGGAGGAACTGGTACTTTAGCTTTTGAGTTAGGTAGATGCAGTCAAGAATCACTGATAATAAAGTTCACAGGAATAGAATACAACAAATGTGTTTAATTAAAAAGTAAAGAAGTGTCATTTAGAAGCTGATCTAGCTGTGTTCTTATGGAACCATCACCACAAAATGCATAATTGTAAACAGTTGCTATGTATAGGCCATATTTCACAGCAATATATGCCTTAGTTTAATCAAAGTTGTACGAATGATGATCTGATTTCTTGAGAATCAGACACAAAAAAGGAAATAAACAAGAATTTGAGAATGATATCATCAAACAAAATGAACCCACATGACATACAATCCCCAAATATTAAAACTTTAATAAGTGTTATGTTTTCCATTGATACCAATAAAGAGAAATTTGAACTTCCAATTATTAGCTGAAAGGATGACATGTCAAGATGTTTCAAAAGCACTTTTACTGTGTCAAATGATTAAAGGAAACCACTATTGACTAAACACCATTTTCCTGTAGGCAACTTATACTTCAAAAATATTGTCCTTATCCCACATCACAGTCTCCACAGAATTAGTTCTCATAGCAAACAGTTCACAGTTGCTCCCAGCTTCCAATGGGTTGCTTCCTTTTTACTTCCCCAGCAGCTAACTTCTAATCCCAGAACTATCTTTCACTATGGAGGCATACCTGTAGATTTCTTCCTCGAGCTAGACAAATCTTCCAGCCTCTTTTCTCCTCACAAAATGGTTCTTCAAACCAAGCGTGAGCTTCCTCCCTTGTTCAACATAGTGAACGAGAGCATCAATATTTTCTCTGATTCAGGCGCAGGCCTGCTTAATTCTATCTTTTCTTGCTCTCCACCTCTCAGTTAGCTGCAGGCCGCATAAAACCAAAATTGCAACTACCTTTGTGATATTTTTTGGATTTATAGGGAACCAGTAACCTGATCTCCAAAATGGTTTCCTCTATCTCATTCCCCATGGTAACAGGAATCACATTAGCATTTCTACTTAGGTACAAAGCTAATCAGTTATCTTTGTTCCCAACTTTCTTTCATCTTGTAAAGGGATAATTTACAACATAACTGTTTACAACTTAATACTTGTAACACCTTTCTGAGGCCTAAGAAGACTTAGGATCTCCTCCTGATGGACTTAAGAACAGCTGTCATCGTTCCCAAGTGTAAATACCTGGCACCTCCCTTTCAATATAACAATATGTATTTTCCTTTGATCTTTAACAATTAAATCACCCAGGTTTACTGTCAGGAAGACTTCTGTACAGGTCACAAGACTCCTTTCAGTCACCTTTCATTTAAAGATATAGTCCCAAAGTATAACACTCTTATAAACCAAAAGGTACAATCATAAAACATGATAACCTCATAAACTTCACAACTGTAACATAAGATGGGAAGATAATTGGAAAGCAATAAATATCAGATGATAGATTACACAGTAAACATGACAAAAAGACAAAATAAATCAAAATAAAGAAATAAACCTATAGATCTAGACAACTAATGACATGACGAAAGACTGCCTCTCATTGCACTGGCTCCAGTCACCCATTTCTTCCCCTGCCTTGCTATCCAGGCTTGTGCTTCCTCCTATTGCTTTACTGATTTTACTTTCCCCCAAATGAAACCGTTCTTCCCTTTCCAAATCACTCTTTTTTAAAGAAATGTCACAGGCAACTGTGCAAGCTGCAATGCTATTAAAAATGCATTAGCTCACAAGGCAACCAGCTGCTTCACTCCCAATTGCCATGGCATCACTTGCGACTGACAGGTGTTCCATTGTTTAATTCACAACAACTGAGATTATAATGACTTTTCGGACAGTTCAGTGTATGCAATTGCTACATTGAAGACATTTTGTCCATTAATAATCAATTTTACTACCATCAATTTATAAGGCAGAGGTTTAAACT
Organism: Carcharodon carcharias; assembly: GCF_017639515.1. Taxonomy (NCBI): domain Eukaryota; kingdom Metazoa; phylum Chordata; class Chondrichthyes; order Lamniformes; family Lamnidae; genus Carcharodon; species Carcharodon carcharias. The sequence goes on along the minus strand of NC_054474.1, from coordinate 72,391,893 downwards.
ATTTTCAACCTTTGCCTTGGAAAGAATTGCAAAAACAGAACTGTGCTATTTTAAATTCCATTGACTTCAACAGATAATAAAATTGGGTTTGGTGTAAATTGACATTGTACCTGATTCAGTTAAAATTGGCCCCTATGTGTCAGTTAGATATTCCTAGTGTTATGGGTACATATCTCCAAAACTATATGTTTTTTTAAAATTGGCTAGACAGGGTATATAGAGAGAAGCTGTTCCCACTCGTAAAAGGATCAAGAACAAGAGGGCACAGATTTAAAGTGATTTGCAAAAGAAGAAAATGTGACGTGAGAGAAAACTTTTTCACACAAGTGGTTCGGGTCTGGAATGCACTGCCTGGAAGCGTGGCGGAGGCGGGTTCAATCAAGGCATTCGTGAGGACATTAGATGACTATTTGAATAGAAACAACATGCAGGGGCTGAGGAAAAGGTAGGACAATGGCACTAGGTCATAAAGTTCATTTGGACAGCCGGTGCAGACACAAAGTGCTGAATGGCCTCTTTCTGTGCCCTTAAAATTCTGTGATTCTGAGTTATTTGGACACTTTCTTGGGAACAGACCGGTTTTTTTTTAAAAGGTTATAAGTTCACTTTGGACTGTGAGCAAATTGCCTTTTCCAAGAGGTCATATGACTTCAGCCAAATGACCAGCAAGGCACTTGAGGAGATAAGAACTATTTGTTTACTTGAACTTTAATTGCTGGAGAAGAAAAAACTGTTTTAAGGCTCTGAAACCCTGGTGATTTTCTGGAAACTACCTGACTGAGATGAGTTTCTGTTTTGGACTTATCTTTTGGATTCAGTTTTGGGAATAAACTGAAGAGAAGGTTGCCCAACTCGTTCTCACCCTGCCTCAACTGAAATTCAGTGTAGTTATCAGTACCCAGCTAGAGATCCTCATCTCAATATAACTCATCTGTATTTGAAAACCTGAGATGCTGAGATAAGAGAAAGATCCCAAGGACACTGATCCCACTCTGCTCTCCTCCACACGTAAGCTCGTTTGGAAAGAATTTCCAGATAACTACTGTAACTAGTGATCCAAATTCACATGCAGGAACACCATATCGACAGTGTTAAAATGCTTCGAACTTTGCCCTTATTCATAAAGTTTTCCATTGGACAAAAGGTGTTTTTTCCCTTAAATACCAAGCTATACAGAGACCCTATTTGTTTTGCCCTTTGTGTGCATGAATGGATGTGTGTTGGGATATAAAGATATAAAGGGGTATATTGTTACACTTCCGGAATGCAAATTGGATGGTAACCAGTTTTTGCAATTTATTTCTTTTAAAGTATTGTTTCATAATAAATCAATCATTCTGAATTCATTGAAAAAAGCCAGGTTAAAACCACTTTTATTCTGGGTCTAACAACTGTGAGGGTAAACAATTGGCCATTTTGGTGAGTGAATTAAACATTTACACTTATGGTGCGACCTGTTGAGTAGTGGGGCTAGAGAAACTGCACACTCCTAGTGTTACAACTGGGATAGAAGATCAACAATCTGCACTGGTATAGGAGTATAATATATGCTGGTTATATTATGCGAGCCACACACACACTGCATGCTCCAGCATCCTCACAAAACTGGAAAACATAGAGCCTGAGCTTCCACAGAGTGGATTACCACTCCATTCCTAACTTCTTTCCTCAAAATCAAGGCTATCCTTTCTCACCCAACCTTCAGACTCAGGTAGGGCCAGAACTGTGTGAGGCAGCATGCTCCAGAGGCCTTCAGTCGAGGACTGCACAGTCAGGTATAAGAATGCCACACACCCTTTTTTATGGCACTAGCTGCAGTAAATCAGGTAGGTTTAAAGGTCCAGCCACTTTCAAGCCTGGGAGAAGGTAGGTTTCTAAGGTAAAGTTCAAGTGGTGGTGGAGTTGGGGGTGGGTAGCTGGTTGGGATCAGGGGCTGAGTGGCCAGTGGGAGGGCCAAGCGGCTAGGGGATGTCACGTGGTCTGGGGGTTGCCGCGCAGTCGGGGGAGCACCATGCAATTGGAGGTCGCATTCATGGGGGATGCTGCGTGGTTGGGGACACCGTGCAATCGGGGGGTCATGACCCCAGACCACGCAGCACTTCACCCGACCGTGCCCACTCCACTCAACTACGCCTCCTGACCGCACAGCAGCCCCCAATTAGGCAGGTCCTCCACAAATGTGTGGCACCCCCTCCCAACCATGTGGTGCCCCTGAAACGCAGCTGTCCTAGCACTGGTCCTCAGGGAACAGCACTGTCTACCATCCTCCAGTCTGAAAAATAACAATTATCCACAACTCACTGTTTTCTCTCCTTCAGCCAATTATTTTTCCAAGCTGACACTGACCCTCCTATTCCATGAGCCTCAATTTTGTTATCAGCCTTTCATATGGCACTTTGTCAAATGTTTTGTTAAATTCCATGTGGCCAACATATATTGTCTTCAACCTTAATAATAAAAACAAAAAAACTGCGGATGCTGGAAATCCAAAACAAAAACAGAATTACCTGGAAAAACTCAGCAGGTCTGGCAGCATCGGCGGAGAAGAAAAGAGTTGACGTTTCGAGTCCTCATGACCCTTCGACAGAACTTGAGCAAGTTCTGTCGAAAGGTCATGAGGACTCGAAACGTCAACTCTTTTCTTCTCCGCCGATGCTGCCAGACCTGCTGAGTTTTTCCAGGTAATTCTGTTTTTGTTTTGTATTCAACCTTGTCTGGTATTTATACTAACAAAAAATAACAGTAACATTTCCAAACTTTAAAAATCCTACTGTGCTATTTGCATAGGCTCTCAAGAAGAGTGCACAAAATAAAACAGCATAGTCACAGCTTTCACTCATTAATCTTCTTTCTCCACCTCACACTTCCTCAACATCCTTCGAGTTCATTGAAGGGAACCGTTCCCACCTGTCAATCGGAGCGAGCTTGGGGTATGTGATGCTCGCGGAGCTGTCTGGGGTTGTAGTTCCCATTCGACTCCGCAGTCAGGGGAAACGTGGAGCGTGGGGACTACATATCCCAGGGGACATTGCGCCGCTGGCGCAGGCGCGGCGTGGGGAGGATGTGACGTGTTCCGAAAGTAGTAGCGTTCCAATCGAAAGTGGCCCGGATCTGGGGAGATAGCGAGTCCTTGATACAGCTCGAGCCGCGCCCAGGTGAGCAGCACCGCAATCAGCTGCAGGAGGAGGACGTGAGGGGGATCGAATTCCATGACCAGCTCCTCCCCTGCTCCCTGAATTGTGCTCTCAGCCCAAGGGGAGGCGGACTCTGCCGCTGGCTGAGCACCGTCTTTCCGCAGGGCGGCCGCACTCAGCACTGAGCAGGAGGGGATGATCGGTGTAGGTACCGGGCAACTGTCTACTCTGTGATTCGATCCGACGACACTACACCGATTCGGCGCCAGATTAGCGTCGACGGATCGTGCATCCTCCTCCTCCTCCTCCTCCCCACCACCCCCGCCACCCTCCCCCTCGGCTGATTCCTTCAACCCACGCATTTAAAAAAAGAGGCCGAGTCGAGCTGAGCTGCTGTCAAATCATCTGTGTCTCTCTCTCGAAACAGCAACATGAAGATCAAGGACGCAAAGAAGCCTTGTGAGTTATTAAATTGTTAACCCGTGCTCCCAGAGAAATAACATCGTTAAGATTCGGGTGTAAAACTAGGGGGAGGGGGAGATAATATTACAATTTATTCCACATTTCAGCCGTATTTGAGAAGCGAGCAGTCAAATGTAGTTTAAATGCTCGATGGCACCGAAATATGTCCCTGGGTCATCTCTGAAAGAGTCGATTTTCAGTACATCGAAATGAAGTAACCGCTGAAATGAAACGACGTGCGAGAACCATCTTTCAGGAAATAGCCATTTGCAACGCTAATTTTCCCCTTCAGGAAGTAGAGCCACGATAGCAACGGAAGAGGCGCTTGTGTTCTTAATTCTGAGAAACGTGTAAATTGTTTCATTTTTTTCAGTGGTGTGTGATCACGGCGCTAGCTCCAGTATCCCCCTCTTTTTCTGACTAAGGTGCGTTTGACATCGTATTTTTCGGTTTTTTCCACATGCTTCGGAAAATTTACTGGGAAGGGTTTGTTCGAATTTTCTCTGAATATACATTTTTAAAAATATATACAATTTGAATATACATATAGGGCCAAGTGCATTGTTCTGATACTGCATCAGTTGTCATGATGTTCACTGATCTTATTGAAACTTAGAGAATTCTTAAGGGGCTTGACACGGTACATGCAGATAGAATGTTTTCCCTGGCTTGGTGGGGGTTCTCTGGAACCAGGGGTCCCCCTCTCAGAATAAGGGCATTTAGAACTGAGATGAGGAATTTCTCCAGTCAGAGGTTAGTGAATTTTTGGAATGCTGTGCCCCAGAGAGCTTTAGAAGCTCGGAAATTGAGTATGTCCAAGACAGAAAATGGTTCTAGATACAAATGACATCAAGGGATGTGGTGATAGCGTGGGAAAATGGCCTGGAGGTTAACGATCAGCCATGATCTGGTTGAATGGACAGGCTTGAGGGGCTGAATGGCCTACTCCTACTCCTATGTTTCAAGGCAGCATGCTTTGCAATATTTAGCCATTCCTGTCACTTCTCTAGTTGTGTAATAACTTTGTATGATCTATTATTACATCATTCTATAATGATGACATGCAGGCATAAGCTTTCCAAACCCCCCTTGAATGTATATGACAACTATGGATGTTTGTGTGAATCATCTCTATGTATTGTGACTGGAAACCTATTCAATTAAAGATGTTCTTCTAATAAACAATGCTTTTTTTAAATGAAAAGAGTTAACCTTGCATCTTGATCATTTAATAAATCCGTGGCAATTCAAAAAAATGCCTCGATTAAATGCTGAGTATTAACACAATGAAGCAAAGATTTTAAATTCAATTTGTATAACTATTTTTAAATATCTGATTAATAATTGCCCTTATTGTTAGGTTGGTGCAAATTATGCTTCTGAGATTGTGAACAAATCGCGATGACCTATTCAAATAAGTAGGTGTGACTCTCCCATTAAGGGGTAAATGTTCTTTAGGAATGAGTAGTTTAAGTATAGTGGTAAAGCAGCAGTTCCACCTAATGATTAAAAAATACTCAAATCTAGACTTGCTGTTTGAGATTAATTACGCATATTTAAACCACCGGTATCCCACCCTTTTTTTTTCCAAATGTAAGGACTGGTTTGATTCACAGATTTGTTTTCTAGGTTAATTTACTTCCTTTGAGTACAAGACAGTTTAAAAATCCAACAGCATATTTTGTTCTAAATTATTCTTATTGGTGGTATAATGATTTGATAAGGTTATAGCAAGAATTTCAAATTGTCAGCCTTGCACAGATTGTTAGCTTTTTTAAAAGCCAACTGTTGCAATGTTTGGCATTTAAACCTTGACTAGTGATGCAAGTATACCTGCTAGTATTGGAATTTTTTTATAATTATTCTTTCATGGGATGTGAATGTCACTGGCAAGACTGGCATTTGTTGCCCATCCTTAATTGCCCTTGAGGTGGTAGTAAGCTGCCACCTTGAACCGCTGCAGTTACATCCTGGTGTAAGTACATCCACAATGCTATTAGGGAAGGGGTTCCAGATTTCTGACCCAGCAACAGTGAAGCGATGGCAATTTTGTTCCAAGTCCGGATAATGTGTACTTTGGAGAGGAAGAAAGGGAACGCCATACTTGCACCTGATGTCCTCCTAGGTGATAGAGCTGGATTTGGAAGGTGCTATTTTTGCAAGCATCTTTGGTGCGTTGCTGCATTTGTATATGGAACACACTGCTACACTATGTCGATGGTAGATAGGGTGCCAATCAAGTGAGCTGTTTTGTCCTAGATGGTGTCAAGCTTCTTCATTGTTTTTGGAGCTGCACTTGGCTGTAGTCATCCAGGCAAGTGGAGGGCATTCTGTCAGTGACCCTGACTTGTGCTTTGTAGATGGTGGACAGGCTTTGGAGAGTCAGCAAACGAGTTTGTTTCAGAATTCCTAGTCTCTAACCTGCTTTTGTAGCCACATTATATGGCTCATCCAGTTCAGGTTCTGGTCAATGGTAACCTTCAGGATGTTGAAGATGGGGGATTCAGCAATGGTAATGTTAGAGAATCTCAAGGGCAGCCAGTTCAATTCTCTCTTGTTGGAGATGGCTATTGCCTGGCACTTGTAGTGTGAATGTTACTACCCATTCATCAGCCAAGTCTGGGTGTTGTTAAGGTCTGTGGTATATGGACATGAACTGCTTCAGTATCTGAGGAGTCATGAATGGTGCTGAACATTGTGCAATCAACAGCAAACATGCCCACTTCTGATCTTATGATGGAAGGAAGGTCATTGATGAAGCAGCTAAAGATGTTTGGCCCTAGGACACTACCCTAAGGAACTACCGCACCAATGTTCTGGGGCTGAGATGATTGACCTCCAACAAGTACAACTATATTCCTTTGTGCTAGGTATGACTCCAAACAATGGAGAGTTTCCTGCTGCAATTTCTATTGACACCAGTTTTGCTAGGGCTCCTTGATGTCATACTTGGTCAAATACTGCCTCGATCTCAAGGGCAGTCGCTCTTTCGTCCATGTTTCAGCAAAGGCCATAGTGAGGTCAGGATCTGAGTGGCCCTGGCAGAACCCAAACTGAGCAACAGTGAGCAGGTTATTACTGAGCAAGTGTCGCTTCATAGCACCATTGATGACCCCTTCCGTCACCTGGCTGATGATCGAGAGTAGACTGATGTGGCGGTATTTGGCTGGATTGGATTTGTCCTGCATTTTGTAGATAAGATGTATCTGGGCAATTTTCCACATTGTCTGTCTGATAGATGCCATGAGCTGTTCAGGAGCAGCTTGGGCAGGGATGCAACCAGTTCTGCAGCACAAGTCTTCAGTACTACAGCCAAGATATTGTCAGGGCCCATAACCTTTGTTGTATCCAATGCTTTCACCAATTTCTTGACATCATGTGGAGTGAATCGAATTGACTAAAGACTGACATCTTTGATATTGGAAATCCCAAGAGGAGGCCGAGAATCATTCACACAGCACTTCTGTCTGAAGGTGGTTGTGCGTGCTTCAGCCTTGTCTTTTGCACTAATTTGTTTGGCTCCACCATCATTAAGGATGGGGATATTTGTGGTGCCTCCTACTGTTATTTGTCTACCACAATTCATGGCTGGATGTGGCAGGACTGTAGAGCTTTGATCTGCTCTGTTGGTTATGGGATCGCTTAGCACTCTATTGCACGCTGCTTCCACTGTTTGGCATGCATGTAGTCCTGTTGTGTTGCTTCACCAGGTTGACACCTCATTTTTATGTATGTCTGGTGCTGCTCCTGACAATGTTCCCCTGCACTCCCCTTTGGACAAGGATTGATCTCTGACTTGGTGGTAATGATAGAGTGGGAGATATGCCAGGCCTTGAGGTTACAGATTGTGGTTGAATACAATTCTGCTACTGATGGCTCTTGGCACTGTGCCTCATGGGTGCCTAGTTTCAAGCTGTTCGTTCTGAATCTATCCCATTTAACATACTGGTAGTGCCACTCTGAGTGGTATCCTGAGTGTGAAGACAGGGACTTGGGCTCTACTAATGTTGTCATGGACAGATGCATGTGAGGCAAGGTCAAATAGGTTTTTCCTTCCTATTGGTGTTCTCACCACCTAATAATACAGACCCAGCTATGTGCTTCAGGACACAGCCAGCTTGGTCAGTAGTGGCACTACCAAATAACACTTGGTGATGAATGTTGAAGTCCCCCACCCAGAGTACATTCTGCATCCTTGACACCCTCGGTACTTGCAACTCGTGTTCGACATGGAGGAGTGCTAATTCATTAGTTGTGGATGGGCAGTAAGTGGCAACCATGTTTGGCCTCATGCTGTGAGACTTCATGATCTCAAGTCGATGCTGAGGGATCCCAGGACTACTGCCTCCTAACTGTATCATCATCTTGATTCTCCTCTTGTGCCTGAAGATGTAGGAGACAGACGAAGCACATGCTTATGTCTGTTTTCCATAGTTTGTCCTGGAACAAAAGCCAGAGTATAGCTTGAGTTGGCACCACTCCACATCAAGTATGGTTGACCAGGAGACTTTCAGCTCTTACCATCTGCCATAGGTGTATTGGAAGGATTTATGGGTTGGTAATTGACCTCTTTGGCCATGTTATGAACACATCATCTATGGCCATCAACTCCTGGAATGGGATTCGAACCCAGAGCTTCTGGTTCAGAGGAAGGGGCATTACCCGCTGCCACAAGACCTCCCTCTAACTGTCTCCCACTGTTATAAAACATGATTTCAAAATTTCAGCCATTAACCTCTGAGTAGCTCCGTTTGAAATAGAATTAGTGATTTTTCTCCTTGAACAATTTTTCATTTGGAGCTCTTCTTTCCTACAATGTGAGTATACTTACACCATATTGACTGCAGTGGCTCAAGAAGGTGGACCACCACCACCTTCTGGAGTGCAATAGGGGTGGGCAGCAAATGCTGGTTTGCCAGTGACACACATCCCTGAATGAATAAGGGGAAAAAAGCTGTTTAATTTGTTGAATTTTAGCTTGCATGTCTTGAAATAGTCAAACTAAAAATGCATAGTTGTATCTTCAGCACCGATCCGCTCACTAGGTGTCGCAAGTTACAAATTGATTAACCAAACAGAAATGTAATCCTTTTCCAATAATGAGATGAAGGAGGGTTATGCACATGAGGTCAGTCAGAGAAGCAGAGGAATCAGAGGTCAGCAGTACAGGTTCTAGATCTTGAGTTAACAAAGATGGGTAGGTACGCCACAAGAGGATGAGAATTTTAAATTTGAGGAGTTGGGAGATTGGGATAAATATGGTTGGCAGAATTTTGGATGGGCTAAATTTTAGTGTTGAGAATGAAAGATTGGCTAGAGTGCATTGCAGTAGCAAAGACTGGAAGTGGCTAAGGTATGGGTGATAGTTTCTGTAGCAGATGGGCTGAGGCAGAGGTGGCCAGATGGTGGATGAAGGGAGTCTTTTTGATAGAAGGGAGATGGCATCTGGAATTCAGACTGGGGCTGAATAGGATGCTGAGGTTGCAAGCAGTCTGGTTCAGCTTGAATCTTTGCCCGTGCAGAGAGTGCGGTTGAATCAGTGGCATGAGTACAGTTTGTAGTACAGCAATGGCTTCTGTCTTCCCAATTTGATTGACAGAAATTGTGGGTTATTCATGACTGGACCTAGGAAGTCTTGACAACCTGTGAAGCAGTCAACAGGACTGGTAAAGAAAGAGAGCTGGCTGTCACAAGTGGAAGCTGGCCTCCTGCCTGTGAGTTATGTTGTCAAGGGGCAACATATGTATGAGGCAGATAAGGGACCAAGAATTGACCCTTTGGGAAATCCAGAAGTAATAATGCGGAAGCAAGAGAAGTCATTGATGTACATGCCCTGCCTGTGGTTGGATAGGTGCAGAAGAACTAAACAAGGACAGTTCCATTCAGCTGAACCGGATGAAGAGGAATTATACACCACAGTGAGGATCTCATTTGGGACCTTGGTTAGTGCCATTTTACTGCTGTAGTACGGATGGAAATTGAATTGGAGAGATTCAAACAAGGATTTTTAGGAAAGATGGGTAAGACCATAAGACATTGGAGCAGAAATTAGGCCATTCGGCCCATTGAGTCTGCTCCACCATTCCATCATGGCTGATAAGTTTCTTAACCCCATTATCCCGCCTTCTCCCCGTAACCTTTGATCTCCTTACCAATTAAGAACCTATCTATCTCAGTCTTAAATCCACTCAATGACCTGGCCTCCACAGCCTTCTGTGGCAATGAATTCAGTAGATTCACCACTCTCTGGCTAAAGAAGTTTCTTCTCATCTCTTTTCTAAAAGGTCTTCCCTTTACTCTGAGGCTGTGCGCTTGGGTCCTAGTCTCTCCTATCAATGAAAACATCTTCCCCACGTCTACTCTATCCAGGCCTTTCAGTATTCTGTAAGTTTCAATCAGATCCCCCCTCATCCTTCTAAACTCCATCGAGTATAGACCCAGAGTCCTCAAACGTTCCTCATTTTAAGCCTTTCATTCCTGGGATCGTTCTCGTGAACCTCCTCTGGACCCTCTCCAGGGCCAGAACATCCTGAGATACGGGGCCCAAAATTGCTCACAATATTCTAAATGTGGTCTGACCAGAGCCTTATAAAGCCTCAGCAGCACATCCCTGCTTTTATATTCTAGTCCTCTCAAAATAAATGCCAACATGGCATTTGCTTTCCTAACAACCGACTCAACCTGCAAGTTAATGTTAAGAGAATCCTGGGCTAGGGCTCTCAAGTCCCTTTGTGCTCCAGATTTCTAAATTCTCTCCCCATTTAGAAAATAGTCTATGCCCCTATTCTTTCTACCAAAGTGCATGACCTCACACTTCCCCACGTTGTATTCCATCTGCCACTTCTTTGCCCATTCTCCTAACCTGTCCAAATCCTTCTGCAGCCTCCCCGCCTCCTCAATACTACCTGTCCCTCCACCTATCTTTGTATCATCTGCAAACTTAGCCAGGATGCCCTCAGTTCCTTCATCTAGATCATTAAAAATAAAGTGAAAAGTTGTGGTCCCAACACTGACCCCTGCGGAACTCCACTAGTCACTGGCTGCCATCCTGAGAAGGACCTCCTTATCCCCACTCTCTGCCTCCTGCCAGGCAGCCAATCTTCTATCCATGCGAGTACCTTGCCTCTAACACCACAGGCTGTTATCTTACTGAGCAGCCTCCTGTGCCTTGTCAAAGGCCTTCTGGAAGTCCAAGTAGATAACATCCCTTGGCTCTCCTTTGTCTAACCTACTTGTTACCTCCTCAAAGAATTCTAATAGATTTGTCAGGCATGACCTCCCCTTGATGAAATCATGCTGACTTTGCCATATTTTACCATGCACTTCCAAATATTCTGAAATCTCATCCATAATCATGGACTCTAAAATCTTACCAATGACTGAGGTCAGGCTAATCGGCCTGTAATTTCCCGTCTTTTGCCTCATTCCCTTCTTAAACAGGGAGGTTACATTAGCGATTTTCCAGTCCGCTGGGACCCCCCTTGACTCCAGTGATTCCTGAAAGATCACCACTAATGCCTCCACTATCTCTTCAGCTATTTCCTTCTGAACTCTGGAGTGTAATCCATCTGGTCCAGGTGATTTATCCACCTTCAGACCTTTCAGTTTTCCTAGCACCTTCTTCTTGGTAATGGCCACCATACTCACCTCTGCCCCCCCCGACTCTCTTGAAGTTTGGGGATGTTACTCGTGTCTTCCGCCATGAAGACTGACGCAAAGTACCTATTCAGTTCCTCCGCCATTTCTTTGTTCCCCACTCTACTTCTCCAGCTGTTCCCAATACGGTTTCCTCTACATTGGAGAGACCAAATGTAGACTGGGTGACTGCCTTGCAGAACATCTTCGGTCTGTCCACAAGCATGACCCAGACCTCCCTATTGCTTGCCATTTCAACACTCCACCCTGCTCTCATGCCCACAAGACTGTCCTTGGCCTGCTGCATTGTTCCAGTGAAGCTCAACGTAACCTGGAGGAACAGCACCTCATCTTCTGACTAGGCACTTTACAGCCTTACGGATTGAATATTGAGTTCAACAATTTTAGATCATGAACTCTCACCTCCATCCCCACCCCCTTTCTGATCTCCCTTTTTTCCAATAATTTATATAGATTTTTCTTTTCCCACCTATCTCCATTGTTTTTAAATGTATTTCCATCCATTGTTTTATCTCTACCGTTTTAGCCTATTTCGATCCCTTCCCCCCACCCCACCCCCCACTAGGGCTATCTGTACCTTGCTCATCCTGCTTTCAACCCTTAATGTCACCTATTAGCACATTCCTTAAATAATATCACCGCCTTCAACACCTCTTTGTCCTTTTGCCTGTGACATATTTTGGCAATCTCCACCTATCACTGGCCATCTATCCAGCTGTCCTGTCCCCCACACCACCACCACCCCCCACCCCCCACCTTTAAACCAGCTTATATTTCACCTCTTTTCTATTTTTCCTTAGTTCTGTGAAGAGTTATACGGACTCGAAACGTTAACTGTGTTCCTCTCTGCAGATGCTGTCAGACTTGCTGAGGTTTTCCCGGTATTTTTATTTCAGTCTTTATTGTCTATCCCTAACTGCCCTGGAGAAAGTGGTGATGAGCCATTGCCTTGAACCATTCCAGTCCACGTGCTGAAACTCTCATAAGAGTTATAACATTGCAAAAGCCAAATGTCTTGCTGTATGTGAAGTAATTTATTGTAACAGTTGCACAAGACTTTAGTTGTGTAACAGTCAGAAATCTTGAGTTTTTACTTCTACTAGTTCCAATATAAATGTTACCCAATTCATGAAATTGTTTAGGCACATAACTTTGTTTTAATATAGTGCTGTAGTTTGCAGCTTTAAGTCAATCTTTGAGGCTTTGAAAAATCCTTCCAAAAACAGAGGTTGACTTATCCGCCAAGTAAAGTATCTGTCAAGTAGCAACAAGGGATGCAAATACTTGAATCCGTCTCCATTGGGAGGCACTGAAAAACTGCACAATGCTTATGTGGGAAGATGGCAAAGCCGAACTCTACTCTCTTTGGGGAGGAGGAATATTTTACTTGATAAATCCACTTAGCTCCGGTGCCTTGCAATAGAAATCTGAATCAAAATAAAATAAATCACTTTCCGTCCATCTAACTGCACACATGGAAGGAAACGAGAAACATACTAAAGATGCACTAAGTTCTAATGCAAAAATTAAAGCTTTTCCTCCCTCTATTATAATCTACCAGCAGTGAAACAACATGGGGGACCATCGATCTGTACTTGATTATTTCACGCACATGTAATTCCATAAAAACATGTTTCTGCTTTTAAATCAATCGAAACTGTGCACGTTCAGTTAACATAAAAACTATTCATCTATCAATGTCGCTCAGACTGTCTTTAGATGTAAATCAACTCAACTTCAATCGCCTTTACTGTCCACCAGTGTCCCATCTTGAGTTTCTGGGATTAACAAAATCCCTGCAAAACTACTGCAGGTTCCAGCAATCCCCAGAGCTGAGTTGATAAAATGTATACAAGCCACCCACTAGGTTTTGTCCACTGGGTGGTTTTACGGTTTGCATAGAACGGTAAGAAAAAATGTTACTAACTAGAATGAAAAATTTTACATCCATTTTATTGCAAATTCTGAACATGGTTTCACTAACTGATTTCTTGTAAATCATTGTTTCTCATGTAACTATAAAGTTCAGTGATGTTTCCCCATGGTGTGATTGAACTCATGCAGTCATACTGCATTTCAATATTTTTAAACATCGATGCTTTAGAAACTGGTATAATCCAAATAGACTTATGAAATTTAGGAGCAGAAAAGCGGGGTTGCTGAGGGGATTGCCTGATATACTGACTGTAGGCCTAAACATGCATGTTGGTACTGAGAAAATGGGGTTTTCTTATCCGCAGATCGACCTGCACACTGTGACCCTACATAGTTAATTTGTCTGATCCAGTGCATTTGCTAGTTTATTCACTGGCCTGATCCAACAGCAAATCACCTCACTTTGATCTAAAATAATAAATTGAATTCACTGTTTGGTCAGATAAGATTAATGAAAAGATTGAGGAATTAAAACCAACTGAGATCTAAACATCTTCATTGTTTTGTAGTTTCCCTTCATTATTTAGAAATAATTAGCCAGAACTAGAAAACAGTGATGAAAATTGTTGAGATTGCTTAAACCTGTAAAAGGCTCTAATCCAAGTGTTACTCTTTAAAGGGCTAATATAATATTATTCAATGCAAGGGGTAACTGCAGAAATGTGCTTACTGCTCTATTGCAGTGATTCTCAGTGAGTACTTCTGGTCTAAAAATGGTGAATGTTTCTCAGTTAAATCTTGTTAGAGGCTGGATATTGAAGTTTAAATGGTTTCATGGGGCAATTAGATGCCTTTTGTGGTTAAAGGAATTGAGGAAAAAATGACACTGTGGTTAATTTCTGCAAAGGACCTGAAGAAAGTCTTGCATTTATATAGTGCTTTCAACAATCTCAGGGTTTCCCAAAATATCACAGCCAGTGAAATACTTTTAAAGCATAGTCACTGTTGTGATACAGGAGACGTGGCCTCCAGTTTGCGCCAAACAAGATTCCACAACAGCTATATTATAATAATCAGATGATCTGTTTTAGTGATGTTGGTTGAGGAATAAATATTGGATTCCCTAGTTTGTTAAAATAGTGCCATGGGATCTTTTCTATCCACTTGAGAGGACAGATGTGGCCTCAGTTTAATGTTTCAACTAAAAGACAATGCCTTCAACGGTACAGCAGTCCCTCAGTCCTACAATGCAGGGTCAGACTAGATTTTGATCTTCCATCCCTGGACTGGGGCTCAAACCCATAACCTTCCAACTCAGGGCCAGAGTGCTACCAACTTAACCATGGCTATCTTGTAGATCTCATGGTTTTAATGGCCCTTTTCTGTTTCCCCCCCCCCCCCAAAAAAAATCTGCTTTTATGTTTTCATTGTGTGTGCCAAACCTTTCATTACTCGTGCTGTGTGTGCAGACTGGTTGACGTGGCCTTTGTGCAGAATATTTATTAAATCAGCAAAATAATCTGTGCTCAAAAGGCTTAATCAAGTTCAGTAGATTTATGCTCTCTAATCTATTTGCCCAGCACATACCCAATCTGAAGACACTATGAATTTATATGTTTAAAGACAGGAAAATGGCTTTGGACAGTTGAGTTTAGTCATTACGGTAGAATTATTTGGAGAAATGCTCTTTCATTGCCCTCAGAGGATTAAGTTGGTTCTAAAAACATCCTGCTTTTAACTAGATCAGCAAAATTAAGTCAGCAATTGTGAAAATGTTAACTTGAGATTTCTTTTTCCCCCTACCCTGTTGTATGGGTATTTGAGGTTCTTCAGGTATTTGGATGGCTGCTCTTGGCATTAATGCTGAATCAGTGAATAATTTGTTTACACCAAAGCAACAGAATCATTTATCTGACCAGGCAACAAGTAATTAATTGGTCATAAAATCGGTGAACTTTTTTTCACTCCTAATGAAATAACTTTGTTACTTCAACACGTTTTCCTTGGCCATATAGACCTCCTCCAATGCTGCCCTGGAATTAACTGCATGACGTGGTTAAAAGTGGATTCTCACTTTTCTGTGCCGCCCCACTCCCCAATCCATGAGTCACATCCGGCTCCCCCATTCCCATTAAATTCCTCACCATTCAATTTTCTTTCCTAGTCCCAAACTAGCCAAGTTTGTAATTGAGTCCCTCTCCTTTTCAAAATCACATCATCGCTGTCAAAAAACACACATCCTTGGGCATCACTGCCCCAATCACCCAGGCCTTACTAATAACTCTTCCATTTCAAACTACCTTTCCTCTTCCTCTTTGATTATGTTTCTTCTCAATTCAAAGCCTATCTCTCATGCGTCTCCTTCAGTGAATGCCTCCAACAATACACCAAGAGTCCCTAATGTTCTCTCTGACTGAACATGGTGCTCTATCTCTCTTCAACATCTCTGCAGTCTCTGATGTGGTTGACCACGCCATCTCCTATCATTACCCAGCTCTGTAAAGCTGCACTCATTTGGCTTCGGATTTCACTCACAGCCTCCCCTCTGGATCTTTAGGACCAATCCTTTACCTCATTTAATTGATGCTCTTCAGTATGACCATTTGCAGACATGAGTTTCCATAGATACATCAATTGCCCCAACTGTACCCCTCCACTGCTTCTGTGCTGTCAGACTGCTTGGCTAACATGTAGTCTTGCCACAGACTTTGTTCTATCTTGACTGATGCTATTGGCATTGTCTCACTGTTCATAACCTGAGTATCCTATTGTATTCTAAGTTTCTGATCAATATTCTGGATCCCTCAAATGCCTTCATTGCCTCCAGACTTAATTACCCCAATGCTCTTCCTTTTGGGGTCTCATTCTTCATCTCCTGTAAACTCTAACCTGTTCAAAATTAATACCCTACTCCAAGTACTGCTTGTTATTGACTGTCATAAAGCTCTTCAAGTATATAATATTATTGGAAAATAGTTTTCTTTTAAAACAGAGATTTAGTCTGTGGGTGTGCCTTAATTAGATTAGAGCCAGTTAGTCTGGGTGCTTTGTGTACTCGTTTTGAGATGTAAGAGAGGTAGAGTGCGTATACATTTTTTTTTTGAATAAAGTATTCAAGAAGTGGGGTGAAACCTGGCACCTAGCTATTAGAGACCAATCAATATGTTTATATTACTAATAAAATTGGTACTATGAAAGGAGTTTTATTGTTAGAAGATGTGGAGTTCAAAGAGGTGGCGATACAATGAGAATTTACATTCAATGAGTTGTGCTAGGTATAACTTCAGCAGTTTTGTGTGTGTAGGGCAGAGACAATGTAAGATCAAAGCAGCTGTAAGCCTATAACTGTCTCCACAGGAACCAGAGTAAAAAGAACCTAATTTTGATTTCATAAGGTGAAAATGCTTTGCCTGGTGTCTGCTCAAAAATGTAGGGGTTGCTGTTGCCTTAATGGAAATTAGTTTAGGAATTTGTTAAAAGTTATGATAGTAATTTGTAGCCATATGTATATGTTTAACTTATGTAAATTAATAAAATGCCTCATGTATTTTGATATCACACCTCTCGAACTGGTGGCCTGATTCCTGAATTTAGAGCTACGTCTCAAGCATACAGAAGTAAAATATAGGTTATGATAGTTGTTTAAAGTTTCCCTCTGGGATTTTTAAATAACTTAGCTTTAACAAATGCTGGGTCATAACATTGGCATATGGTAACTCCTAGCCCCTCATTGCCTTAAAGTGAAACTTTTTGAATTTGTCTTTTAAATCCCTCATGGCCTCACACTGGACTCTTTCCTCCTGCCTCCTGGGTCAATTTGTAGCTTCTTCCAGCCCTATAATTTCCCATGAATTCTCCATTCCTCTGACTTGTCTTTTGTGAATCCCTTTTGCTTTGCACCATTGGCGGACATTCCTTTAGCTGCCTAAGGGTTTCTCTGCAATTGCCTCCTTAAGCAATTCTGTCTGTACACTTCATTCTCCTCCCTAAAGCCTATCTCTCACCAACCAAACTTTTGACCACTTCACTGAACCCTGATTTGATTCAGTGCACATCTTGCATCTCGACAAAGTGTCAGTGAGATGTTTCCTACATTAAGGCTGCTATTTATGTAAATACAGATTGCTGTCATTGTTGTCTGAGGTAGTTGTCTTTTTTTTGCTCATGCCAATTGAGAGATATGTGCCTGCTATCCACTGGCATGTTACACTCCATTTGCGCATGCCTGTGATATTCTTGTTCGTAAAGATTTATATTGTGCCTTTTTAAGACAATTTTTTACACTTGCTCTTGACATTATAGCAAAGTTTCATCAGTGTTAAATGTGTGCCCTCTTAATCCTCCCTTTTATGCCAACTACCATTACAATCTTTGAGTAACATCAGTAATTTGTACACAAGGATTTGCAGTATGTCTTGTAGACCCATGCCAATCAGGGTGAGAGCTGAACCCTTTTCAAGTAGGATTTTTGTTTGTACCCATTGAGTGAGAAGGTTTTAATTTCACCAGCCCAGGCTCTCAAATCAAGTTCACAAAACTTAACAGTGCATTGTCACACTGTGTCCCAAAACTGTTCCAAATGAGCCATTTATGGGTGAATTAAATCTTTTAAAATGATTGTGGAGAAGATTTTGTTGCAAAGGTGAAGCAGATTAGACTTGCACATTTTAAATAATTGCATGTGATAATAAGGTGAGTTTGTAACCCACCCTCCCCCACCACCATGGCAGCTAGTTCCTGCCCTCCTGCACAATGTGTTTACGCAGTTCTTCCTCATATTTTCACATATGGTTCAGTCACATTTTGCTACTCCAAATACAGGAGAGTATGTATATCAGTGTGTGTTTGTGAGATGGAGTTTTGTGTTCATGTTTGCTGCTACCTTTGAGCTGTGGCTCGTAAATTAATTTCCATGGAATGCTGCATTTTGGAGTGGATTAGTTAGCAGATATTGATGTGGGGGCAAGGCACACAGTTGTTTGCCTCATCTGATTAGCACATCAGATAATTCACCTTGGAAAAGACGAGTAGTTCTGGAATTTTAAATTCTCTTGCCTAATTAGCAGAAGTTACTAGTGTGGAAGATTTGATTTGAATATCACCAACGCAGATTGCTCCTGGCACACTGTTCACAAGCATTAGTTTATAATCTTCTTACGTGAATTCATTCTCATTTTGCTGAGGACTAGAGCAGTTATGTA
This sequence comes from Carcharodon carcharias, assembly GCF_017639515.1. Taxonomy (NCBI): domain Eukaryota; kingdom Metazoa; phylum Chordata; class Chondrichthyes; order Lamniformes; family Lamnidae; genus Carcharodon; species Carcharodon carcharias. Next base: position 72,373,565 of record NC_054474.1, on the reverse strand, counting down.
CTATGTGGTCTATTGTGACAACGTGACACGCCTGCTAAAGCATATATAGTAGCTACTGTGGAGACGGATTAAATTACATTCAAGGCTTGCATTTTTGTAATGCTGTTCATTCCAACTTCTTCCAGAATATGTGTGTTTGATTTCTTCTTGATCCTCGTGGGTTTGTGACTGCTTTATAAATTATCTTGTTGGTTTATCGCATTTTTTTCAGCTTTTTAAATGTTTCGTTCACTGTCTTTTTGCTCTTTGACACCTTTTTAAACATTTTCATTTCCGTTTTCTATTGGAAGTAAAAAGGTACAATCTAATTATTCCATTTATTTTTATTTTTCCAAGTTATGTGTATTCCTTTTAATTTTGCTTGCCTTTTGTGACTGTCCATTTCCTTTAAAGCAAAGAAACATTCATGCAGATCTTTTGTGGGGGGATTGGGGAAGAGAGAACCCAAGGAGATGTGTTGAATTGAGAAAATAGAATGAAATGGACATAAAAATGTAGGGAAGCAGGTGACCTAAAATGAAAGGATTTAAGAAATAGGAAAGAGAAATAATGGAGGGAATGGACATGAAAACGAAAGACCAAAGTAGGGAGATGCAGCAGTGGAGACTACATCCACCAATGCTGCCACAGCGTACTGGATAAATAAGACAGTCGCCATTTGAATTTCCACGTACAGTTGTGCAAATGGTAATGTTTTGTGGAGGAGGGAGAACCCATCTCTGCTTTCTTTGTTCATATCCACATATTTCTGAGGAAGAACTACTGTGTGCCCAGAAGTTAAATCCAGTCATTTAAAAAAAAAATGATTCCAGTGTTGCCACTAAGATTTTTTTTGAGGCATAATAGTAGGAGACACTTGGGCTGTTTTTTTTAAACAACACAGCTGTGCAATTATAGATTTTATCCTTCTAAACTGGGTGTGTCAGTTGAAAGCCTATTGAACTGTATCATTGGACGCTGTTCCGGTGCTTAGTGCCTGTGGCTGTGATAGTAATAGGAGCAGTTTGACGTGATGAGGCAAAATTTCCCTATGTGAATTAGAATATTTTTAAAGTAGACCAAGTTAAGTATGTTTCCCCTCCCATTTATTTAAATAGTATCGAAGAACAATATAAGGTGTCTTTTCTACATTCTATGTCAGGTAGTGCAGTTATTAATTAACCTTCTGAACAATGTGCTTCTCTTAGAATGAAAATTTTAATCTTATCTATCAAATGCCATTTCCCTCAAACATTTGTATACATATATTTTTTTCTCTCTCAATTTTAAGATCTTGATGAAGCCAAATGATTCAACGTAACCAAAGAAACCTCCAACTTCTAGAAGGAACAGTATTTATTTTAAAAATAGTAACAGGCGGTAGGCCACACATCCCTTTGAACCTGCTCCATAAGTCAATAAGACCATGTTTGATCTACCACTTTCTCACCTTGCCCTCCTATCTTTCTATTCCAGACATTTCCAAAAATCTAGTCCTTAGCCCTAAGCAACCGAATAACCAGTGCCCTCTACATTAGAGAATTACAATCATAAAACGGTTACAGCACAAGCGGGGACATTTGGCCCATCAAGTCCGCGTCAGCTCTCCACCAGAGCAACTTAACTTACCCCATTTCCCACACTTTCCCAGGTAGCCCTGCAATTTTTCCTCTTCGGGTGCTTATCCAAACCCAGATCCTAACTGTTCACTGCCTAAAAAGAGTTTTTGCTCATGTTGCCTTTGGTACTTTTTGTCAATCATCTTAAATCTGTGTGTCCTTTTTCTCGACCTTTCTGCCAGTGTGTACAATTTCTCCCTATCTAATGTGTCAGGATCCTAATAATGCAGAACACCTCTATCAGATCTCCTCTCAACCTTCCCTTCCCTGAGGCGAGCAACACCAACTTCTCCAATCTGTCGCTGTAACTGAAACCCTCACCCCTGGAACCATTCTCTCAATTTTTTTCTGCAACTTTTGTAAAGCCTGCCTAAAATGCATATCCAAAATTGGGCACAGTACTCTGAGGCCTAACAAGTGTTTTATAGAGCTTAATCATAACTTCCTTGCTTTTGTACTCTTACACCTCTATTTGTAAAGCTCGGATTCCGGGTGCCTGCTTAACCACTTTCTCAACCTGCCCTGCACCTTTAATGATTTCTGTACGTTTACCCCCAGAGATCGATCTCTCTCTACGCCCCCTTTAGAATGTACCCGTTTTTTTTCTTTGGCTGCTCATCATTCTTCCTACCAAAATGTCTCCCCTGTATTAAATTTCAACTGCCAAGTGTCTGCCATTGCACCAGCTGGCCTGTGCCGCCCTCCTCACTGATCACAATACTTCCAAGTTTTGTGACCCCGCAAAGTTTACAAATTGTGTCCAGTATAGCCAAGTCTAAGTCATTAATACATGTCAAGAAAAGCTGTGTTCCTCATACTAATTCCTAGGAAACAGACCCCACAATATACCTTTCTCCAGTCTGGAAAAATAACTGTTCAGCACTACTGTTTCATGTTGCTCAGCCAAATTTTTATCCATACTGCCACAGTCCCTTTAATTCCATGGGCTACAACTTTGCTGATGAGCCTATTATTTGGTACTTTCTTAAATGCCTTTTGGAAGTCCATATACAACACAATAATTGCATTATCCTCATCAACCCTCTCTTTTACCTCAACAAAAAGCTCAATCAAGTTAGCCGAAAAAATTATGCCTTTAACAAATCTGACTTCGCTTAATCTACATTTATCCAAGTGAATGTTAAGTTTGGTCCCAGATTCTTCATTTCTAACATCTTTCCCACCACCAAGTTTAAACTGACTGGCCTATATATAGTTGCTTGCACCCTTTTTCCAAATATTTGTAACTCTTGAGTGAAGAAATTTATCCTCATCTCATTCCTCAATGGACAACTCCTTATCCTGAAACTATGATTCCTATTGTAGACTTCCCAGCCAGGGGAAAGAGCCTTTCAGCATCCACCCTGCCACGCCCTTTAAGAACTTTGCATGATTAACAAGATCATCCATCATTCTCCTAAACTCCAGAGGGTATGAACTCAGGATCTCTCCTCATAAGACAACACTCTAATCCCAAGAATCAATCTAGTCAACTTTTGTTGCCTCTCTTCCCCCAACCCCCAAGGCAAGTATGTCCTTCCTTTGGTAGGGATATCTAACTATGCACAGTACCACAGATGTGGTCTCACCAACACCCTATATAACTTTCATTTGGTTTTCTTATCTGAATAAATCATAAGTATGGGTAAGGGGCATTAGTTTATTACTTCCTTTTATGGTCTTGAAGTGGTGTGCACAGCTGACTATTTTAAAATGTTATACTTGATAGAGTTCAAAGAGGATCTACATTTTACCATCCCAAAGGTACAGTTGAAAGTAAAGTTTGCTTTAACTGCATGCCCAGATCCTTAACTGCACTATGTTCCATACACCCAGTACCAGTAGTTGTACAATAATGAAACTTGGAACTGCTTTGTTGAACTGTTTGTTATAAACTGATTCAGTGAAGCACATCAGTTCCTTAGTTTTATGTACCTTGTCTTCCCTTTAGATACTAAGTGACCCTTTCAAAAACAAACCTATCTTCTATTCAACAATTTAAGGTTGTTTGCTGCATGTTCCAGCACACCACCTAAGAATTCTGAAAGAATTTTAAATATCAATATGCTTTATTAACTGAAAATTGCAATTGCATGGAAAGGAAGGACAAGAAAAATAATCAGAATTTCTTGTAATATTTAAAAGGTGATTTTTTTTTTATCCTGACACTGCTTTTCTTAATAATGAGTGACATGGAGTAGAGTTCTGTACAGTGTGATTTTTTTTTTAATGGTTGAAGTGTTGAGAATAAAGAGCATGAAACTTCCAATCCCTCATAAATAAGCACATCGGGAGAGAGGGCCTCTTAACAGTGTTGCCAGGCTTAATAGTGGCTGAAAGATTTGCAGTTATATTGATCCAATTGAATTTCACTTTAATGCTGTATTTTGTGCAAAAAAAAACCCTCAGTAAAACCTCTGATAAGAACTGATTTCATGTGCTGAACATTAGCTTCTTTCTGTCTTTAATCGTTTCTCTCTAAACTTGTCCTGCTACTCAATGTTGTGTGCAGGTTTTTTTCCTAGCTTCTTTTAATTTTTCACATCAGTGATATAACACATTATTTTGTAATTTCTTTGCAGCATTCCCATGGTTTGGAATGGATATTGGTGGAACGCTGGTGAAATTAGTTTATTTTGAGCCAATTGATATTACAGCTGAGGAGGAGGAGGAGGAGGTAGAAAGCCTAAAAAGTATTCGCAAGTACTTGGTGTCAAACGTAGCCTATGGGTCCACGGGCATCCGAGATGTGCATCTTGAGCTCAAAGACTTGACACTTTGTGGCCGCAAAGGAAACCTGCACTTTATTCGATTTCCTACACACGACTTACCTACCTTTATTCAAATGGGAAGAGACAAGAATTTTTCAACACTACACACAGTGCTTTGTGCCACGGGAGGCGGTGCTTATAAATTTGAAGAAGAATTTCGTACGGTAAGAACATGTTAATTACAAAGATCCACTGCACTGTTGAAGATGAGAATGGTTAAGAATTCTAAAAGAATTTTAAAATATCAACATCCTTCATCAACTAAAAAATGCAATTGTATGGAAAGTAAGGACAAGAAAAATAACCAGAATTTCTTGTGTTTAAAGGGTGAATTTTTTTCCCCTGATACCAGTTCTACGTTTCTTCAATGATGGACATGGAGTAAAGTTCAGTGCAGTGTGTGATTTTTAAAATGGCTGAAGTTTGAGAATAAAGAGCATAAAACTTCCAATCCCTTTTAGTATGCACATCAGCAGAGAGGAAGGGCGTTTGGGGAGGGAAATTAGAAAATGCACCGATATAAATAGTATTGTCCTCAATCCAAGTGCTGCTATTTCTCTGAGCTAATCTTCTAGCAGGGGCCTCAAAACTGGAACAGTTTACAAAGGTAAAGTCACCAAATCTGCAGCCCTAGCTTTGGAACAGCTCTAGAAAAGAGCCTGAGTGAATCAGCACTGCAACCCCATAGTACCAATTGTACCCTTGGCTCTCTTCCAGCACACTTTTTATCATACATCCTTCAAGTGTTTAAAGCCCAATCACGGCATTGCACTTCTCCGATATATCTCATGTTCGTTCCTTTTATCCTAAAATTTAAGCCTTGGCCCCTGACCTCAACAATAACAATTTGAAGTGACAATGGACCACTGCATAATTGTGATAGTTTGGGGGAAAAAAACTAGCTGTGCTGTGAAAGTAGGCAGTTGTGCTGCAGTTTGTAGTGTGCAGGGATCATGCTGTGCAGTGTGGGAACATTACTCCGTGCAGCAATTCCGACAGTTTGAAGGATCATTGTAGCAAGCTGTTAGGTGGGATGGAAGAATGCTTTGTGTTGCACAAATGGAGACATATTGTTCAGATTCGAACACAGTTCATTCTCAGTTGGAAGTGAAATAAGTGAGAAGATGTACTTTGGATAATGTAGAACTATGCAATAACCTACTTGGGTATATTAGCATAGTTTTTATTCTTTCATGGGATGTGGGCGTCGCTGACAAGGTCAGCGTTTGTTGCCCATCCCTAATTGCCCTTGAGCTGAGTGGCTTGCCACACCATTTCTGAGGGCATTTAAGAGTCAACCACATTGCTGTGATTCTGGAGGCACATGTAGACCAGACCAGGTAAGGACAGCAGATTTCCATCCCACAGGACATTAGTGAACCAGATGAGTTTTTAAAACAATTTATGGTGGGTTCATTTTCACCATCACCTGAGACCTGTTTTCAATTCCAGATTTATTAACTGAATTCAAGTTCCACCAGTTACCATGGTGAGATTTGAACCTATGTCCCCAGCACCTAAGTCTGGGCCTCTGCATAACTAGTCCAGTGACATCACCACTACATCACTGCATCCTCCAGAATCTTCAACCAGAAGTGCTGAGTGGATGATCCATCCCTTACTGGACAGGTAGTCCAGAGGCCTGGATAATGATCCAGAGACAGGAATTCAAATCCCATTATGGCAAATGGAAAGTTTAAATTCTGGCAATTAAAACTGGAATAAAACACCTCAGTAATGGTGACAATGAAACTACCAGGTTGTTATAAAAGTTCATCTTGTTCACTAATGTCCTTTAGAGAAAGAAATCTGCCATTCTTATCCAGCCTAACATGTATGTAACTTCCTCTGATATGGTTGCATAATGGTCTAATAAGAACATTGTTATGCATCGACCGCGGCACCAGACACAATAAAGGCACATCCTACCCAGTTGACCCTCCAAAGTCGGCCACATTAACATCTGGAAATTTGTGCAAAAATTGTGAGGGCTGCCCTACAGACTGGTCAAGCAACACCCTGGCTTTGCCATACTCATAGAATCATACCTTTCAGCCAATATCGCAGAATCCACCATCAACCATCCTTGGGTTTATCTGATTTCACTGGCAGGACAAACCCACCATATAGCATCATATACAGTTAGGAGGGTGTGTCCCTGGGAATCCTCAGAATGATTCAGATCCTGTGAAGTCTTTATAGCATCAGGTCAAACATGGGCAAAGAAATGTCTTGCTGATTACCGTCTATTTCCCTTCCTCAACTAATGAATCAGTAACTTCCTCTTGAATACCACTTGGAAGACGTACTTGGAGGTAAGGGCACAGAATGGACTCTGGATGGGAGACTTCAATGATTATCATTGAGTGGCTTATTGGCCCCCTCAGTCGGCAGTGTTGCCAAGTCCTGCAGGATGTAGATGCCAGACTGAGTGAGTCTGCAACAATTAATAAGGGAACCACTAAGAGGGAAAAACTAATCTCATCCTCACCTATCACAGATGAATCTGTACATGATAGTATTGGTAGGAGTGACCACTGCACAATTGTTATGGAAGCCAAATCCCATCTTCACATTGAGGATACCGTCCATTGTATTGTGTGGCACAACCACTGAGCTAAATGTGATAGATTCAGAACAGATCTAGTTCAAAACTGAGCACCCATGAGGAGCTGTGGGCCATCAGCAGAATTGTATTTAACCACAATCTGTAATCTCATAGCCTGGCATATCCCTCACTCTACTATTGCCATCAATGGGCAAACAATTCTGGTTCGATGAGGAGTGCAGGAAAACATGCCAGGAGCCAGCCCCAGGCATACCTGGAAATGAGATGTCAATCTGGTGAAACTACACAGCACTTCTTGCATGCCAAACAGCGGTAGCAGCAACAATCTTCAACCAGAAGTGCTGAGTGGATGATCCATCTCGACCTCCTCCTGAGGTGCCCAGGATCACAGATGCTAGCCTTCAGCCATTTTGATTTGGTCTGTGATATCAAGATATTGCTGAAGGTGCTGGATACTGCAAAGGCTATGGGCCCTGACATAATTCCAGCAATAGTACTGAAGGCTTGTGCTCCTGAACTAGCTGCACCCCTAGCCAAGCTGTTCCAGTACAGCTATGACATTACCCAACAACGTGAAAGATTGTCCAGGTGTATCCTATCCTCAAAAAGTAGGACAAGTCCATTCCAGTCAGTTACTTCCCCATCAATCTAATATCGATCAACAGCAAAGTGGTGGAAGGTGCCATCAACATTGCTATCAGGCAGCACTTGTACAACAATATCCTGACTGGCTCTCAGTTTGGGTTCTGCCAGGGCCACTCAGCTATTGATCTCATTACAGCTTTGGCCCAAACGTGGGCAAAGGGCTGAATTCAAGAGGTGAGGTGAGAGTGACTGCCCTTGACATCAAGGTAGCACTTGAGTGTGATGTCAAGGAGCCCTTTCAAAATTAATGCTAATGGGAATCAGAAAACCTCTGCACTGGTTGGAGTCATACCTAGCACAAAGGAAGATAGTTGTTTGCTGGAGGTCAATCATCTTAGTCGCGGGACATCTTTTGTCATCTTCCCCATTTTTAAATGGCTGCTCCAGTATTTCAGGCAATTTCATTATAATTGATGCTGGAAAGTGCACATAGGCTGATTTTTTTTTTTTTGCCCCAACATTTAGGAAGGAACCACATGTTCTCCCATTGTTCTTCCATCCTTGTTGACATTTAATTTATTTTTGGGAATGAACATTGTACCTTACTGTTTCCTGTACAGAATTCTCAGCTGCGGTTGCTTTGCCAAAATTAAACAGGAGCAATTTACTCTTCGTCATTTCATTTTGGAGAATATCTTTTAGAATTGAAGAAGAAACTGCTCAAGTTTTTATCCTGAAAGAAATGCTGGAGAATTAATGTTTTTGTTTAATTCTGTCAAACAGGGATCTTTACTGAACTTCAAGTGACACTGATAGACTTTGTTTATTTCAGATTGGTAATCTGCAGCTACACAAACTGGATGAACTGGACTGCCTGGTCAATGGCCTTTTGCACATTGACTCTCTCAGTTTTAATGGCCAGGCAGAATGTTATTACTTTGAGAATGCCTCAGACCCTGAGAAATGCCAGAAGATGCCTTTCAACCTTGATGACCCCTACCCTTTGCTTGTGGTGAACATTGGTTCAGGAGTCAGCATATTAGCTGTTTACTCAAAGGACCATTATAAGAGAGTAACTGGAACAAGGTAAAATTTTAGAGGATTACAGTACCATGATTTTGTTTCTTTCTATAATTTACTTTGTCAGATAATAAGTAAATCTTGCAATTCTACATCATAATAGTTAGAGTGATGATCCATTAGAATAATGGTTTACTCAAGCTCAGACCCTATGAAAGCAAATTGGAAAAGTGTGTGAGATGTGTGTAATTGTTGCAGCTCCTTTGACATCACTAACAGTAATTCTGCAGTGTGACCCCTGTCCCATCACCTCTTTTGCCTCACCCCCTATCTGTTCTGTCATTCCATATCTCCCTCATTATCAATGAGAACCATTCCTTTAACAGTGCCTTTTTAGCTTTCCTGCCTCATAGTAAGTGACCATGGCCAATGCTGATGAGAGTTTTCATAAAATAAAGTAATTCATCGTGTATTATGACCCAGCTTTTACAGCAGCTTTCTGGCTGATGTGAGTGAGTCCACCTTGAGGAGGTAGATTCTTGCTACTTGAACATCACACCAGTTGCAGTACATCTGTAGCAACTGCAAAGTGAGAAAGTCCACAAGCATTCTTTTGGTTGCCCAAGTTTTTTTTTATAATTAATTTTCAAATGTTTTAATCGAAGCAATAGTCCATCACTTTGATCCTTCATTAAAATAAAATTTCAGCCTGCATTTAAACGCCAGTAAATGGACCAATGCACGTTTGTATGTGTAGAGTTCTACTTTGCCTTACTGGGCAACCATGTGAAACCAGCAAAATAATTCTGTGTTGCTGAACCATGTTGCTCTGAGCAGATTCTGGCCTCAGACCACTACTTGCTGCATAATGGCATTACCAGGAAAACACTTCCATTCACAATGTAGGTAAAACCAATGGCTATAATGCGGTCCTTTAAAATTCAGTGTGATTTGGCAAAAGTCAAAGCTCAAATTAAAGTAATTAATTATCAAAAGCAAAAAAAACTTAATTACTTCCAAATATTGACATTACTAAATTTAAAATGCATGTTGCCTGAAATGTTGACTCTTTGTTTTTTAGTTTAGGAGGTGGAACCTTCCTGGGCCTCTGCTGTTTACTTACAGGTTGTGAAACTTTTGATGAAGCCCTTGAAATGGCATCAAAGGGCGACAGCACCATGGCTGACAAACTAGTGCGGGACATCTATGGGGGAGACTATGAACGTTTTGGATTACCAGGGTGGGCAGTTGCATCCAGGTAGGTACAAATAATTATTGGGTCAAGTGGTTTGTTGCAGCAAATGACTATTCAGCTCTTTAGTACCTCAGAATCCAATATCCCTAACTTTTTTTTGAAGCATTGCAGTTCTCGAGCAATAGTTTACATTGCATACAGAAATTCAGGGGACTTTTTTTTTTTAAGGTTATTCTGCATTCAGTCATTTTCTCCAATAACGATAATTGTAAGCTACTTGATATTTTTTTTCAACAGGAATTCATATCTCGAGTAATTTTAATAAGAATAGAAAAAGGCTATAAATGTACAGGAGAGGCATGTTAACAAAACTTCTGTTAAAGGATCTTGTCTGAAATGTACAGGAGAGATGTCTTAACAGACAAACATCTGATGATGGATCCCACCTGAAGTGTCAGCCTGTCTTTGATGTTAACATAGAACCGTAGAAAAATTACAGCTCATAAGGAGTCCATTCGGCCCATCTTGTCCATGCCAGCCCAAGGACACCTAGGTGCCCTTTCTAATCCCACCTTCCTGCACCCAGCCCATAGCCCTGCAGCTTACAGCACTTAAGGTGTAGATCCAGGTACTTTTTAAAAGAGTTTAGAGTTTCTGTCTCTACCACCAACTTGAGCAGCGAATTCCAGACACCCACTACCCTCTGCATAAAAAAGTTCTTCCTTCTGTCCCCCCTACACCTTCTGCCACTTATTTTTAATCTATGTCCCCGATTCTAAAATTCTCCACCAAGGGAAACAATTTTATCCTCTCCACTCTATCTATTCCCTTCATAATTTTGTACACCTCAATCAAGTCACCTCTCAGCCGCCTCTTTTCTAAGGAAAAGAGCCCCAACCTATCCAAAACAAAAACAGAATTACCTGGAAAAACTCAGCAGGTCTGGCAGCATCGGCGGAGAAGAAAAGAGCCGACGTTTCGAGTCCTCGTGACCCTTCAACAGAACCCTTCTGTTGAAGGGTCACGAGGACTCGAAACGTCGGCTCTTTTCTTCTCCGCCGATGCTGCCAGACCTGCTGAGTTTTTCCAGGTAATTCTGTTTTTGTTTTGGATTTCCAGCATCCGCAGTTTTTTGTTTTTATCCCAACCTATCCAATCTCTTCTCATAGCTACAGTTTTCTAACCCTGGCAACATTCTTGTAAACCTCCTGTGCTCTCTCTCCAGAGCTATTACAGACAGCCTTCCTGTAATGTGGTGACCAGAACTGCACACACAATTCCAGTTGTGGCCTCACTGGTGTTTTATACAATTTCAACATTATATCCTTACTTTTATATTTTATACCTCTGCCAATGAAGGAGAGCATTCCATATTCCTTCTAAAGGGACCCATGTTTATTGCTAGCACCTTCTGTATTTAGTTTTGCACTTTCCCTCTATCTCCGTGGAATATTTTTAATATTGATTGGAAGTTATTAAAGATCATGACTAAGTGTTTGAAAATGCTTCATTGCCATCTTGTGTTGCAGGGAAGAACGCAAGGCCAGTTGTGGCAGGTGCACTAAGTCAATTTTTAAATCTATTTTTAATTAAAATGAAATATCAAACCATACTTAGAGTACACACTCACTCGTCAGCTTAAAATATTAAACTATAGGCACACAAATGCTATTAGGTTAAAGAATATTGTATCGTTAATCACCAGCTGTGATTGCTGCCATTATAAAAATGCAAATATAATGGCCACAGATATGCAAGGTCCAGGCTGGTCATAATAGTAGATGTTGCTTAAATTTGCCTTTCTGAAGTAAACATGACCAAATCCTGTTTTTAATTTATAATGATTGCAACGTTAGGTTTTGTGGATTTAGTTGGCCACTGCCTCAAATGTTATAAAACCAGACAAAGGTTCCCAGACAGCTAGTCAAGTTTACCCAGTGTAGCTGAGCTATACTATACAGAGCAGGGAAATTGTGTGTCTGCACTAAATCAGCTGGCCCAAGTTAGTGCAGGTGTTGTGCTGCTACGGTTAGCCTGACCACCCTTGTGTTATCCATGGTCCCCACCAATGCTCCCGCTAAGCTTCATGGCTGTGTAGTAATCCACAGCACATTACACAGTTCAACAAATAGACTCTGAACAGAACTGAAAATTGCAGGGAACATTGGTTCCTACTTTCGATTACTGTCCAGCAATCCCTCTTGACAGTGCTCAAATATGACAATCGGGTAAAGACAGAATTAGAGCAATTTGGTATCCCTGTAAGCTCAGTAGGACATTGATACCCATCTTTTGCTTTTTGAGGCTAACACCTGTATAATAACTGCTTGGGCTAAGGCACCAGAGTCGGATCACCTACTGGACCTTTGTTGGCGATACTGGTGATAGCCCAGAGGTCGCATCATTTGTCCTTTTTGTCAAAACCCTAGCATCACCCAAAATATTGAGAGTTCCAGAAAGGTTTGCAAGAGCGATCTGACCTGAGAGCCTCCAGTGTTCAACCTCCCTTGTAAACCGTGGTCTGCACTCAACAAGAGCCGCAGTTTCCATGTAAGGATGTCACAACTCCCCTACAAACAGAATTTCAAGGACGTCCCAGCAGGCGACTGTGGTTACCTGGATCAGACTGTTCACCACATTGAATGTATGTGGCCTACAAAAATGTGCCGCAAGTATTTAAGACAATCCATCTAACAACACACTTTTTATTTCAGTTTTCCAGCGTCGTAGTATTTTGCTTTTAACACAATGCTGTAACTTGGCTGTCTAACTTGGACTTGGGCACATAAAGCTGCAGGATGTCATACGCGAGAAGAAGGTGCATAGTGTGCCCAGCACCTTTTATAATTGTACCCCACCAAGGACACTAACTCTAGGGACAGGAGATATTGAAGTAAAGTGGCCAATATAATTGTAGAATATTAATTTAAATTTCCGTAGCACTCCATTTGTACGGATTGATGTCTCCTAGAGCTTTACAGCTCATACAAAGAAGTAAAGGGAAAAGAGGGGAAGAGGTGAAAGCTAAGTTCTTCTGGTTTAATGTTGTTCTGATCTGTACATATAGATTTAAAAACCATGCAGGTTTTTCATAACCTAATAGTAAACTTTCTTTTTCTCTTATAGCTTTGGCAACATGATTTGCAGGGAGAAGAGAGACTCGGCCAGCAAAGAAGACCTAGCAAGAGCTACCTTGGTTACCATCACAAACAACATTGGATCCATAGCCCGAATGTGTGCACTGAATGAGGTATAGCAGTTCAGTCAGCAGTTAATTGTTTTTCAGATGGTGTTTGGCTTTACTGTACTGTGTATGTTGTGGAGTTCCTGTGTGAAATTAGTGCTCTGTACCATTTGCATCTCAAGTACTGAAGGAGTCCATGCCTGCATGACAGCAAGACCCGGATAACATCCAGGCTTTGGCTGATAATGGCAAGTAACAGTTGTGCCACACAAGTGCCAGGCAGTGACCATTTCCAAGAAAGGAAAATCTGACCTTCTCACCTTAACGTAAAATACCATTGCCATCGTTGAATGATTGCATTGGTTTACTTGCCTTTCTGTTATAGATATGGGATATGTAAATATATGGATTTCCACATCAATTATCGTGGCAGCAATGAAACTTGACCCATTTTTATTGGTGTTTCTGATGTTAAAATATATTCTAATATTGAAATCCACCTGAATTGTATTTCAATTATCAGTAGTGTCTTTAATTAAAATTGTTTTTAATTAAAGTTGCTATGTATTTAAAGTGCACTACAGTGTGTGCAGCATTTCAGGACAAGTATTAATTTGTTCAAAACTGGATAATTATGTCTGAAGATTAGTATTTTCCGTAGTTATGTGCAGCCTAACAGCTAGTTAGGTTATCCACTTATCTAAGCCAGTCCACGGTCAGTGTTTCAGGGTGTATATTTATAAAAAATACACACAAGAAAAGAGGCTGATGCACCCATGGAGTTGGATGTCATATGGATTAACTTTCTTCAATCCCCTCATTGTAGCTCTGTTCCAAGGGGAAAATTTCCTGAGATCCCATTCCATACGCCCTAAAGCGGAGGGGATTCTGCGTGTGTCTGCTCAGTTCATGCATTTAAGAGAGTAATGCATTTTATGATTGCAACCAAATTAAGAGGAAATGAACGTAAATTATTTGAATACATACAGCTTTTATGAAACAAAAATCTCTTGATCTGAATGCATGTAGCATAATATTGCTGAAAAATGTGAAGAAAAGAAAATGTTAATATAATATTTACTGAATTCTTGATGTCATCTTACCTAACAAAGTTGCTTTTCTATTATTCCATATCTCTCATAATTTTGTAGTTAATTCAAATTTAAGTTAATTGGTGGTGTGCAACTTCACACACCTGAGTCCTGTAAACTCAGATGATGAGTGAGCAGTTATTTTTTTTTTAAGGGTTGGTAGTTAACGAGAAACTGTCTCAATTTAGCATCCCATCTGAATTATGGCATTTAATTAGCAACAAGATGTCGCTCAGCTGGTAGTGCACTTACCTTAGCATCAGTGGCTGTGGCTTGAAGCTCTGCTCCAGGATTTGAACACAAAAGTCTAAGCTGACTCCAGCACAGTGCTGAGAGAATGCTGCAATGTTTGAGGTGCAGTCTTACTAACAAGATAATTGCCCCCTCACGGCTGTAAGAGATCCCTCGGCACTAGCAGGTGTGTTACCCTTGGTGTCTTGGCCCATATTTATCCCTCAATTAATATCACAGACAGATTCTCTGGTCATTTTCGCATTACTGTTGTTTTGGAACTTGCTGTGTGCTGATTGGACTTTTTTTTACTATTCACTCATGGGGTATGAGCCTCACTGGCTGGGCCAGTATTTATCGTCAATCCCTTATTTCTCTTTAGAAGGTGATGGTGGGCTGCCTTCTTGAACTGCTGCAGTCCATGTGGTGTAGGTACATCCACAATGTTGTTAGGGAGGGAGTTTCAGGATTTTGACCCAGTGACAGTGAATGAACGGTGATATATTCCCAAGTCAGGATGGCAAGTGGCTTGGAGGGGACCTTCCAGGTGGTAGTGTTCCCACCTGTTTGCTGCCCTTGTCCTTCTAGATGTTAGAGGCCTTGGGTTTGAAAGGTTATGCCTAAGGAGGCTTGGTGAGTTTCTGCAGTACATCTTGTATCTCATACACGCTGTTGCCACTGTTTGACAGTGGTGAAGAGAGCGAATGTTTGTAGATGGGGTGTCAGGCAAGTGGAGAGTATTCCATCTCCTGACTTGAGCCTTGTAGATGGTGGACAGGCTTTGGGAAGTCCGGAGGTGAGTTACTCACTGCAAGATTCCTAGCCTCTGACCTGTTCTTGTAGCTCCAGTATTATATGGCTAGTCTAGTTCAGTTTCTAGTCAATGGTAACCCCCATGTTGTAAATAGTGGGGGATTCAGCGATGGTAATACCAATGACTGTCGAGGGGCGATGGTTAGATTCATTCTTGTTGGAGATGGTCATTGCCTGGCACTTGTGTAGTGCGAGTGTTAATTTTCATTTGTCAGCTCAAGCCTGGAATAGTCCAAGTCTTGTTGCATTTGGACGTTTGTACTGCTTCAGTATCTGAGGAATCTCAAATGGTGCTGAACATTGTGCAATTATCAGCTCACATCTGCACTTCTGACCTTATGATAGAAGGAAAGAAGATCATTGAAGCAGCTGAAAATGGTTGGGCCTATGACACTACCCTGAGGAACTCCTGCAGTGATGTCCTGGAACTGAGATGATTGACCTCCAATGACCACAACCATCTTCCTTTGTGCTGGATATGACTCCAACCAGTGGAGAGTCTCCTCCCACCCCCCCGCCCATCCCTACCACCGATTCACATTAATCCCAGGTTTGCTAGTGCTCCTTGATGCCACACCCAGTCAAATGTTGTTTTGATGTCAAGGGTAGTCACTTTCACCTCACCTCTGGAGTGCAGCTCTTTTGTCCATGTTTGAACTAAGGCTGTAATGAGGTAAGGAGCTGAGTGATCCTGGTGGAACCCAAACTGAGTATCAGTGAGCAGGTTATTGTTAAGCAAGTGCCGCTTAATAGCACTGTTGATGTCTCCTTCCAACATTTTACTGATGATCGAGAGTAGACTGATGGGATGGTAATTGACCGAGTTAGATTTGTCCTGTCTTTTGTATACAGGGCATACCTGGGCAATATTCCACATACCCGGGTAGATGCCAGCATTGTAACTGTACTGGAAAAGCTTGGCTAGGGGCACAGCAAGTTCTGGAGCACAAGTCTTCAGTACTGTTGCTGGAATATTGTCAGGGGCCATAACCTTTGCAGTATCCGGTGCCTTCATCTGTTTCTTGATAAGTGGAGTAAATCGAATTGGCTGAAGACTGGCATCTATCATGCTGGGGACCTCCAGAGGAGGCAGAGGTGGCACTTCTGGCTGAAGATTGTTGCAAATACTTGCTTTGCACTAGTGTGCTGATCTCTCCCATCGTTGAGGATGGGGATATTTGTGGAGCCACCTCCTCCAGTTAGTTGTTTAATGATCCACCACCTTTCGCAACTGTGTGGCAGGACTGCAGATCTTGGATATGGCTGCTGCCCTCCCTACATTGCCTTTCAAAAAGTACTTCATTGGCTATAAAGCGGTTTGGGATGTTCAGTGGTCATGAAAGGCATTTTATCAATGCAAGTCTTTATTTTTCATCTTTGCATTGGAATGTCAGACTAGATTAAGTGTTCAAAATCCTGAAATGAGGCTTAAGTACAAAACTATGAGTGAGAATGTTAAGCTGACGCTTATCTTAATATATTCTGACAGGAAAGAATTCACATATCTGGAGTGAGAGAAGCTGTGCAGGAGAATGTTTTTCTCAAGCCTCAGTAATTATCAAATCTGTGAAAAGAACTTAAGATTCTCTGTACTTTCGGCTTCTTTACAGTGCTGCCTTGTGACGTGAAGATCAAGCAGCATTGTACAGGGCTATGAAAGCTCAGAGGCCTCGCATCGTTGAACAATTCTAAATGATCTGTTCCCTTCTCCTGTGCCGTCTTTACTTTTCCTCCTCAGCCAAGCTACCTAACTCTACAGTAATGTCCGGTAATTTAATAATGGAAATATCTGTATAGAACCTATATAATGGGAATATCTATATGTAGACTGAGTGGAAAAGTTGTTCACTAAACTTCATTTTTAAGTAGCTGCTGTATTTGGTGAAGTAATTGTAATTACATTAAAGAGCCATCCTATAACCAATTCATCAGGCAAGTCATCCATATTTTTAAAAGGCTGATGTTTTGTGTCGTTAATTTAGAAGGTGTTGTTTATATTCTGCAACCCTTGATACTAGCCCAGTAAATGCTGTCCTCGCTAACAACACCCAGATTCTGAGAATGAATGATAAAAAGAACATTGTTAATGATACAGTTGGAGCCCAGTTCAGCTTTGCAAAACGCCCTCCAGCTAAATAAACTTTTGCAAGTGGTAAGGTTTGTAAGATTATCCTGTCATCTTCAGTCTGATTCAAATTTTAAAAACAGGTGATGAAAGATTATCAGATTGAACACATCTATTTTTTTCAGTTGATCTGTTTTCTTAAAGCCCGGTGATTTTTTTTTTAAACTGACCGAGCTTCTAGAGGTGAAAATCCTGATGAGGTATACCTGAACACATCCAATTTAAAATATTTTGTACCTGCTCCCATAGGCTAATTTGTTCGACAATGGTCAGAAGCAGAAAAAGGCACATGCAGAGTAAGATGACAGCGAATTTACATTGAAGGATTACTGTGCAAAACAAAAGTTCTGGCTTCCTCCTCCAGCTCTATTTGCTTTCTTGGGTTGGAAATGATCAGTGTATCCGTAAGCAGACCACTGTTTTATTCAAAAGCTGGTATCTTTAGTTTGCTATGTTCTGCGAATACCAGTGGCTTCCATAATTTTACGTTCTGGTGAATCAATCCCTTGTTTCACCACTTCATACTTTTGTTGTTTGCAGAAGATAAACAGAGTCGTTTTTGTTGGCAACTTCCTGCGAGTCAATACACTGTCGATGAAACTCCTGGCCTATGCACTGGATTACTGGTCAACGGGTCAGCTGAAGGCATTGTTTCTGGAACATGAGGTGCGTGCTTTACCAGTTATTTTGTGTATCTGAAGGAATTCATCTAAAACGATTTGATCCTGCTCATTTATTTGATAGAAGTCTATATTGTGAATTTCCCAAAGTCCAAGCAATTGCCCAACGTTTTTGTCAATGAGTCTATCTAACATGAAACAGTTGCAACCATTCACTGTCCTTTCAATAGTAAAAATAGTAATTTGTTCTTCATTTATGAAAACACAAATAAAAATCTCTCTGGGTGCAGTATGATGGTATCACATTCATGGAGATATTCAGTTGGTGTATAGTAATGTTTCTTGCTGCTTAATCTTCGCATTGAAGCTGCTGCAATGGAAGTGCTTATGATGCTAATGATTAGGCACCGGGCAATTAATTTTGTCATTTGCTGTGACAAATGATGGGGCAATGTTATGGTGAAGGAACAGGTGAACCCCTATTGCAATTTTAGGGTTTGGGTGCTCTGGGTTGAGTCCCTGGAGTAAGACCTCTCTCCAGAGGTCAATCGAACCTGGTCCTCAAGGAAACTCTAGAGTATCACCACTGACATACCATGGAGAATTATCACATTTGCATCAGAAACCAAACTGAACAAAATAGCAATGTCCAGGGATGAGAATACTGACTACCTCTGTATTGTACTACTTGGTACAGACCAGATAGGTGCTAGGCTTGATGTGCAAGATGTGCTGAGTAGCTTATCTCAACCTTGTATGCAATAGGAGCACTATACTTGGTATTTTTGCCCCAAGCTAGAAAGAAGGAAAAGCAGCAACAGCATTAGGCCTATCAGCCCTTCAAGTTCATTAGGCCATTCAAACAGATTATGGCTGGTCTGAACCTCAACTCCATTTCCTTGACTGTACCTAATAAAAATAAGTTTAATCTCACTCTTGACACAGCCTTTTAGGGGAGAGAATTCCAGATTTCCACTTCACTGTGTACCAAAGTGTTTCCTGATTCTCTGAATGGCCTGGCTTTGATTTTAAGATTATTCCCCTCTTGTTCTGACACAGACCTTCTCTACATCATTCTATCAAATTGAATCATTTTTATCATTTTAAACACCTTTAAATCACCTTTCCAACTGATGTTCATGCAATCTCGTCTCCCAGTTTAACCCTTTAATCATTACTCCCTCCTTCCTGAATCCAAAACTGAATGCAGTGCTCCAGGTCAGGCCTGACCAAGCTTCATTATAACTGAAGCATAACTTTCTTCCCTTTGTATTCCAGCCCCTTTGAGATAATGGTCAGCATTCCATTAATGTCCTTGGTTACCTTTTGTACCTGTGCACTACATTTTAGCTTTTTTGTGTCCTTGGATGTTTTTCTAGTTCCAATTTTCCCACCATTAAGAAAATATTCCAACTTTGCTGTCTTAGCTGCAAAGTAGATGATCTCACACTTTCCTATACTGAACTCCAACTGTTCCGGTTTTGCCCAATCACCATGTCTAGTGACCCTTTGTAGAAGGGAGAAGGAAGTTACGATGCTTACTGTGCTTTCTGACTTGGTGTTTGTTATCTGCAAACTTAGATGGTAACTTTCTATTCCTTTATACAAGCCGTTAATATACATGGTGAAAAGCTGAGGTCCCAAGGTACATCACTGAACTGTACCACTTGTTGCACCCTGCAACTCTGCATTTATCTGTATGATGTCCTGTGAGAATGGTTATGCTTCGTGTTAGGGGCCCCAAAGGCAGCTAACCTATTGTAGGTCTGGAAGGTATCTAAGTACTGCTAGCAAAGTCAAAATGAGAGAAGGAAAGGGGAAGAAAATTGGGGAATGCAGAAATATATTTTTTTAAATTGCCTTTCAATATTCTAGAAAAAATAAAAGATCATTTGAAGTAACAGTACACCAGAATAACTGAAATTGAAAATGCTAAAACAGTATTTCCCTAAAGAGCAATGTTGCCATTTTATTTTTAAAGATTGTGTTTGGTCTATCAGATTATTCTCTCATCATCAATGTGCTTTTGATACTCCTAAACTGGAAGCCTTCATGTCTACAAATTGCCCCAAAACAATTCAGTTTTGAAATGTAGTCACTGTTATTACGTAGGAGAACATGGCAGCCAATTTATGTACCTTGAATTCCCAGGCACAGCAAAAAGAGCTGGATCAGATAATCCAGCTTGACTTTCTTGGTTAAGCAATACATGTTGGACTTGAGGAGAAGTACTTGCTCCTCATTGTCATTAGGGAGCTAGAGATACTTTTTGGTTCTTGGATAGAAATGATTCCTCAGTCAACATCACTCAAAGGTTTCTTGTTTTTCTTCACTTTAAAGTACTGCAATGGTCAGTGTCTTCTGGACTTCCCTGTCTCAGTCATTCTGAGCTTGGGTATGCTCTCATGCATGCTCTTGGAAGACAAGGTTAGAGGCTAATGGCGAATTAAATTGCCAATTCAACTACATTCATCTTTTGCTACCATGTCTAGTGATGCAAGTGCTAGAAGAGCCTACCTTCTGCGAAGAGTACGGTAGTTTTGGGCAGAATTTTAGGCTTTAGAAAGTGCAGAATGCTGTTGAAAAAATAAATGTTTAGAAGGAACTGAACTTTAGCATTGGGGAGTTGAACAGGCTCCACTTGCGGTTGGGAGAGATGGTGAAGTCAAAAATGTTGATAGAGTAGGAAGTTAGAGCCATACAAAAGTGGCAGTTGATAGTCAGCCTAGCAAGAGTCCCGCAGATGAACCGACACTGATTCAAAAGAAAGCAGGTTTTTGCTTCCTCAAAAAAAATCTGGAAGAGAGCAAGATGTTGTGATTTATCCATTGCAGTACAAGAGGACTGAGGATTATGAGCACAGAAAATGAGAGATCTGAAAGATGAACCTGGGGTGGAATCATCAGCAAAAGGATGAATTCAAGCCAATAATGAGTGTCGGAGGCCCTTGCATTAATGTAAAGTAAGAGAGGGGACGAAGCCCTGTGGAAATCTAGAATGAAGAGAAAGTTGTTAACCTGCAGCACAAGAAGTGATTCGAGAAGAAACTAACTTATCACAAGCACAGTTTTGTTTGGGAGATTATACTGCATTATGTTTAATGCAAAAATGCTGCATGAAATGATAAATAAAAAGTTGTCATGGAAATTGTGCTATTTTTCACTGATTATTCTTCCTTTTAATCTGCAGGGTTACTTTGGAGCAGTAGGTGCCCTGCATGGACTTCTCAATTCCACTTAGAAGTCATGGCATTCCATATCCTGTTGGGATCTGAAGAAATGCAAACATCTGCATGATGATTTTAAAACGGAAAGGTTCATCCAGGTTAATAAAACCTTGTGAAAATCTGTGACAAAGTTGAGCCACACTACAGGCTGTTTGTATTACTAAAGTATTCTTTCTACTTGAATAATGAAAAATCTTAACAGGATTTTTTTTAATTGGGTCCAATGTTATTGGGCATTAAGCCACAGCATAACTTCTCAGTACAACACTGCTTAAAAACTTCCTTTTATTGCCACATCAGCAAAAGGTTGTTTGGTTTTGTTAATCTAATCTTGAATTACCCTTTACCCCATTCAAATGGTCTCCAAAATACCCTTGAGCTTATAAGCATCAAAACCTTCCTCGGACTTCTGGAATCTCAGTACCAGCTAATGATTATAGAAAGATAAGCACTGAGATTTAACAGGTGGAATAAATAAAATGTGTGTAACAGTATCTGGGGATGAGGAATCTACCCTGCTCAGAATGGTTGTGGGTTAAAGCAATGCAAGAGTCCTTAGTTTATAACACAGATCTGTTTTAAACACATTTTATTTAGAGAACTCTCTGTATATAAGACATATAATATTGCTCAAAGTTGTCAGATTCGGGCAAAAATACTCGCAACTAAAATCTCTCCAGGGAGGCCCTGGTATGTATTCATGTACACACCAAAAGTGGCTTTTATTTATTTTTTTAAAGTAGTTGTTAATTTTATTCAGGAAATGTATGTATTATATGGGAGAGGGTGGAATTCTACCTGTGTGTGAAATCACTAGAAATATTTTAATCTATAAAACGCCTTAAGCCCGCACCAACAACAGGTGCACACTATAATACATCCTTAACAAAAAATGGGGGAAACTAGACTTGTATATAACTTGTGTTTTCCCACATTTTACATATGTACTTTTGAAGATGATGTGGGCATATATGATTGCTGGATAAGTTATATCTGGCCAAGTTGTCCCATAGGCCACCAGAGCAGAGTTTGACTGAGTTTTATGTCTAAGGAGTTCAATTGGGTTACCCCTTGAAGTTCCTTGAAGGTATCTATTTTATTATATATGTGAAATTTATAAGAGAGTGTTCATTTAATGTTGGGTCTTTTCTTTGCTGAGAGGTGCAATAGTCAACGACTAGTGCCTTCTATATTAATGTATGGTGATTTCAGACTGAGTGGCTAATGAATGTGATATACAATAGTTGTTGGAAAAGTTGGTAATAATCAGCTGATTATTAGGAAGTGATGCAGGCAGTATTAAATATACTCTGATTGTGTTTCCTTCTGCTAATTGGCTGCTACTGTAAGTCCACCAGCTGTACAGTGATTATGTGCCAAATGTTCAGTATAGTTTTCACCACCCCTCGTTTGTATCTGGAGCATGCTCCTGTTCTAATCTCAGTTAGAAAATTAGACAACCAATTTAATAGAATGGCCATAAATTTTATTTTGTGATTGTGTCTCACAATGTTTGTTTTCAACGTCTGTGATTTTAAACTCTCTTTTTCAGTCAATCTGTTCTATACAGTGGAACTCCCTTGCTCTGATAGCAGAGAAGATACCTCTAATCAGTAATGGAATTTGGCTAAGCTATTGACGGGTTTCAAATCTTGGACTAGCATTTACAGTGCAGAAAAACTCTAGACATTCAATATGAAGCAAAACTTTGTCCACCATGACTTGCACATGATGCACCTCAAAATTTAAGAGGTTGGGTTTTTTGTTTATTAATTCATTCTTGAGGCGTGGAACACTGGCAAGGCCATCATTCATTGCAGATCCTTACTTTCCATAATGCAACTGAATGAGTTGCTAGGCCACTTCAGAGGACATTTAAGAGTTAACCGCAGTGGTAGACTGGAGTCGCATATAGACCATACTGGCTAAGGATGGGATATTTCCTCCTCCTTAAAGGGCATTAGTGAACCAGTTGGGCTTTCATTAAAATCTGACTCTTTATTTATGGTCACTTTTTACCTATACCAATTTAAAAAAAAAACAAAATTCCTGACCTCTCTTTGAACTGAATTCTAATTTGCAATCCACCGTGACAAACCATAATTACCATTGGTCCAGGCCTCATTGGTTCAGTGACATAGGATGACAGGAGTGAAAATAATGGAAGTTCCACTATACTGTATATTTTCTTTCCCATTCCAGTCATTGACACTTTGTTTTTGACCACCATGGCTCATTTCAATGTAACTAGGGTATCGTGTGCATTTCAAATTCAAATCTCCAATGGTGGCCTATTGGTTCAGTAACACAACGCAGGATAGACCTGAGTCTTGTTTTGACAATGTCTTTGTTCGTAGGGCTGTAACTTACTTTGGTTTGTTTAGCTACAAGGAAACAAAGAATCACATCCTGTCACAGCAACCCAGTTGATCCTGTGGTAATAGTTTCAGCACCTAAAAATTATGTAAATTGCACAAGATTGTAAGTTGCTTGAGTTGAGTACTGGAAAAAATTTACTTTTTTGGGTCTGTTTTTGATCTTCCCAATGATTTAAATTGGTGGAAAGTATTCACCTGTCTAAAGTAAAAAGGTTTCAGAGTGAAAGTGAACAAAGCAAGAAAATCTACAGTAGGTCACTCTAAAACGTGTTACTGGGCTCTTGGAATATAATATGTGATCACAGCTAAAATATACATACTATAGAATCTTACAGCACAGAAAGAGGCCATTCAATCCATTGTTCCTCTACTGGCTCTTTGAAGGAGTTATTTCATTTTGCTGCTCTTTCCCCATGGCCCTGCAGTTCTGCCCATCATGAATTCATCCAGTTTCTTTTCGAAGTTACTATTGAATTTACTTCCATTACCCTCTGCAGGTAACAAAACTGTAAACATTCATTTCTGAAAGTGTGGATTTTCCCGATCACCAATCTACTCTTGTAGCACAGCATTGTCTAAAAAAAAACCTACTGGAACATGAGAGAGGAAGACAGCCAATTTTGCAGAACTTATGCTGTTAAGCCACATGGGGAAGAGCAGAGCTCTGTGGAATTGTGGCTCATTCTTCACAGTTTTTAATGGGAGAGGATATAGACACTACAGTGTACAATGTACCCATGAAATTTCTAATCTCTATTATGGTATTGCAAAAGCAAAACACTGCTGATGCTGGAAATCTGAAGTAAAAACAGGGAAGACTGGATACTTATCAGGTCAGGTAGCATCTTTGGGGAGAGAAACAGTTAATGTATCAGATCAATGTCCTTTTGTCAGAAGTTACTTAATTTACCACAGGATGGCGCAATTGCATATGTTCCATACGGAGCATTCTGAGATGGATGACATCACTGGCTTAAGAATATAAAATGCAAGATACATGTAAAGGAATGAGTAGTCTAATCAAACTTTATACGATCTGCCCTTATCCCCAGAGAGAACATATAGCAGGGAATGATCTTCCCAGGTATCCCAAATGACAGCAACTATTAGCATTTATAAGCACTTTTAACATAGCAAAACAGAGGCACTTCACAGTAGCATAATCAGACAAAAAATTACTCTGAACCAAAGAAGGAGGTGCTAAGACAGATGACCAAATATTCGGCCAAAGGAAAAGTTTTAGGCAGACAATGATAGACTAAGAGATTCGGGGAGGAAATACCTGAGTTTAGGCCTAGACATCTGAAGGCAACGCCCCCCCCCCCCCCCCCCCCCCCCCCCCCACCCCCGCAATGGTAGAGGTGAAGGAAATTAGGAATACATGAGGCCTGAGTTGGAGAAACAGAGTTCTAAGTTGTAGCGCTGTAGTAGGTAATAAGTACATGGAAGAGTGATACCATGGAGAGACTTGAATGCAATAATGACATTTTAGAATCAATTTATAGGTAAATGGGATTTTGTGCAAGTTCTGATGGTTTTGGGCAAGCTCAAATTTATGAATGATGAGAAATGGGAGACCAACTGAGAGAGCATTGGGATAATTGAGTCTGTTTGGTAACGAAAGCACGAATGAGGGTTTCCGCTGAAGATGGGCTGAGGCAGAGGAGGAAACAGGCAATATTAGATGTTCATTGTAATTAAGAAGATGGGTCAAGAGCTCGAGGTCGAATAGGATGCAGAGGGGGCTGGAGTTGATGGCTAAGGAAGTTAAATTTGTGGCAGGAGTTGAAGATGATCACTTTAGGATTTGAGTGTTTATTATGAGGAAATAAATGTAGCAACTTGTCTTTCACTACCCTGAACAACTTACATTTTTTATATATATCAAATATATTATCTCCCACTTAGTCTTCATGTTTCTATCAATTCTAATTTAAACTCCTTGTTTTGGTTTTCATTATAACACCTGTGTCTGTCTTTCAACTTGGAGAATGTCTCCTGGGCTTCTTAAGCTCCTAATTCAACCATTCTAGACTGAGTTCAGTGACCGTCCTGCAATTAGATACTGTTCAGATCAGGCATATGAGCATTTACTGGATTTTCTATTTAATTTTAAAACTTCATTTATTCATAGAAATAAGATTAGTAGAAAAGTTTAAAAATCATAATTATTAAATGATAGAAGGGACTCAGAGCTGCACCAACCAGGAACAAATGTATTTAAATTTCAGATCTGTCTTTAAGGGGGTGTGTTTTTAATAAAAGGGATAAGTGAATTATAGAGCATACTAATTTCAGAATATTACAACTTTTCCTCTAATTCCATGAGCAAAGTGTATGTTTTTTTTGGTCATTTTAAAATGTTTTTTATTGCCTAAAGATACTGCAGTTGGTGGCATTATAAGTCGACCTTTGAAGCTTTGAAAAGCCCTTCCAAAAATGCCGTGAACTTATATACCGAGTATAAAATGTGAACCTCCGGCCTTGGTGTAGGTGGTCACCATTTTGAAATGTGAAACATTTAATTTCGGCCGCCATGCACAGTCTGTGTGGGTGTGTCAAATCCCTGTTCATCATCAACTGGCAACAGGGTCCGTTTGGCCTGCTTGATCCCATGCGCCAACCTATAAGATGAGTATAACCCTGAACAGGCATTTCTGAGCTGAAAAAGTCGAGGTCGAGCAAGTAAAGCCCTAAACTTTCGTTATCAGCTGAAAAATGGGAGTGTCGACTTCTACAACTTGTATATAGGCATTAAACAAGCATTTTGGTGTTCAAAAATGGGTGGTCTTTTATGCCCAGTTGACTTGTATGCAGCAATTTACAGTAATGTAAAAGAATGATTTGAAATGGATTTCCAAAATAGAATACTCTTTTTTTTAAATTAAAAACGTGCTGGCCCTCCCCTGCCTGCCCACCCCAAGGACAAGCTTGAGATATGATATAGTTTTTATTCTTGGCTGCCAAAACAGGTTTGAGAGGTAACAGCTGTTCCACACTCTTGTCCATTATGGTGAATGTTAATAGCTGAGGTCTTGGCCTTTGCACATAAACATATGTGAAACAACTGAGTAACACATGACCACCACCTGCTGAATGTGGAAACAGGACCAAACCAATTACTTTCACATGCAGAGTTTTGAAACCGCTTCTCCCCATCTGATGTTTATTGTGGGTTGTTAGATGATTAGATCTGTTGGGTCTCTAATATGTTTAAACTGTTTTCCTCCATGTAAATTGCTGAAGCATTTACCAGGCCGTTGAACCTGGAGTTCAGTTCATTGTACATGATAACATGCCAGTGTTTTTCCAACCCAGTGCAGCATTGTTGTCAGAATAAGAGGTCAACAAAACATTTTCCACATGGAATTCTGACATTGCGCACAAAATTGAGTGCAGTTCTGTCCACTATTGCCATTTAAATTTCTGTCCATTCCTATGTTCCTTTAATGGAAACTACTATGTAAACTTGTCGTGCTATTTGCACCCTTCCACAAGTGGAGATGCTGCAGCACTACCTATAATGGGAGATTGGAATTATAATGCCACACATTTGCGCATGCAATTTCCATTATAAAAGTAGACATAAGAATTTGTAATGAAACAGTATGAGTAAGGACAGTGTGTGAGACTTTAATTTGGGGACTTCACTGCCTCTGCACACCATGGTCCAAATACTCCCTGTCCTCCAGCCCTACTTTACCACCTGTGCTTGATCTCGACTCCATCATGCACCATCATGCGCGATAGACTAGCATTTTTTAAAAAGAACAGCATACAGGATTTTGGTAAGCAATTGAAATTTGTATAACGAACAGAAACTAGAGTTCTGTGGAAAGTTTCCAGCTGAGCTGCAGAGGGTTCAAGCTAGCCACAGTAATGTTGTCTTACTCTGAAAGCATTGTCTGAAGGAGATGCAGTGATTGCAGTGACATCTAGACAGTAACCTGAATTTTACCATAATGCAGTAGTGCATGCCTCGAGTATTTTATTCATGTGGTTACGTAAATAGGGTTAAAAAATCCTTTGAACCATTCTGTAACAAAAGAAACTAAAGTTAGTGATTGAACCTGTGTAACCATATCATTTTATAACAGGTGAAAATATACCTAGATTTTACTTTGGTGAACAATAAACCTGGTTGACATGATGCAGTGGATGCATAGAAAGTGCATTTCCCACAGTTTTCAGGGCGCCATTTTGGTTTTATAATTGTCAAATTTATTTAAAGAGTCATCAGAATGTATGTATATGATCCAATTATATATGCAAACATCAAAACTCTGCCTTTGCATTTGACTATTTGGCTGATGCTTTTTGAATATCTCTGTTCTTTAGTAAGGTTACACTATAATTTGCAGCACTGAGTCAGTGGAATTTAGTTCATTTGGATCTATTTTTATGCCCGGTTCAAATACTTTCCAGTCATGTCTGTTGCATTATTGGTTTACCCATATATCGCATCAGTATTCCTGAACAATTTGCTGACTTTTCCCCAAAATATTCTGTTTCGCGGAGTAAAATTGTTTTGTTTGGTGAAGGTTCATTGTAGTACTGACAGCTGATTTGTATAATTAACTTGCGCCACCTGGAGAATTCGATTCAAATCATTTAATGTTATTTGAGGGCTTAGAAAGGTATCGTTCTAAATGTACAAAATTTAAGAATCTAAGCTTCTAAATTAAATTGCAGTTGTGGTTTTTGGAGGGTGTGGAATCGAGTTTAATTACATACATGGGTTATATATTGAAAGGAGGTAGAGCTCAGATTTACAGGAAGCTTCTCATGTTCTTGATCTGTGGTCACGCTACAGGGTAAAAGCGAGGTTGGGCAGGGGAACAAAAAGTCATGTTATTATTGGGAGCACTTCCTGACTCCTCATCACAGGGGTGGATCTTGGAGGGTAACTAACTTAAAGCAGGGACCTACTGAATCTGATCAATGTATACAGCTTACACTTTCGGTCGTGTATAATTTAAAAGTTATTAATAAACATGTTGGTGGTTTGAACTAAGCCATTGCTGGGTTCTTGAGGTTTTTTTTCCGCACTTGTACTTGGCTCTAAATTCAGCCTGTGGATAAGCGATGAAAGTTGGTTGTTAGAGTGGTGAAGGGTTATGAATGAAGGGAACGATAGTTAGTCAAGTCAGTTACGGATATTAAAGCCTGAAGAAGAACATTGTGACCTTGAATTTGAAAGGCCTGAACTAAAGATGTAGGTAATGCAGGTATTTCCAATTCACTTGACAATTCTTTAATATTAAAGCTGTGATTGTAGACTTGTCAAAGATGTCGACCATTGCCTTTTGATCTTTTATATTTTTAACCAATGGTTTAAAAATGTCTGCTGGGTGGAAAGGACAGGCAGTGCTGGCCTCCATCCCTACTAACCACGCAAGTGCCTTCCAAAATTCTTATGGGTGTTTTATTTTTTGAGGGGAAAAACAAATTTTGGAGACCTTCTTGAGTACATTTCCGCCTCACAGCGCCTCTATTGATTCAATAACACATTCGGCTGAGCTGTCAGTTAACCAGCACTGAACTGTAAAATGAAATGGCTTACGTTTACTGAAGGTATTGTCACACCGGCTTCATGTTACCAGTCAGCTGAAATGCAATGTGCTAAACCATTTGCTAATCTGTGTTAAGATGTAGTTGTTTTCAACTGAAGAAGGGCTAGAGCAGCGTAAAGACCACGGTTTGTTGAATTGGAACTGAAATTTATCCACATCAAAAGCTGGTAGTTGATTTCAGTTGCAGCTGATGAACTTGAGTCATTTGCTGTCGTTGAATATTTTTGTAACTTTTAATCGCTATTGGAAAAAGATCTTTCGGATCTTTTCTCCCTCTCCCTCACCCTCTCTCTTGTGCCACATCCCACTCCCCTCAAGGCACAGGTTAAATCCTTAAGAAATATGCCTCCATTCTAGTTTTGCTATTTTATTTCCCCCCAAATCCAGAACTAGACTTGGCGCAGAACTGAAGCATCAGGTCATAGTTTGCGTTCCAAGATTTGCTGAAAATTTATTGCCTTCTCATCATAAAAGAGATTAATGTAAAAATGGACTTTGTAATAAAAGAAACATTTGGTGTCAGGTTCGTGTGTGTGGTGACTGCCATTTTTTTTTAAACTAATCCGTCTGGTTTCAAATGCAGGTGGGTAGTAACTGGACTCGACCATTGAAACCAAAGTGATGGAAGCTTTAATTTTCTAAGTTTGCATTACAGCACGCAGTTACACAGTTGTTGCGATAAATTTGTTGTAACAGAACAACAAAAGTCTGGGTGAAAAGCAGCATTGTAATTCCCAATATATCCAGCCTGTTGGCTGTGCCCGAGTCACCAATTTCAGTCATTCCAATCTGCTATAATCACTCACTATTGTCCATGTACATTTTCCGTGGATTAAGCCTTTTTCAGTGACTCCCTGAAGCTTTGCTAAGTCAGTGAATCCAGCTAATTGCATCAAAAGACTCCAAAAGGTTTACAGAAAACAAAATGATCTGGCCTCTCTTGAATTCACAAAGCTTCAGGGACCTTTTTTTTGGAAAGACTGCAGCCTGGGAAGAAGACAACATTTCTCAACTATGACAAGTGACAAATGTTTAGCATTCCAAAAAAAAAATCAGCTTGCCCTTCTTGTGTATTAGCCTGTGCAATTTTGAAATAGTCCCCAGCTGCATGAAATTATAAATTCGAAGCATGAACTAATTGGGCAACATGCAGTGAGGAATGTGAAGATTTAATATATATATTTTAAAAAGTTTTAGTATGCAATAGAAAACTTTGTGCAGCTTTTAAATATTTAATTTCACTGTAATTCAGTAATTTAAAGGTTAATGAGTTTGCTGAGTATAGGATACTATTTAAATGACCTGGTAAAACATACGACACTGAAAGTTTGTACAAGAAATTGCATGATGTGTTGTAAATTATTGTTTAACATACAATTATTTAGATGCAAATGTTTGTTTTTAAAAATCCTTTGCCTCACTGAAGTTGTGACAATACATATTCTATGATTCATTGTCTGATTGCATTTATGTGTGTTTGTTTTGTATATACCTGTTCCTATTCTTTTTATTGCTTGATTTGTGAGATGTCTTGCTCTTTAAAAGATGAATTTTATTTTCATTCATGCAACTTCTAAAGGCCAAAACTTGTACCGGTAGCCTTCCCATCCACCATCCAGCTACAATGTGTTGTATTATCTGTTGCATGGTCTGACCTCTGTTTGCAGTTTACATTGTACTCCCTTGGTGCTTGACAAAATAAAGTTCATCTTCAATTTTACTTTTTTGGTTTGATTTCATTGTTTGTGCCCTGTGTCCTGTTACCTAGTCACACAATAGGTGCTCAGTGAGCCACAATTTGCAAACATCCTCATGCCTAGGAAATGTTGGAAATTACCAAATGGTGTTTGTTTTCAACATTTTGTTTCCCCCTACATGCACCTTGTTTTAAACTTGCTATTTGCCACTGTCGGTGATGCACTGGGGCCAACCCCAGGAGCAACAGCAGATCCCAGGTGAGTGAGGGGGAGGCTGGAGAAGGCTGGGGGGTAAAGGGGGTTGGTCAGAGGTAAGGGCAAGTGGGTGGCTTTCACTGTTAATGTCAGGTCCTTCGATTGGCACATTGTGCCTATCGATGAGAGACACCCCCCTTCGAAGCCACAGGCAAACCTGACAGGGTTTCAGGAGTCATAGGGCAGCCATTAAATTCTGGTCCACTTGGATAATTGGCTTTTAGTGGCTCATAAATTAACCTAATTGTATTTCTGTTGCTGACAGGTGGGATTCCTGCATTAGGCTCTTCCCATCCCCAACTTAATTGAAGACCGTTTTCCCAGCGTCAGAAATCTAATGCGGGCAGCCCTGCCCAACTCTCCTGGCCACCCTCCACCATCTTTCCCGCTTTAGCAGGCCCACATTTGACCACATCTGCCGCTCATCTGAAGTTGCTGTATCCATTCGCTCATAGTGGCAACCTCATTAACCTAATTGTTAATTTGAGATCAAAATATGACCCAATTGTAATTTAAGCTAGTGATTGAAAAAGGCACAAGCAAGACAAATTCCAAACTCATTGTTTGGAAAAAAAGTTAATTTTGAGGAACAAGGAATGGAATGAGGGAAGGTAAATTGGAAAAATATATATTAACAAGATATGGCAATAGAAAATAATTTTTAAAATGATTAAGTAATAAAGTTCAGGAAGACCATTCTTATTCTTTCAAGGGATGTGGGCTCTGCTGGCTGGGCCAGATTTATTGCCCACCCCAAGTTGCCCTTGAGAAGGTGGTGGTAAGCTACCTCCTTGAGCTGCTGCAATCCATGCGGTGTATGCATACCCACAGTGCTGTTAAGGGAGTTCCAGGATTTTGACATGGCGAAGGAATGGTGATATACTTCCAAGTCAGGATGGTGAGTGACTTGGAGGGAAACTTCCAAGTGGTGGTATTACCATTTATTTGCTGCCCTTGTCCTAGACGGTAATGGTCATGGGTTTGGAAGTTGCTATCCAAGGAGCCTTGGTGAATTCCTGCAGTGCATCTTGTAGATGGTACACAATGCTGCTACTGTGCGTAGGTGGTGGAGGGAGTGAATGTTTGTGGATGTGCCAATCAAGCGGGTTGCTTTGTCCTGGACAATGTCGAGCTTGTTGATTGTTGTGCGAACTGCACTCATCCAGGCAAAGGGAGAATATTCCATCACACTCCCGCCTTGTGCCTTGTAGATGGTGGGGCAGGCTTTGGGGAGTCATGAGGTGAGTTACTCGTCACAGCGTTCCTAGCTTCTGACCTGCTCTTGTAGCCACAGTATTTATATGGCTAGCCCAGTTCAGTTTCTGGGCAATGGTAAGTCCCCAGGATGTTGATATTCGGGGATTCAGTGATGGTAATGCCATTGAACGTCAAGGGGCGATGGTTAGATTCTCTCTTGTTGGAGATGGTCATTGCCTGACACTTGTGTGTCACAAATGTTACTTGTCAACCCAAGCCTGGATATTGTCCAGGTCTTGCTGCAAAGACAGGAACAAACTAGCCAATAATGATGCCTCATGGATGAATAAAGAGGTAAGGACAAAACTGAAACTGAAGAAAAAGGCATACATTAATTCCACAGGCAATCAAGGAGAGGATGCCAAAAGGGGATACTGACAGGTTAGGAAAGAATTTAAAGCAATAGTCAGAAATTCAAAGAGGAACTTTAAAAAAAAAACATTTTGCAAGGAAATACAAAAGAATGGTAAGATGTTCTGCAGATACATAAATAACAACTGGAAAAGAAAGATGTAAATAAGGCCATTAAGGAATGCAAAAGATAAACTCCCAGACAATGGCAGCAAATGACAAGAAATACTGAATTATTACTTTGCCTCAGTATTCACCAGGAAGACTGATGGGGTAGACATGACAAAGGGATCAAAGAAAGCTATGACATTTACGATCTATCTGCTGTCTACCATTAAAGGACAAACTTAGAAGTTAAAACACCTGATCCGGATGGATTGCTTCCACTCAAACTAAACTAAACTAAGAAAAATAGTGGCAGTATTACATGTTCTAGGGCAATAGAATAAGCCCAGGAGTTATAGACCAGTTAATTTACTGTCAGTGCTAGGAAAGATAATGGAACGTTTGAGTAAAGAAATAACAGAAAAAATCTAGAAATTGAAGATATGATAAAGTGCAGCCAGCATGGATTTTGGAAGGAGTGGCCATGTTTGACCAGCCTTATTGAATTCTTTGAAGAAATAATAGAGTAGATAGGAGTAATGTAATAGATGTACATTTGAACTTTCAAAACGTCTTTGATAAAACTCATGGCTAAGGCCAAACATGTTCAGTCAGGGGACAAGTAACAGAATAGAAAGCCAGCTGGCTACAAAGCAGAGGTTAAAGGTAATGACTCAGACTGGTGGAAAGTGGGAAGAGGTACTTCACAGGAACCAGTTTTTCATCATCCACTTAATTTGGAATTGGGAATCAGAAGTACAATTTCAAAAATTATGGAAGATGACAAATTCACAGAAAATCACCGTGCAGAAGAGGCCCTTCGGCCCATCGAGTCTGCACCAACATATGAAAAACACCTGACCTACCTACCTAATCCCATTTACCAGCACTTGGCCCATAGCCTTGAATGTTATGACGTGCCAAGCGCTCATTCAGGTATTTTTTAAAGGATGTGAGGCAACCTGCTTCCACCTCCTTCCCAGGCATTGCGTTCCAGACAGTCACCACCCTCTGGGTAAAAAAAGTTTTCCCTCACATCCCCCCTAAACTTCCTGCCCCTCTCGAACTTATGTCCCTTGTGACTGACCCTTCAACTAAGGGGAACAGCTGCTCCCTATCCACCCTGTCCATGCCATGTCATAATCTTGTACACCTTGATCAAGTCGTCCCTCAATCTTCTCTGCTCCATCGAAAACAACCCAAGTCTATCCAACCTCTCTTCATAACTTAAATGTTTCATCCCAGGCAACATCCTGATGAATCTCCTCTGCACCCCCTCCAGAGCAATCACATCCTTCCTATGATGTCGCGACCTGAACCGCACACAGTACTCCAGCTGTGGCCTCACCAAGGTTCTATACAACTCCAACATGACCTCCCTACTTTTGTAAGCTATGCCTCGATTGATAAAGGCAAGTGTCCCATATGCCTTTCTCACCACCCCACTAACATGCCCCTCCCCCTCAGAGATCTATGGACACACAAGCCAAGGTACCTTCGTTCCTCAGAACTTCCTAGTGTCATGCCGTTCATTGAACATAATTGTGGTTACAGTTAGTGATCTGCAAAAAATGCAAGGAGACAAACAGCCATTTTGCAATTTTGTTAATTGGAAAAATGAATTTCAATGTAACAAAGTCTGAGGTGTTCTGTCGAAGGGTCATGAGGACTCGAAACGTCAACTCTTCTCTGCCGATGCTGCCAGACCTGCTGAGTTTTTCCAGGTAATTCTGTTTTTGTTTTGGATTTCCAGCATCCGCAGTTTTTTTGTTTTTATTTTAAAGTCTGAGGTGGTATGTTTTGCTAGGGGGAATAAAGAAGCTTCATATTTGGGAAGGAAGAATTGAAGTAGGATAAAGGAGCAAAGGGGCCTAGTGCTACGTAAATTATTATAAGTAAAAACAGGTTGACAAGGCCATATAAATTCAAACAAAGCTCTGGGATTCATTTCTGGATGGTCAGAATTGAAAGGCAGAGGTGTCAAAAACTTGTTTGACATTTTGTTAGGTCACATTTAGCCTCTGTAAGGTCAGGTCTCCATGTATTAGAAAGGATTTTAGAGGCACTAGAGAAGCTGCAAAAAAAAGTTTTAAGATTTGGTACTAGAACAGAGTTTATAACTCAAAGAAGACTGAACTAACTTTTCTGTAGAAAACAGAAAGCCAAGGTGACCAAATAGAGGTATTCAACATTATGAAGAGGTTTAATGGGGTAGATATGGAGAAGATATTGGAGAAGTCCAAAACGCAGGGTAATCACAAATGTTCCCTCCTAAACTCCATGTGCAGCAACCCAGAACAACCCAGAACCATGCAAAAAATATTGAATGTACTGTGCATTGAAACAAGCAGGCCAGACACAAACTTTTAGAGGACATCAGGCATCAATATAAGACGTGCACAAATTTCTTAAGGAATTCTGGAGAAAATTCTTTACTCAGTGGTTAGAATGTGGACCTTGCTACTACATGGAGTAATTGTAGCAAGTTACACATTTAACCAGCAGCCTGCTATACAGTGCTGAGGAGTAACTGACAGTAAAGTTATCTGAACTTTTTCCTGCTGATGTGTTTCAATCTTCACTGTCTTACTCTTTGGTCAAAATAATTTTCTTTGTTTTCAGAGGGCTTGTAGGGTTAAATTAATGAATTAGGTGCATTACTTGGCTTGTACATAACAAAGAAAGGACTATAAAGATATGCAAATAGTGTTGAAGGAAGTAGGGTGAAAGAAATAAAAACAAAAAACTGCGGATGCTGGAAATCCAAAACAAAAACAGAATTACCTGGAAAAACTCAGCAGGTCTGGCAGCATCGGCGGAGAAGAAAAGAGAAGGGTCATGAGGACTCGAAACGTCAACTCTTTTCTTCTCCGCCGATGCTGCCAGACCTGCTGAGTTTTTCCAGGTAATTCTGTTTTTGTTTAGGGTGAAAGAAAGTTCATGTTGAGTATAAACATTGGCTTAGACTACTTAGACCTAATGGCCTATGTCAGTGCTGTAAATTCTATTAATGCTACCTAAGTTTAACAATTACCCGTTTGTGTAGTAGCACCAAACAGTGGAATTTCTTTGGGATTCCTACTTAATCACTAAAAACTCACAGGCTAGACAAGAGAGAGGCTAAAATTAAAGGTTTATTTACAGATTAACACAATGAAGTATCAATGTGATAACATGCATGCATCATAGTTTTTGGTATGTATGATTTTTTTTCCTTCAGTCTTCCATAATTTTGTAAAATATTTTTTTCCCAAATGCTACCTTGCGCTAAAATTGATCGTTTACAGTCTCTTAGAATTTACATTTCATTTTTTAAAGATGTTTCACAGAAGCCATATCTATCGGCTTGTAAAGCTAAATTTCCTTTGCTCTTGACTGACCACCATATTTAAAATGCTATGCTGGCATGACAAAGATGCAGGTTCTCTTAATGTTCTCAATGGTGAAAACAAAATTCCAGTGACTAGCTGACCTTTTTATACAATTGTGGTAAATGCCTGCTATATAGTGCTGAGGAGTAACTGACAGTAAAGTTACCTGAACTGTTTCCTGCTAATGTGTTTCAATATTCACTGTCTTACGCTTTGGTCAAAAGAATTTTCCTTTTGTTTTCAGAGGGCATGTTGGGTTAAATTATTGAAAATTGGTGCGTTAAATTGGCTTGTATTTCCTTGAGTGTAAGAGATTGAAGGATGAGCTAATTAGACTTTAGTCATTCAGGATTGAAATCAAGAAGTATCATTTCATAAAGGATAGCAGGAGCTTGGAAGTCTTTCCCCAAAAGGCTGTGGATGCTGGGACAATTGGAACTTTCAAGACTGAGATATATTTTGAAGGCAATGACATGGAGCTGGGTGCACACTAGCTATAATCTTATTAAATGGTGGAACAAGTCCACGGCATTAATAACCTACTCTTGTTCCTAATATCCCTATATTCCCAGATAGAGCATCATTTGTTCTTCACTTTTAATCTAGGAATATAGTACACACAAACCTATCCAGATAAAATTCTGTTTGCCACACAAGTGGTTCCCACTTTACTACAAAATAAGAAATCTCAATGGCACGTTGGAGGTGAAAGGGAAGAAGGACATCTTTTTGCTATATCTTTGGCACTTGGACACCAGGGTACTGCTTTGTGGTGGGGGTGCATCAATGCAGCATTAAATAGCCTGTCTGATCATTCTGTATTTCTGTGTGTTTACCCTGCACCTAAAAATTATTTTTGTCATGGGGGACTGTTTCAACATTTTAACTTTTATATTTGAATTTGGGGAATTTCACCCACGTTTTTAGTTTATTGCTTCGGTCAAAAATTAAGGTTGCTTGTGAAAGGGTCGAAGGAAAAGCATACAAACTTGCAATAATATTGTGCTTTAATACTGTTGAAGTGCAGTCAGTATATAGGTAAACACAGCTTCCAATTTATGTACAGAAATGTTTCAGAAAGAGTCAATGAATGAATATCCAATTACTCTGTCTTTTTGGTGTCCATACTTAATTTTTCACTTTCACTCAAGGAAACTTTTCAAATCTGACTTTAATTTCCATTTTCTTGACCTTCCCAAGATATGTTTATATTTTTTCTTGGATTGATTTGTTTTCATATTATAATTACACAGTTATACAAAACCAAAATGTTCCGAGTGCAGAACTTGAATATATTGATTGAATAAAACAATCTTAAACAAAGACAGTCAAAATAAATACAATTTTAACTGAGGCAGATGTAGCAATTCATACCTTACAACATTATGAAGATGTAAAGTTTTCTGTAACATTTCACCCTAAGAGGTATGTTTACAATGATGGACAAATTAGAATTATTGCCATTGATATGAGTACATTTTAATGGGAGACTATGCTGATCAGTGAGGACCAAATTGCTGGTGTACCAACATGTGTCATAATCACTAAATACAGGTATGAACTCTCAATTCACCATGTTCTAAGTTATCACTCTGCTGTGCTTTTGGAGTGGAGGCTGGGCAGGTGGTGAATCGCCCTCAGCTCACCATGTCACATCTCCTAGGGGCAGGTTACAGCAGTAGAGGACTAGAAGTAGTATAGAAACTACAAAGGAAATGCAGTAAACAATATGCATACAGCAAGTTCCTATAAGCAGTAATGTATTAATGGCCAGATAATCTGTTTTTATGATGATTGAGGGTTTATTATTAGCCAGGACAACTGAGGATAGTTCTTGCTCCTCTTCGAAATTTTTTACATCCGCCTGAGAGGGTAGATAGGACCTTGGTTTAATGCCTCATCTGAAAGACAGTACCTTCAACAGTGCAGCATTCCCTTAGTGTTGCAGTGGAGTGTCAGCATTGATCTTTGTCCTGAAGTCCTTGAGTGGGATTTGAATCCAGAACCTTTTAACTCAGCAGTGAATGCTGCCATCCAAGCCATTTCTGGCACACAAGGAGTGAAAGGGGGTGGAATTTGATTTCAAAACTGAAATGGTGTTGGAAAATATCAATGCTAACATGAAGATATACATCATGTTATCTGAAATTTTAATGTTTACCAGTGTTTCTTACACTGCCAAAATAAACATCACAAAGGGCAAAAGCACATTTAATAAAACAAAATTCAAACACAGTAAATCTAGTAATTCACCAATGACCACTCTTAACGCTTAATATATTTCAACACTCTTGCTTAACCAACTATTGTTGGATGCTGCATTCTATAGAATACAGCATTGTAAAATGAAATTCCACTTAATTAATCCTGCCATCCATTGTAAAAGCAAGTCAATTATTCAATACTATATACATTTTCTTCCACTGCGTGTTGTATGTGCAATCCATTAGTAGTTGTTCCACTGTGGATACAAACAGTTAATAAATATATTGCAAAAATGGAAGAAAAAGTGATTAAGTTTGCTTTAAAAAATTTTGTTTCAAATAGAAATTATTACCTTTCATCTTTTGTGAATTCCTTCTCTAAAAGACAAAAATACACGTGGGAAAATAAATGTCAAACATGTCGACGGTTACCATGTTGGAAGATATTTTATTTACAGTTAGCTGCACAGGGGAAGGTGATGGAGTAGTGGTATTATCGGTGGACTAGTAATCCAGAGACCCAGGGTCATGCTCTGGGAACCTGGGTTCAAATCCTGCCATTTGAATTCAATAAAAATCTAGAATTAGAAGTCTAAAGGATGACCATGAAACATTGTCGATTGTTGTAAAGAACCCATCTGGTTCACTTAGGGAAGGAAATCTGCCCACATGTGACATGATTCCTACATGTGGTTGACTCTTAAATGGCCTACAAAGTCATAAAAAAGGAATTAAACCTGGCATCGAACTAGGCAACGGAACTCAGCCCTGTTGACCCTGCAAAGTGCTCCTTACTAACATCTGAGGGGTAGTGCCAAAATTGGGGAGAGCTGTCTCACAGACTAGTCAAGCAAAAGCCTGACATAGTCATCCTCACAGAATCATACCTGACAGATAATGTCCCAGAATCCACCACCACCATCCCTGGATATCTCCTGTCCCACCAGCAGGACAGGCTCAGAACAGTGGTATACAGCTGGGAGGGAGATGCCTTGGGACTCCCTTAACATCGATGTTAACTTCCCTAACTGGGAGACTGGAAGTCCTTATCATTGATTCCGGACCCCATGAAGTCTCATGACATCAGGTCAAACATAGGCAAGGAAACAATGAAACCTCCTGATTACCACCTACGGCCCACTACCTGCACCCACCCCCCCACCCCACCGCCTCGCCATCAGTTGATCAATCAGTGCTCCTCTATGTTGAACATCGCTTGGAGGAAGCACTGAGGGTGGCAAGGGTGCAGAATGTACTCTGGGTGGTACTTCAATGTCCATCATCAAGAGTAGCTCGGTAGCACCATTACTGACCGCACTGGCCGAGTCCTAATGGACATAGCTGCTAGACTGGGTCCCCGGCAGGCAGCGAGGGAACCAACAAGAGGGAAAAACATACTTGACCTCATCCTCACTAACCTGCCTGCCACAGCTGCATCTGTCCATGACAATAGGAGTGACAACCGCTCAGTCATTGTCGTGACGAAGCCCTGTCTTCACATTGAGGATACCCTCTATCGTGTTGTGTGGCACTGCCACCATGCTAAATAGGATAGATTTCGAACAGATCTAGCAACTCAAGACCAGGCATCCATGAGGTGCTGTGGGCCATCAGCAGCGGCAGAATTGTAATCAAACACAATCTGTAACCTCATGGCCTGGCAAATCCCCCACTCAATCATTACCATCAAGCCAAGGGATCAATCCTGGTTCAATGAAGAGTGCAAGAGGGCATGCCAGGAGCAGCACCAGGCATATCTAAAAATGACGTGTCAACTTGGTGAAGCTATAACACAGGACTGCTTGTGTGCCAAACAGCATAAGCAGCAAGTGATAAATAGAGCTAAGTGATCCCACAACTAACTGATCATACCTAAGCTCCGCAGTCCTACCACATCCAGTCATGAATGGTGGTGGACAATCAAACAACTTCACTGGAGGAGGAGGCTCCACAAATATCCCCATCCTCAATGATGGAAGAGCCCAGTACATCAGTGCAAAAGATAAGGCTGAAGCATTTGCAATAATCTTCAGCCAGACTTGCCAAGTGGATGATCCATCTCTGCCTCCTCCTGAGATCCCCAGCATCACAGATACCAGTCTTCAGCCAATTCGATTCACATGATATCAAGAAATGGCTGAAAGTAATGGATAGTGCAAAGGCTATGGGCTCTGACAATATTCTGGAAATAGTACTGAAGACTTGTGCTCCAGAACTTGCTGTGCTCCTAGCCAACCTATTCCACTACAGCTACAACACTGGCATCTACCCGGCTATGTGGAAGATTGTCCATGTATTTCCTGTATACAAAAAGCAGGACAAATCCAACTCAGCCAATATCCGCACCATCAGTCTACTCTCGATCATCAGTAAAGTCATGGAAGGAGTCATCAACAGTGCTATTAGTTGCTTAGCAATAACCTGCTCACTGACGCCCAGTTTGGGTTCTGCAAGGGCCATTCTGCTCCTTAATTCATTACAGACATGGTTCAAACATGGACAAAAGAACTGAACTCCCGAGATGAGGTAAGAGCGACTGCCCTTGATATCAAGGCCGTGTTTGACCAAATGTGGCATCAAGTAGCCCTAGTAAAACTGGAGTTAATGGGAATCAGGGGGGAAACTCTCCGCTGGTTGGATTCATACCTAACACAAAGGAAGATGGTTGTGGTTGTTGGAGTTCAGTCATCTCAGCTCCAGGACATCACTGCAGGAGTTCCTCAGGATGGTGTCCCCAGCCCAAGCATCTTCAGCTGCTTCATCAGTGACCTTCCATCATAAGGTCAGAAGTGGGGATGTTTGATGATGATTGTACAATGTTCAGCATCATTCACGGCTCCTCAGATACTGAAGCAGTCCATGTCCAAATGCAGCAAGACCTGGACAATATCCAGGCTTGGGCTGACAAGGCACAAGTAACATTCATGCCACACAAGTGTCAGGCAATGACCACCTCCAACAAAAGAGAATCTAACCGTCGCCCCATGACAGTTAATGGCATTACCATCACTGAATTCTCCCACTATCAACATCCTGGGGTTACCATTGACCAGAAACTGAACTGGACTAGCCATATAAATACTGTGGCTACGAGAGCAGATCAGAAACTAGGAATCCTGTAACAAGTAACTCACTTCCTGACTCCCCAAAGCCTGTTCACCATCTACAAGGCACAAGTCAGGAATGTGATGGAATACTCCCCAATCGCCTGGATGAATGCAGCTCCCACAACACTCAAGAAGCTTGACATTGTCCAGGACAAAGCAGCCTGCTTGATTGGCACCACATCCACAAACATTCACTCCCTCCACCACCGAATAATAGCAGCAGTGAGTACCATCTACAAGATGCACTGCAGGAATTCCAACCCAATTCCAAGGCTCCTTAGACAGCACCTTCCAAACCCATGACCACTGCCACCTAGAAGGACAAGGGCAGCAGAGAGATAGGAACACCACCACCTGAAAGTTCTCCTCCAAGTCACTCCCCATCCTGACTTGGAAATATATCGCTATTCCTTCATTGTCACTGGGTCAAAATCCTGGAACTCCCTTCCTAACAGCACCGTGGGTGTATCTTCACCACATGGACTGCAGTGGTTCAAGAAGGCAGCTCACCACCACCTACTCAAGGGTAACTAGGGTTGGGCAATAAATGCTGGCCCAGCCAACGAAGCTCAGATCCCCTGAATGAATTTTAAAAAGCTGGTCCTTTTCTTTTGAATGAATTTTATCTTTTATTCTGAAACAAAAAATAGTTGACCAAGTATTTTCATCTAAGCTGATAGAGAATATACAATGGAAACATCTATAAAATTACTACATCTGGACTGTCTAGGGTCTGGGGAGGTTTTCTTAAGAACGACTTCTGTGGTATATCTTGAAAGCACTCGCTTAATCCAGCTGAAACCTATCTGCCAAGGCTAGTCGAGTAAAGAGTCCTATCTGCCACTGGGGGAGGTGGGGAATGATTTCTCATAAATGTTTTACTAAAATTTTAAAACTAAAACTATTAACTGCTTAGTGCATTTCAATACTTCTCTGTTAAATTTGTTGAATGCAACTTGCTGGCTGTCCTCCTGAATGATTATTTTTTTATATTGCATTCTATTAATATCTAGCTCAGTCAGTACAGCTTTTAGGATGATTGGTTTATCCCTCTTGAAATAAGAGGTGTAACACTGGAAACCCTTCAGTTCACTGGCACAATTTTCACATCAAGAATGTTGGAAGATTGTGGTTAAGCCTTTACTGTATACTTCTTGCATCCTTGAATATAGTGGGATACTGGGGCCTGGTACACCCTTCACTTTAAGTTACACCAATTCTTTTCAGTATTACTCCCACCACTTGTAGTTACCTCACCTAATTAGTCTGCCTCCTCCACTTAAATGCTTTAATTCCCACTGGCACACACTTCTGTGAAAACTCAGTGCACATTTAACTGTGACATTTCTTCATCCTCCACTCAAAGATTTCATTTGTTAATCTCTAGTCTACCCTATACCCTGTAACTAGAGCAGGAGAGGGAAAGTTGGTAAATCTTTGGAAGAGTATAGGCTACCTAAAAAATGAGATGAGCGGAAGAAAGCCAGTTAGAGGTGTAACTGGCCATACAACCTATCCAATAACAAACTCCTAATCTCCTATATGACCAGACATAAAGAACCTGACTAATATTGAATATTGGCCAAATATAGTCATAATTCAGTGAGAATTGCTGCAGCATACAACCCTGTACTGTACACCTCCTTTACAAATGCAGTGGTGTCAGTTGACCATTTCAGTCAGGTCTGCAGGATAATCTTTTTATTTCAACTTTTATCCCTGCCCCGGATGAAGATGATTTATCAAATCCAAGAACTGAAACTACACGCTGCAGTAAATCAGAATAACTAAAATCATCACTTACGTTTCCTTTTGAGGATAAATGTAGTTATTCCAGTGAGGATGATAACAATTGCCAAGCTTGTTATGCAAATGCAAACTAAAAGATTCACATTTGGTGGTGACGTTACATCCTATAACAGAAAAAAAGGTTAAAAGAGAACTTAATTCAAATTAATTCACTGTGAAGAAATGTAAATATGAATTTACAGAGGTTTTCCTCATCCTTCATGTACTGTTTGCCTTTAACTAAAGAGACCCTTTACATTTACCCCAGGCTGTTGAGGGAGGCATGGGAAGAGATTTCAGGGGCCCTGGCAGTAATTTTCAAATCCTTTCTGGCCACATGTGAGGTGCCAGAGGACTGGAGAACTGCTAACATTGTCCCATTATTAAAAAAGGGAGGAAGGGATAGACCAGGAAATTACAGGCCAGTCAATCTTTCCTCAATGGTGGGGAAGTTACTAAAATGAATTCTGAGTGGCAGAATATATCTGCACTTGGAGAGACACAAATTAATCAGGGATAGTCAGTATGGATTTGTTAAGGGAAGGTCATGTTTGACAAATTTGATCGAATTTTTTGAGAAGGTAACCAGGAGTGTTGATCTGGTCAACATGGACTTTACGTCAGACTGGTTAAGAAAGTAAGAGCCCATGGGATCCAAGGCAAAATGGCACGTTGGATCCAAAATTGGCTGAGAGGCAGAAGCAGAAGGTGATGGTAGAGTGATGTTTCTGTGACTGCAAGTCTGTTTCCAGTGTAGTGCTGGGGCCCTTGCTGTTTGCGGTGTACATAAATGAATTGGACTTAAATGTAGGGGTTATGATCAAGAAGTTCGCGGATGATTTGAAAATTAGTAGGGTGGTAAATAGTGAGGAGGATAGGCGGAAACTGCAGGAGGATATCAATGGACTGGTCAGGTGGGCATAGCAGTGGCAAATGAAATTCAACCCGGAAAAGTGTGAGGTAATGCACTTGGGGAGGGCTAACAACCCACTGTGTAAAAACGCTTCTCCTGCTCTCCTGCTATTAAGTATCGTATATTTAATATTCTATCAAATGGCCCTTAATTATAGACCCCTGAATCACTAAAAGAGTCTATTTCTTCCAATTCTACCTGCTCAATTCTACCCCTTCAGCAAAATATCCCCTTAACTTCCTCTGTTCAAATGAAAGCAGCCCCAATTTTCAAATCTTTCATCATATTCGCACTTCCTCACTTAAACCAACAAGGTCCAGCAGATCTGACTTGGAAATGCCCATTGTGAGGGTGGCATTCCTCTATTTATTTTCCTCTATTAAACAGAGAATGTCAGTTTTTATCTGTGATTAGACACATTGCTAATTATATTCTCACAAATTAAACATTTCAAAGCTGCCTGCCTCATGATTTCATTGGTGGATTATTAATGGAAGAAAACAATTTTCTCCCAGTTTTTTATTACAAGGGGAATTTCAGGCAGTGTGATAATGTGGTGGGTTCCATGTCTTGACATTGAAACAGTGTGTCC
The DNA here is from genome assembly GCF_017639515.1 of Carcharodon carcharias. NCBI lineage: Eukaryota > Metazoa > Chordata > Chondrichthyes > Lamniformes > Lamnidae > Carcharodon > Carcharodon carcharias. The sequence continues at coordinate 72,328,946 of NC_054474.1, read as the reverse complement.
ACTTGGACTGAAGACTTTTTTGATGGACATGTAAATCTCCCTGTCACCCATACCCCTTCAAATAGTACAAGTAAGGAGGGAACAATTCATACACACCTCACATAGCTAGAATGTAGCCTCAGTAACAGTTTTAAGTTCAATACTTTCTACAATAAAAGATGTGACATTTGAAAGTTCTAAATGATGGAACAGTCTATATTCCCTGTTCTGATTTCTCACATTGTTACAGCAAGTATTTAAATATGGGGGTAGAGTTTCCACTTTAGGAGCATTCAGCAATTTCAGCATAAATCGCACTCAAAATTGTGTTAGTTTTGAGAAGTTTCTTTTTCTCAAGTTTTCATTCCAAACTTATTTGCTTATTGCCAAGCGCAAAATCTGCCGTGAAACAGGGAAATTGGGAAGCACTTTAGAATGTATCCTTGCCTTAAAAAACATTCCTTGATATATTTAAAATTATAATTTGGCGCAGTTGATTAATAGAGCTAGGATTGGGATTTCCATAAAAATTAAACGTTTTAATCGGTGCCTAGTTTACCACTTCTGAGTAACTTGATTTAAAATAATTGAAAATGACTTCAAAAACAAACATATAATTAACATTAGTTATATTGATGCATAATTAGCTTTGTAGTAATTAAAAAAAAATCTACAACCTGGCTATTTGGTGTCCTTGCAGCAGAAAAAGCTTATTTTTTGAAGCTTCCTTGAAGTCCCAAATAATAAGTGCAATTAGTGGAAACTTGCCATTATCTGGACTATGGTCAATTTTCGGGGCGGGACCAATTTCCATGGCTATGCTTTTTAATAGATCCCAGAAATTTGAGTCACACAATATTTTGCACTGGTTTGGGTGATTACGGGTAAATTGCGCCAAAGAAAGGCACACATGTTTGCACAGGTTCCCTAGAATACCCATACAGATTAATAATTAATTTCTTCAAACTTTACGAAATTTGTGCTAGGCTTTACAAATCTTGATTTTTTTCTACAATGGAATAAGGCCAAAGGCGGCATATAAATCACCCCATGGAGAACTGACACATCAATGTTGAAAGACTGATGCGTTGCAACATCAATAGAAAAAAGTATTACAACAGCCACAATAAAAATGTTCTGACATTTTAGATTAACTTAAGGCTTGTCTTAAGCTCTTTAACCTTAAATGTATACTCACAACTGGTTGAAAAGAGCTGCTGGGCTCATCAGGAGAGATTGTAAAAGCAGAATTCAGAACTTCTGTTATACCTGAAGCGAAAGAATATAAGTCCAGCTGATATCACAAGTAATGTGCAAACTTATAGTGTGAAAAACAAAGCATGACATTTCACAGGAAGGCTCCACAATGTACCTATCATCAAATTTATTGTGCAAGAGTCATCCTAAAAATAATCTTTAATCATAAATATAATTTTTTTTCAAATGAGCTGTGAAAGTAAATCTTGTCACCTGGCCTCAGATCCCGGCATCTCCATACTGACATTGAACTCACTGACCAGTAATAAAAACAAAAAAACTGCGGATGCTGGAAATCCAAAACAAAAACAGAATTACCTGGAAAAACTCAGCAGGTCTGGCAGCATCGGCGGAGAAGAAAAGAAGGACTCGAAACGTCAACTCTTTTCTTCTCCGCCGATGCTGCCAGACCTGCTGAGTTTTTCCAGGTAATTCTGTTCTTGTTCACTGACCAGTAAGTTCATGGGGATATGACCTGGTGGTGAGACCTAAACCTTGGAAGCCATAAATCTTGTGTCAATTTGAAAACAAAATGAATTCCATTTTGTTATAAACTACAGGCACACTCTCAGGAATGAGAACATTGCTGAGCGTTATTCTGAAATATTCTTTAACAGTTGATGTGATAGCATAGAACAAATAAACCGATAAATGCTGTGTTTGGATGTAGGCTTTTATATAATTGAAGATAACAGGAAGGAATCCTTCAATCAGAATAGTACTGATCCCAGATATGCCAGTATATGCTCAAACATATTTAGAATGAACTCTGATCAAATGAAATCTACTTAACATATTGTTTTATACTCCAGCCCAAAGTCATCTCAGTTGGTTTTACTGTGAGAAAAGGCTAACCAGTACAACGAAATCCCTCTTGAAGGAAGCATTGATTTTATCTTAGTGAATTATTTTGGCTTGCTGATAAAAAGTGAAGGAGTGATATTTTTGCTTTACATTATTAAATTCTGATTCAAATTCTGTCAACAAGTCTGACAGAGTACTCAACGAACTGTGAGAGGCATCAAAACTAGCCCAATCCTGTCTTCAACCAAAGCCCACATGTCCTTTCTTTATAAACAAATTTGTACGATTAGATTTTTATAACTTTTCAGTCACTTCAAAAGTAATTTATTGGATGTGAAGGGATGAACTGAGAATGTGAAAGCCATAAGATAAATTCAAGTTTTCTTTCACTTTGTAATGACTAGAAGCTATAAATCAGTGATAGAGGATAACTGCACATGGCTGGTAACTTTGACCTATAGCCAGTTTGAGTTGTGAAAAAGGAATATATTTAATGGATGGACACACCATGCATTTTCACGTTTAATATTTCACTCACACTGTAGGTGGGAAAAACCATGTAAGGAAATTTGCACAGGATTCGATATTTACAATGTGAGTGAAACACTATAAGATTTAAAGTATGCATGTCTACAGCCCTCAAACCCTATGTGGCCCATGAGCCTTGACTATCTGCCCTTAGTGGTGATATTTGCCATTTTGTAAAGTTTGAAAGTGTAGCATGGGACTATATTAAAGTGAGGTCAGATTCCTTCTCAGCATGATAATTAATGCCTTGTGTCACCACTTCCAGGAAGAAAAGGTATAGAAAAGGTGCTGATTAAAGGGAATGAAGACTACAAATGGGAAATGATGTCAAATTGTTGATACAAGAGAAAATTGCATTAAGAACCCAAATGAGTGATAACATATCCAATCCTTCTGCTAAATTAATTTGAGAACACTGGAGAAATGTAACATTCTGGTGGAGCAATGACATTCATTTGCATTGCCACTAAATGGGAAATGTGTAGGTTTACACCAGAATTAATGTCAGCAATTTTTTGGCCAGTTTTCTCCCCTTCCCTCCTGAACATGTTAGCTCTTTCTGAATGTTAGCTTGGTTCAGCGTTAGTGCATTTACCTCTGATTTGTGGGTTAAGGTCCTGCTCTAGGGTTTGAGCACATATGTTTGAGCTGACATTTCAATGAAACACTGAAGAAATGTGCCATTGTTAGAGGTATCATCAATTGAGTGAAATATTAAACTGAGGGGCCATCCGCTTCTTAAGGGGGGGGTGTCAAAGATACTCTGACACCTCTTAAGATAGGACTCTCCTTCTGCACTTTTAACATTTGCCCCTCAAGCAACACCAAAAAGCAGATTAACTGGTTATCCAGATCACTCTTTGGTGGGGCTGTTCACAAACTGTTTCCACATTTGCCTGAAACACAACGGTAAATACACTTCCAATATAATTAATTGGCTGATAAGAATTGGGGAATCATGAAGAAATGTAAATTATAAATGAAGGTTTTTTTTCCTTCCTGGGAATTCCATCACACTTGGTGCCCTCTCATATATCTTGAACTGAACATTACCCATGTGTGAGCCTTGAAAATGAGTGACTTGACCACAGAACAATCATATCTAAAATCTATCCTGTTCTCACACAGTGGTCACACATCACACCTTTAAAGTATCTACTAAATAGTGATCAGAACAGAGAGCCTTTGCTGGTTTTCCCCTCCTTAACTTGGGTTATCAACCTTCCAGGAAAGTTGCGAAATCCCCAGGTATTGAGGATTGACCTGCAAGGCATTGCTCAGAGCAATCCTGGAGAAAAATCGTGGGGATCTTTAGAAATTGTTGGGTTTTTCACCTTTCAACAGTTCTACTTACTAAAACTAAAATTGAATATGGGGATAAAGAGCCATTTGATTGAAGTTGAGCATTATCAAATCAGATAATGAAGAGTGCTTCCACTTCCTAATTGACATAACAAGGCAGCGTGCTTTGAGAATGGATGTGTTGGTTGACTAATGGTGCAGGCAGGGCAATTGGACACAGATCATGTGAATACATGAATACATTCCACTGAAGTTACAAACTCTATCCCTAACCCTGAGGTGAATTTTAGCAAACTGGCTGGGGTCTTATTCCAGATTAACAATCACATCTGGAACTTTCTTAACCTGTAAGGCTCAGCTCCTTAACCAGCCTAAACATTAGGGAGGCTAGTAAATAACTGAATAGAGAGAATAAATGCATCATGGGTTCATTAATAAAAGTGATGTAAGCAGTCAATTCTTCTTCTCTAAGTAGCACTCTCAATTATTTGAGGGCTGCCAAACCATGGCTTATGCCATAATTTTACTACAAGGAGGCTCCAAGTCTATCTCATCCGGAATGGAGAAATCGAAACCTGTGCTTGTCGCTGTTAAGATAGTCACACTTACCTGCTCGTGGGGAACAGAGGTCAGGACTCCAAGTCCCAACAGACTTCCTGCACATGCACAGACTGGAAGCAAGCTGCACACATGCAATTCAGCAGTTCTGCATCTTTAATTTCTTAGGGCCCAAGACATGCCCCACGCACATGCCAATAAAGAGAGAAAAAAGGGAAACGGTGCAAAAACCTGGGTCATGTGACTGAATGTGGCATGTTTGGGTTTTGGAAATGCAATGCTGCACTGACTGGTGTACCATAGTCATGTGACTTGCCATGAGCCAATCTGCCTCTGGGGGCAGACATCTTGGGTCAGCTTAATAAAGGCTCTCACAAAGTACACACTGAAGGAGTACAGCTGTCATTAGACATGACACATTGTGTATAGAGTGAATAAAAAAGATTTTTAAGAAAGGAGCAGAGAAGACACTGTGAACCCAGGAACACAGAAATGTTCAAAGCTACTGAAAAGAACAAAGGAAAATAGACAAGGCTGAAAGGCTGCAAGTGAAACAGCTCGGAAAGGCATGTAGAAAAGTACAAATCTGCAAAAAAAAACTGCTGGAAAAAAAGGACAAAAAAGCACACACAAGCTGCAAGTGAAATTACTGGCTACTGAGAGAAAGGACAAATGAAACACAGACAAAGGCTGCAAGTAAATTACTTAGTGAGTAAAAATGGCTGTAGTAAATTTTCCAATCCCATCTCCAGACCAATGTAAAAACGATGCATGACAAAACTGGCATTTTTTCCATTCAAAATGAAAAACTATGAGGTTGCCACAGACTTAATGAACAAGCCTGAACTGATAAGAGTAGCCACACTTTTAACACTGCTGAGGAAGGACTGCTACAAAGTGTGTTCCACTCTCAGTCTAACAGATGAGCAAAGAAAAATGATGAAAGGGATTTTGAAAGCCTTGAATGCACATTTTGAATTCCAAGTGAATGTTGCATAAGAACGTTACATATTCAATACTAGAGTTCAGAGTGAAAATGAGGCCATTGAACAGTAAGCCACAGCAGTAATGTACCTGGAAGAATCATGTAAATTTAGACAGCTAAAAGACGCTCTGTTTAAAGATAGGTTGGTCTTAAGTGTGAGACACCCCACCCCCCACCCCGGTGAGAGCAGGTCTGCTAAGAGATGAGAAATGGACACTAAAGAAAGCAATAGATGTGTGTCAAAATGCAAAAGTTGTGGAACAACAGCTAGAGTATATATATATATGGCAGAGAAGACCGGGATATACATTATGCTGAGAGACAGTCCAAGCCAAATGAGCGGAGCAATTGCAGTCAAAGGGCAGATGCAAATACTGCAGCGAACAGCTTGCATAGGAAAAGAAGGATTGCCCAGCATGGGGAAAGCAATGTTTTAATTGCAAGAAGCAAAATCATTTCGCACACAGTTTTGGCTAGGAAGAAGCAAACCAAGCCTATACAGATGGCCTTTGGAGAAATATCAACAGACAAATCTGATTGAGGAACTGCCCTTTGACTGCAATTGCTCCGCTCATTTGGCTTGGACTGTCTCTCAGCATAATGTATATCCCGGTCTTCTCTGCCATATATATATATACTCTAGCTGTTGTTCCACAACTTTTGCATTTTGACACACATCTATTGCTTTCTTTAGTGTCCATTTCTCATCTCTTAGCAGACCTGCTCTCACCGGGGTGGGGGGTGGGGTGTCTCACACTTAAGACCAACCTATCTTTAAACAGAGCGTCTTTTAGCTGTCTAAATTTACATGATACAACAGGTTGGTTCCATCAAGTGCATAGGTGGGAAATGGTTTGTGACTTACAATGATGACCACAGAGGAAGAGCATCAGTGAACAAGAAGTGTTAGAAAGGCACAGGTGTGTCATGCAATGTAATGACCTTCGCAGACCTGTGCAAAGTGGCTCAACATGGCGATCCAAAAATGAAGCCCTGATAAGTAAGATTGAGGCTATGTGCTGGCACAACACTCATACCGAGAGGACAAATTGGTCTGATGGCCCAATGCAATGGCAAGAAGGAAGATCTAGAGTTTCAGATCATCGATGGAACGCAACAGCCACTCATCTCAGCTGGAGCAAGTCTAAAACTTGAACAGGTAACTCTGAACATGTCAACAGAGAAAGGGCAACAAAGACCCCAGACAGAGGGAGACAAAAGACTTCAGAGAGGGGGAGACAAATTTCCAAGTAAAGTGTGAGATGGTTGCCGACCACGCCAGTGCAATGAAATGCGCGAGCCAAAGGTAAATGTTCTACAGGAAAATGTTCACATCAGAGCTGAACTGGAAGAGTTGAAGGGCAAAATTCCAGCCGAGTCTGTACCTTGAAAATGCACGATAAACTGAGGTCTTCAATGGACCAAGCTGAGTGAGAGCTGACCAAGCAAACTTCAGGGACAACACAAAAGTACAGGGGGAAAGAATTACCCACAATTCCACAGTTGGCAACTCAAAGCAGGAGTTGAAAAAACTCAATCAGATATAAAGGTTGTAGGATTGGAATCCCCTTCAACTGGACTTTATTAAATAAAGAAACCCCAAAGACCTCGCTTCATTGGCATAAACACTGCAAAAAAAAACAGGTCAAGCCTCAACAGAGAGGCAGCCTGTACTGCAAGAGGTTAATCTTCAAACATGTCATTTCCAGAAATCAATTCTATGTAAACATACTGGGACATTATCATCTCAAAGGCACAAAGCAGATGCCATCAGACAATCCAATTAAAGAAACTGGAAGACCATCATGGCAAATGGCTGTAGACAACAGCCATCACACAAACAAACATTGACAACAGCTAAGGAAAAATGGACATGTACATTAACTTGCAATCCAGAGACATCACACTGGAATGGGGTCCATTATTTCGGTTGTGGAAACAACATCGCGATGAATGGGTTGCCTGAACCAAGGCAAGAACCAGATTAAAGAGGTTAAGGGGTGCTAAGTACCAACTATCCAAACAGAATGTGCTCCAGGAAATGTACTTTGATATTATAAACAAGATTTGTAATAAAAAGGCCAAGGCCATGAGGTCTGGCACCGCAGTCACCGAGGAGGATCAGGAATGGTCTCTAAGATAAAAGCAAAATACTACAGACGCTGGAAACTTGAAACAAAAACAAAAATTGCTGGAAAAACTCAGCAGGTCTGACAGCATCTGTGGAAAGGAAGACAGAGTTAACGTTTTGAGTCTGTATGATTCTTGAAGAGTCTGAGTTTTTCCAGCAATTTTTGTTTTTGTTTCCGGAATGGTCAACCTGATTCACGGACCTACAGCTTGCACCGGAACAACCAACCGTGCAGGGAGTTCTAAGTATCAGCCAGATCCACAGATTTTGGAGCTGAGAATTAAGGATAGCTTTAAGGGTAGTAACTAAATCCTGAAATGGGATTTGAGTTGGACCGAATAAGTTTTCTGGGAGAAATGTAGGGTTTTGCCTGTGGTTCTACTTTTCAGTGGAATTTTAGAAATGAGTTTGTGGTTTAGAATGTTTAACATCATTACACTAGTTTAAAGTTCTTGTCTTAGGGGCAGGGGAGGTGTTCTGTCAATAAGTAAATTTGTGGTTGAGCCTAAACCCCTGTGTCCCTGCGAGTTTGTCCTTTATAAAATCCTAAAGTCAAGAACTAGCAGTAAGGGTAAACGAGCACTGATCAAACCCCTTACAGGGCTCGACCGCAGGCATATATGCTCAACTAGCGAAGCTGCTTCTTCACTGCAGTTGGCTGGGAAAAGGGATCTCACCAGTTGTACTGAGTACAGAACCATCAATCCCAGAGGTCCACGAGTCCCCAACAACCAAAATGGAACAACAAGTCACCAAGGCAACAAGGGTCATAGGAAAGATATGCTCCAGACAAGGAACATCATCCAGATGAACAGCCAATGTCAACGTGTATGTGTTCCATCATAAGATGTACATGGTTTAAAGACTATGTGCGCAATGCATGTGCAGAGGCTGAATAGTGGACCAAACAGTTGTCAATGCATGAGAACATTGGGTATATAGTGGGTAACCTTGGCATCTCACAGTCACTCAGAATTGTGCATGCAAATGTATCTTTTTCTCACTGGGAAATAAAAGGATGTTTGTATCTTTTTTATATATGAAAAGGGGATATTTGGGTTTTGAAAATGCAAAGCTGCACTGACTAACTGGTGTACCATCGTTATGTGACTCTACCATGAGGCACTCTGCCTCTGGGAGCAGACGCCTTAGGTCAGTTCAATAAAATCTCTCACTGAGTATACAATGAAAAAGTACAGCTGTCCTCATTCATGAAACAGAGAACGCCATTGCTGGCAGGTGTCCCAGGCAGGTGATAGGGAGAGCTCCAAAAAGAAAGTCTCAGGTAAGGAACAGAGACAGAGGACAGAGGCAGGTCCCCTTTAAATTAAGGTAAAAAAAAGAGGAGCAGGCAAACAGGCTGCAAACAGGAAAAAGGCTTCAGGGAGCAGACTCTTAAGTGAAGAAGGCAGTTGAAGGTTGGTGACTCTGTGCTGCGGGCCACTGGGGCAAAGTTACCCCTTTGGAGCAGTGGCATTCTGCTCGGCACAGCCGCAGATCTGACATTGGACCTGTAATTTGTGTGTGTACTGAGGAATCCAGGTGAACAGAATCTCAGAAGAGGAGATTGAAATCCTGCAAGGTGGGCAGTTGTTGAAGCCGACTGAGATGTAGCAATTTTTGGAAAGAATTCCAAGGCGAGGTTTTCGAAGGTGATGATTTGGATTCCCTCGGGAGAGAGATGGAGCTTTGGTAAGATTGACTCAGGCTGGGAATAATTTTTCGACCCGAGTGGCATCAGCTGTCATGGGGGGGCGTGAGCGGACAGTATGTCGAGAAGGCCAAAAATTGGTTTCACGACGTCGTGAAACCAGTTTGTGATCGTCTGCTCTGCCCATCTATGGTAGGCTGCCTTTCCCACTGCTGCTCGTCGGGAACATAATTTTAAAATATCTGCACATAAGTATGATCCCTGCTTGCTGGAATCATCCTCCCACGCTGGATCATCCAAGCACGCTGGCTTGATTGCACAACAGCATATATAAGGCGTGCACCTGGCCAGCTGAACTTACTTTGTGCACAGTAACTTGTCCAGTTCAGTTTCTGATCAACAGTAACCCCCTGGATGTTGATAGTGGTGGATTCAGTGGTGGTAATGCCATTAAACATCATGGGATGATGGTTAGATTCTCTCTTGTTGGAGATAATCATTGTCTGGAGCTTGTGTGGCATGAATGTTACTTGCCACTTGTCAGCCCAAGCCTGGATGTTGTCCAGATCTTGCAGCATTTGGACATGTACTGCTTCAATATCTGAAGGGTCGCGGATGGTGCTAAACATTGTGCAATCATGAGCGAACATTCCCACTTCTGACGTTATGATGGAAGGAAGGTCATGATGAAGCAGCTGAAGATGATTGGGCCTAGGACACTACCCTAAGGAACTCCTGCAGTGATGTCCTGAAGCTGACATGACTGATCTCCAACACCACAACCATCTTCCTTTGTGTTAGGTATGACTCCAACCAGCGGAGAGTTTACCCCCTGATTCCAATTGACTCCAATTTTGCTAAGGGTCCTTGATGCCACGCTCTGTCAAATGCTGCCCTAGAAGAGTCTGAGGTGGATCATCCACTCGGCACTTCTGGCTGAAGATTGTAGCAAATGCTTCAGCCTTATCTTTTGCATTGATGTGCTGGGCTCCCCCATCATTGAGGCTGGTGATATTTGTGGAGCATCCTCCTCCAGCGAGTTGTTTAATTGTCCACCACCATTCACGACTGGATATGGCAGGACTGCAGAGCTTAGATCTTAGCTGTTAGTTGCAGGCTCAATTAGCTCTGTCTATCACCAAGTTCTGTCGAAGGGTCATGAGGACTCGAAACGTCAACTCTTTTCTTCTCCGCCGATGCTGCCAGACCTGCTGAGTTTTTCCAGGTAATTCTGTTTTTGTTCTGTCTATCACTTGTTGCTTATGCTGTTTAGTATGCAAGTAGTCATGTGTAATAGCTTCACCAGGCCGACACCTCATTTTTAGGCATGCCTGGTGCTGTTGCTGGCATGTCCTCCTGCACTCTTCGTTGAACCAGGGTTGATGCCCTGGCTTGATGGTAATTCAATTCAATTAAATCACACACAGACAGAATCATCCATACTCACCCCTGTAAACCTACTTTACAATAATTTTACAAATACTTTACAATAAGATTATGTAAATTATCATAGTTTCGTAACATCGCTAAATGTTCAGTTGGTGTGCGACCACCACAAACGTATCCTACAGGTCTGTGCACAATTCCCAGGGAGTGTCCGTGTCATCCTCAGTAGTTCTCAGATCCCTGACACCTTCCAGGGTCCACAGAGGTTGCACAGTTGGCTTCGTGGGGACAAGAGCTACCCATGGAGAATGTGGCTGATGACGCCCATTTGGCGGCCTCAGGGTGCAGAAGAGAGAAGGTGCAACAAGGATCATACTGCAACTCACACTTTGTTGGAGCAAACTATCGGCAGGTTGAAAATGAGGTTCCAGTGCCTGGAGCAGTCTGGTGGAGCCTTGCAATATAGTCCACAGAGGGTGTCATGCAACCCTTTACAACCTGGTGCAGCAATGGGGAAAGGAGCTCACTGAGGATGAAATGGAGGAGCTGCGTGTCTCCTCCAACGAGGAGGTGTCGACGGGGATGGGGGTGAGGAGGTCCTCGAAGGTGAGAATGACGGCAGTGGGGCCATTGCACTGGCCAGATGAGGCGGGAACACTTGGGAGGTCCTCATAGCTGCTAGATTCATGCGGGATGATAACAACATGCAGCGAGGAGACTTCACAGATCCTCACATTGCATCTGTGAACATTTGACTCCAATCTGGCTGATGGCAGTGGACATACCTTCTTGTGATAAGGCTCCTGTCATGGAGATGCAGCAGATGCCCATACTTACTACATTCAAGGAGGATGGGGACACTCCATAGATCTTCACATGGCTTATGTGAATGACTCTGTCTGGTGGCAGCTTGCTTGCATTCTGTGAGCAGGGCCATATCATGGAGATGCATCAGGGAAATTTTAACTTCCCCTGTTCCTATGGTATCCTTCATGAGCTGAACCTTTCAGGGCTGCACTGTCACTGGACACAGATGCTGATAAGATGGAGGGCCAGCCACATCTCAATGGTGCTGAGAGCACACAGAGAGAATGTGGAACTCTGTGCCACCTGCCTGTGACATTCTGGCAGCAATGATAAGCCCCATCGAGGTGCAGGCATGACTGATGTGTCCAGTGACCGTAAAGGCGCACCATCAGTATGTTGGGAAGGTTGCACGCTGCACAGAGAAGAAGCCCTGGACTGAGATACCTGCCATTATCTTGTGCAGGGATTAAAGTTTCATATCTGAGTGACACAAGCGCTGCTCATCAGAACAAGGAGCTAGACATGGAAACATTCTTTGGAGTTTCTTCAATGTATTCATGTCTGATGGATGTTGCACTGCTGGACCCTCACTTGGTTGAGCACCACCGACCTCACTGTCAGCACAGGAATGGCCCACATCATTGTTAGCCAGCTGGGTGATTCTATTTTCAAAGTCAGTGAGGACTTTGATTTCAGGCATTCCTCCACCAGCCTGTGACTTCTCACTCTTGTTGTGTACCAGCTTGTCCTGCATAAAGACAGATAGAGAGAGCAGAATGCCAGCCAGGCCAGATAACAAGGATGCCTGAATGTGTGTGGATGGGATGAGGACAATGAAGGTGTGTGTGAGAGAGAGTGAATGGTAATGTCCCTTGAACTGGCAGTGAATGAGATTGCTATGGATGTGTGGTGAGTTTGCAAGTGTGTGAATTGAGAGTGATGAGAAGAGTGACTTATCCTGGTGGAACGGAGGAGATCATTCATCCTCTTTCGGCACTGGGTGACTGTCCTCTTTTGCAGGGCGTTGGCGCTGACCACCGCTGTCATTGCCTCCCATGCTGGATTGGAGACCTTGCTTGCTGGTCTTTGTCCAGAGTGCAGATAGAGGACTTCATAGTGGGCCTCCATTGCATCCAGCAGGCACTCGAGGGAGTTGTCCTAAATTTGGGGACTGCATGTTTCCTCCCTTTGGCAGTCATCAGTTCCCAGCAGCTTCCTATCCCTTGAAGAGTGCCAGCTCTGTGCAGGGGTGCCCTTTAAATATGGCGCCCAGTTTACTGAAGGCCTGAGGTGACAGTGGGGTAGGCGAATCAGAGGCCGCCCCGCCAGCAACCCAGCGTGTTACCTAGGAATGTATAATTAATGAGGTGGAAATGGGACAATACAGTGTTGCAGCCAGCTGGTAAATCGTCCTTTTTCCCACCCGCTACCACAAATAGTGCAAATCTGGGATGATTCTGCCCTCACAGTTTTACTGACGTCTAGTTGGGCATTTATTGTACAGTATGGTGTGTTCGACCACAGTTTGCCTGTTAATTCATATGTACTTCATATTAATTCTGACTGTTAGAATAAAAGACAGATATTGTATTGTTTTATCTTTATGACCTTATGTAGTGAAATTAATTTTTATTTGTTCAAAACCTGTGGAAACTTGTTTTTAAAATTAATTTCTTAACTGAGCAAGTGTCTTAATTCGCAAACTTTGGATACTTTAAACAAAATGTTATTGGTCCCTAACTGGATTTTACCAACAACTTAGGGGTCCAGCCAAGGATCATAACAGGTGTTATGCTGAATCACGCACTAGCTGTGATTCAGAATAATGACAGCAGGATTGCTCTGAGCACTGCCCTGCAGATCAATCCTCAATACCTGGGGATTTCAGGACATTCCTGGAAGGGTGACAGCCCAAATTAAGTCAGGGTATTCAGTAGATACTTTAGGGGCGTGTTTGGTGGCCATTGTTTGAGGACAGGATAAAGTTTAGATATGATCATTGTGTGGTCAAGCAAGTGGCTATTGCTCATTTTCAAGCCTCACACATGGGCCAGGGTTTCCTGAGTTGGGGCTGGGGCCTGCTCGCTGGTGCGTAAAATGACACGGGATGATGTCAGGCGGAACTCCCGATGTCACCCCGCCTCATTTCAATTTTCAGGTCGACAGGGACTCAGCAGAATCAGGTGTGCACCTGCCAACATGTCAATGGCCAATTCAGGCCATTGACAAAGTAGTTAAAGTGATTAATGGACCTGCCCGTCCAACCTTAAGGTTGGCGGGCAGCCCAGGAGCGCTGGCGGGCTTAAGAAAAAGCATGAAACCTCATCCACGGGCAGGATGTGACGGTGTCACATGAGGGGACATGTCAGTGGAATCTACTTGTTCTGTTTTTAAAGTTTTTTCACGCAGGAGCCGATCTCCCTGAGACAGCACTTATCCTCAGGGAGATGAGTGCGCCCTTTCGCCCCCGATTGAAAGAGCGCACTCTCAGTTTAGGGATTCCCCCCCACCCCGCCCTCACAGGGAGCGCAGGGCGCATCCTTCCGGACGTCACTCTGGGCGGGCCTTAATTGGCTCACCTACGTAAAATGGTGGCACATCCCTGATTGGGAGCACACCTCCCCGCGTCCCCTCCTAAACTTCCCCCCCAACAGGGGGAAAATTCTGCTCATGGGGTAGAATTTTCTGCTCGTTGGGCGGGCATGTGCCCGACCCAAACAAACGTAAAATGATGCGCGATGATGTCAGGCGGAACTCCTGACGTCACCCCACCTCATTTCAATTTTCAGGTCGGCAGGGACTCAGCAGACCCTGCATTCAAAATATTTCAGTCAATAGGGGCGTGTGGGAGTTGGCAGCGAGCCCACTGACAATTAAACACCCTATTAAGGCCATTAATAATCTAATTGAAATAAATTTTTCGCTGCCTGCCCAACCTTATAGTTGGCAGACAGACGGAAAGGTCAAATGGCCTTGAATTTTTTGCGAAACCTCATCTATGGGCAGGATGAAGTTTCAATCCATCATTTAAAAAAAAAAAATCATCCTAATTTCCAACTTGGCCCTGCTCATGTGACAGAGTCAAATGAGGGGACATGTTTTTAACATCTCAAACTGCTTTATTTTTATTTTTTTTATATCTTCATCTCCCTGAGGCAGCTCTGTGCCTCAGGGAGCTTTTCCAGTGCGCACCTGCGTGCATGCATGAAGTTCCCCGCTCGCCCTCCTCCCCCCAACACAGACAGCGCTGAGCACGCAGCACGCATTTCACACTAGGCAGGCCTTAATTGGCCCGCCAGTGTGAAATTGCGGCCTGGTCCCAAACGCAGGCGGTGGCTCCTGAACCGCTCCTGCCCGACCCCGCCGAGTCCACCTAATGAGGGCAAAATTCTGCCCGTGGATGATGTTCACTTCAAGATGTATGGGATGCCAGCCCATCCCAGGAAGTAAAAAAAAGAAATTTCATTTTTACATTTACATTTCTTCATGATTCACCAAGCCCTTAGCAGCCAATTAATTACAATGGAGGTGTATTTACAGTTGTTTTTCCAGCAAATGTGGCAATCAGTTTGTAAATAGCCCTATAAAAGAGTGAAGCGCCAGTTAATCTGATTTTTGTGCCGGTTGAGGGGTAAATGTTACAAGTACAGCAGGACAGCCCTACCTCAGGAGGTGTGAGAGCATTTTTTACAGCCCCCCCCTTAAGAAGCAGGTGATCCCTCAGTTTAACATTTCACTCAAAAAATGGTACCTCTAACACTAGGCATCTAGCCAACTGAGCTAATTGGCCCCCCAAGTTAATGAGATGTCTGTTAAAATTTACCCCAGAGGGTTGTGAATGCACCATCATTGAATATAATTAAAGCTCAGATTGACAAATATTTGGTCTCTCAGGGAATCAAGAGTTTGAGTAGTTGCCAGGAAAGTGGAGGTGAAGCCAAAAATCATGATCGTATTAAATGTTGGAGCAGATTCATGGTTGTATGGTCTACCCCTGCTCTGATTTCTTATGTTCTTATGTTGGAATATCTAATTTTAATTTATACAGTTAATTTATAATATAAATTGCTCCTTTATTGTTAAGGGAATCATTTTCATTAAAAATTTCATTTTGAACTTGCATTGGTGTATGAATCACTCACATTAAAAAGCACAGAATGGAATTTACACAATAGGTTTTCTTGGAAATATAATGACTATTTTAATTCAATTTTGCAGCAGAAATGAGAATAGTGTGACAGCAGCCTTTGCTGCTGACCACAGACTTTTGTGTAATGTGATAAAATAGCATGTGTTCAGGAACTAAATTTCCGGTAAAATTGAGTAAGCAGGTTCAGGGAGGCAAAACGACAATCTCCACTGGTCTATACTGAAACCCTGGAGGATGAAAGAGCCTACACTTGGTTTTATTTTACTTATTCATTCTTGGAATATAATGTAAGAATTGCCCTGTCTCTTCCATTCCCAATTGCACCATTCCCAGTTTCTGCTCCTTCTAGCTCTTTGGTGCCGTTCTGTAGTTTCTACCCAGGTCTGCTTAATTGGCTAGTCCTGCAAGTGAGGGCAATTGAACACAGTTGAATAATGTGCATGAGAATTGCTCGGCGCATTAAGAATTCACACAAATAGCATACAGTTATGTTTGATTGCTTTGCTTTACAGCAGCAACAGGTTGGACCACCCTGGAATGTTGCTGGGTGGGGGAAAATGGGGAGGGCCTGATCTACGCTGACTTAATCATTAAACATGGACAAGGCTCTAAATACTGTCCACACGATGAGGGACATCTATGTCTCTGATTGGTAAACCATTAGATGAATTATCTGTAACAATATTTTATTGATATGTGCTTTTGGTAGCTTGAGTAGCCTATATTTGAGTCAAACTGGGCCTGATGTGTTACTAAAACCAAAGGGTAGATGTAGATTAACATCAGAGATTATTTAACTCACCTCAGCTCAGGTTTTTTATATTCTGTTTATGATACAACTCTTTAAGATCTCCTCTCAGTCAACACTTTTTGTTGTCTTTTTGCATGAAACTTGTACACAGTTGTGAAATTATACCTGCTGCATTTGTAGCCAACAAAAATGTTCTAATTAATAACTTAAGAATAGTGTTCAAAATTTAATTACTGAAATGCACAAAACACCTCAGAACACTGACTTGCCATAAGGGAGTGATAGGTTATTGGCAGTAGGTGGGATGCAGATTTCAGGTTGCTATCAGGTCAGCCATGATCTTATTAAATTGTGGAGCATGGCACTGAGCGTGGATCTCAGAATGCGACGAGAACAGCAGTCCGAGGAGTGTTGTATGTCCCGGAGATACCTGTGATCCTGGGTGGCTTTGAAACATGAGGGATGGAACTTCAGTTGAAATCCGCGTGGGGTAAGTTGGAGACGGAGACAGTCACTGAGGAAGGAAATATGGCTGTGAAAGCGGGTTTTAGTAAACACCTTGTCAAACACCAGGAGAGAAATGGAAAGCAATGAATGTGAACAAGGCAAAAGAGAGATACGGAAATCCTGTCGGAGAGAAGAGCAATACTTCTTCAAGGTAGGCGTTCCTTGAAGAGAAGTGACAGTCAATTAAACACTAAGATAAAAGCAAAAAAACTGTGGATGCTGGAAATCCAAAACAAAAATAAAAATACCTGGAAAAACTCAGCAGGTCTGGCAGCATCTGCAGAGAGGAACACAGGTAATGTTTCGAGTCCATATGACTCTTCAGCAGAACTAAGTAAAAATAGAAGAGAGGTGAAATATAAGCTGGTTTGGGGGGGGGGGGGTGGTGGGACAAGTAGAGCTGGATAGAGGGCCAGTGATAGGTGGAGATAGCCAAAAGATGTCATAGACAAAAGGACAAAGAGATGTTGAAGGTGGTGATATTATCTAAGGAATGTGCTAAGGGTAGAAAGCAGGACAAGCAAGGTACAGATAGTCCTAGTGGGGGGTGGGGTGGGGTGAAGGAATCGACTTCAATGTCTTAATGATGAACAGAGTCCTTTACAATGATTTCAGTTAGCACCAGAAGATAGACTGCAGCTGGTAGAATCAAAACTCTAAACTGTAACTTTAAATTGACAGAAACTGCTACCAACTTCCTTAGCAACCAACCACCAAGCAAGCAGTTTCCTTTTTCTAAAGATATCTCACTGGACGATTACAAAAAAGAAGTCCATTTAATCAATACATTGACATTTCTACCAGTTAACCACGAGTGCCCCTACCCTTAATGTATAACCTAATTTAAAACCAGGATATTCAAGTTTAAATGCTTAAACACTTAGGTATAAGTATATCTTCAAGACGTACCCTCGGTTACCTTGATTATTTAAAGCCAAATTGTTCACAATCTATGCAAATATAAAAAATAAAATACATTTTTTTTGTTAGAGAGAAAAAGATAACTTATACTATTTGGAGATGTAGATCTGACCTTCAGTTGCATTTGAAGTGAAATGGTTGCCATGTCCTGTAGTAAGGGACACGCTAGAGGGTGATGGAGTCTGTGTGCTGTTTCCTGAAATAGAAAAAAGTGTTACTTTATTGTGCTCACATTGATGAAAATATTAGCCATTCCCACTAAATAGCCACACATTATATCATCCATTTTGCATGCATATGCAAGTTGATGCAAATGATATTCTAAAGATGGCCAACTAGACATGGAAGAGTAAGGTAAATCAGCCTCGGTTTTTTGTAGTTGATGCCTCTGATTAGAATCTTGTTTTGACAACAGATTCAATATGAGGAAGACAGTAAAACCCCAAACGATGGAGCTCTCTAGTTTCAGATGTCTTTGGTTTTGAATTTTTTTGGCAGGTGCATTTTTGGTAGATGAGAAGTTGTGAATTTTATTTTGGTAAAATGAAACACTATTTATCAATTCATTGCAATTTTGTGCCAACTGCTGGATAGATTTGTGCTGTGGACTAGAAACTGAATTGATATTTCCCAAAGTAATTTACTATAGATTATTTTAGCAGTACAGAATGTACGCTTTCATCCCACCAGTCTACAGTAGATCAACACTGGCTAAACAGCGGAAGCAGCACACGATAATCAGATGAGGCACTCCCACAATCAAAGGATCAGATCAAAGGTCTGCAGTCCTGCCTTATCCAGTCATGAATAGTGGTGGACAGTTAAGCAAATAACTAGTAAAGGTGCCCAAAAATACCCTCATCCTTAATGATCAGAGAGCCAAGGACATCAGTGTAAGACAAGGCTGAAGCATTTGCAACCATCTCCACCAGAAGTCCCAAGTGGATGATCCACTTTGGCCTTCTCCAGAGGTCCCCACCATCACCAATGCCAGTCTTCAGCCAATTTGATTCACTCTATCTGATAGTAAGAAATAGCTGAAGGCACTGGATACAGCAAAGACTATGGAATCTGACAACATCCCTGCTGTAGTGCTGAAGACTTGTGCTCGAAAACTACTGAACCCCTGGCCAAACCGTTCCAGTACAGCTACAAAGCTGGCAACCCCTGACAATGCAGAAAATTGTCAGGGTATGTCTTTTCCACAAAAAGCAGGACAAATCCAATCAGGCCAATTACGACCCACTCAGACTGCTCTCAATCACCAGCAAAGTGATGGGAGGTGTCATTGGTAGATCTATCAAGTGGCATTTAGTCAGCAATAATCTGCTCACTGACACTCGGTTTGGGATCTGCCAGGGCCATCTGTTCCTAACTTCATTGCAGCCTTGATTCATGGACAAAAGAGCTGAACTCTAGAGGTGAGGTGAGAGTGAGTGCCTTTGACATCAAGGCAGCATTTTATCAAGTGTGGCATCAAGGAGCCCTAGCAAAACTAGAGTCAATGGGAATCAGGGGTAAACCTTGCACTGGTTGAAGTCATACCTAGTGCAAAGGAAAATAGTCGTGGTTGGTGGAGGTTAAGCACCTCAATCCCAGGACATCACTGCACGAATTCCTCAGGGTAGTGTCCTAGGTCCAACCATCTTCATTTGCTTCATCAATTACTTTCCCTCAATCATAAAATCAGAAATGGGGATGTTTGTTGATGATTGCAGTGTTCAGCACCATTCGAAACTCCTTAAATACTGAGGCAGTCAGTGTCCAAATGCAGCAAAACCTGGACAAGATGCAGGCTTGGGCTGCAAAATAGCAAGTAACATTCATGCCATATAAGTGCCAGACAATGACCATCTCCAACAAGAGAGAATCTAACTACCTCCCCTTGACGTTCAATGACATTATATCACTGAATTCCCCAACATTCTGGGTGTTGCAAATGACCAGAAACTGAATTGCACCAGCCATATAAATCCTGTGCCTACAAGAGCAGGTCAGAGGCTGGGAAATCTGGGACATATAACTCACCTCCTGCCTCCCCAAAGCCTTACCACTATCTACAAGGCGTGAGTCAGGAGTGTGATGGAATACCCTCCTCTTGCCTGTTGTTTCAATTGCATCCAAGGAGCTTAACACCGTCCAGAACAAAGTAGCCTACTTGATCAGCAACCTTTCCACAACCTTGAACATTCACCCCCTCCACCACTGGCACACAGTGGCATCAATGAGTACCATCTACACAATGCACTGCAGCAATTTGCTAAGCCACCTTCAACAGCACCCTCCGAACTTGCAAACTCTACCACCTAGAAGGACAAGGGCAGCAGATTCACAGAAATACCACCACCTGCAAATTCCCCTAAGCCACCCACCATCTTGATTTGGCACTAAAGCACCATATCACTTCACTATCGCTGGGTGAAAATCCTGGAACTCCTTGCCTAACAGCCTGGCCGGCAATTCTCACATCCCATGAAAGAATAGAAAAAACCCTAGTCACAAGGTAGGATACCAACCAACTGCATGTCCCAACTCTCAATTATCTTAAATTAAATTAATGATTATAAAGGATTAGCAGAGGCCTGGCAACAACTAAAAAGAATTATATCTTCTTTTATGATGGGATTATGACTAGAGTTGCACTTTGTGACAGGATGATCAATTATTCAATTGAACTAATGCTGACCCTGGCAAATATTTTGGGGAATTCTTCATTAAATCTCTTTGCTGAGTTCTTGGCAATGCTTTTACCTCTGACTGGGACCTTCTCACTACAACAAATAATGAACAATGATCTATGGGCAGAATTTTACCGTCGGCGAGCAGAGAACGGGGCCTACTCACCGAAGCGTAAAATGATGTGGGATGACGTCGGGCAGAACCCCTGACATCACCCTGCCCCATTTAAATTTTCAGTAAGGTGGGGGCAAATTCAGCTGCAGGCCTACCGACCTGTCAATGGCCACTTGAGGCCATTGACAGGATCAATTAACCAATTAAAGGTTGGCCAGGAGCCCAGACGGCAACTAGAAAAAACATGAAACCTCATCCAGCGGTGGAATGAGGTTTCATGTAGGGTTTTAAAATTTGTAATAAAGTTGTTCTGCAAATAATGAACATGTCCCAATTCATGTGACATTGTCACATGAGGGGTCATGTAAGGCATTTTTCTTTTCTCTATTTTTAAAAGTCAAGATGATCTCCCTGAGGCTGTACCTAGCCTCAGGGAGATGTGTGCTCTTTCATGAGCATGTGCGAAAGACTGTACTCTCGATTTTAGGGCTTCCCCCCTGCCCGCACAGGGAGCACCTTAATTAGCCAGCCCACATAAAATAGCAGTGCGGCCCCAATCGCTGGCGGCGATCGGCTCCACACCTGCCCACGATTGGGTCAAGCTCCCTCGCCCGACCAACGGAAAATTCAGCCCTATGTTTCTCCCCATCTGTAGGTCATTATGTATATATGCTTGTATCCTAACTTCTGACTCTCTGTGAAAGCCCTTAAAAGATTTCTCTTTTCAGAAGAAGCTAATAGTCGATGTTGATTTCTGAGTCTGTTAGGGCTAGGAACATGGGACTTAGGGGCAGGAGTAGGTCATTTGACCCCTCAAGCCTGCTCCTCCATTCAATAAGGTCATGGATGATCTGATTGTGACCTCAACTTCACTTTCTTCTCCCCCCTACATAGCCCTTGACTCAAAAATCTTTCCAACTTAGTTGTGAATAAATTCAATGACCCAGCCTTCACTCCTTTCTGGGAAAGAGAATTCCACAGACTAACGACACTCTGAGAGAAAAAAATTTGCCTCATCTTCATCTTGAAAGGGAGACCTTTTATTTTTAAACTGTTTCCCCTGGTTCTGGTCTCCCACACAAAAAGAAACATCCTCTAGATATCCACCCTATCAAGACCTCTCAGGATCCTATATGTTTCAGTAAGATCACCTCTCATTCTTCTACACTCCAGTGGGTATAGGCCCAACATATTCACCTTTCTTCATAAGATAATCCCTTCATCCCAGGAATGAGTCAAGTGAACATTCGCTGAACTGCTTCAAAGGCAATTATATTCTTTTTCAAATAAGGAAACTAAAACTGTACACAGTACTCCATATGCGGTCTCACCAAGCCCCTGTACAGCTGCAGTAAAACTTCTCTGCTTTTATTTTCCATTCCCCTTCCAATTAATACCAACATTCCATTTGCCTTTCTAATCACTTACAGTACCTGCATACTAGCTTATACTGATTCATGCACCAGGACACCCAGATCCCTCTGTAGCACCGAGTTCTGCAATCTTTCTCCATTTAAATAGTATACTGCTTTTATATTCTTCCTGCCAAAGTGGATAAGTTCACATTGCCTAACATTACAAGTGAAAAAAAGGGACCTATCGCATCCCCATGAGCAAAGATTTCCTAACATTAATGGCATAGAGTGTTTATCAAATAGCCAAGCATCTAGCTGACAAATTGCTGTATATGGTCTTGGGGAATTAATTTCAAAGCTATTCTCATGATAAAAATATTAAGCACCCTCAGTCTCAGTGCTTTTATTTTAAACTGATGTGAATACACTTTGCTTTATAAATTTGCAATATTTAAAGATATTTCTTTTTTATATCCTCGCCCACTGTGTCCTGGAGGAGGGCACAAAAGAAGGAATGTACTTACAAATCAAAACCTTAGACACAACCTTGATGTTCTGATTGATATTTAATTACTGACCTCCACTTTTGAAACATCATTTACCAGAGTGGCGAATTTGATAACTGGTGAAAATAAATCCCCCAAGCTTAATTACTCCCCGATATTCTGTAGAAGTGTAGTTTATGAGAACTGAACCTACCACTGCAAGCTCCTGCCCTCCTTGAACTATAAGGGGTTATTTTTCACCATACTGGACTTCTGCCAGGGCTATGCTCACAGCAAGCAGAGATTACAAAATCATGGAGGTGCTCTTAAAGGGCTACAGATCACCATTAGTGGAAAAGTCATGGCTATGGCAGAGAACTGATCTAAATTTTCACAATGGCACTAATGGGCAACAGGCTCATGTTGATGTTAAAGGTCAGGTTTCAGTCAGTCCACCAGAGGAGAGTGGTCCTATTTTCAATTAAAATCCACTATCCAGTAAAACACAGGTGGCAGGTGTTGAGGGAGCTCACCATTTGAATCAATGCAGTTGCCCAGGTCCTTTGTAAATAAGGGATAAAAGTACAGGTGTCTTGATTAAGGTGAAGGCAAGAGTGCTGCTCACTTTTGCACAGATTTCAAACACAGTTCAAACCTAAGTTAGGAACTGCTGCATCATTGAAAGCACTGTGCACAGCTATTGCACTTTTACACACATTTTTTTTTTGGAAAAAAATACTTTATTCATAAATTATCTGAAAGAACATTACAAAACATTTCTAAATGGCCATCACAAAATGTGCAATCAGATTCAACTTTTACACATGGATCACGAGGTGCTTCAATACAATCAATGAATATTACAATCATTTCAATATGATCATTTCGGGCAGTCAGACAGTGCAATGGCATTGGAGTTATCAACATACATGTTGCGCTCTGAGGCGCTTCAATACAATTATGATGCATTTAGTGTTCACTACTTGCAATCTTTGTGAGTCGTTCAGCCAGAGGGGTCTATACAATTTCCAGCCCCTCGGTGCATCATGACAGAAAGGTCTTTGACCTTTCCCCATTGCACCTTTGCGGCGGCTGCCCCAAACTTTAGTGTGTCCCTCAGCACGTAGTCCTGGACCTTGGAATGTGCCAGTCTGCAACACTCAGTCGGGGACAGCTCTTTGCACTGGAAGACCAACAAGATTCGGGCAGACCAAAGATTGTCTTTCACCGAGTTGATGATCCTCCAGCTGCAGTTGATGTTTGTCTCAGTGTGTGTCCCTGGGAACAGCCCATAGAGCAGAGAATCCTCTGTCACAGAACTGCTCGGATTGAACCTCGACAGAAACCACTGCATCTCTCCCCAGATACAATCCACAAGGAGGTGAACAACGGTCCCTTCCCCACCATAGCCACCTCGAGGGCAATGTGCAGAGGGGTGAGACTCCTGGCATGTTGGAAGGATCTGACGGGGAGGGCCTTTCTCACCACCAGCCAAGCTACAACTTGGTGCTTGTTGGAAAGTTCTGGCGATGAGGCATTCTGCCAAACGACTTTGACAGTCTGACAGGGAAACCATCCAACAGGATCCACCATCTCCTTTTCCCTCAGGGCCTCTAAGAGATTACGTGCCGACCATTGCCTGATGGACTTGTGGCCAAAGGTATTTCTCTGCATAAATCTTTCCATGAGGGACAGGTGGTACGGCACGGTCCAACTACTTGGAGTGTTCCATAGCAGTGTGGCCAGACCTATCCTTCGCAACACCGGGGACAGGTAGAACCTCAGCACGTAGTGACACTTGGTGTTTGCATACCAAGGGTCTACGCACAGCTTGATGCAACCGCACACAAAGGTGGATGAGGGCGATGTTGGGCACATTTTTTCCCCCCCTTATCTAGAGGCTTGTACATCGTGTCCCTGTGAACATGATCCATTTTTGACCTCCAGATAAAGCGAAAGATGGCTCGGGTGATCGCCATCGCGCAGGAGTGTGGAATGGGCCAGACCTGCACCACATACAGCAACAGCAAGAGTACCTCACACCTGATGACCAGGTTCTTACCCGCAATGGAGAGGGAGCGTCGCTCCCATATGCCCAGTTTTCTTTGCACCATAGACACTCGCTCCTTCCATTTTCTAATGCATGCCCTGGTCCCTCCGAACCATATCACCAGCACCTTCAGGCTATCAGCCCTGACGGTGAAGGGGACAAAGGATCGGCCAGCCCAGTTCCCCAAGAACATGGCCTTGCTTTTCCCACGAGTTACATTGACTCTCGAGGCCAGTTCGAACTGGTCGCATGTGTGGATCAGTCTGCGCACCGACAGCGGATCCGAGCAGAAGACGGCGACATCGTCCATGTACAGGGAGGCTTTGATCTGAGTGCCTCCAATGCCTGGGATCATCACTCCTCTTATGCCCAGATCCTTCCTGATGGACTCAGCAAAAGGTTCAATGCAACACACAAACAGGACAGGGGAGTGAGGGCAGCCCGGCCTGACTCCAGATTTAACAGGAAAGCTATCTGATTCCCACCCATGGATTGAGACTGTGCTACTGATGTTAACGTAGAGCATTTGGATCCAATTGCAAATTCCATCCTCAAACCCCATTTTGGAGAGCACATCCACCATGTAGGTGTGCGATATTCTGTCAAAGGCCTTCTCCTGATCCAGGCTGATGAGGCAGGTGTCCACACTCCTGTCCTGTACATAGGCAATCTTTTCCTGAGCAGCACGAGGCTGTCAAAGATTTTCCTGCCCGGCACAGTGCAAGTCTGGTCAGGGTGGATCACCAGTTCCAGAGAAGACTTGACACGATTGGCGATGACTTTGGATAGAACCTTATAGTCCACATTCAACAGTGAAATGGCTCTCCAATTTCTAATTTCCTCCCTTTCCCCCTTGTGCTTGTAGATGAGGGTGATAATGCATTTCCTCATGGATTCTGACGTGCTGCCGGCCAGAAGCATAATCTCGTACACTTCTAGCAGGTCTGGGCGGATCCAGTCCCACAGAGCCGCATACAACTCAGCCGGCAAGCCATCGCTTCCTGGAGTTTTAGTCTTCTCAAAGGACTCAAGGGCCTTAGTCAGTACGTCAGGAGTTAGCGGTTTGTCCAGGCTCTCCCGTGTACTGTCGTCTAAGACCTCCATAATAGAGGACAGGAAGGACTGGGAGGCCGTGCTGTCTGTGGGCTTCAGGTCATACAATCCAGCATAAAAGGATTTGCTGATCCTCAAAATGTCAGACTGCAATGACTTTATTGAGCCGTCTTCTTCCTTCAGGCTGCTGATCACAGAGCTCTGTGTACCTTTTGGAAGAAGAAACGAAGCACGTCTCAACCTGCTCTATGGAGTGCACTCTGGACCAGAGGATGATCTTGAAGGCCTCCGAGGCAAAGAGTGAGGCTTGCTGGCTCTTCACCTCTTGGAGTTCCTCCTTGACATCGACCCCCATCGACTGCAGCTGGAGCAGGTTCTGCATGTTTTTCTGGAGTCGGGACATTTCCCTCTGTTCCTTTCTAGATTTCTGGGTGCTTTTGAGGATGAAAAACCTCTTGATGTTTCCCTTGATCGCTTGCCACCAGGGTGTCGGGGATTCAAAGAGGGGTTTCACGGTTCTCCAACCTTTGTAATCCTTCTTGAGCTCCTCAATGTTCTCTGAGGTTAGCAGTTGCACGTTTAGCTTCCATGGCCCCCCTGCCAACCATCTGGTCTTCCGGTAAGTGACAGTCAGTAGGAGGCAGTGGTCAGAGAAGAACACCGGCTTGACATCGGTGGATCTGACTGCAAATGCACGGGACACAAACAGGAAGTCTATCCTGGGACGGATGGACCCATCTGGCCGTGACCAGATGTATCTACGCTGCACTCCACCTGCAGGGTTGCTGAAGATGTTGTGCAGCTTTGCTTCCTTTACTGTTTCCATCAGGGATCTGGACATAGCGTCCAAACTGCTGTCAGCCCTACCAATGTTGCAGTTGAAGTCACCGCCCAGAATGACCGGCCTGGAGGTCGCCGGCAGCAGTGGGAGCTGCTGAAAAACCGCCAGCCACTCGCCCTTTTGTGCCGGAACGTACACGTTAATTAACTGGAGTGGAGCATTCTTGTACATTATGTCTGCTATGAGGAGGCGTCCGCCCACCACCTTCTTAACCTCGGAGATGGTGAAGTTGCTTCCCCGTAGCAGAATACCCAGGCCGGAGGAAAGAGAGTCGTTTCCTCCCGACCAGACCGATGACCCATGGGACCAACATCGTGACAATTGCCTGTAGGAGCTGAGGTGCAGTATCGCACACTCCTGCAGAAACAACAGGTCAGCTTTGACCTTGGCAAGGTAGTCCAAGGTCACAACACATCACGTAGTAAATTTAATGCTACGCACATTTATGGATACAATCTTTAAACCCATTTTAAAGCATTTAGTCTCTTACTAAATCTGTTTTCTTTGAGAGTCCCAGATCTTTGGCCTGCTCCTGCATACCCATAGTATTCACAAATTGCGTCACTTTGGATGGGCTGAGGAAACTGTCCTGAGCCACCCCATTGGAGATGTTCTGATCAGGTGGCCTCTGGGGGTCCCTGCAAGGAACAAAATTTGAAATGTTCTCTGCTGGAGATGACTCTCCGATCCTCTCCCCCTCTGAGGCATTGCTGTCCCGGCTTCCCGGAGCTGGGGTGTGCTGAGCGCTTCACTGCTCTCAGATTCCTGGGGCTGGGGTGCGCTGGCCTCTTCGGGTTATGGGCAAACTTGGTTTGCGCTGCTCTCTTCATTGTCTCCAATGTTCTGGAGCTCGGGTGTCCCATCCTCCAACTCCCTAGAGCTTTGCCGCTTCTTCTGTTGGTGCCACCCATGCCCTTCTTCGTCCCAAGAGCAGCTGCCCTTGTCATCCGTGTCGGATGGGAGACGCCTTTTGCCACTTGTCTGGGAAGTGGCTTGGTAATTTCTTAGCCCATTCTTCCTTTTGGCTCTCTTCATCAGCTGCCACTCCCCCTGCTGATTTTCCGCTGCTTCCTCCTCCATTGATTCACTCTCCTGAGGAGTGGGAGGTTCAGGAGGCAGTCCAGTTGATTGGGGAAACAGACTGTCTGGACAGATTGGGCACAGCCAGATCTTGTTGTTGTTGATCAATTAATCAGCCATAATCATGAAGGTGGAGGTGAAAGGGCTAAAAACAAAATACAATGGACAAAGAGCATTTGGTCTCTGTGGCTTAGTTGGTTAAAGTGCCTGTTTAGTAAACAGAACACTCTGGGTTCAAATCCTGGCAAATCCTTGTTTCCATTTATAAGTTCTGGGCTGATTTGAGCAAGTCCTTTGTAATAGTACAATGGACAAAAAGATGGCTTTTAATAAACCACAAGTCAGTCTGGACCAGCTAAGAATCAAGGACTGTGTGTATACATTGAACAGGAGTGGATAATGTGATCATATACAAGTGTCTCGAAGATAATAGGATAGACAAAATTAAGTATGTGTGAAAATGCTTGGGTCCTGTAATGAGGTTCAAACGTGTACACATCGAAGGTAATAGGATAGACAAAACTAGTTATGTGTGCAAATGAATAGGATAGACGGAACCAATTGTGTGTAAATGAGATGTAGACATTTATCATTGGTGCATGCAAACAGGATAAGATAAGGGAAAAGTATAACTGCAAGGAAATGTAACCATTCGGGGAGCTTGTACCCATCTTGTACGGATACAGTCTCCCCTGCATGCTTGAATAAAACCGGTGAAAGAAGCTTGAGTCTCATGTGGTCGCAGCGGGATCGATGGGTGCTTGAACACCCGTTCAATCCCAAGCTCATAAATTTGCCTCATTTCCAGATCGCATTACTCCCCTTAACAACCTCTTTAACCTGTTTTTACCTGTCAACATGGACTCCATTTCAGTTACCACATTTGGTGGTACGTTTCATAGTCTCACAACCCTCTCTGTAAAAACAAGTGTAGAATGATATTGCTGTGGTCTGTCACCAGCTGAACAGTTATTGAGCGTTTATGGAGACATAGGGTCATTGTGAAGTGATCTGATGATCACATGGGAACTGTGTGGCGTTTCTACTTGAGGAAACCCTGCTACCCAGTGGAAGCTTACTGTTCTATTCAGCTAATGCATCTGTTCCACAGCAAAAATGTATTTGTCACTTACTCGGCCTGGGAAGACTTAGCAACGAAAAGGTTGTGCCATAGAGTGTTAAGCCTCACTTGTGCAGAGAAGGCAAAGAATGATCGGTTGTATATGGAGATCATGGTGCAAGACTCGGCATAACTCTGTTACAGCCCAATGTGGAAAATGGAGACGGTGAAGACTGACATCCTCTACCATATTCATTTGAGGGTGTCTGTTAAATCTTGAGAATTGACAAAATGTCACTGTGGTCATTGAGCTGCATTGATTCATCCCTCATATCGTGTTCCTCTCCATTGCAAATTTTCAACATGTTCAGACCTCTAAAAGGATACCCATCTATAGAACCATTGAACCATAGAAAAGTTAAGGCGCAGAAAGAGGCCATTAAGCCCATCATATCTGTGCCGACCAGAAAAAGATGAAAAAGAAACTAGCCACTCATTTTAATAGCACTTTTCAGCACTTGGTCCATAGCCTTGCAGTTACAGTGCTTCAGATGAGATCCAGGTACCTTTTAAATGAGTTGAGCATTTCAGCCTCAACTACTTAGGCAGTGAATTCCAGATGCCCACCACTCTCTGGGTGAAAACGTTTTTCCTCGTGTCCCCTCTAATCCTTTTACCAATCACCTCAAATCCATGCCCTCTGGTAATTGACCCCTCAGCTAGGGAAAACAAGTCTTTATTGTATACCCTATCCACGTCCCTCATAATTTTGTACACCTCAATTAGGTCACACCTCAGCCTCCTCTGTTCTAAGGAAAACAATCCTAGTCTTTCCAATCCTTGCTCATAGCTGCAATTTTCAAGCCCTGGCAGCATTCTTGTAAATCTTCTCTGTACTCTCCCCAGTGCAATTATGTTCTTCTCCATCTCCTTGGTACAATTGGAATACATACAACAATTGAGAAAAATGAAACTAAACTACTGACAGCGAGAGAAACGGAATAATTTAAAATGGAGGACAACCCAGCGAAACCAGTTAAAGTGCAGAGCAAAATCCAGCAAGAAGAAAATAAAACTAAAGTATCCTATGCTTTGACGACCCTTTGTGAACAAAACTAGACCTGCACCTATGTTTTTAGGGGAAGTATGGCACTACATCAGAGCTTCACATTAAAACTATTAATGAAACTATTAATTAAATCATTCATTTTTACATTGAACTCAGAAATAGCCCATCAGAAAATATTCATACATATTAATACTGAATAGTAATATAACATAATATGCTTCTACCACATAATTTTATGTACATGTAATGCATTATTATGTACTGTACAGTTAGTTGATGCAATCAATGCTGCTCACAAACATTTAAATCTCATTCTACTTTTAGCAGATAATGCAGTGTAAATCTAGGGATTCAGTTCGCTAGCGTCCAGCTGTGGGTGTAACAGGGCCTGTGTAAAATATCTCTGCTGCCCATATTCGATCACTGTAAAAAATACATAAAGCTATTTTCCATAGAAAAGCAACAGATTTATTGTCTGTGTCTATTGAACTATGCTGCATCACCTGTTGCATCTTGTACATTTATTCCTTGATATTTAACAGAGATATCAACGATAATTTTGAATCAGCATTTCTATGAGAAATATAAATAATAGATAATAATGAGCTGACGCACCTTCCAAAATCAGCAGATTAAAAAGGTCTTTCTGATCATTAAAGAGACCGGTAATCTCTACACGGCAACAATACAAGCCACTGTCTTCTTCACGTAGATTGCCAACTGTGAGCGATACATCTCCTTCCTCTATTTTACCATCAAGGTGGTATTTTGTGGAAATTGCTTCAGTTACAGTTTTCCCATTTGTTCTGATCAGTGGTTGTGAACAGTCAAGTAAAGAGCAATGTCCCCTGCCCCAGCACATTTCAGTTTCACCATTCTTTCTGACAGAGTATCTGCACGGCAGTGTGACCGACTGTCCCAGGAATCCTCGCACTTCTGATCCTCTTACAGAAATGACTGGAGCTGAAACATTCCAGGTAAAGATAGTAATAATTCAGTATCTATTGCGGTGACTGAGAAAGTGTACAGAGTATGAACAGACAGGCACTGTATATAGAAAATAATACCAGTTACCAACCAGCTGCATGTACCATAGAAACATAGTGACATTATAACAAGGAACAGGACTAGGACATTCAGCCATCGAGCCTGTTCCACCATTCAGTTGGTTCTTGGGTGCACCACAATTCAATTTATCCACCTTAGCTCCATATCCGTTGACATTTCTACCTTCCAAAAATTAATCAATTTCAGGTCTTGAAAATTTCAGTTGACCCAGGATCCAGAAGCTTCCGGGAGAGTCTTCCGGATTTCTTTGTGCAATGAAGTTCTACCTGAATTCACTCCTAAATGGGCTAACTCTAATTTAAGATTGTGCCCACTCGTTCTGAATTCCTCTACCAAAGAAAATGATTTCTCCGCATCTATCCTACCAAATCCCTTTCTTGCTTTAAAAACCTCCATTAGATCACCCCTGAAATTCCAAACTCAAGAGAAAACAAACACAGTTTGCACAACCAAGCTCTCATTATTTAAACCTTTAAAAGCCCCCTATTGGTGAATCTGTACTGATCCCTTCAAAGGCCAGTAAGTCACTCGCAGGAACACTTAACGTATTGCATTAGAATAACTTATATTAACACGAAACAATGTGAGATAAATCATTTTTTAAATTGAGAAACTTACCTAAAAAAACAAGTAGCCCAATCAAATGAGGCACAACCCCAGTAATAAACATGATGCTGGACACTACAGACTGGAGCTCTCTGAGTTCCAGCTGCTGTAGAATCTTGTGGCTGAAGTTGAACTTCTGTTTCTAATGTTAGTCCTATACTGATGTGAGTGGTCAGAGTTTCCTTTATAAGTTCACAGGTTGTGCTTCAGTAACGTACAAGTCTGTGAACTGAGGCAAGTGTTTATTAAGAATATATTTTCTGCAATGATTTTGCCACCAATTTCCAACTGGCACAAAATTAACTGACATTCCAAGCTGCTTTCAATAGAATGTTTCATCACTCTAACACACTTTGTAGGTTTGAGATAAAAGAATTCCAAGAGGTTAGTTATACTGAATTTGGGTTACCAAGCTGGAACTTGTATCTGCCAGTGGTCTGCATTTCTGACCCCACTGTATTGTGCACAGGTCTGCTCATTATTATATCCATTACAAACCTCATGCTAAATGGGAGTAATGTGATGGATGCTCGGGAAATTAGAGTGCAGTCTTCAAAAAGCAAATGTTCAGTGAAGAATACAGCAACAGATCGGGGAGCTGTGATAAGTAGGAAAATGTTGGGCAGAGTGAGCTATCTGCCAGGTCACTGGTCTGGATGACTCATGTGATTTTGTGGCACTTTTGAAAAGTGCCTTCTAATTGGAGAAGAAGAAGGAGAAAGGGGCAAAAAAGGAGTGAGGCTGGGAGATCTTAAGAGCATAAGAACATATGGAATAGGAGCAGAGTTTACATTCAGCACCTCAAGCTTACTCCAGCATTCAATGTGATCATAGCTGATCTTCTGCCTCAACTCCACTTTGCCACCTACTGCCCACATCCATTGATTTGCTGAGAAATGAAAAATCTGTCTACCCCTCCCTTGAATACACTGAATGAAGGAGCATCCACAACCCTCTGAGGTAAAGAATTCCAAAGATTCACAACCCTCTCAGTGAAGAACATTTCTCCTTGTCACAGTCTTAAATGATTGACCCATTATCCTGAGGCTGCGCCCCTGTGTTCTAAATCCCGCAGCTAGGGAAAACAACCTCTCAGTGTCTACCCAACAAGCTCCTTCAGAATCCTGTATGTTTCAATAGAAATAGAATAGATCACCTCTCATTCTTTTAAACCGCAGAGAATATGGGCCCAGTTTACTCAGTCTCTCAACATAGGACAACCCTCTCATCCCAGGAACCAATCTTGTGAACCTTCACTGTATTGCACCAAGGCCAAGTATATCATTCCTTATATGAAGATCAGAGCTGCACACAGTACTCCAGGTGTGGTCTCTTCAAAGCCCTGTACAACTGCAGCAAGAATTCCTCATTCTTGTACTCCAATCCCCTAAAGGCCAACATGCCATTTGGCTTGCTGTACCTGCATGATAAATTTCTGTGTTTCTTGTACGTGAACATTTATAATTTTCACATCTTTTAAAAAACATTCTGCTTCTCTACTCTTACTATCAAATTGTATAATTTCACACTTCCCCACATTATACTCCATCTGACATCCGAATGCCCATTCAATTAACCTGTTTATATCTAGAGTGGCCATTCTTCCGGTTCTATACCAGATAGTCTGGTTTTTAGCTGCTCTGTCCACTGTCCAGTACCAGGTGTCTGTATGGCCAACGTTTTTATGTTGGGGTCATATACAATGCAAATAGTTACTGCAGGATCAACCTTTCCTCACACTGATTGCTCAGCCACAGTGAAACATCAGTAGGGGCCTGCGCTTGTTCCTTTCCTCATTGTTATTTTCGTAGTCATTATTATTTGTCATGAAGCTATTAATGTATCTTATATTACTGGAAAATATTTTCTTTTAAAATAGAGGTTTAGCCTGTGGGTGTGTCTTAATTAAAGCCAGCTGGTCTGGGTGCTTTGATGTGTACTAGTTTTGATATGTAAGAGAGATAGCAAGCATTTGCATTTTTTGTATAGAGCATTCAAGAAGCGGGGTGAAAACTACTACCTAGCTAGCAAATACCAAGCAATACATTTATATTGCTAATAAAATTGATACTATG
The DNA here is from genome assembly GCF_017639515.1 of Carcharodon carcharias. Classification (NCBI taxonomy): domain Eukaryota; kingdom Metazoa; phylum Chordata; class Chondrichthyes; order Lamniformes; family Lamnidae; genus Carcharodon; species Carcharodon carcharias. The sequence goes on along the minus strand of NC_054474.1, from coordinate 72,295,694 downwards.
AAAGGGGTTTTATTGTTAAAGGGTGGAGTTTAAAGAGGCTGGCAATACAATGGGAATTTACATTCAATGGGCAGCGGTAGGTATAACTCCAGTAGTTTTGTGTGTGCAGGGCAGAGGCAATGTGAGATAAAAAGCAGCTGCAAGCCTCCAACTGTCTCCACAGAAACCAAAGTGAAAAGAACCTCATTTTGAATTTGTAAAGTGAAAATACTTTGCCTGGCATCTGGTTAAGTCTATGGGTTGCTGTTGCCTTAATGGAGATTAGTTTGGTAACTTGTTAAAAGTTATGATAGTAGTAATTTGTAGCCATGTGTATATACATTTTAACCTATGTAAACTTATAAAATGTTTAATTTAGTTTAATGTAAAACCTCGAGAACTGATGGTCTGATTCCTGAATTTAGAATCACATCTCAAACATACCACTTAAAATTATAGGTTATTACTTTTGTTTAAAGTTTCCCTCTGGGATTTTTAAATAACCCAGCTTTACCAACTGCTCGATCATAACATTTAGTTGAAGATACACACAAGCTTGTGGATGGGAGGCTTGTGATGACATCATCTCTGTGTGCAGTGCAGTGGCGATGGCGTCTTTCCCCACGCCCGGCAGTATTGCTGGTCTGGTGTCCAGTATTCTTGTCCTTCGTCAGTGGTCAACCTATTATATCTCTTTGCAGCCTCTTTGTGTCCTCCTCACAGCTTGCATTCCCATTTAACTTTGTATCATCAGCAAATTTGGATACTTTACTCTTAGTCACTTCGCCTAATTGGAGAAGGAGAGCAGAAAAGAAGAGAGTGGGACAATGAGAGAACAAAAGGAATCGAAGAAGGAATAGACCATAAGGCCCGTCAATCCAAGACCGTTAACCAATCCTCCACCCATGCTAACATATTGCCCCCAAATCCACGTTCCCTTATTGTTCAAATGAACCTTTTTTGCGATAGCTCATTGAGTGTTGTTTGAAAATCCAATTATACTATGAGTGGAATTTAATCCAGCGGTCGGAAACATGACAGCTGGGTCCACCTAATCACAGGAGAGGCCATAGATCAGCCACCAGAACATAGAAAACCTCCTTTAATTAAGTCATAGGCAAGAAGGGGCTGAAAATGAGTAGCTTGTCCGCCCATGGTGGGATGTTAATGAGGCTCATTAATAAACCAATTGACACCAATTATCCCTGAGCCCACTGAAATTTAATGATGGTTTAGGGATTAAATGGAAATTTCAGAGTTCTCCCATGCCTAGCAAAGACTACCCAGAAAGTCTGTCACGTTTGCCAAAGGACTACCAGCGGAGTGGACGGGGGAGTTGTCCTTCAGTGTCAGGTGCTCAGTGTCCGATTGAGGCACTCCAGTCCACTGAAAGCCATTGCCTTGCCCTTGCCTTTAAACCCTGCCCCCACTCCTGCGAACCCCTATCCTGCCCTCACTCACCTCTGTCCAGGGATTCAACAACAATTCCTGGAGAAGTCCTTAGAGTACTATCGGCAAAAGCCAGTGCTCCTAGTGGCGCTGCTGGCAATGGAGAGCTACTGGCCTATCGGGGCCCACATTTCCATCTAAATCCCAGGGAGGCCTGATGGTAGCCTGACAGATACTTAATTTGGTCGGGTCTTCCCCACTGAAGCAACATGGCACTCCCACCAGTTCTCCAACTGGTTGGTGAGACACCCGATTGCCCATATTAAATCCAGCCCTACATCTACTAGTTCCCCTTTATCCACCCTGCTAAATACATGCTCAAAAAACTCTGATAAGCTTGCCAAACACAATTTCCCTTTCATAAAACCACGTTGATTCTGTCTGATCATACTGTGACTCTCTTACTTGCTCTGAGTGGTTGATGGCCACACAGGAGTCTCAAAAGTAGAAACATGTTGGTCTAGAACTTGGTTCATGCTGACCTGATGATCCAAACCAGGCACAGGGAATGATCCCTGCACTAGAATGAGTAAGACCCATGGCTCACCAAATACATCAGACGCTGGCTGGGATTACTCACAGGGCTCATTGGAAAAACGATTTGAATGTCGGGACACCCTACCTCTGGCAGCAGGTCTCAGAAAGTGGAAGCGATCAGGAGAGATCAGAGCAATCAGGAGATGAAGGAAGTGATTGGAAGAGGGGGAGACTGGATTCAGGTGAGATGGGAAACAGCAATTAGGAGAGGGGGCAGGCGATAACTGGCAAGGAATCTATGGTTATAATTTTGGTATCCATGACCTTCAGCTTTGGTCAAACTTTTCAGCAATTGTTTTGCGGAATGCTGGTTAGACTTCAATGCAGCCAATCCAATACTGACAGATTAGGGCAGCCCAGTTTCAGAAAGGCACATCAAACAAGCTCCAGGCTAACATCTTTTTGTTTTTAATTTTTAGCTGTTCAAGGATTATGAGCATTGCTGGGAAGGCCGGCACTTATTGCCCATCTTTGACTGGGAAGGTGGTGGTGAGACACCTTCTTGAACCGCTGTAGTCCATGTGGTGTAGGAACACCCACAGTGCTATTAGGGAGTGAGCTTCACAATTTTGACTCAGCGACAATGATATTGCTATATCAGCAATATAGATCCAAGTCAGGATGGTACGTGACTTGAAGGGAAACTTGCAGATGGTAGCATTCCCATATATCTGCTAGAGGTCATGTGCTTGGAAGGTGATGTTGAAATTGGTTTGGAAATTTACTGCAGTACATCTTGTACATAGTACACACTGCTGCCACTGTGCACTAGTGGTGGAGGGAGTGAATGTTTAAGGTGTTAGATGGGGTGCTGATCAAACAGGCTGCTTTGACCTGAATGGTGTTGAACTCCTTGAGTGCTGTTGGAGTCACATTCATCCAGTTAAGTGGAGAGTATTGCATCACATTACTCACTTATGTCATACAGATGGTGGACAGGCTTGGGGGAGTCAGGAGGTGAGTTGCTCGCCTCAGAATCCCCATTATCTGACCTGCTCTTGTGGCCATAGCATCGCAGTATTTACTTGGCTGGTGCATTTAAGTTTCTAGTTAATGATAACCCCCAGGATGTTGATGTTAGGGGATTCAGCAATGATAACATTGAGTGTCAATCTGGCAGATAGTTAAGTTCTCTCTTGTTGGAGCTGGTTATTGCCTGGCACTTGTGTGGCACAAATGTTACTTGCCACTTATAAGCCCAAGTCTGAATGTTGTCCAGGTCTTGCTGAATGTTGGCATGGCATGTTTAATATGAGAGGAGTTGCAAATGGTATTCAACACTGTGCAATTCTCAATGAGCATCACCGCTTCTGACCGAGGTCATTGATGAAGCAGCTGCAGTTGGTTGGGCCTAGGACGCTACCCTGAGGAACTCCTGCAGCAATGTCTTGGCACTGAAGTGATTGGCCTCCAACAACTTCCTTTGAGAGAACTGGATATAGCAAAGGTTATGGGCCCTGACAATATGTGGTACTGAAGACTTGTACTACTTGTTCCAGAACTAGCCACACCCCTAGCCAGGCTGTTCCAGTACAACTACAACACTGGCAGCTACCTGGCAATGTGGAAAATTGTCCAGGTATGTCCTGTCCACAAAAATCCCATTGAGGGCTTTCACCTTAAATCCCATTGACTTGAACTTTGCTAGGTTGCTTGATCCCACACTGTGTCAAATGCTGCCTTGAAGGGTAGTCGCGCCCATCTCCCCTCTAGAATTCAGCTCTTTTATCCATATTTGGACCAAGGCTGTAATGAGGCTTGGAAATGAGTGGCACTGGCAGAATCTAAACTGAGCATTGGTGAATACTTATTGTTGTGTAAGTGCTGCTTGATAGCACAATTGACCACAACTTGATAGGATGGTAATTGGCTGGGATTTTTGTGGACAGGACATACCTGGACAATTTTCCACATTGCCGGGTAGATGCCAGTGTTGTAGTTGTACTGGAACAGCTTGGCTAGGGGTGTGGCTAGTTCTGGAGCAAGTAGTACAGGACTTCAGTACTACATATTGTCAGGGCCCATAACCTTTGCTATATCCCAGTGCCTTCAGCTATTCCTTGATATCACATGGGGTGAATCAAATTGGCTGGAGACTGCCATCTGTGATGGTGGGGACCTCAGGAGGATGTCAAGATGGATTATCCATTCAGCACTTCTGGCTGAAGGTGCTTCAGCCTTGTCCTTTGCACTGATGAGCTGGGCTCTGCCATCACTGAGGAATGGGATGTTTGGGAGATTCCTCTTCTGACTCTTTTTATTTATTCACCACCATTCACGACTGAATGTTGTTAGGATCTCCTTAAAGACTGACAACCTTTAAAAAGAGATTTGAATTCCTAGTGATTAACTTAAGAGGTCACACAACAAGTTTTCAAGCTTTGAGACTTCCACTGCAACAGACAAATTTAATGCAACATTAACTAAACACGACTTTTGTAGGCAGCTTATACTTTAAAATACAAAACAGAACATTTTCCTTTTACTTTTAACATAACCGAAAATCCCATTCCATGGTTATAGTTTACATTGTCCCTCATGTAAGCATTTAATTCACCCAGAACCAGTCCAAATTCTTAATTCCCGAGGGTTTACTCCCATTATTTTCCTTTCCTAACCTGGTAACTTTTAACCCCTGAACTATCTTTCACTGTGTGATTTTTCCTGGAAATTCTCCCTCTAGCTCAAGCTAGGCGGATCTTCCAGCCTCATTTCAAATCCCCATGAATTTGGTCTTTTCGATCTGTAGGCAAGCTCCCACCCACATTCCTGCATAGGTGAACCATAGAGGCTTGCCGCCTCCATCTGTTTTCTCTCTCTCTTTCTCTTTCTTTCTCTCTCTCTCTCAGATACTGACAGACTGCCCTGTCTGTGAAATTCAGGGATATAGTTTAGGAGAACTTTGTAAGCCAATCCTACAGTAGTTTTATAAGCAACCTTCCCCTCTCAAAGCCTACCTCCATTGCAACGTGAATCACATAGCCCTGATGTCCAGGTAGAAATGTTATTTAGCTATACTTTAGACTCCAATTCTATTTTATCTTGGAATTAAATAGCCAGTATAAAGTATAATTGTTGATAACCTGACACTCTTAACAGCTCCCTGGGACTTGAAGAGCAACAGCCTATCTACAGATGCTTCTGCCATTGTATATAAGTGTGAACATCTTTCACCTGCTTCCCAGTAGGACCTCTTAATCTTTAACAACCAAGCCTGGCAGGTCTACTGATAGCAAAATCCAGAATAGATCACATGACCACCTTCATTCCTCCATTTATCCTAAATTATGATTATGAGTTGATTCACAGAGCTTTTTCGTTACCCTTTTAAATCAAAGAAGGATAGAAACTGGGAAGATGAAAGGAAGGTGTGTAGTCAGGGAAGAGAAGGAGTTTTTTTTATTATTTGTTATGGGATGTGGACATCGCTGGCTAGGCCAGCATTTATTGCAATTTCCTAATTGCCCTCATTCAGAGAGCCAATCACATTGCTGTGGGTCAGGAGTCACATATAGGCCAGACCAGGTAAGGAGAGCAGATTTCCTTCCCTAAAGGGCATTATTGAACCAGATGGGTTTTTACAACAATCGACAATGGTTTCATGCTCATCGTTGGACTTTTAATTCAAGATTCTTATTGAATTCAAATTCCACCGTCTATCATGGTGGGATTCCAACCTGGGACCCCAGAGCATTACGCTGGGTGTCTGGATCATTAGTCCAGTGACAATACCATTATGCCAACTTCCCAGGATGTTTTTCCTCAAAATAGAAAGGAAAGTGCTGAGGATAGAAGTGACACTCGAAAATTGTTCTCTGTTTTCATTGTAATAAAGTTGGAATATGAAGTCAGTGTGTTGGAAATTGCAGGGAAAATCTGTTGGGATTATTGGGGTACAGAAAAGTTCTGGAAGTAAAAGTACCATGGGTTCTGAGGTTCAGGCACAAGAAAAAACTGTTGTTTTGTGTACAGGTAAAACAGGAAGAATCAGTGATGGGTAAAGAAGTGGGAACGTATTCAAAATTTACCCAAGAGAATTCTTAGGAACAAGTTACAGAAATGTTTAAAGGTTTTGTATGCGAAGGGGAATCTTTCCATGTGCACAGGGTGGAGTAGGTAAAGATGTTAAACTTTTAAGAGGCTTGGGGCTAGTCAATCCTGAATGTTGTGGGATAGTGATATTTGTTTTTCTGTGGGAGTATTGCAGGAGCAGGTGATAAAAATGGGGTTCATGGAGATGCTAAACCTATTCCAATATGGAAGGTAAATTTAAGGAGTAATTGGAAAACAGGCAAAGTTTTTGTTAGAGTAATGGAAAAATTGTCCATTGCAGGTGTTCAATTTATTCTGGGTAATGATATAGCTGGGTAACAGGTGTCAGTAATGCCTATAGTAGTTGAGCAGCCTGTAGAAGTATTTTGAAAAGAAGTGTTGCAGAGAGAGTATCCTGGATAGTTTCCAGATTTTATGACAACAAAATTACAGGCTCATGGTTAAAACAAGAAGAACAGAAAGTTCAAAGTCAGAGAGAAGGTGTGGAAGTCCAATTAGCTGGCACTATTTTTGATAACATTGTTCAGGAAGAAAGATTGGAAGACAATGCAGCTGAGGTGTTTAACTCAAGGTACTTGATAGAGTTGCAGAAAAGGGATAAACAAATAAAATAGTTATATCAGACAACTTACTCAGAAACAGAGGCAAAGTATATTCCAGAATGTTATTACATTAAGGGTAATGCTTTAATGGGAAAATGGAGGCCTTATCATGTTTCAATAAATGAAAGTTGGAGGAAGGTGCATCAGATTGTAATACCATTTGGATATAGAAATGAGATTCTGAGGATAGCTCATGAAGTTCCAATGGGGAAACATTTAGGAATTAGAAAGACACAGGCACAAGTACAAAAACATTTTTATTGGCCTGGATTGCATAGAGATATAGTCAAATTTTGTAGAACATGTCACACATGATAAGTGATAGGGAAACCACAAGCAGTGACAAGCCAGCACATTTAATTCCAAATCCAGCATTTGAAGAACCTTTTACTAGGGTCATGATTGATTGTATAGGACCCCTCCCTGAGACTAAAAGTGGAAATCAGTACTTACTGAAAATAATGGATGTGCCTCCAAAGTTTCCTGAAATGATACCTTTGAGAAATATTGCAACAAAGAAAATTATGGAGGAATTAACTACATTTTTTACAATATATGGTTTACCTAAAGAAATACAATCAGATCAGGGTTCAAATTTCATGACAAAGCTGCATAAGGAAATAATGAACAGTTTGGGGATAAAACAACTTAAGTCAACAACTTATCATCCTGAGTCACAATGAGCTTTGGAAAGATGGCATCAAACTCTAAAAACTATGATGGGGGTGTACAGTCAGGATCATCCACAGGATTCAGTAGGGGAATTCCATTCTTATCATTTGATATCATAGCGCTCCTAATGCACTGACTGGTTTTAGTCCTTTTGAACTAGTTTATGGTCATGAGGTAAGGGTACCACTGAAATTTATTCATGAGAAATTGGTGGGTGAAAATGCAGAAACTACTCTCTTGATATCACAGCAAGTGATGAAAGTGAGGGCAAACAGGAAAGCTACAGCTCGTAGTTTTGTTGCTGGGGAGAAATTACTAGTTCTGTTATGAGTATTGGGTGACTCATTAAAGGCAAGTTTTAGTGGGCCTTACAGGATTGAAAAGAAACTGAGTGAAGTAAATTATTTAATAAATACTCCAGGTAGAAGAAAGAAGCAGAGGGTGTGTCATGTAAACATGCTTAAAAAGCACTTTGACAGGGAAGATGACCAAAAGGAGGTGTTAGTGATGGTAGATAAAGAGAAAGAGGTAGAAATGTAGGATTCTGAAATTGATTTTCTTCTAATTAGATTGGATAATGAGAGGGTACGTGAACATATAATCTAATATTGAATTACCTTCCAGACATACGTCAAAGTGATTTGGAGAAGCTATTATAGTCATACAAGGCTATTTGTAGGAATAAGCTGGGGAGGACAAATTTAGCTATACATGATGTATATGTAGGAGCTTCATCTTTGATAAGGCAACATCCTTATAGATTAAAGAGTTAACAGCAAAGTTATCACAAGCACAGAAAGAAATCAAATTCATGCTTCTAAATGATATCATTGAATCTAGTTGCAGTAACTGAAGCTTGCCTATTGTGCTGGAAATGAAACTGGAGGAACACAAAGACAGTGTGTGGTCTATCGAAAGGTGAATGCGGTGAAAAAAGCGGATTCATATCCTATACCATGGTTGGAAGATTGCATTGAGAAAGTGGGACAATCAAAATTTATTACAAAGATTAACTTGCTAAGAGGATATTAGCAAGTACCATTATCGGAGAGAACAAAGGAGATATCAACTTTTGTGATACCTAATGGACTATATCAGTTTAAAGTCATGCCATTTGGTATGAAAAATTCACCTGCGACATTTCAAAGACTGACAAACAAAGTAATTGCAGGTCTGAGCAATTGTGCTGTTTATATTGATGACTTGATAGTTTTCACTCAGATGTCAGAGGAGCATTTACAACATCTCGAAGAATTATTTAATCGATTGCAAGAAGCTAATTTGGTGATGAACTTGGGTAAAAGTGAATTTGCAAAAGCGCAAGTTACGTATGTGGGCCATACCATTGGACATGGTAAGCTGGCTCCGAGAGATTTAAAAGCCAAGGCTATCATGAATTTCTCCATGCCTACAACAAAACAAAAATTTTTCAGATTTCTGGGCATGAGTGGGTTTTATCGGGAATTTGTACCACATTTTAGCAGTGTGTTGCTCCATTGAGTGAACCATTAAAAAAAGAACAAGAAGTTTCAATGGACACAGAAGTATCAGAAGGCATTCAACAGTTTGAAAACTATATTAACTACACTAGTTTTGGCAGTACCCAATTATGCCAAGCAATTTAAGATGACCTTTGACGCAAGCGATATAGATATTAGGACCGTACTGTTACCAGAAGATGAAAACGGAATTGAAAAACCAATTGAGTATTTTTCACAAAAATTGAATATACAACAGAGAAGATATTCAAGAATTGAAGAGGAAACTTTGAGTTTGGTGTTAGCGTTGCAGCATTTTCAGATTTATGTTGCAAACAATTCGTCAGAAACAATTGTTCATGCAGACCACAATCATTTAAAGCTTCTGGACAATTTTCAAAACAGAAGTGCAAGGCTATTCAAATGGAGTTTATTACTGTAACCATTTAATTTACAAATTTTAATGTAGCTGGATGAGAAAATATGAGTGCAGATGCATTGTCATGAATTTGAAACTTTAAGGGAATATTGGACATTTTAAACCTGGGCGTAGGACTGGAATGGTTTCTGTTGATACCAAGGCCTGAATATTCTGGTTGGCATGCGGGGGTGGGCCCCGCACACGACGTCTAAAATGACTCACAGTGTGTCGGGCGTGCGTCTTGATGTCACCGCGCGTCATTCAGATCTTCAGTTCAGCAGGCGCGCACCAGAGTCGGCTGCACACCTGCCGAACTGTCAAAGGCCTAATTGAGGCACTTGTAAGGGCTACCCGTACAACCTTAAGGTTGGGGGCAGGTGAAAAGTCCAGGCAGCCTTAGGATTTTTCAGAGAACCTCAACCATGGGTGGGATGAGGTTTCTTAAAGGTTTTAAAACATTAATAGAAATTTTACAGAAAATTCATGGACATGTCCCAGCTCATGTGACACAGTGACATGTGGGAACATGTCTGAATTTTTTTTTGAATTCTTATTTCAAGTTTACACAATCAGAATAATCTCCCTGAGGCCTTAGGGAGATTTCTGCATTCTTTCATGTGCATGTGTATGTGTGAAAGAGCACAGGCCAGAACTCTCCCTCCTCCCCGTGCCCGCACCGGAGTGCTGAGCTCTTCCGGGTGCGCATCACACTGGGCAGGCCTTAATTTGTATATATGTTATGTAAATACATGTATCTTGTAATGTAATCATGTAATAAGTATAGGAGGTAATGTAAGATGGATCCAGAAAATGAAGCCGTCTTTTTAAATTATGATGGTTCATTTTTTAATAAGAAGGGGATGTCAGGAAAATATAATAATTTCCATCAGGTTATTGGAATTCATTGTAATGTAGAAAAATTGCGTGTCTTTTTGTGTGTTGGGGATGTCTTAATTCAATTAGAGACAACTGGTCTAAAGGCTTTGATGTATCAAGAAGAGAAGCTAGGTTTGAAATGTTAAATAGGTAAACATGACTCAAATTTTAGAATGTGAGGTGTAAAGGGAACATTTGCATTGTTAAATAAATTAGACTACTGAATTTCAAAGAGATGGTAAGGTGTTACACCTAGCCAACAGAGGCTAAGCCAGTGTGTTTATTTTTCCCAAAGCTTACTGATAAAATTAGTACCATGATATTTATTATTAGAAAAGTAGAGTTGAGAAGACACATTGAAACCATGGGATTTACATTGAAAAGGGAGAAATCTGTATAAAGGAGATGAGATGATGTGTAAGGAAAGAAGGCATTTTAAGATCTAACACAAGTGTGAAAAGCCTCTGACATCTAAGCCTCACGCTGCTGTCTACAAGGAACCAAAGCTGAGAAAAACTCATTTTGAATTCGACTGTCCAGGGTGTGTGCTTTGCCTGGGTCTATTTAAATCTATTTGTTTTACTGTTGCCTTAACAGAGGTGTCACAGGGAGTCGATTAACTAGGGGAGCCAGGAGATATCACAGTAGTAATTTGTAACCCTATGTGTGTACTTAAAATCATTTTTCTTAATTAATAAAGGTTTAATTTAGTTTTGTAAGAGACCTATAAGACTTGGTAGTCTTATTGTTACTGAATTTAAGGCACACATCTCAAAATAAATACAAATTGTAAAATAGTTGTGGCAGTTGTTTCAAGTTTCCCTCTGGGAGTTGAACGACTTAGCATTTACCAATTGCTGTGCCATAATAGACACCCACCCAGAGTAGATTCTCTGCTCTTGTTAGCCTCAGTGCTTCTTTGAATTGTTGTTCAGCGGGGGAAGCACTGATTCATCAGTTAAGGTGGGGAAGCAGGTGGTTATCAGCAGGAGGTCTCCATGAACACATGTGACCTGATGCCATGGGATTCCATAGGCTTTGTAGGCAATGCTGATGACTCCCAATGCTACTCTTTTCTGATTATATATCTCTATGTAACCATCTCTGGTGTGCTGGTCTTGCTGGTTGGACAGGAAAAACACAAGGGTGTTAATGGAGGAGTCTTGTACAATAACTGTAAATTATGATTTGGTGTGCATGTCTATGCAAAGCTGTTGGTTAACTAGTCATTGGTACAGTGAGGAGGACTTTGCAGGGTTGAGTTGTCTAAGTGGGCTTTTGTTGTTTCCAGTGCCTGGGGCAATGTCAGATGGTCCATTTAGTCTTATTCGTATTTGACTTCTCTGCAGCGGTTTGATACACGCGAGTGTCTTGCTAGGCCATTTGCACTGACTGGATCAGAGATGCTCCAAATGCTTAAATGCTTTGGTAAACATTTTATGCTTGTAAATCGGGTTTGGCATTATTGAATTTCCAGGCTGTTAATTTCCTAACACTCACATCGCACAGTATGATGAACAGATAATAAATATCACATGTTTTAAATCTGGTGATTGCCCCTTTGTAAACACCATTTTATTTCATATTCATCTATAGCTTGGCTTAAATAGCCAAGTGGTTATGGTACTGGGTTTGTAACCCCAAGATCAAGAGTTCAAATCTCACAATGGCAAACTATGAAACAATGTAACTTCATCTGAAACAGATGGAAACAGGTTTACTCAAAAGAGTATCAAGAGTTCAAATCTTACAATGGCAAACTATGAAGCAATGTAACTTCATCTGAAACAGATGGAAACGTGTTTGTACTCAAAAGAGTTACATCAGAGCAGTCTGTGCCTGGCGGGGACTGGGGTCTTTTGTTGACCCCTTTAATCACATTTTGATTTAAAGTTTGTAAGTTTTCTTTAAAATTTGTTCTTGGTTTTACAGCTGACCTGAATTAGGGGCTGTGCCTGAGTTATCCCAATTTTGTTAATTTGGTTTAATTGGTTTTAACTCGAAAGAGTTACATCAGAGCAGAAAAAAACTGCTGATTGACTCACGAGCCTTTATTTTGAAGGCATTCTAAAATACTGCATTTTGAAGAATCAGTACTCAGTTAATAAAATTGGGAATTATATTTTAAATCAGTAATTTCAAAATATGTCCAATTTGCTGTTGTGCTCCAACCACTAACATTTCTTGAAGCTGTGGCCTGTTCCACAATGCAACTTGATGACATTAATTAGACAACTTGATGCAAATATGATATAATATATGATATTGGACCCATGAGTGAGAGAAGTAAGACTGTGTAATAGTCCATGTGAATTGGTGAGAGTGCTGGTAACCTGCAACTAGTCAACACCATCAGAATTCTAGTTTAATTCTAATTAAAGTGTCAGCATGTATCATTGGTGGCAGACTCAATTCTGAGTCAGGTTTGAATTAAACCCCATCCCAGGAATTTGAACACATAATCTAATCTGATACTCCAGTGCCATTCTGATGGACTGCTGCATTGATGGAACTGCAACCTTTCAGATGAGATCTTAAATTGACACCTTTTCTCAGGCATATATAAATGATTCCATGACAATGCAAGTTTGTTTGTCGTCATTTCTTTCTTTAATAGAGCACAAGCAGTAAATGTTATGGCTTGTGGTGGAGCCCACTAGGGAACAGGCAATTCTAGATTTAGTGATGTGTAATGAGGCAGATTTGATAAGGGAGCTTAAGGTGAAGGAACCCTTAGGAGGAAGTGACCATAATATGATAGAATTTACCGTGCAATTTGAGAGGAAAAAGCTGGAATCAGATGTAACGGTATTACAGCTGAATAAAGGCAACTACAGAGGCATGAGGGAGGAGCTGGCCAGAATTGATTGGGAGATGAGCCTAGCAGGAAAGACAGTGGAACAGCAATGGCAGGAGTTTCTGGGAGTAATTTGGGAGACACAGCAAAAATTCATCCCTAAGAAGAAGAAGCATACTAAAGGGAGGATGAGGCAACCATGGCTGACATGGGGAGTCAGGGACAGCATACCAGCTAAAGAGAAATGGGGCGAAGAGCAATGGGAAACCAGGGGATTGGGAAGCCTACAAAGACCAACAAAGGAAACTAAAAAACAAATATGGAGGGAGAAGATTAAATATGAGGGTAAACTAGCCAGTAATATAAAAGAAGATTGCAAGAGATTTTTTAGATATATAAAGAGTAAGAGAGAGGCAAAATTGGACATTGGGCCACTGAAAAATGACACTGGAGAAGTAATAGTGGGGAACAAAGAAATGGCGGAGGAACTGAATAGGTACTTTGCGTCAGTCTTCACGGTGGAAGACACGAGTAAGATCCCCAAACTTCAAGAGAGTTGGGGGGAAGAGGTGAGTATGGTGGCCTTTACCAAGGAGAAGGTGCTAGGAAAACTGAAAGATCTGAAGGTGGATAAATCACCTGGACCAGATGGATTACACCCCAGAGCTCTGAAGGAAATAGCTGAAGAGATAGTGGAGGTGTTAGTGGTGATCTTTCAGGAATCACTGGCGTCAGGGAAGGTCTCAAAAGACTGGAAAATCACTAATGTAACCCCCCTGTATAAGAAGGAGTGAGGCACAAGACAGGAAATTATAGGCTGATTAGCCTAACCTCAGTCGTTGGTAAGATTTTAGAGTCCATTATTAAGGATGAGATTTCAGAATACTTGTAAGTGCATTGTAAAGTAGGGCAAAGTCAGCATAGTTTCATCAAGGGGAGGTCATGCCTGACAAATCTGTTAGAATTCTTTGAGGAGGTAACGAGTAGTTTAGACAAAGAAGAGCCAATGGATGTTATCTACTTGGACTTCCAGAAGGCCTTTGACAAGGTGCCGCATAGGAGGCTGCTCAGTAAGATAAGAGCCCATGCTGTTAGAGGCAAGATAATAGCATGGATAGAAGATTGACTGTCTGGCAGGAGGCAGAGAGTGGGGATAAGGGAGTCCTTCTCAGGATGGCGGCCGGTGACTAGTGGGGTCAGTGTTGGGACCATTACTTTTCACTTTATACATTAATGATCTAGATGAATGAACTGAGGACATCCTGGCTAAGCTTGCAGATGAAACAAAGATAGGTGGAGGGACAGGTAGTATTGAGGAGGCGGGGAGGCTGCAGAAGGATTTGGACAGGTTAGGAGAATGGGCAAAGAAATGGCAGATGGAATACAACATGGGGAACTGTGAAGTCATGCACTTTGGTAGGAAGAATAGAGGCATAGACTATTTTCTAAATGGGGAGAGAATTCAGAAATCTGGAGTGCAAAGGGACTAGTCCAGGATTCTCTTAAGGTTAACTTGCAGGTTGAGTCGGTAGTTAGGAAGGCAAATGCAATGTTGGCATTTATTTTGAGAGGACTAGAATAAAAAAGCAGGGATGTGCTGCTGAGGCTTTATAAGGCTCTGGTCAGACCACATTTAGAATATTGTGAGCAATTTTGGGCTCCGTATCTCAGGATGGATGTGCTGGCCCTGGAGAGGGTCCAGAGGAGGTTCACGAGAATGATCCCAGGAATGAAAGGCTTAACATATGAGGAACGTTTGAGCGCTCTGGGTCTATACTCCATGGAGTTTAGAAGGATGAGGGGAGACCCGAATGAAACTTAAAGAAGGCCTGGATAGAGTGGAAACGGGGAAGATGTTTCCATTATTAGGAGAGACTAGGACCCAAAGGCACAACCTCAGAGTAAAGGGAAGACCTTTTAGAACAGAGATGAGGAGAAAGTTCTTTAGCCAGCGAGTGTTGAATCTATGAAATTCATTGCCACAGAAGGCTGTGGAGGCCAGGTCATTGAGTGTATTTAAGACCGAGATAGATAGGTTCTCGATTGGTAAGGGGATCAAAGGTTACTGGGAGAAGGCGGGAGAATGGGGTTGAGAAACGTATCAGCCATGATTAAATGGTGGGGCAGACTCGATGGGCCGAATGGCCTAATTTCTGCTCCTATGTCTTATGGTCTAAATTATACTTTGGGCAATAGTGAAATGGTGAGGCAACTGATGTGTCTCTGTAACCTCATATACCAGGCATCTGAAGTTCCTAGCCTCCTTGATCCGCTCATGATTCTCATGGTGACAGATCTATCATTCTTGCAACTTCTTTTCAGAGGGCCTGAACCTTGATCGATTTTGACCGTTACTAAAATTTGACGGCTTCCTAAAGCTGAGCTTAACAGAGCTTCGTGAGGCACCAAATGCATTTCCTCATCCTTTGTCAACCAAGTACTATACACCAGGGTAAAGAATCAATCAACAAGGAGCTATGTTATGCTCTGATTGTATCAGCAATAACACACAGAGCCATTGATGGCAATGTGTGCAATTTAGTCACCAAATGCAGTTTATATGCCTTGGCTGAGGAATAAGATGGAGGGGCCAAGAAAAAAAAAGATTTTTAAAAAATGCTAAGAGTTAGCAGTACTATATCAAAAGACGATAGACAAAAGTGAAAAAAATGTTAGCAAGTACTAATTCTTAAATATATTTAAATTGAAATCATGGTAAAATGCGAGTTAAAAGAAATACAAATTTAAGCCTGACAGTTTCATAATATGAAGTAACCTGACCTTTTATGCAATGACCTCAAAACTAATAAGAGATGTGTTACTCATACGCACTTTGAAAACCACATGCAAATAGCAGCAGTACAAATTTCTACAAACGCAATGACAAGCTGAATAATGTGCAAGCGTTAGGAACCACAATCTTTACCCTGCTTTCACAATGCAGTATTTACAACGGCAATTTCCTATTATCATCAAATAGATCAGAATAACAATCAGTGCTGAAATACAGACTGAACATTTAGGAAGAAAGGTACATCTCTTCCAATTCCTATTTTGTTTTGTAGCAAATTACCAACACTTTGTAAGACTGCAGGGAATGCTGTGAGATGTGCATGTGGGCATGCATCTACAAAAGACCCTGGCCTACAGAGAGAACAAGGGCAGTGGGATTAATTTTGAATTGTTCTAAAAATGTGGTCACACAGCCCATAGCCATTGATGGAGAGCATGAAGCCTGCCATCCAGAGTCTCTCAATATAATTGTTGACCTGTCCAATCGATCAAGGAGAGCCAGCTGTACTTTGGAGCATCATTTGCTGTAATCTCATTATCTGTGAATCAGCTTTGAGATATTTCTGGGTTAGGTAGACACACGTAGTTAGGCCTCTGTTCAGCTGGTTACTCCTCCCCTGCTGCTACTTCATTTTCTCTCTTCAGCTGTCCTCTGGGCATGCTGTAGATTCCCATGCAGATGCCACCTCAGGAACTTCTGTATGTCAAAGGGTCAATTCTGTAGACTCTCCAACATACAGAGTATAAATTCTGCATGAAGTACAGATACTCATCAATGTACTCCCTTCAGTAGACCCTTAAGGTAAGAATGACTGGTTCTTCAATTGAGGAATATCTGAGACCAGGCCTTTGTTCAGCTATTCTTCAGCCAACTCCCCTTGCTGTAGCTCACTTGCACTGTATGTCGAACTTTTGCTTCAGGGGTTTGGAATACAAACGTGAGGGAGTGATGTTGTACAGAGCTTTGGTTAGACACCATCTGGACTATATTCAGTTTTAGGCACCAAACCTCAGGTAAAATAGATTGGCCTTGGAGGGGAACAGTACTGATTTACTAAAATGATTTCAGGTGTTAATGAGTTAAATTATGAGGATGAGCAGCAGACACTTGATTTGTATTCCCAGCATTTAGAAGGCAGATCAATGATTTGATTGAGGTCTGTAAAATGATAACGGCATTCAATAGGATAGTTACAGATGGGCTTTTTCCCATGGTGGGGTATCTGGAACAAGAGGACATAATCTTAAAATTAGCGTTCGGCCATTTAGGTGTGCAATTCTTTTTTCACACAAAAAGTGGTTGTTATTCAGAAACCTTTGGGCTGTGAATGCTGAGCCATTTAAAATTTTTAACACAGAGATTGATAGATTTTTGTTCGCTAAAGGTGCCAAGGGATATGGAGCTAAAGTGATAAATGGAGTTGAGATGCAGATTAGCCATAATCTATTTGAGTGACAGAATAAGCTGGAGGGGCTGAATACTCACCCTGGTTCCAATGTTTTACTAGGGGCTCCCTCCTGAAATGGATGCGTATAATCTGATGACTACATAGTCAGGAATGAGTGATTTTAGCTTAGAATTTGGGCGGCCTTCCTGTTCCTCTCTGGTGCCACTTAAGGCACCTTGGAGACCCTGTATGAAGACAAAAACGATTTGTGTTAACAGACTACCAACATGATGTAAATACATTACATGCTTTGCTGCTGTTGAGTCAATGGGCAGAATCTTTGGGTCGGCGAGCGGGGGCGGGTCCCGATCGCTGACGCGTAAAATGACTCACAGTGACATCGGGCATGCATCCCGACATCACCGCGCATCATTCAGATATTCAGTTTGGCAGGCGCACACCGAAGTCGGCTGCACGCCCACCAAACTGTCAAAGGCCTGTTAAGGCCACTTAAATTCCAATTAAAATATTTAACTGAGCTGCTCGTCCAACCTTATGGTTGGTGGGCAGTTAAAGAGCCCAGGCGGCCTTCACGTTTATCATGAAACCTCACCCACGGGTGGGTTGAGGTTTCATGAAGGCTTTAAAACATTAATAGAAATTTCTAGAAACATTCATAGACATGTCCCAGCTCATGTGATATGTGACAATGTCATATGAGGGGACACGTTTTTAAATCTTTTTCTTTTTCCTTTATTAAAATTTTTTAAAATCAAAGTGATCTCCTGAAGCAGCTCTGTGCCTCAGGGAGATTTCTGCGCTCTTTCGTGTGCAGGCCCCGACTCAGCCTACTCCACTCGCCCGCACTGGGAGCGCTCAGCACTTCCGGGTGCACGTCACGCTGGGCGGGCCTTAATTGGCCCACCCACGTAAAATGGCAGCATGCAGCTGATTGTGGGCGGCGATCAGCTGCGCCCCCGCCCAGGCCCGCTCCTGCCCAACCCTCCTCCAATGGGGAGAAAATTCTCCCCAATGAGTTGAAAGGGAAGCAGCAGCAACAACAACAAAATATATTTTGCTCTTAATGTAAAAACACTTCCCAAAGTGTTTCGCAGAAACATAAAGAACAATATAGGCTGTTGGCATTTGGCAAGTTAATCAAAATTTTGCTCAGAGAAGTAAGTTCTATGGGCCATCTTAAAAGAGGAGAGTCGTAAAGTGCAGAAAGATTTAGGGAGGGAGTTTTAGGGATTAAGGCCTAGGTAGCTAAAAACATAGGACAGAATTTTTCACCGAGCAGCCAGGTGCACGCCCAACCCGCTCGAGCATAAATTAGCACGTGATGACGTCAGGTGAGCGTCCCGACGTCATCGTGCACTCACGTGATATTTTGGTTAGTTGGCGCGCGCAGGAATCAGACCCCGCCCACCATCAATTACAAGGCCAGTTAAGGCAATTAGAAAGGCAATTAAGCTAGATTTTATGTTGACCATGAGATTTCGCACTCATTACATGGGCAAAACAGGCAGGTGGACAGCTGACAATTTGCTAAATCTCATCCAAGGGAGGGGTCCGCAGCATTGCAGTGAGTAGTGAGGAGTTTTGGAGATAGTTTACTGCTGGTTGCTTATTGGTACTTAGCAGCTTCATCTCTGTTCAAGGCTTCATTGTTAGCATTTCTAGCTTCATTTCAAGACCTATTGATATCTCCAAGGCCCCCGGAGGATTCAGAATGTATGGACCCTTCCAGGTATCAGACAGCCTTTTGTTACCCTGGTAATGAGGACTGTGGTCGCCACTCGTAGCACCTCCCCTCTGAGGAGAAAGAGAGGGGTAGAAGGGAGACGAGACCAGGTATCCCAATGCAGCTTCCAGAGGAGGGACCGGTGGGAGGAGAGGCGCAGGCACAAGGGGCGCAGGGCCAGCAGGGAGTCCAAGGCGGAAGACTCCACTATCCTACTGCCAGAGTTTACAGACGGCAATGCAGCTATAGCTCTTTCCAAGGCTTAGTGGGGGATCTTTGTAGAGTGTCCCAATAGTTGTGTCAAACTGGTGACAGAAGCTCTGATTAGGTGGGTACTGACCTTTATTCTTTGTCATATGGACGTAGCCAGTCAGGCTGAGCAAGCCAGAGGCTTTGCAGTGATTGCTGGGTTCCCCCGCATCCAGGATGCAATCGAGTGCACACATGTGGCTATCAAGGCGTTAGCGGGTGAGCCGGGTACCCTCGTCAGCAGAAACCAGAAGGGATTCCACTCCATGAACGTGCAGATGGTGTGTGACCATAGGATGCAGATTCTGCAAGACTCTGCAAGGTACCCTGGCAGCTCCCATGACACTTACATCCTGAGATATTCCCAGGTGCAAAGGTGCTTCAGTGCTCCTGCCCGACTGAATGGATGGCTGCTGGGTGACAAGGGCTATCCGTTGAAGAGGTGGCTCATGATGCCTCTCCGGCACCCAAGAACAGACGCAGAGCAGTGTTACAACAGGAGTCATGCCTCAACAAGGGCAATGGTAGAGAGGACCATAGGTCTTTTCAAGATGCACTTCTGATGCCTGGACCATTCAGGGGGTGCACTATAATATCCCCCAGTGTCACTGATAGTGGTTGCATGCTGCACTCTCCACAATCTCACACTGGCAAGGGGAGATCCACTGGAGGAAGAGGATCTTGATGCAGCTGCACAGGCCACAGATGATAAACCCACTGGTGAGTCAGAATAGGAGTATGATGAGGAGAACGCTGAAGGCATGGAGGCAGACCTTGGTGACCTCCAAGGAGTCAGGGACTCCAGGGATGCCTTGATCCAATGGTCCTGCAGCTAGGCCACCAAGGATCTGCTTCCACCTCATGCCAGAGCTGGCAACTCCATCCCGGATGTCAGAAATGACCTTTCATTTGCACCCAAAGTCCACTCAGGGCCTGTGCAATAAATTATCCAGCCACTCACGTCCAGCATTACATATTGGCGTACCCTACATCAGAAAGAAAAAAGGTGAAGCATATTTAGGCCATCAGAACCTAAGCAAATTTAATGTTATTGTCACATTGAATGCATAATGACATTACCATTACTGGTGTTGATGTCCACACCAGCAGACATATAAACCAAAACATAAATGAATAGAAAATCACTCGTGAGCTGTCCCTCTTGTGCTCATGGTGCCTTTAACTTACTTTTCTGAGTGTTACATCTTAGTGCCCCTTGTCACTGGCACCAGCATTGGAGGCAGCCTGCTGACTCTGCTGTCTTGGTGGCCTTGAAGACCTTGGCGGTTGTCCTTTGGCCAGTGGAGCCTGTGCTGGCCCCGCCTGGAAGGGAGCAGCCAGTGCCTTGCCTGGCATCTTACCAGGCATCGCAGCTTCATCAGGTGCCACAGTCACTGACAGAGGGGTGGAGGAGCGGCTACCATCATCCAGAGTGCCTTGAGAGGAGCCTGCAGAGACACCAAGCAGATCGTGCAGTTCGCTCTGGACCTCCCTGCTCGCCATTGCTGGATGGGTACCTAGCTGGGATACTGAGTGCCTCATCCATCTCCCACACTGTCACAAACCACCTGAGATCAGTGCCTGTGTGAAGGCTTGCAGGTCTGAGCACAACCCCAGGAACCCCTCATTCTGTCCCTGGAGCAGCCTCTCCATGAGAGTCACCAAGGCAGTGCACTTGGTCATGAGGATGAACACAGTGCTCATGCTCCACATGGACTCCTCCACAATGGAGACCATGGCATGCAGACCCTCATGGATCTCCGCCAGATCCTTCCACACATCCTGCTGGACATCCAGCGTCTGCTGCCTAATGGACTCTAGAGGCTCATCATCAGCCTTTGACCCAACATCATACTAGTTCCCAGCATTCCTCTGACTGCTGGCACCCTGGGCACCCTCTGCCTCCGCCTGCACCTCAAGTGAATGTGAAGTGCCTTCACCAATGTGCACTGACATTCTGGCCGCCGATCTAATGCCCACCGAGGTGCTGGTTTCTGCACTGGTGCTTGGTTAGAGAGTGGGTGTGATGCAGGTCCAAATGAAGCCTGGTAGTCCTCCAGCATCAGGGGTGGCTCTTCAGGGTCCAGAGAGCGAGTGCATACTGGCAAATCTAAAAGGGGGAACAAGGATATGTCATTAGTTTAAGTCATTACATTGTCACTGTGCATTTCAGGCACCCTGGTGAGACAATGTCTGCATCAAGGAACCATCATCTTTCAATGATCAATAGGGACTCCAGATTTGAGGCTCCCATCAATGAAGAGACTACACTAAAATGATTCCACAATCTGAAACTCTCACCTCTGTGCACTGCGCTCTCACCTTCATCTGGCATCGCTGCCTCTCCAAGCCTGGTTGCACATGGAGTGTGCCGGCTCTCAAGCTCAAGGGGGTCCTGCTTGAACCTGTTGAACAGCAGCAGGTTGGATAGGCCTTCGCTTGTACATGACCTCTCTGATTGGTTATGGCTTGTCTTCTCCTAAAAGGACAGAGGAGCGTTGTTTAGTCCACTCTCTACCTGCAGCACCATTGCAGTCTGGCCATCCTCAACTGAGGAAGACTTTGCAGGGCACATCCGGGTCATGGCCCTCGAGCCGCAAGGTGCTCAGCCCAAGCAGCCAAGACTCACCCCCTCGGCCAGCTCCAGCATCATTGACAGTTGGCACTCTGGCTCCAGCACCCGTGAGGTCCACAGGGGTCAGCCATACCTCAACACTTCTGCACATTGACCCATGCCAATATGGTACTCACCCTTCCTGAGCACAGTAGGTCATTTGAGTGCTTCCAGCACTGCACCCATGTGCACTGCACCATGTCATGGCTGCTAACCAGTGCTACAACCTCCTCCCTTGCCTTCTTTGTAAGGTGTGGTGACCTCCTCCTCCCATCTCTGGGAACAAGGGTACCCCTCCTGGCAACCAGCTCTTCCAGGAGGACAGTGAGGCACTCATCCGAAAAGTGGGGGGCTGGGTGCCCACCTGACCTGCTCTCCTGCCGTTATGTCCAGCTGCACTTGAGTCCATAACTTGAAGACTGAAAATGCAGAGGAGACATTCTTCTGTGCCAGCCTTCAAGGGGCTGCCTGTGCCATTTTTAAACTGGCCGCCAAGTCGCCATTAGACTCTGTGACTAACAGGCACCCACCCCCACCCCCACCCACCCCTTCCTGACCATTGTTCATAGTTCATAGTTGTAAGAATTACTCATTTTGATTCTTAGCTGCATTTTCAGAAAAACCACCCACATCTTTTCTGTAGCACTTGAAACTGTGAAATGGCATATGGCCATCAGTAGTATTAAAGTGAAGCGATTGCTGGAAAGCTAACTAGAAATATCTCTTTTATTAAATGTATGCAGATCTTTTTAAATGCTGTGTAAATTGTGCTAAGAGTCTTTGATCTATTTCCAGGCCATTTCTCCAGCATTTTTAATATTTTCTTTCAATTGTCACAGTTTCTCAAGCAGACTTTGAATCAATTTTGCTACTAATGTTTTTCTAAAGCTGCGGTTATGGGCTATGATAGTAATGATAGTGAGTTTCACATGGGGGTATTCCTATATCCTTGCTTTTTGGAGAAACGAGTTGAGGATGGAGACCAAGTGGGTCAGACTGCACTCACTCACAGTCCCCCCATATCAGCCAGAGGGATAATCACCTCAATTTGTTGAAAATCACCAGGGGCGTCTTGACAAAAGTTATGCCTTGTGTTCCAAGTAGTAATTCTGATGAGGAAAGGGAAGGTGAGAGGTGTGGAGATGTGAGGGTGTTAGAACAGAGGCAGGGGTTTTGGAGTTCACCAGGGTAGTTGGTGTGTGTGTGTGTGTGTGTGTGTGTGTGTGTGTGTGTGTTCGAAGAATTGTAGGTGCCCTTATCCATAGTTAGCATGAAGAGATAGGAGTGTGAGTGTTGCTTTAAGATGGTGAACATTGTGGTGACACCCATGGTGGAGAGGGATGGGAGGGAAGTGGGGTGACATTCTGCCCTCACCTGCCCTTATTCCACTTCTTTTCGCATTAAGCCTGGGTGTGAGGGAGTTGGGAGTCAGTGCTGGTGCCAGTTCCATGCAGGCACCACAGGTTAAGATCCTGCCTGGTGAAAGAAAGAGCGAGAAATGTGAGACTCCTGTCTTGTAGCTCTTGGAGGAGCGCTTCAGCAGAGAAGCGCACTGTGCTTCTTCTGTCTGCTTTCATGGGCCAATAAGCACAACATGTACCTAATGGACATGATGGTGTTAACCTTATCTAATGCTGTGGTGAGAAATGCTGTCAAATGATTTGGTTTAAGTTACCAGTGTACTTGCTGATTGCTTACCTTGTAATGTTCCAAGCTTAGAGTGTTCTGCTGAAATTCTGTATTTTTAAAGTTGTTGCAATGGCATTTCCAGAGGAAGAGAGCAGGGGTGAATCAGGATATGTATCAGAAACCAAAGTTTTGACTGCAGTAAGAATGTTTAAATTAACTTACGCCAAGAAACTTACATGTTACTCCCTCTGCTGGAGAATGGTAAAAACTTTCAACGAAACAATGGTGTAACTGACAGTGAGGAAATTCAGGAGTGCTAACACCAGTTTCAGTTACTGTCCTTCATTGCTGGGACCCACAGATTGTATCCAAATGCTGGTGATAGCTTTTCAGATAGGGGTTGAGTGCAGGTAGTCCTCGATTATTCCACACAAAGAAAGAGCTTGTATTTAGAAAACACTTTTCACATTTCCAGATGCCCCAAAGCATCTCATGGTCAATGAATAATATTCTAATCCCAAAAATGGAGATAAAGCTTCCTCGTTCCTTGTCTTTTTCATGTTGTAGACCGTTTATCGTTTCTTGTGCATAAGAGTTCCTGTGGCACTTGTGCACTCCAGGATGGGATTTTGAGTCTGGCAAATGTCTTAGACTCCTGAGGGATTGGAAAGAAGTCATGCTAGCTGACAGGAGCAGTGCTGAGGTCAGGGGAAAGGCCTGAGTACCCATAGCCCCAGCTGTGGAACAGGACCAGTTTCTGACGGATTGAGGCAGTTGTGCACCAGAGATGCACCCACATGGCTCTCTTACTCACCCGGCTTATGCTGATGATCTGCCCTCCCATTGACCCCACAAATTCCCATGGAGTCAGTTTTCACGGGCGCTGTCATACACGAGCTTGATATAACCACTGAAATCGCAACCCAAGCAACTCCGAGGCCAATGTTTGGAAGCCATTTTGAAGCAGGAAAGAGTTCTTTTAACATTTCCTAACAGAAATGTTACTTCTGGTGTGATGGAAGGGGCCTTCTTTAGATTACTCTATTCTTTTCCACTTCCTTGTACTCCTGTTCTGCCATATGGGAATTCCCATGGTAAAGGTTTCACAAGAGAAGGGTGGAAATGAAAGGCTTCCCTGCCTGAAAGGCAGCACGCAGAATCCTTTTAGAAATAATGGCCTGGATCTTCCAAGGAGCAGCAATCAACGTCGGATTGGCACTCCATTCGAACACATCCCCGACATGACACTGCTCCACATTTTTCCTGCACTTCCAAGTCCAGCTTTAGCAGAAATGCGGAGTGCTGAGTCCCTTGGAGAGCTCCGTCACAGCGGAGTGGAGTCAGTGGAAGACAGGACTTGGCAATTGGAGACCGGAAGATTTGGGCCATTATTTCTAATGACTTCAGATAAA
The DNA here is from genome assembly GCF_017639515.1 of Carcharodon carcharias. NCBI lineage: Eukaryota > Metazoa > Chordata > Chondrichthyes > Lamniformes > Lamnidae > Carcharodon > Carcharodon carcharias. Next base: position 72,271,001 of record NC_054474.1, on the reverse strand, counting down.
GTTTGTGGATATTCAAGCCTGTGAACTCTTCTTGCCCCATCCTGGTAGCGCTGAGCTTTTCAGCGCGCATTACGGTTAGGGGCCAATTGTGGTAGGGGGCCCATTTCCCGATGGTTCCCAGCCTGCCAATTACGGGCGCAGACGAGGGAAAAATTCAGGCCCTGGTCAAAGAGGTAGTTTGTAAGGAGTGTCTTAAAGGTGTAAAGAAAGTTTAGGGAGGCAGAGATTTAGAGACGGCATTCCAGAGCTTAGCACTTTGACAGCTGAATGCATGGTCACCAATCGGTGATGCTCAAGAGGCCAGAATTAAAGGAACTCGCATATCTCAGCGGGCTATTGGGCTGGAGGAGATTACAGAGATAGGGAATGACGAGGTCATGGAGGGATTGGAAACATAGCTGAGAATTTTAAAGTTGGGGATATTTATCTGGGAGCCCATGTATGTCAGTGAGTACGGTGGCAATGGGTTGGCAGGACTTGATACAAGTTAGGGCACGGACAACAGAGCTTTGGATGATCTCAAGTTTACAGTTGGTAGGCTATGGAATGTTGACCAGGAGGATTATCCAAAATAAGGGAAGTGATAAAGGTACAGTCACCCTGCCACTCACATTGCTTTGAAGAAAGCACTGACCTGGTAATTGCATCAACCAACCAATTAAGTAATTCCTTATGACTTAATTGGCAAAAGCTAAAGAAAATGGACTCAAAGTAATGAAGAGTTTTTTTTGGTACAAGGATCTACCCTTGGCATCCTTGATTTTGGCATAGTTTAGCCTAGAGTTAACAGAGGCTTGAATGAAGGTTTCAGCAGCAGATAAGCTGTGGCCCGGGAAGAGTGGGATGGTGTTATGGAGTTAGAAATAAGCAGACTTAGTGATGGAGTGATACGTGTCCAGGAGATGGTCTTTGGATCAAATATGACTCAAAGGTTGTGAACAGTCTGGTTCAGTCTGAGGCAGCTGCCATGGAGAAGGACTGAAGACAATGGCTTCAATCTTTCCAGTATTTAATTGGAGGAAGTTCTGCTGATTCAGTACTGGATGTCACCCTGACAGTTTAGCGACAATGGAGGGTAGACAGGGATGGTGATGAGACAGAGTTAGGTGTTATCAGTGTACATGTGGAAACTAACACTGTTTTCAGACGATGTGGCTGAGTGGCATGTTGAAGAGAAATAGGAGTGGGCCCATGGATAGATTGCCAAATAAAACCTTTAGAACTGTCAATACACAATCTTTAGCTTACATCAATAGGCAAGTCATAAGGAATCATTTCAATTATTAGTTGATGAAATTACTAAGTCAGTGCTTTCTTCAAAACAAGGTGAGCAGCAGTGAGACTGCACCGATCACTTCCCTTAGCTGGAAAGATACACTTTACCTGATCTCCTGCTAACAGTCAATGGGAGCAGGAGCCTGAAGTGTAATACAGCTTTATCCCTGATCAGGTGGTCTGATTTCCTATATATTCTATTCTGACCATTTTAATGGGAGAAGGAAAGATGATCATCTCTCCCCTCCACTAATGATCCTTACACTTAATAAGTCTACATAAAACTCAATTTATCAAAATCAGCATTGCTCTTATCCAATCCTGTACCTTGTCCTTCTCCCCCATCATTCTGTCCTTGCTGACCTCCATTGGCTTCTGTTTCCTGCCACTTTAAAATTAAAATACTCAGCCTTCTTTATGAACCTCTCCATGGACTCATCCCATCTTACCTCTGCAATGCCTTCCAGCTCTGCAGTCTATCACAATCTCTGTGCTCTTCCAACTCTGCCTTTCACATGCCCCCATTCCACCACTCAATGGCAGAGGTTTCAGCCAACGTTACTCTGTGTTCTGGAATTATTTCTGAAACCTAGCTGCCTTTCCACTTCTCTTCAAAGGCATGCTCTAAACCCATCTATTTGACAAGGCAGTCAGTCACCTCCCTTAATTTACTTAAGTTACTTGCACTTATACAAGTGAAGAACGTTTGTTTCAGGCTCAAACCTTGATACTTACGGTGAAAAACAAACAATGCCTGTGCAAAAACATCCTATCAAAGCATTTTGAGGATTAAAGCAGATTATTAAATGGAGGCATTTACATTTCCATTGGCACAGGAGCACAATGATTGCAATGTAGCAGATTAAAACTGAAACACGAACAGCCAACAGAATTGGAGAAATCAGGCTGCTAACTAGCACTTCTGGTATCTGAGGCAGAGAAATAGAATCAGAGGACAGGAACCTCCTTTGCAATATGGAAACAACTTTCAGTGCAAGAATGGCAGATTAAAAATCAACACGGAACAAAGTGTTATTCATTAACCATTGAACATTACTTGGGGTGAGGTGTGGAGAGAAGTGGTGAGACAGATAGGTTTTGAAAAGAGTTCCAGAATTTCAGTTATCGCAGCATCCGAGTTTCATATCAACAGTGCAAACGTTATGTGAGTCAATGTCAAGTACCACTCATGGCTCATGGTTCATGGCACAATCACCTGAGATTCATGATATTCTGCCCCCTAACCGCACTTCTATGTAGTATAATTTCTCTCCTCCTGATCTTATCTGTTCGCAAACACTTAAGACTGGATTTTCATCCCAAAAAGATTAGAGCAGGACTTCTACCATGACCTTGTCCCAGTCTTTTGGTTTGGGTTCTTTTTTTGCTCCTTTTTTATTCATTCCTGGAATGTGAGCATTGCTGGCAGAATTAGCATTTGTTGTTCATTCCTAATTGCGATCGAGAATCTGGTAGTGAGCCACCTTCTTGAATCACTGCAGTCCACATGGTACAGATATACCCACAGTGTTGTTGGAAAGGGAGTTCCAGGATATTAACCCAGCGACAGTGAAGGAACAGCAATATAGTTCCAAATCAGGGTGTGTGAGGCTTGGAGGGGAACTTGCAGGTGATGGGTGTTCCCATCTGCTGTCCTTGTCCTTCTCAGTGGTAGAGGTAATGGGTTTGGAAGGTGTAGTCGAAGAAATCTTGGTGAATTGCTGCAGTGCATCTTGTAGATGGTGTATACTGCTGACACTATGTGCTGGTGGCGGAGGGTAAAGAATTTTAAGGTGGTGAATGGGGTATCAATCAAATGGGCTGCTTTGTCCTGGATGGTGTTAGGGGGGCACTCATCCAGATGAATGGAGAGGATTCCACCACACTGCCAAGTAGGTGGTGGAAAGGCTCTGGGGAGTCAGGGACTGAGTTCTTCACTTCAGCATGCCCAACCTCTGACCTGTGGCTCTTATGGTTAAGTGTCTGGTCAATAGTGACAGACAGCCCCTCATCCCTCCCAAGGATGTTGATGGTGGGGGACTTAGCAATGGTAATTGTTTTGAAGGTGAAAGTGGTGGTTCTCTTATTGAAGATGGCTGTTACCTGGCACTTGTGTGATGCAAATGTTGTGTGAAGAACTACATCCTGACATCATTCTTAAATTTGCCCTTTACTCATTCGAACCTATGGCCCTTTATTCAAGTCTCAATTTAATTGAAATAATATTCTGGATTTACCTTTCCTTAAGCCCCTAACATAGCTCCAGAAGGTCACTTCCAGATGCTTCCTTTTAAGATTGAAGGGCCCAGGTTTCTCCAGTCTTTCTCCATAACTCAGACCCTCAGCAGTGTGTCTTTTCTATGCAGTGCCTCCCAAAGTGAAAATATCTGCCTATTGTCTAAGTTGTGTAATATACTTGTACCAAATCCCATACTCCGCTATTTTGACAGAAGTTAAAATTCCTACAATATTCTATGCTATTTTTACAAGTCATTCCTACAATATCACCAATTGTACTTTATATCCTTCAACCATTCAAAAGTTCATTGGCCATCCACATCTTAAAACTACATTTCCAATTCAAAAATATTACTTGATGTTGCTGTGATTTTGAGTCAAACAGTTAAAATTGCTAAGGGTTGACAATGCGAACACATAAATTTAAGGTGATTGGCTCAAGAAGCAGAGCAGACATGAAATTTAAAAAAATTTACTCAATGACTGGTTAGGATTTGGAATGCACTGCCTGATGGGGTGATGGGTATAAGTTCAAAAAGAGCCTTCAAAACGGGATTGGACATTTGGGGTCAAATCAGTATCTTCATTGCAACAATACTCTAAATACAGGATTTCTAGTTATTCTTTCATGAAAGACTTTAACGGAAACAAAACTCTTCACTCTGGAAAAAGCTACATAAAGCTGTTCGTATGTAGAAACAGGCTCTCAAATACTCACTAATCCATTCCTTTCACACTCAAGTGTTCATTGCAGCTGTATATACCTTCACTATCCAGAACTCTACATCAAATACCCTACCCCTAAATCCTCAGCCCTTTCCTTCATCAACCCTCTCTACTTTTTCCAAAACTACTGAATAACCCACAGTACATCTCATATTCTTGATCCCTCAGACTACTCCAACATCATTCACCAAAGCAGTATAAAACCAAGCTCAACCCCAAACACTCCAACCTCCCACTTACCATTGACAGTATTATTCCCATTATCACTTCCTTATTCTACGCTGTGTCCTGTTACATCCCCTATCAGCAATGGTACAGGAAATTGACCAGTAACAAGAAAATACAGACGCAACCAAAACAGTTGCATTTTGAGAAAAGTGAACTGCTCACAGTTGAATGTGGAGCTTTAATTGAATTTTTTTTAGTTGATGAGGCAGACACTGAGTTAGCGTAGGAGGAAATCTTGTTACCTGAAAGAAACGGAAAAAAAAGTTATGTTTTGAAAGGGCCTTATCCAGAAATCGAGAAATCCAGACCAGTTGCCATCTTCTCATCAATATAACAAAGAAGCATCTCTGGACCTCAGAAAGTAGGAAGCTCACCATATTTCAATGGGATGTGGCAATGGGGCTAGAAAATGCAGATGAGATGGAAGATCGCCTACGATCTTATTAACTGGCAGAGCAGGGTCGGGGGGCTGCTTAGTCCACTCCTGCTCCTATCCCTTATCTCCTAATGGCTGGGTTGGATGGCACAGCTCCTGAATTATTTGTCACCATTCCATACAGCCAGAGTGAACTGATCCTTCAACTGAACCCATTTAGTTAACAGGTAGGCAAGTATTGGGATGGGTCACAGGGTCACTTCACTGTAAGTGACATTATCACTGTACTAACTCATTGGCAAGGCCATCAATACAGCTTTTGGGTTAGTACTTTCTTAAAAGCATTCTACTGCTCTGTTCACAAGAATGGTCAGTTGTCACCCTAATGAATCATTGGAACTTTCATCCCTCTGCCCTTTGATACTTCAGCCTGTTTATAGTTTTTCAATCACAAATTAAAATCCATGCTATTAATTAACATCTGTGACCTTTAAAATGATTATTCGTTGAGATTAATTCATGGCAGGCATGCCTGGAATCAAAGTAAGTCCCCCCCATATTTAATATTTAACACCTAATTTTGTTTTCATTCTTTGATCAATATCTGTTAAAAAATCAAATCAATGCATTTGTTCTCATTGAACTTGTTACGCTTACCATGTTCAGTAGTATGGGTCACATCTATGAATGGAGGAATGTGATAGGTAAAAAAATATTATTGACAATCACTGCAGCAACAACCTAAAACTACATTTCTACCAATTGTTCATACTTGTCTAAAATACGCCAGGAAACTAAACATAGCAGATAATAAGATCTCCAGGAAAGATAGAGGAAATCGTAAAAGGGCATAAGTAGCCTTAATATTTTAGGATAAAGTCATTACAATTATAAGAGAGGATGGAATGCGACATAAACAGGCAGTGGAGATTTTATGGGAGAGTTAAGAAATATAAAAGAATTAAAGGACTATAACAAGACTGGTGTATAGGCCTCCGGTCATGGCTGTGAAGTGATGGCTTGTATAGATTCTAAGATCAGGCAAGCATGTAGCAAAAGCAGAGTGGTATAAATGTGGTATAAGCAGACTAGCATATGTCAAAAATGTAGCTAATTTCTTGAGTGTGTGTGTAGGATAGTTTTTAACAGCCATATCTCCTAGAAACAACAAGAGGGTATGCCATATTAGATTTAGTAGTGAGCCAAGTTTAGTTAACAGCTTAATGTTGCGCATTCATTTGCAGCACAAGGTGGCCATAAATGGAGACAGCCACAACTAACTGGTGGGGGATATGTACAGGCACATGGCCTCATGCTCATAAAAAAGACAGTGCTGGCCACAATGGAGGCCATGGCCAGGAATGGGGCTGAAACCATGGAGAATGATGGAGTGATCTGGCCTAATGCACCTTCCCACAACCCTCCCCCCATCATACCTCTGACTGGGACCTTCTCACTACAACAAATAATAAACAATACTCTATGTTTCTCCCCATCTGTAGGTCATTATGCTTGTCCTAAACAAAGCAAGTTGTATCTTAACTTCTGACTCTCTGTGAAAGCCTTCTCAGATTTCTCTGTTCAAAAGAACCTGACAGATAAGGGAGAATTTTTAGCTTGTCAGGCGGGTGTGCACCCAACCCGACCGGGCGTAAAATGACATGTGATAATGTTGGGCGAGTGTCCCAATGTCATCGTTCACTCACACGATACTTTGGTCAGCAGGCACATGCTGAAGTTGGCAGCGCGCCCGCTGACAATTAAAAAGCCTATGAAGGCCATTAGAAAGGCAATTAAAAGAAATTTTTCTCCGCCTATCTAACCTTAAAGTTGGCGGGCAGGCAAAAGGCCAAGCGGCCTTTGCATTTTTTAGGAAACCTCATCCACGGGTGGGATGAGGTTTCCAACAGCAAATAAAATTAAAATAAAATTTTTAAAATTTAATTTATAAAATGTCCCTGCTCAGAGTCACATGAGGGGACATGTTTTATAACATTTTAGAAATCTTTATTTTTTATCTTGAAAAATGTTCATTGCCCTGAGGTAGCTCTGCGCACCCCCACCACCCCCCATCACCACCACGCAGGCAGCATTGAGCATTGCCGCTCCCGTTTCATGCTGGTGGGCCTTAATTGGGCCTGCCCCATGAACTAAAAATTCTCCCCGTAATGTTTGTTTTGGTCTCTGGTCTTATCTGCCTGTCATCATAAGAGGAAAGGAAAGTTTATCAGATAATACTGTGTGGGTGCTCAGGAGCAGAGATTTCCGAACATTATTAGCATGGGTTGTTTATCAAATAGCCAATAATCAGGCAAACAAATTGCTTTATATGGTCTTCGGAATTAATATCAAACCTAATCACACTTAAAACATATTAAACATCCTTAGTCTTAGTGCTTCTATTTTAAACTGGTGTGAATACACTTTGCTGTAAAAGCCCATTATTTGAATATATGTTCTTTCTATAACCTTGCCCAGTTCCCTGGAGGAAGACACCAAAGAAGGAATGTACTTGTGAATCAAGACCTTAGGCCCAAGTCTGATGTCATGATTAACATTTTATCACTGACTACACTTTTGAAACATCATTTAACAGAGTGGTAAATGTGACAACTGGTGAAAACAAGTCCCCAAGCTTAATTACTCTTCCATATTCTGTAGAAGTATACTTGTGAGAGCTGAAGTCACCAATAGAATCAATGCAATCAGTTGCTGTTTGCAAATAAGGAACAAATGTATAGGTATCATTATCAACGTGAATGTATTGCTCACATTTGCACAGATTTCACAGTACAAACCCAAGTTGGGAACTGTTGCATCATTGGAAGCACAACAGACTTGTGAGCAAAATTATAGCTCATGGAATAAAAGAGACAGTAGCAACATGGATACAGAATTGGTTGTGCAACAGGAACCAAAGAGTAGTGGTTAATGGCTGTTTTTCGTACTGGAGGAAGGTTTATAGCAGAGTTCCCCAGGGGTAAGTGTAGGGACTCTTGCTTTCCCTGAATATATTAATATATTCAACTTGGTGGACAGGGCACAATTTCAAAGTTGCAGATGATACAAAATTTGGAAGCATTGTGAACTGTGAGGACAATAATGTAGAGCTTCAAAGGGCATAGACAAGTTGGTGGAATGGGCAGACAGGTGGCAGATGAAGTACAATGCAAAGAAATGTGAAGTGATTCATTTTGGTAGGAAGAACATAGACAATATAAAATAAAGGGTACAACTCTAAAGGGGTTTCAGTAGCAAAGCGACCTGGACATATTTGTGCATAAGTCATTGGAAGTGCAGGATTGGTTGGGAGAGTGGTTAATAAAGCATACAGATTCCTAGGCTTTGTTAAGAGGGTTATAGAGGAGAAGAGCAAGGAGGTTATATTGAACCTGTATAAGTCACTAGTTCAGCCTCAGCTGGAGTATTGCGTACAGTTCTGGGTGCCAAACCTTAGGAAGGATGTGAAGGCATTGAAAAGCATGCAGAAAAGATTCACGGAGAATCATTCCAGGGATGAGGACATTACTTATGAAGATAGATTGGAGAAGTTAGGATTGTCTTCCTTAAAGAAAGTAGTTAGGGTCTGGAATGCACTGCCCCAGAGTTTGGTGGGGCAGGTCCAACTGAAGCATTCAAAAGGGAATCAGACTGTTATTAGAAAGGAAAGAGTTATGGGGAGAAGGGTGAGTTGCTCATTAGGAGAGCCAGCACAGACTCAATGGATTGAATGGCATCCTTTTGCACTGTAACAATCCTATGCTTCTGTGAAGCACTGTGTATAGCTATTGCACTTTTACACACACTCATTTCTTTTTGGAAAAATCTACTTCATTCATAAAATATCTGAAAGAACATTGACAAACATTTCAAAATGGCCATCACGAAATGTGCAATTATATTCAAGTGTTCCAAATAGATCATGAGGTGCTTCAATGCAATCAATTTTACACACTCTCATTTGTCTTTTTTTTTGCAAAAAATATACTTTATTCATAAAATATCTGAAAGAACATTACATGACATTTCTAAATGGCCATCACAAAAGGTGCAATCGGATTCAACTTTTACTTATGGACCATGAGGTGCTTTAATACAATCAATGAATATTGCAGTCATTTCAATATGGTCATTACAGATAGTCAGACAGTGCAATGGTATTAGAGTTATCAATCATACATCCCGTTGCATTCTGAGGTGCTTCAATGCAATTATAATAAAATTAGTATTCAATGCATACATTCATTGTGAGCCATACACCCAAGGGGTCTATACCTTTCCCAGCCCCCTAGTGCAACAAGGCACAAAGGTCTTAGACTGCAATCCTTCCCCATTGCGCCTTTGCTCTGCCAGACACAAGCTTTAGTGCATTCCTTAGCACGTAGTCCTGGACCTTGGAATGTGCCAGTCTGCAACACTCGGTCACAGACAACTCTTTGCGCTGGAAGACCAACAGGTTTCGGGCAGACCAAAGAGCGTCTTTCACCAAGTTGATGATCCTCCAGCTGCAGTTGATGTTTGTCTCAGTGTGTCCTCCTGGGAACAGCCCGTAGAGCACAGAGTCCTGTGTCAACGCGCTGCTTGGGTTGAACCTCAAAAGAAACCACTGCATCTCTCTCCAGGCTTTCTTTGCAAAGGCACAATCCACAAGGAGGTGAACAACGGTCTCATCCCCACCACAGCCACTTTGAGGGCAATGTGCAGAGGGGGTGAGACTCCAGGCATGTTGGAAGGATCTGATGGGGAGGGCCTTTCTCACCACCAGCCAAACCACATCTTGGTGCTTGTTGGAAAATTCTGGTGAAGAGGCATTCTGCCAAATGACATTGACAGTCTGCTTGGGGAACCATCCAACAGGATCCACCATCTCCTTTTCCTTCAGGGCCTCTAAGACATTACGTGCTGACCACTGCGTGATGGACTTGTGATCGAAGGTGTTTGTCTGCATAAATTTTCCTATGAGGGACAATTACTTGGAGCGTTCCGCGGCAGCGTGGCCAGACCTATCCTTCGCAACACCGGGGGCAGGTAGAACCTCAGCACGTACTGACACTTGGTGTTTGTGTACCGAGGGTCTACCCACAGCTTGATGCAACCACACAAAAAGGTGGCCAGCAGGACGAGGGCGATGTTGGGCATGTTATCGAGAGGCTTGTACATCGCGTTGCTGCGGACATGATCCATCTTCGACCTCCAGATAAAAAGAAAGATGGCTCGGGTGATCATCATGCAGGAGTGTGGAATGGGCCAGACCTGCACCACGTACAACAACGGCGAGAGTGCCTCACACCTGATGACCAGGTTCTTACCCGCAATGGAGAGGGAGCATCGCTCCCACATGCCCAGTTTTCTTTGCACCATAGACACCCGCTCCTTCCAGTTTCTAACGCATGCCCTGGTCCCTCCAAACCATATCCCCAGCACCTTCAGGCCGTCAGCCCTGACGGTGAAGAGGACAAAGGATCAGTCAGTGTAGTTCCCAATGAACATGGCCTCACACTTCCCACGATTTATCTTGGCTCCTGAGGGCAGTTCAAACTGGTGGCAGATGTAGATCAGTCTGCACACCGACAGCAGATCCAAGCAGAAGACAGCAACATCGTCCATGTACAGGGTGGCTTTGACCTGAGCGCCTCCACTGCCTGGGATCGTCACTCCTCTTACGCCCGGATCCTTCCTGATGGAATCAGCAAAAGGTTCTACGCAACACACAAACAGGATATGGGAGAGAATGCAGCCCTGCCTGACTCCAGATTTGATTGGAAGGCTATCTGATTCCCACCCATTGATTGAGAATGCACTACTGATGTTAGTGTAGAGCAGTTGCGATATTCTGTCAAAGGCCTTCTCCTGATCCAGGCTGATGAGGCAGGTGTCCACACCTCTGTCCTGTACATAGGCAATCGTATCCCTGAGCAGCGCGAGGCTGTCAGAGATCGTCCTGCTGGGCAGAGTGCAAGTCTGGTCAGGGTGGATCACCAATTCCAGAGCGGATTTGACCCGACTGGCGATGACTTTGGAAAGAATCTTATAGTCCACATTCAATAGTGAAATGTGTCGCCAATTTCTAATTTCCTTCCTTTCCCCCTTGTGCTTGTAGATGAGGGTGATAATGCCTTTCCTCAAGGATTCTGACATACTGCCAGCCAGAAGCATACTCTCATACAGTTCTAGCAGGTCTGGGCCAATCCAGTCCCACAGAGCCGAATACAACTCAGCCGGCAAGCCGTCATTTCCAGGAGTCTCACTCTTCTCAAAGGACTCAAGGACCTTAGTCAGTTCATCAGGAATTTGTCCAAGCTCTCCCATGTACTGTCATCTAAGACCTCCATGATAGAGGACAGGAAGGACTGGGAGGCCACAATGACTGCGGGCTCCACGTCATACAATCCGGCATAAAAGGATTTGCTGATCCTCAAAATGTCGGACTGTGATGACTTTACTGAGCCGTTTTCTTCCTTCAGGCTGCTGATCACAGAGATCTCTGTGTACCTTTTGGAAGAAGAAATGTGAGCACGTCTCATCCTGTTCCATGGAGCGGACTCTGGACTAGAAGACTCTGGAGGCCTCCGAGGCAAAGAGTGAGGCATGCTGGCTCTTCACCTCTTGGAGTTCCTCCTTGACATCGACCCCCATCGGCTGCAGCTGGAGCAGGTTCTGCATGTTTTTCTGGAATTGGGCTCCATCCTAACTTTCTGGATGCCTTTGAGGATGAAAAACCTCTTGATGTTTTCCTTGATCGCTTCCCACCAGTGTGTCAGGGACTCAAAGAGGGGTTTCACAGTTCTCCAACCTTTGTAATCCCTCTTGAGCTCCTCCATGTTCTCTGGGGTCGGCAGTTGCACATTCAGCTTCCATGTCCCCCTGCCAACCCTCTGGTCTTCCTGTGAGTGACGGGCAGCCAGTAAGAGGCAGTGGTCAGAGAAGAACACCGGCTTGACATCGGTGGATCTGACTGTGAACGCACAGGACACAACAGGAAATCTATCCTGGAATGGATGGACCCGTCTGGCCACAACCAGGTGTATCTATGCTACACTCCATCTACAGGGCTGCTGAAGACATTGTGCAGCTTTGCATCCTTTACTGTTTCCATCAGGGACCTGGGCGTAGCGTCCAATCTGCTGTCGGCCCTACCGGATCGTCCAGCCGCGTCAATGATGCAGTTGAAGTCACCGCCCAGAACGACCGACCTGGAGGTCACCGGCAGCAGTGGGAGCTGCTGAAAAACTGCCAGCCGCTAGCCCTTTTGTGGCGGGGCATACACGTTAATTAAATGGAGTGGAGCATTCTTGTACATTACGTCTGCTACGAGGAGGCGTCCGCCCACCACCTTCTTAACCTTGGAGATGGTGAAGTTGCCTCCCCACAACAGAATACCCAGGCTGGAGGAACATGAGTTGTTTGCTCCCGATGACCCATGGGACCACCACCACGACCATTGCCTATAGGGGCTGAGGTGCGGTATTGCACACTCCTGCAGAAACAACAGGTCAGCTTTGACCTTGGTAAGGTAGTCCAAGGTCGCAACACATCACGTAGTAAATTTAATGCTACGCACATTTATGGATACAATCTTTATCCCCATTTTTAAAGCATTTTGTCGCTTACCAAACCTGCTGTCTTTGAGAGTTCCAGACCTTTGGCCTGCTCCTGCATACCCATAGTGTCCACAAATTGTCTCACTTTGGGTGGGCTGAGGAAACTGTCCTGAACCACCCCACTGGAGATGTTCCGCTCTGGTGGCATCTGGGTGTTCGTGCAAGGAATGAGATTTGAATTGTTCTCTGTTGGGAAAGTCTCTCCGATCCTCTCCCCCTCTGGGGCGTTGCTGCTCCCAACTTCCCAGAGCTGGGGTGCACTGAGCGCTTCACTGCTCCCAGATTCCTGGGGCTGGGGTGCGTTGGCCTCATCAAGTTGTGGGCAAAGTTGGGGTGCTCTGCTCTCTCCATTGTCTCCAATATTCTGGAGCTTGGGTGTCTCATCCTTCAACTCCCTAGAGCTTTGCCACTTCTTCTGTAGGTGTCGCCCTTGCCCTTCTTCATCCGAAGAGCAGCAGGCTCTGTCATCCATGTCAGATGGGAGGCGCCTCTTGCCACTCTTCTGGGAAGTGGCTTGGTCCCTTTTGAGCCCCTTCTTCTTTTTGGTTCTCTTCACCAGCTCCCCCTGATGATTTTCTGCTGCTTCCTCCTCCATTGATTCGCTCTGCTGTGGAGTGGGAAGTTCAGGGAGCAGTGCAGTTGTTTGGCTGTCTGCTGCCTGTCTTTTTCTTCATCTTGTCTCTCTCCATGTCCTCCTTTGTCCCATTGTGCTCATTGGAGGCCCAGGTGGTTGGAGGGTTGCAAGTGTTCTTGGTAGTAGTGACACAAAGCATTTCATCTGCTTCCCCCTCATTGGTTTTGGCTACCTGTGCATAAGTGCGGCACCGTTTGGGGCAGGTCCTGTAGAGGTGGCTTGCCTCGCCACACAGGTTGCAGCACTTAGTCTGTTTGCAGTCCTTTGGTGCCCTTTCTGCTTGCAGTTCTTGCAGAGGACGTCACTGCAGTTGGCCACCACATGTCCAGACTTGTTTTGGCGACAAAGTTTGGGCTGCCAGGCGTAGACAAGGTAGCCACGGCTTCCCCTATTAGCGAAGCTGGAAGGAGGATGGAGGATGGCTCCCTTACTATCTGCCTTGAGTGTGACTTTGATCTGGCGTTTGCTTGTCCAAATCCTGAAGGCATCTTTAACTTCAGTACAGCTCCCAACCTTGTCGACGTATCTGGCGAGGAAGGTGAGCACATCAGCGACAGGGACATAGGGGTTTTAGAGGTGCACAGTCACCACACAGTCTCGTTGCAACGGCAGAGCAAAGAGTGACTCCACCGTCAGGATCCTCATCTGCAGCTGGTCTCTCTTCTCCTCGAACACCTTCAGGAACTTGACGCAGGCAGCCACATTCTTGAAGGTCACGTCAAAATATCCAGCGCTGGGGAAGTCCTGCAGGCAGTAGATCTCCGCAGCTTCAAATCCACATGACTCCAAAAGGATTTGCTTAACGAAGAAGGCACAATCCATGGGTTTCGCCCTTCACTGTCCTTCACTGCTATCCTAACGGTATTACGTACCCCTTGGTTTGGGGCTCAACTGTTTATAGCCATCGCTTCATGGCACTTGACCTTAGCCAAAAGGCCAAGAAATGAAAGGTCTCATTTGTCTTTTTTTTTGCAAAAATATACTTTATTCATAAAACATCTTCAACAACATTCCAAACCATTTCAAAGTCACCATTACAAAAGTACAATCAGGTTCAACTTTTACAACATGTATCACAAGGTGCATCAGTACAAACAATGAATATTACAATCATTTTCAGACATTCATTTTGAGCTGTACATCCCGAGGGGCTTTACACAGTTCCCAGTCCCTCGGTGCACTTAGACAGCGACCCTTCCCTATTGCGCCTTTGCAGCAGCTGCCCCAAGCTTTAGTGTGTCCCTCAGCACGTAGTCCTGGACTTTGGAATGTGCCAGTCTGCAACACTCGGTCAGGGATAACTCTTTGCGTTGGAAGACCAACAAGTTTCGGGCAGACCAAAGAGCATCTTTCACCAAGTTGATGATCCTCCAGCTGCAGTTAATGTTTGTCTCAGTGTGTGTCCCTGGGAACAGCCCATAGAGCACAGAGTCCTGTGTCACAGAACTGCTCAGGATGAACCTCGACAGAAACCACTGCATCTCTCTCCAGACCTTCTTTGCAAAGGCACAATCTACAAGGAGATGAACAACAGTCTCTTCCCCACCACAGCCACCTCGAGGGCAATGTGCCGAGGGGGTGAGACTCCTGGCGTGTAGAAAGGATCTGACGAGGAGGGCCTTGCACAACAACAGCCAAGCTACGTCTTGGTGCTTGTTGGAAAGTTCTGGCGATGAGGCATTCTGCCAAATGACTTTGACTGTCTGCTCGGGGAACCATCCCACAGGATCCACCCTCTCCTTTTCCCCCAGGGCCTCTAAGATGTTGCGTGCCGACCACTGCCTGATGGACTTGTGGTCAAAGGTGTTTCTCTGCATAAATTTTTCACGAGGGACAGGTGGTACGGCACGGTCCAACTACTTGGAGCATTCCACGGCAGCGTGGCCAGACCCATTTTTTGCAACACTGGGGACAGGTAGAACCTCAGCACGTAGTGACACTTGGTGTTTGCGTACTGAGGGTCTACGCACCGCTTGATGCAGCCACACACAAAGGCGGCCATCTGGATGAGGGCGATGTTGGGCATGTTTTTTCCCCCTTTACCTAGAGGCTTGTACATCGTGTCCCTGTGGCCACGATCTCTTTTCGACCTCCAGATAAAGCGGAAGATTGCTCGGGTGATCGCCACCACACAGGAGTGTGGAATGGGCCAGACCTGCGCCACGTACAGCAACAGTGAGAGTGCCTCACACCTGATGACCAGGTTCTTACCCGCAATGGAGAGGGAGCGTCGCCCCCACATGCCCACTTTCCTTTTCACCATAGACACTCGCTCCTTCCAGTTTCTAACGCATGCCCTGGTCCCTCCGAACCATATCCCCAGCACTTTCAGGCCATCAGCCCTGACAATGAAGTGGACGAAGGTTTGGTCAGCCCAGTTCCCGAAGAACATGGCCTCGCTCTTCCCACGATTTACCTTGGCTTCCGAGGCCAGTTCAAACTGGTCGCATATGTGGATCAGTCTGCGCACCGACAGCGGATCCGAGCAGAAGATGGCGACATCATCCATGTACAGGGAGGCTTTGATCTGAGTGCCTCCGTTGGCTGGGATTGTCACTCCTCTTATGCCCGGATCTTTCCTGATGGACTCAGCAAAGGGTTCTATGCAACCCACGAAAGGAACAGGCGAGTGAGGACAACCCGGCCTGACTCCAGATTTAATAGGAAAGCTATCTGATTCCCACCCATGGATTGAGACTGTGCTACTGATGTTAGTGTAGAGCAGTTGGATCCAATTGCGAATTCCCTCCCCAAACCCCATTTTGGAGAGCACATCCACCATGTAGGTGTGCGATATTCTGTTAAAGGCCTTCTCCTGATCCAGGCTGATGAGGCAGGTATCCACACCATTGTCCTGTACATAGGCAATCATATCCTTGAGCAGCGCGAGGCTGTCAGAAATCTTCCTGCCCGGCACAGTGCAGGTCTGGTCAGGGTGGATCACCAATTCCAGAGCGGATTTGACCCGATTGGCAATGACCTTGGACAGAATTTTATAGTCCACATTCAACAGTGAAATGGGTCGCCAATTTCTAATTTCCTCCCTTCCCCCCTTGTGCTTGTAGATGAGGGTAATAATGCCTTTCCTCATGGATTCTGACATACTGCCAGCCAGGAGCATACTCTCGTACACTTCTAGCAGGTCTGGGCCGATCCAGTCCCACAGAGCCGAATACAACTCCGCCGGCAAGCCATCGCTTCCGGGAGTTTTACTCTTCTCAAAGGACTCAAGGGCCTTAGTCAGTCTGTCAGGAGTTAGCGGTTTGTCCAGGCTCTCCTGTGTACTGTCGTCTAAGACTCTTTGGTCTGCCCGAAACTTGTTGGTTTTCCAGCGCAAAGAATTGTCCCCGACCGAGTGTTGCAGACTGGCACATTCCAAGGTCCAGGACTACGTGCTGAGGGACACAGTTAAGCTTCGGGCAGCCGCCACAAAGGCGCAATGGGGAAGGGTCGCTGCCTAAGACCTTTCTGCCACAGTGCACTGGGGGGCTGGGAACTGTAAAGAGCCCCTCAGGCTGTACAGTTTAAAATGAATGTCTGCCAATGATTGAAATATTCATTGTTTGTTCTGATACACCTTGTGATTCATGTTGTAAAAGTTGAACCTGTTTGTATTTTTGTAATGGTGATTTGAAATGGTTCGAAATGTTTTTGAAGATTTATGAATAAAGTATATTTTTGCAAAAAAAAAAGTTTCAGGGGGGCCTCACTGGCACAGCTACCACACCAGGGTTAAGGCGGGGGTGGCTTTTACTGTGTAGAAGCGCAACGGCTTCTTTGGGGAAGGGGCCAGAAAGTTCTGATGGAAGGGAAAGGGCTGCAGGGCAAGGGCTCCATTGGGGACAATGAGTGGGGAAGGTTGCACTGAGGCACATGACTTGGCAGGGGAGGCATTAAAGAGCCACCCAACTGAATCAATGGTTTCAAATTGAAGACAGTGGCACAGCTGAGACAGGTTAGCAGCTGTTTAATTGACACGCAGGGAGTCAGGGAAGTGAAGCAATAATGCCCCTTCATGTAACACTGATCCCTCAAAGTGGCAATAATTGTTTTCCTAGTTTTAACCCCTCGATTGCAGCCTTCAAATTCACCAGAGTAATATGGAACTGCAGAACTACTGGGCAGCCGGACAAGCTTGAGAACCCCTTTGAAATGTGGCCATTGACCACTCACAGAGAAGAAGCCTCCAGACCCACTAAATTAATCTCATGTACTCACTGAACATTCACCCTCATGTTTAGTCCAAACAGTGCAGTCTTGAGTTGCAGGTAATGATGATCCCAACACCTGGGCTGATAGCAGAACATCCAGTCAACTGGCTGAAGCTGTCGGCAGTCGGTCATGTGGGCAGGGGTTGGGGGGGGTGCGGGGTGGGGGTTTGTGGTGAACGATCGTGTGCACCCCACACTGAGCATCATTTCAGGGGCTAGTAGTCTCTGGCATGCGTGAAAAGTCCTTGAGCCCACAATCAAAGACAGAATGTGGACCTTTGACAACAAATGCTGACTCTTACATGTTTCTCATTGATGCTGCAGAGAGAAGACCATCAGGAAGATGGAATCTGGTGTTATCCCTGCTGTATTATTGCTTAAAGGCAGGAGAGAAGAATAAGAAGAAGGTGACGGAGGGGCCTGGCTCACCAAAGGGAGGAGCAGAACCCTCAAGGCCAAGGGGCAGCAGGTCCTCCTCCGGACGCAGAGTTTGACTTTTAGAGAACCGTAATTCTTAGGCACCTCACTCGACCCAGGGTGAATAGACATCACATGTGTTATCTGCAGGTGAGCGAGAACCAGTGTCGCAGACACCTCCGTATGTCAAGGGATCTGTTGACTCACAGTTGCCACATTCTGAAGGATTTGGCACCACGGTGACTTGGAGGGCATCCATTGCCAGTGGTTGTGGAAGCAACTGCCGCATTCAACTTCTACACTACTGGCTCCTTCCAGGGCTCTAACTGGGGACGTCTGCGTCATCTCCCAAATGTCCACCCAAAATCCCAAATGCATCCAGAAGATTACAGACACCCTTTTTGCGATGGCCCACAATTTTGTCCACTTCAACAGAGATCAAGCAAGCCAGGATGCAAGAGCACTGGGATTTGCGGAGCTTTCTGGTTTCCCACATGTGTAGGGTGCCATCAACTGCACTCATGTGGCTATAAAAGCTTCCTGGCAACAGGCAGTCAAATAGGTCAACTGGAAAGGCTACCACTTGCTCAATGTGCAACTGGAGTGTGACCACGACAAACATATCACGCAGTTTGCACCAGATACCCAGGAAGCGTCCACAACTTGTACATCCTGAGAAGGTCTCAGATTCCTGACATCTTCAAGAGACCACACAGGATGCAGAATTGGCTCCTCGGGGACAAGGATTACACACAAAGGACATGGCTGATGATGCCCATGCGGCGGCCTCACACTCCTGCAGAGGGAAGGTACAACGAGGCTCATGCCACAACCCGGACGTTGGTGGAACACACCACAGAGATCCTGAAAATGTGACTCTGATGCCTGGATAGAACTCTCCTCCATTAGGGGCCAGCATGACCACCAGCACAGCTACTCCTCTAATTTCACCCATGAACTCCCAGATGACAGTGCATCGTTGCACAGAATGCTCACATAGCCCTCATGCTGTGAAGGATGAGTAAGCCTCGAGGGAACGTGTCCGTCCTGAGATGAGGTGCTACCTGGAGGATAGTGTCCCAGCATCAGACATCAGAAGGTGCTGCCTCTTCACATGCCCATCCAGCATCCCAGTCACAGCATCGGACAAGATGCAGGGGCACTTGCACGATCCTCAGTGGCCGAGTGTCTGCATGCCTTCAATCTGGCAAGGCTCCTCGTGGAGATCCATCAGAACCAACCCAGCCACACACGATGTGTTACATCGAAGGCAAAACAGAAACATAACACATGGGACAAGGCAGCTGATGAAATACCGCTGCTGTGACTGCACTTAGAGATGACTCAGCTGGCTGTGATACAATCCCCAAAATGACAGTGACATCCAGCAGTTAAAGTTAGAGATCCTGAGCTGCATTTCCCCTCACCCTACTATGGAGGCAGAGCACCTGAGCACGATGAGGTCAGACACTTGGCTGCTTGATATTGAGATGCCTCCTCTTACATACGGCCAGTCTCCCCACTGGCCAGCCCTGGCCCCAGTGAAGTCCAACATGATCAGAAAACATGAAGCCCTCAAGGACATGCACCATTGCTAATGAGGAGCACTGTTCTGTTTCATCACATACTCACTCCTAGCTGTTTGCTTCCTTCCACATTGCCTGAAGCAATGATGTGTGACTCCATAGCATGCTTAAAGGCTGTTTTGGCCTCCAGAGGTCACCATTTTGAAGTAGCATCAATGTCAAGGCTCAATGGGACACACAGTGCTGTCTACCAACTTTGCAACAAGACCCTTCTCCCTGAATGAGTACAACTACAGGGTGAGAGACGCTTAAGGACGTTTCAGCGCCTTCCTACAAATGTGCCATTGCTTTGTCATTGAGGTGACAAGGTTGTCCCAATTTTTGCTGAGCTCAGCAGATTGAGGTGGATGATACATGAGCCTTCTCCATGCGTGAGCACATCTCTCCATAAACACCATATCGCCACCTGTCAAAAATTCACTGTGTTCACCAGATTGTGACCCCGAGGATAGTCTAAAACTAGGTACCACAAAGGTTCCTGCACCCACTTTATAGTGATGGTCTCTATTCTGGGCCTCTCTTCTAAGCGGTGTGCTACCATCTCACTACAGTATGTGTCTCATTTCAACATAATGCTCCATATCTGTAATGTCTGCACCTCTATGTTAAATGAGCTTGTGGAACGAACCTTGTTCCCATTCCTTGTTGGGTCCTGTCCTGTGCATTTTTGACTCTGAATGATTGAGGCAGGGGTTAGCCCTAATCTTGTCTGCATTATTGACAGGCGGCGATGTGGTGTTTAAGGAGAGATGTGCTCATGCATGGAGAAGGCTCATTTACCATCCACCTCTATCTGCCTGCTCTCTCTCAGAAGGGTTTCGATGGTATGAGCCTATACTCAGAGCTTATGTGCACTGCCCTCAGTCAAACAGGTTTCTGACTTTCCCAGTATCACTTGTGCAGAAGAGGCCATGAGTGATTGGGTTGAATAGAGATCATTGTGCAAGACTCAGCATCATTCTGTCACAACCTAAAGTGGGAACTAGAGACAGTGAAGACTGACATCCTCTGTCATTTCAAACGTGTGAGGGTGGCCATTAAATCATGAGAATTGGCAAAATGTCACCGTAGTCATTGAGCTCCATTGATTCACCCCTCATATCACGTTCCTCTCCATCACAAATTTTCAATGTGTTCAGAACGCTTAAAGGATACCCATCTCTATCTCTTTGTCTGGTATAAGTGGAATACCCACAGCAACTGAGAAAAATGAAACAAAACTGCTGACAGCGAGGGAAACGGAATAAGTTAAAATGGAGGACAACTCAATGAAACCAGTTAAAGTACAGAGCAAAATCCAGCAAGAAGGAAATAAAACTAAAGCACCCGTTGGTTTTAAGGACCTTATATGAGCAAAACTGGACCTGCATCTATGTTTTATGGGAAAATATGGCACTACGTCAGGGCTTCACATGAAAATATTCATGAAATCATTTATTTTTACAGTGAAGTCAAAAATCACCCATTGCAAAACATTAATGTAAAAATGAATATTAAAGCATAATAGGTGAGGTGAGAGTGACTGCCCTTGACATCAAGGCAGCATTTGACAGAATGTGGCATCAAGGAGCTCTAGCAAAACTGGAGTCAGTGGAAATCAGGGGGTAAACTCTCCACTGTTTGAAGTCATACCTAGCACAAAGGAAGGTGGTTGTGGTGGTTGGAGGTCAGTCATCTGAGCTCCAGGACACCGCTGCAGGAGTTCCTCAGGGTAGTGGCCTTGGCCTAACCATCTTCACCTGCTTCATCAATGACCTTCCTTCCATCATAAGGTCAGAAATGGGGATGTTTGCTGATGAGTGCACAATGTTCAGCACCATTTGTGACTCCTAAGATATTGAAGCAGCCCATGTCCAAATGCAGCAAGACCTGGACAATATCCAGGCTTGGGCTGACAAGTGGCAAGTAACGTTCATGCCACACAAGTGCCAGGCAATGATCATCTCCTACAAGAGAGAGTCTAACCATCGCCCTTTGACGTTCAAGGCATTACCATCACTGAAACCCCACTATCAACATCCTGGGGATTACCATTGACTAGAAACTGAACTGGACTAGCCATATAAATACTATGGCTACAAGAGCAGATCAGAGGCTAGGAATCCTGCAATGAGTAACTCACCTCCTGACTCCCTAAAGCCTGTCCACCATCTACAGGGCACAATTCAGGAGTGTGGTGGAATACAGTTCCCACAACATTCAAGAAGTTTGACATTGTTCAGGACAAAGCAACCCACTTGTCTGGCACCACATCTACAAACACTCACTCCCCCACCACTGATGCACAGTAGCAGCAATGTGTACCATCTACAAGATGCACTGCAGGAATTCACCAAGGCTCCTTAGACAGTGCCTTACAAACCCACAGTCACTACCATCTAGAAGGACAAGGGCAGCAGATAGATGGGAACACCACCTGGAAGTTCCCCTCCATTTTCATTTCACGCGATGCGGGCATCACTGGCAAGGCAGGTATTTTTTGCCCTTCCTTGATTGCCCTTGAACTAACCTTGCTTGGTCATTTAAAAGGGCAGTTAAGAGTCAATCACATTGCTGTGGGTCTGGAGTCACATGTTGGCCAGACCTTTTAAGGATGGCAGATTTCCTTCCCTAAAGGGCATTAGTGAACCAGATAGGTTTTTACAACAATCAATGACAGTTTCATGGTCTCCATCACTGAAGCCAGCTTTATAATTCCAGATTTATTAACTGAATTCAAATTCCACCAGCTGCCATGGTGGGACTTGAAACCATGTCACCAGGGCATTAGCCTGGGTCTCTGGATTACTAGTCCAGCAACATTACCTCTATGCCACCGTCTTCCACTCACCATCCTGACTTGGAAATATATCGCCGTTCCTTCACTGTTGCTGGGTCAAAATCCTGGAACTCCCTCCCTAACAGCACGATGAATGTACCTACGTCACATGGACTGCAGTGGTTCAAGAAGGTAGCTCACCATCACCTTCTCAAGGGCAATTAGGGATGAGCAATAAATGCGGACCAGCTAGCGAATCCCACATCCCGTGAATGAATTAAAAAACGTATGCTTCTACTACATAATTTTATATAGCATTTTATGAGGGCATTGACTGCAGGGAGGATGAGTGAACTGACCACAGCACCATGGTACAGAGCACCGTTCAAGTCAGGGGAGAAAAGAGAAATATAATAGTAATAAGTAATAATGTGAGAAACATCTGACTTACCTACCTAATCCCATTTACCAGCACTTGGCCCATAGCCTTGAATGTTATGACGTGCCAAGTGCTCATTCAGGAATTTTTTAAAGGATGTGAGGCAACCCACCTCCACCTCCCTCCCAGGCCGTCACCCCTTCTGGGTAAAAACATTTTCCCTCACATCCCCCCTAAACCTCCTGCCCCTCACCTTGAACTTATGCCCCCGTGTGACTTACCCTTCAACTAAGGGAAACAGCTGATTCCTATCCACCCTGTCCATGCCGCTCATAATCTTGTACACCTCAATCAGTTTGCCCCTCAGTCTTCTCTGCTCCAACGAAAACAACCCAAGTCTATCCAACCTCTCTTCATAACTTAAATGTTTCATCCCAGGCAACATCCTGGTGAATCTCCTTTGCATCCCCTCCAGTGCAATCACATCCTTCCTATAATGTGGCAACCAAAACTGCACACAGTACTCCAGCTGTGGCCTCACCAAGGTTCTATACAACTTCAACATGACCTCCCTACTTTTGAATCTACGCCTCGATTGATAAGAGCACTACAACTGTCATGGATGATTTTAATCTGCATATTGACTAGACAAATCAGATTGTTAGGGGTAATATGGAAGACTAATTTATAGAATACATCAGTGATTGTTTCTTAGAGCAATATGTTGCAGAACCTACCTGGGAATAGGCTATTTTAGATATAGTAATTTGTAATGAGGTCGGATTAATAAGAGATCTCATAGTTAAGGATCCTTTAGGGGCTATTGATCACAACATGGTAGCATTTCAAATTCAGTTTGAGGCCAAGCCTCAAACCGGTGTCCTCAACTTAAATAAGGGCAATTACTGAGGTATGAAGAAAGAGTTATCTGAAGCAAGATGGGAAAATAGACTAAGAGGAAGGTCAGTGGATGAGCAGTGGCAGACATTTAAGCAGATATTTATAGCGCTCAGCAAAATTTTATCCCTGTCAAAAAGGTGGACTTGATGAGAAGGATGAACCACCCATGGTTCACAAAGGTGGCCAAGGGGAGTATCCAGTTAAAAACTAGGCATATAAAGCGGTGAAAACTAGTGGTAGGCTAGAGGATTGGGAATTATTTTAGTAAACAGCAGTGGATGACTAAAAAGCTAATAAAGTAGGAGCAAATTGTTTATGAAAGTAAATTGGCAAGAAATATAAAAACAAACAGCAAGACCTTCTATGGGTATGTAAGAAGAAAGAGAGTAGCTAAAGTGAGCATGGGACACTTGGAGGATGCAACTGGTGAATTGGAATGGGGAACGGGGAAATGGCAGATAATTTAAACCAATGTTTTGCATTGCTCTTCACGGTGGAGGACACTATAAACATTCCAAAGATATCATATAAGCAAGGAGCTAATGGGAGGAAAGATCTTGTAACAGTCTCTATCACGAGAGACAAATTATTTGACAAACTAATGGGACTAAAGGCAGACAAGTTGCCAGGACCTGATGGCCTGCATCCAAGGGTTTTAAAGGAAATGGCTGCAGATATAGTGGAGGCATTGGTCGAAATACTCCAGAACTCATGGGGCAGGATCCTGCCCCCCCCATTGGGGGGCTTTATGTGGGAGTGGGCACAAGCAGGCGGGTTCCCAATCAGTGTCCCCAGTTGGGGGCGCGCTGCCATTTTGCTTGGGCGAGCCAATTAAGGGCGCTATGTGCTCCCTGTGTGGGTGGGGGGGTGGGGGGGTTTGTGGGATTCCCTGAGCCGGGAGTGCACTCTTTTGTGAATGCACACGAAAGCACACAGACCTCCCTGAGGCAAAGTACCGCCTCAGGGAGATCGGCTCAGGTTTGAAAGTTTCAATAAACAAGGGGAAAAAAGTTACTGACATGTCCACTCATATGCTACTTTCACATGAGCTGGGACATGTCAATTTCTTTTATTTAAACATTTTATAAAAATTTTAATGCCCTCATGAAACCTCATCCCACCCGTGGATGACCTTAGGTTGGACGGGCAGGTCCATTAATCATGTTAATTACTTTTTTAATGGTCTTAATAGGCCTTTGACAGTTCTAAATGATGCGGGGTGACATTGGGACGCATGCCCGAAGTCATCCCGCATCATTTTATGCATCGGCGAGCGGGCCCTGCCCCCCGCTTGCCATTACAGAAGATTCTGTCCATGGATTCCAGGAGGGTCCCAGCGGATTGGAAAGCTGCTAATGTGATGCCCCTGTTCAAGAAGGGAAGGACACAAAAAGCAGGAAACTATAGGCCAGCCTAATATCTTGTTGCTAGGTAAATGCTAGAGTCCATTATTAATGAAGAAATAGCAGGACATTTAGAAAAGCAGAACACAATCAAACAGAGTCAGCATGGTTTTGTGAAAGGCAAATCATGTTTGACAAATTTGCTAGCGTTATTTGAGGATACAACAAGCAGAGTTGATAAAGGGGAACTGGTAGATGTAGTGTATTTGGATTTCGAGAAGGCATTTAATAAGGTGCCACATGAAAAGTTATTGCACAAGATAAGAGCTCACGGTATTGGGGGTGATGTATTAGCATGAATTGAGGATTGGTTAACAGACAGAAGACAGAGAGTTGGGATTAATAAGACTTTTTCAGGTTGGAAAGATGTAACTAGTGGAGTGCCACAATAATCAGTCCCACGGCCTCAATTATTTACTATCTATATTAATGAGTTGGAGGAAGGGGCAGAGTGTAATATATCCAAATTTGCTGACGGTACTAAAATAGGTGGGAGGGCATGTTGTGATGAGGACATAAGAAATCTACAAGGAGGTATAGTGAGGTTGAGTGTCTTGTCGAAAACTTGGCAGATGGTGTTTAATATAGGAAAATGTGAGGTCAAGCACTTTGGTAGGGAAAATCAAAAGTCAGGCTATTATTTAAATGGAGAGAGACTCCAAAAAAGTGCAGCACAGAGGGATCTGGGCATTCTTGTGCATGAAACACAAAAGGTTAGCATGCAGGTGGAGCTAGTAATTAAGAAGGAAAATGGAATTTTGGCCTGTATTGCTAGGGGGTTGGAGTTTCAAAATAAGGAAGTCTTGGGGAGAATTTTCTTCCCGTCAGGTGGGCTGGCCAGGAGCGGGCGTGTGTGGGCGCAGAGCCAATCGCCACCTGCGATCGGCTCTGCACCATCATTTTACATAGGCAGTCAATTAAGGCCCGCCCAGCATGAAACACGGCTCCCAAGGACAGCGGGAGTGGGCGGGCAGCAGTGGGACTACAATGATTGCCGGGTCCAATGGCGACCCGGCAGCCTGTTCAAAGAGTGCTCCTGCAGCCTTGCTAATGCTCTGAACCGTGGCCAGCAGAAGGGCTTCCCAGAGCTGGTGAGCAGGCTAGTCAAGTGGGCAGATCAGCGGGGCACTGTGCCTCTTGATTTTTGGATGAATGCGTTGCTGCCCTCCTCGAGGAGATGGCAGAATGGCGTGAGATCCTCGTACCCGAGGACGGGAGGAGGAGGCCCCCCCGACATGAGCAAACATGCCTGGGAGGAGGTGGTGGGGGTGGTGATTTCACGTGACGTGGAGCGACGCACCTGGGTTCAGTGCCACAAGTGTTTCAAAGGCCTCTTGCGCTCAGGAAGGGTGTGTACCATGTTGGCATGGGTCACTTAACACAGCAGTTAGGCTTCCTCACCTGCTCACCCATCCTCCCCCCCCCCAAACTCTGAATTTAGTTACTGCACTGAATCATTCACGGCATGTGTCCTTTGCTGGGTGGGCCAGCAGATATTGCCCATGCCTAGTTCACCCTGAGAGGGTTGTGCTAAGCTGGCTTCTCCACCTGCTGCATATGGTAGACTGACACCCAGCGTACTGTTTTGGGGGCAACCACAAGAATCTGCACCTAGGCGCAGTGCTGGAACTCCAAAACATGTCAAAGTCAGGCTGCTGACATACTGGGAGGGGAGCTTCCAGGTGGCAGGGCACCAATCCATCTGCTGCCCTTGGCATTCCACGTGCTCGTGCGTCCTTGCTTTGCAAGGTGAAACTATGTGGGTGGCAAATGTGATGGAGGCAGCATGTGGGCAAGGGACGTCAGCCCTGGCTGCTTGGTGTGAGTGTGCGGCAGCTCCAGGGTCACAATTCACTGGAGCCCTGCAATGTTTCACTCAGTTTCACAGGTGGGGCGGCAGGGATACAATTACAATCCAGGTACGCGGTGGACTAATCAATGGTCCTCTCTCCTTTTCAGCAGAAGACCGTACACAATAATGCAGAGCGGATGCGGACTGGCAGAGGCCAGGGCCAGTTGGCCATAATCACCAGATAGGAGCAGGAGGCAATGGAACTGGAGAGGCGCCAAGCACCCAGGTCCACCGGTGGCAGTGAGAATGAGGTGCTGGGGGAGCTAAGAGTGCCGTGCACTGAGGCCACCATGTCTGTCAATGCAACCATTCCACTGTTGAATGTTTAGTGATTTAAGCTTCCAACATGGGTTTCCCATTGATTATAGAAGATTGAGCACATACTGATCTGGGGGCCAGGCATGCATTTTGACATTGTCTCGAATTCAACTAATCAAATGTCCTTGTTCTTCCTTTCAGCCTCACCGGAGCAGGGCAGGGAGGAGGAGGCAGAGGGGCTGCCACTAACACCTGAGGGCCCTGACGAATTACAAGCACCAACGTCACGCCATCTCTGCCAAGCAGGCACCAGCGCAGAGACTGACACCTTGGTGGGGGTTAGATTGTTGGCTAGTGTCCTGGGCACAGAGGTGAGGGCAATTCACACTCACTTGAAGTACAGGTAGAGACAGAGAGTGTCCATGGCTCCGGCAGTCGGAGGACTGCAGGGGATCAGGCACATGCTCAGTCATTGGCTGATGATGTGCCTCTGGAGTCATCCCTGAGGCAGCAGATGCTGGAAGTCCAGCAAGGTCTGTGGGAGGATCTGGCAGAGACACGTGAGGCTACTTAGGCATGGAGTCCATGCGGAACATCAGCAATGCATTGACCCCCATGGCTGAGCTCAACGCTTCCTCCATGGAGAGAGTGGCAACTCCTGGAGACCAATCAGGGCTTCCTGAGGTTGCGCTCAGACCTGCAAGCCCTCATAGTGGCATTGACCTCAGCTGGTCAGTGCCAGTGTGGGAAATGGATGGGGCACCAAGTATCCCAGCTCGATGCCCATCCATCAAAGGTGAGCAGGGAGGTGCGAAGTGACCTCACATCTGCGCAGCAGCTGCCTGTCATCTCTGCGGGCTCCTCTGAGGGTGCTCCTGATGAGGGTAGCAGCTCCTCCACCCTCTGCCATTGACCGTGGGATCTGATGAGGCTGCGGCGGCTGGGGAGATGCCAGCTGTGGAACTGGCTGCTCCCTCCCAGGTGGGGCGATCACTTGCTTCACGGGCCAGAGGACACCCGCCAAGGTTGCCGAGGCCAACAGGACAGCACAGTGAGCAGGCTACCTAGAATGCCAGTGCCAGCGAGGGGGGAGAACCTAGACGTAGCAGCCGAAAACGTAAATTTAAGGCACCTTAGGCACACCACAGGCTTCTTACTAGTGGTTTTATGTTGCCCCGCTATTAGTTGATTATAATTTGGTGTGCTGCTCAACACCTTTGAATTAAATTTCTTTTCTGTTTTATCTTTTACATTCATTAAATGCTTCATATGTGAATGTGGCTCAGGTTGATTCCTTAATTCTGCAGGTGGACAGGAACCCATGATGTGTTGAGTAAGTTGTTTTTGTCATTGAGCTTTATTGACAAGGCACATAGTTAATGTTCCTAACCAGACAGATGTTGCTCTCAGGTATTGAGTACGGAACTTGCAGCCGTGGCATGTGTTGGAGGTCCAACTGTGGTGGGCTAGCTGAAGGTTCAATGAAGTAAAGCCTCTTGGATGTCCCTGCCTCCCTGGAGGATGTCCAGGTCAACGTCTTACCCTTCAGTGTTCTCCTGTGCATGATCATCCTCAGACTCACTACTGCACTCATCGTGTGCAGCCAGAGCATCCATGTCTTCTTCCTCAACTGCGTCCCCCCTTTCCAGCGTCAGATTGTGGAGAGCACAGCATGCAACCACTATCACTGACACAGGATCTCTGGGGTATTGGAATGCGCCCCTTGTATGGTCCTGGCATCGGAAGTGCATCTTGAGAAGACTGATGGTTCTCTCCACCACAGCCCTTGTGGAGCCATTGCTCCTATTGTAGCGCTGCTCAACAGCTGTTCTTGGATGGCAGAGGGGTGTCATTCGCCACCTTTTGAGGGGATAACCCCGGTCACCCAGCAGCCATCCATCCAGCCGGCTGGAGCACTGAAGAGCCTCGACATCTGGGAGTGTCTCAGGATGTAAGCGCCATGTGAGCTGTCTAGGTACCTTGCACAGACTTGTAGAATCTGCATCCTGTGATCGCACACTATCTGCACGTTCATAGAGTGGAAGCCCTTCCTGTTGACAAAGGCACCCGGCTCACCTGCTGGCGCCTTGATGGCCACGTGTGTGCAGTCGATTGCACCCTGGACGCAGGGAACCCAGCAATCGCTGCAAGGCCTCTGGCTCGCTTGGTTTGGCTGGTCCCACCCGAGTGGTAGTGAATGAAATTCAAAGCACGCCTGAACAGAGCGTCTGTCACCTGCTTGACACAAATGTGGACAGCTAACTGGAAGACACCACAAAGATCACTCACCGATCCCTGGAAAGAGCAGGAGGCATAGAAGCTGAGGGCAGTCATGACCTTCAACCCCACTGGCATTGGGTGCCCACCCACACAGTTGGCACAGATCTCAGGGCCTATCATTTGACAGATGGAGGTCACTGCCTCCCTTGAGAGAAGGAGCCTCCTTTGGCACCGCACCTCAGACATATTGAGGAAGCTGCTTTGCCACCTGTATACCATGGCAGCAGGATAGTGGCATCTCCTACGGCCCCTTCTGCCTTGCACTTCCTGTTGGTCCTGCGCCCCTTTGTGCCTGCACCTCTCCTCCCAAAGGTTGCTGCCCTGGAGGCTGAATGTGGACTCCTGGCCTCCTCCCCCTTCTAGCCCTCCCTTCCTCCTCAGAGGAGGTGTCTCCAGTGGAGAGCACAACTCCCATTCCCAGGGTAAGGGAAGGCTTCCTGAAACCAGCAAGGTCCCAAAAATGATGTTTACGCCAGAGTCCCAACCTGAAGCCTGTTATTCCTGTCCAAGCAACTGTGAAGAGATTTGAAGTTTTCCTGCTCACACAGTCAAGTAGCAGTAATGATAAACATTAAATGTCTACCACAGACCGCTCGCGACCCCACTCACCCTCTTATCCTGCCCGTGGATGGGATATTTGAAAATGTGGCCTACCCACCTGCCTGTTGGGGCCATGCGACAATCTTCAGACTGCACAGGCCCAGGAAAATCGCCGCCAAGTAGTGGCTCAAGAGCCTTAACAGGCCCGTTAATTAACGGTGGGCGCGCATTGCACATCATCACGAGCTCACCCACTGAAATATCGCAATGGCACGTGATGACATCGGGACGCACGCCTGATATCACCGCACGTCATTTTATGCATCGGCATGCCAGGCCTGCCCCCACACGCCGACGAGAAAATTCTGCCCCATTTTACAATTGCACAGGGTGATGCTGAGGCTGCACCTGGTGTACTGTGTACAGTTTTGGTCCCTATATTTAAGAAAGGATATACTGGCATTGGAGGCAGTTCAAAAGAGATTCACTGGGCTGATTCCTTAGATGAAGGGGTTGACTTAGCAAGTACGGCTAAACAGGTTAGGCCTTTATTCAGTAGAGTTTAGAAGAATGAGGTGGAATCTTATTTGCACGTACAAGATTCTGAGGGAGCTTGACAGGGTAGATGTTGAGAAGATGTTTCCAATCGTGGGGGAATCTCGAACTAGGAGGCATAGTTACAGAATAAGAGGACACTCATTTAAAACTGAGATACAAAGGAATTTCTTCTCTCAGAGGGTAGAGAGTGTTTGGAATTCTCTACCCCAGTGAATTGTGGAGGCTAGATCACTGAAAGTATTTAAAGAGGAGGTATATAGATTTTTGAAATATCGGGAAGTTGAGGGCAATGAGGAGCTGCCACAAAAGAAGAGTGGAGGTCTGGGGAAGATCAGCCATGATCTTATTGAATGGTGGGGCAGGCTTGAGGGGCTGAATGGCTTACTCCTATTTCTTATGTTCTTATATGTATTGCATTATTACATACAGTTGATAGAATCAATGTTGCTCCCAAATATTTAAATCTCATTCTATGTTCAGCAGGTAATGCAATGTACACCCAGGAATTCGGTTCACTTGCACCTAGTTGTGTGTGAGAGATAGGGCCCTGTGTAAAATATCTCCCTTGCCCATGTTCTATCACTGTAAAAAATACACAAAGCTCTTTTCCATAGAATATCAGCAGATTCATTGTCTGTGTATATTAAATTGTACTGTATCATCCGCTTCAATTTGATGGACCAGCAAAAGGTCAGAAGAGGAGGGGGGGGGGGGGGGGGACCAGAAATTCCTGGCCTGAGACACTTGATACATCTCTTGATATTTAACAGAGATATCAACGATAAATCTAGAATCAGTATTTATATGAGAAATATAGATAATAGATAATATTGAGCTGACGCACCTTCCAAAATCAGCAGATTAAAATGGTCTTTCTGATCATTAAAGGGACCGGTAATCTCTACATGGCAACAATACAAGCCACTGTCTTCTTCACGTAGATTGTCCACTGTGAGCGATACATCTCCTTCCTCTATTTTACCATCAAGGTGGTATTTTGTGGAAATTGCTTCAGTTACAGTTTTCCCATTTGTTCTAATCAGTGGTTGTGAACAGTAAAACAAAGAGCAATGTCCCCTGCCCCAGCACATTTCAGTTTCACCATTCTTTCTGACAGAGTATCTGCACGGCAGTGTGACCGACTGTCCCAGGAATCCTTGTACTTCTGATCCTCTTACAGAAATGACTGGAGCTGAAACATTCCAGGTAAAGAAAGTAATAATTCAGTATCTATTGCAGTGACTGAGAAAGTGTACAGAGTATGAACAAACAGGCACTGCACATAGAAAATAATACCAGTTACCAACCAGCTGCATGTACCATAGAAACATAGTGATATTACAACAAGGGACAGGACTAGGACATTCAGCCATCGAGCCTGTTCCATGCTGCAGTTAGATCAAGGTTGATCTGTACCACAGTTCCATTTACTCACCATAGCTCCATTTCCTTTGATATTTCTATCCAATGTTACGGACAGGGGAGAGGTGGGAGGATGCTTCCCCCTTTTCTCCCACCTGTCGGCTAACCGCAATAAGATGTGTTTTTAGAGAAGTGTTTTAAACCTTGAGTGCTGTAACTTTCAAAAACAGACACAAGACAGGCTTTCTCATAGGTTTAAATGAAAGAAAGAATACATGTTTATTTTCTCAGCATCCGAAAAGCAATTGTGACAGCACCCACTCATTCATTCACAGAAGACACACACACACAAACACACATAAACACACACAAGAAAAGGTGATTACAAAAGATGTACCATGCGCTTAGATTTCTTAAAGATTCAGAAAAATCACTTTTACTATTAATCCCTGACATGGTAGCTGGAAATGTTGCAGGCCTGAACTTTCTCAATTCACTGAAAACAATAGTCATAGGGTCAAGGGGTCAAAAGCACAGAAAAAGGCCCTTCGGCTCATCAAGTCTGTGCCGATCAAACAAGTACCTAACTATTCTAATCCCATTTTCCAGCACTAGGTCCATAGCCTTGTATGCCATGGCATTGCAAGTGCACACTTCTTAAATGTTATGAGGGTTTCTGCCTCTACCACCATTTCAGGCAGTGAGTTCCAGATTCCCACCACCCTCTAGGTGAAAAAATTCTCCCTCGCATCCCCTCTAATCCTCCTGCCCCTTACCCTAAATCTATGCTCCCTGGTTATTGATCCCTCCACCAAGGGGAAAAGTTTCTTCCTGTCTACCCTATCTTGGCCCTCATAATTTTATATACCTCAATCGTGTCCCCCCTCAATCTCCTCTGCTCCAAGGAAAATAACCCCAGTCTATCCAATCACTCCTCATAACTAAAACTCTGCAGCCCAGGAAACATCCTGCTAAATCTCCTCGGCACTCTCTCTAGCGCAATCACTTCCTTCCCAATATGCAGATTCCAGAACTGCACGCAATACTCTAGCTGTGGCCCAACCAGCATCTCATCTTCCAACTAGGCACCTTACAGTCTTCCGGACTTAATATTGAGTTCAACAATTTCAGATCATGAACTCTCTCCTCCATCCCCAACCCCTTTCTGATCCCCCTTTTTCCAATAATTTATAATTTTTTACAAATATATTTTTCTTTTCCCACCTATTTTTAAATTTGTTTCGATCTATTGTTTCATCTCCACCTTTTAGCCCATTTCAATACCTTCCCCCCACCCCACTCCCACTAGGGACATTTGCAACTAGTTTGTCCTGCTTGTTACCCTTAATGTTCCCCTTTAGATAATATCACCACTGTCAACACCCATTTGTCCTTTTGTCTATGACATCTTTGGCAGTCTTTTCTTGGCCTCCACCTATCACTGGCCCCCTATCGAACTCTACCTGTCACTACCACCCCCTCTACCAGCTTATATTTCATCTCATTTCTATATTTATTAGTTCTGATGAAGGGTTATTTAGACTCGAAATGTCAATTGTATCCTTCTCCGCAGACGCTGTCAGACCTGCTAAGTTTTTCCAGATATTTTGGTTTTTGTTCTAGCGATTTATACAACTCTGGTTTCTGTATCCCAGATTGACTGCCCTGGGCTGTTTTTGTGAATAAATAAGGTGTTTCGTATAACACGCCAGTTTCTGTCAGATGACCACAGCATCAATGTTCCCATTGTCACACAAATGGTTTGATAGCCTAAGCAATTGTTAGACAATGTAGAATGTTTGATATCCCCATCAACACTTGAGTTATGAATAGCCTTCAAACATCATTATTTGCTTTTCCATTTCCCTGAGGCCTGCAAGTCTATCATCTATTGTTACTCTGAGTCTCTCTACTTGAAATGGAGTGGGATAATCATCAGCGCCTGGGAAGGTTGCTTGTATTTCTAGACTATCTAGTGACACACCCAGACATGAATTAGCCCCTGCGCTTGTGCAGAAAACACAAGAAGGTCGCCTGACAACATGAAGTCCATCTTGTCAAGGTAAATAGTCCACACTCCAGGCTGCTTTTTAAAAGTAAAATGTCCATCTTTTTCATAAGTTCATGGACATGTTACACAGGTATAACACAAATAAAATTAATCGATTTTGATCCTGAAAATTTCAATTGATCCATCCAGAACCTTGGGGAGATATTTCCAGATTTGTGTGATGAAGTTCTTCCTGAATTCACTTCTAAATTGGCTAGTTCTAATTTTAATTTAATGTCCCCTTATTCTAAATTCCTGTACCAGAGAAATGATTTCTCCATATCCACCCTTTCAAATCCCTTTTTCTCTTTAAAGATGTTGATCAATTCATTTCTCAACCTTCTAAACTCAAGTGAATACAAACGCGATTGATGCAACCAAACCCCTATGATCTAACCCTTCAGGCAACACATTTGGTGAGTCTGTATTGATCCCTTCAAAGAACAGTCAGTCACACATAGAAATGCTTCATATATTGTATTAGAAGAGTTTGTATGAACGTGATACATAGTTAAGGAAATTATTTTTTTAAATTCTGAAACTTACCTAAAAGAACAAGTAGCCCAGTCAAATGAGGCACAACCCCGGTAATAAACAAGATGCTGGACACTACAGACTGGAACGCCCTGAGTTAGAGCTGCTGTATAATCTTGTGATTGCAGTTGAACTTCTGTTTCTAAAGTTAGCCCAACACTGACGTGAATGGTAAGAATTTCCTTTATACAGATTGTGCTTCTTATGAATAAGCCCTGTGAAATGAGGCAAGTGCTTATCAAGAATTTATTTTCTCCAATGACCTTGCCACCAATTTTCAACTGGCGCAAAATTAACCGGCATTCCAAGTTCCTTTCAATAAAAAGATCCATCACTTTAATACAGTACGTACCTTTATTTTCACTTTGTAGGTATAAGAGGATAGAATTCCAAGAGATCAGTTTTGCTGAATTTGGGTTACCAAGCTAGAATTTGCATCTGCCAGTGCTCTGCATTTCTGACCCCACTGTATTTTCAACAGATCCATTCATTATTACATCCATTGCAAATCTCATGCAAAATGGAAGTAATGTGATGGGTGCTCGGAAATTAGAGTGCAGTCTTCAAAAAAAAAACTTTCACTGAAGAATACAGCAGCAAGCTGGGGAGCAGTGCTAAGTAGGAAAACGTTGGGTGTTGGGCAGCATGAGATAACTGTCATTGGTCTGGATGCCTCATGTGATTTTGTGGCACTTTTGAAAAGTGCCTCCTAACTGGAGAAGAAGAAGGAGACGGGGCACAAAAGCCCCCACTTGCTGACCTGAAAATTCTGCCCTATGATCTAGATTCACCCACAAGGGAAAACAACCTCACAATGTCTAAAAACAAAAAAACTGCGGATGCTGGAAATCCAAAACAAAAGCAAAAACAGAATTCCCTGGAAAAACTCAGCAGGTCTGGCAGCATCGGCGGAGAAGAAAAGAGTTGACATTTCGAGTCCTCATGACCCTTCGACAGAACTTGAGTTTGAGTCCAAGAAAGAGTTGAAATAAGTTGATATTTCAACTCTTTCTTGGACTCGAACTCAAGTTCTGTCGAAGGGTCATGAGGACTCGAAACGTCAACTCTTTTCTTCTCCGCCGATGCTGCCAGACCTGCTGAGTTTTTCCAGGTAATTCTGTTTTTGTTTTTGTCTCACAATGTCTACACTGTTAAGTCCCTTTGGAATCCTGTGTGTTTCATTCTTTTAAACTCCAGGGAGCATAGGCCCAATTTATTCAATCTCTCAACATAAGCCAACACTCTCAGTCTGGGAAACAATTTACTGAGCCTTCACTGTACAGCCTCCAAGTACATCTTTTCTTAAATACCGCCCACCCCCGGCTTATCAATTATGCATGGATGTGAAGTGCGCTGTGCCACTGGTAGGCAGCCTCTGATTCGCCTGTCCCACCATCAGCTCATTATTTCCTCACTCTGCACATCATATTTAAAGTGCAGCCCAGGATTGCTTCACTGAAGACATGACACCGAAACTCAAGAAGACAGCCGCCCCCAATTTCAGTGACATCTCACTGGAACACTTGCTGGATACGTTTGAGGGCTGTTGCCATGTCCTCCAGCCCCACCCTAGCCACAGAAGGTCCAGCAAGTTCACCAATCCAGCTTGGGAGGTGGTGGCAGTGGTGGTCAGCACCAACGTGGTCCACGGGAGGTCAGCCACCCAATGCAGGAAGAGGAGGAATTATCTCCTCTGTTCCACTAGGCTAAGCCAATCATCTCATCATTCCCAACTCACACCCACAAGCCCAATGCATATTCACTGGCATCTCATTCTGCCAGCTCAAGGGACATCACTACTCACTCTCTCCACACCCTCACATCTCCATGTGGGCACATCTGCTCCAGAGATCGTGCTCCTATCCTGTCCATGGCTCCTCTCACCACCCATGCATGCCAGGCATCCTCGTCATCTGCCCTGGCATGCTTCTTTTGTCACATTCTCTTCATCTGTCTTTTTGCATGACAGGACCACATACAACGAAAGGGAGAGGTCACCAACCCGGGCTGGAGTTCCCAGCATCAATATCATCACAGAGTTCGAGACTCCAGCCATTGAGCTGCGTGCAGCAGAAGTGAGGTTGGCAGCGCATACCCAAGTGAGTATCCTGCACCAGCTCATCCCTCAAACAACCGTACAGTGAGTGTTTTGTCCTGTTTCAGAGTCGCCTGCCACGCTCTAATTATCTCTCCTTTTTCTCACGGGCTTCTCTGGAAAGCGCCCAAAGGCATCCATAAGCCTCATCTCCAGCCCGAGGATACTTCGGATGAGGAACCAGAGGAGAGCACCATAGAAGGACCATCACAACACTCACCCACACCCTCCAGCATCGCAGAGACACACACCTCAGCGGGACCTAGTTCTAGAGCACGATCTGAGGTCACGATCTGGTGAACACAACACACAATCTGGTCCACAGCAGGTACAGGCTGGGACATCTGAGGTCACTGGCATTCGGAGGACTGCTGGAGACCACAATTCTGCTGAGACCAAGTCAGATGATAAGCCTCTGGTCCTAAATCAGTTGCTGGAACTACAACGAGAGTCAAGGGAATATCAGGAAAGGATTTCAAGTGCATGCCTCAGATTGCAACGTATGATGGAGGAGTCTGTGCACCTTCAGGCTGAGGTCATAGTGCCAGCATGCCAATGCACCATGGTCAAACCTGGTAAGATGGCGCCAGCCATGGAGACTTTGGTTCAGTACATCGATCCTGCACTGGTGCAGGAGCTACACTCCTGTAGCCCTGGGTGGCATCCATCAGAGAGTGGGGGGGGAACCTAGATCTCACTCTAGCTGCCTCTTCTCCTCAAGGATCAGCCAGGGGCCCTAGGGCACCCATAAGGAGAAGGGCCAGCAGCTAAACTCCCCAGGACCATCCACCCAGGTGACTCCAGGACTCTCCGGCCTATCCAAATCCCTTCTTCCTGTGACCCCATCACCTCCAGTCCATAGGCTGAGCAGGGTATACCTGGCCCACAGCAGGACACCCAAAGCAGGCTGAGGCCCTCCAGGTCTCGGCCTCCAGAGGACACCTGCCAGGATCATAACAGACAAGGCGCAACAATCAGTGGGCTGCCTCCACCTCCTCTGTGGATGTTGGGCTAGCAGTAGCAGTAGGCTTAGGAAAGCTTAGGAAAGTTAAAAAGACTTAGGAGCACAGCAGTGGCACAGGTGTTCACAACATGTGTATAAAGTACACAAATGTAAATAGAATCACACCCATTTCATATCTACTCTTGTGTTTGCCTCCTTTTTATAATGAGCTGAATTGCTGTCATTCAGGTGTGATACCATGGTCCCTCTTCCCACTTATCACACATCACTATCATGAGGCTCTCGTCTGTGTAGTGTGCTTCCATATCACCACAATGTCTGTCCCTTTTGACATCATTCTCAACATCAGCGATGTCTCAGTATTAATGTTAAGAGAGCTTGTGGAATGAATCTCATTCACATGCTTTGTAAAGTCATGGCATCTTTATTCTTGGCCATGTAAGATTGAGGCAGAGGTGTTCTTCTAATTTATCTGCATTCGTGAAAGGTGAAGGTGGAGTGTCTAAGCAAACATGTGTTCACACATGGAGAGGGGTCACATATCATGTAAATCCATATGATCTCTGTCTCTCGACAGGGTTTTCACATTATGAGCCAATACTCAGTGCTTGCTCGCTGTTAGACAACCGCTTTTTCAACTTTCAGAGCGTAAATCTACTAAGCTCACAAATAAGTGGTGGTAGGTTGCCACCTCAAGGTGCCAAAGCTGTGGCCCTCCCATCCATAGTATTGTCCTGGCACTTGAACATCCAACCCTGAGTGTCTCTCGCCCTGAGGTTGTGTATCTTGCAGGGACAAGACTCCCATCACAAACTAGGGATGAAGCGCTGTGCATCCCCTCACCTGAGCATTCGTCAAGGTTACTGATGCTAATTGAAAATGGTGTTTTCTGGCAGACAATAGAGGCTTTGAACAGGCACTGGAAGTGCACATGTTTGCTTTAGACATTGTGGGGGGCAGTGATGGGATAGGAGCAAGGCTGTTCTGAAGCTGAAGCATGCTCTTTATTAGCATTGACGCTTGCTTTGAGGGCTTCACGGTGTGTGCACATTGTGGACTTGGCAAGGGCCAGGGCTGGCCATGAGGGCACAATGTCGGCATTAAAGAGGAGGCATTTTAATGTCTGACAGACAAGTCTTTGATGCTGTCATGTTTAAGTCCACATTCATATTAATCTGAAGATAATTGCACTCCAGGATTCCTAACTGAAAGTGACAGATGTCAGTGTGATTTGGAAGAATGCACCACATATGACGGAGTCATCTGTAAATAAATTAACAGCAGCAGAACATCATCAGCTGCTTTGTCCCAAGTGTGAATTATCTGATTCACCATCGAAGTTACAGAATTGCTTCAGATGGATCTCCTTGTGGAGCCTTGTCACATTAAAGGCATACAGCTACCAGACCACTGGGGATCAACTGACAGCTCCTTTCTCTTGTAGGCTGTCACTGCAACTGGGATGCTGGAGAGATGCTTGAAGAGGCAGCACATTCTGACATCTGATGGCACAACGCCCTCCTCCCATTAGCACCTCATCTCAGCAAGGACACATGCTGCCGAGGGTTCATCATCCTTCAAAGGGTCAGGAGAATGTGAGCCTGATGTGTAACTATTCACTCTCCAAGTACATGGACAAAATGAGAGGGATAGCAGCACTAGTGCTCATGCTGGCCCATGATGGAGGGCACTTGCCCAAGAGGGTACTCACTACAACCTGTCATCCTCCTTGTGGAATCCGCTGGCTATGAGGGCCTCTTGCGCAGGCCTGCCTCATCTGGCCCGTGCTTGGGTTTCTTTCCCTGCAGCCTTAGCTTCCTGGAACTCTTCACCTTCATTGCCTTCAAGGTCCTCCTTATAGGAGGAGACATGCAGCTCCTCCTTATCATCATCTGACAAGTCCTCTCCACTTTGCAGTACCAGGTTGTACCACACGATGATCCATGAGACCCTCTGGGGAGTGTACTGGAGTGCTCCACTCATCCAGATATTGGAATTGCATCTTTAGGATCTCTGTCATGTGCTCCAACAATGTTCAGGGGCATGAGCCTCATTGTGCCTTCTCACTGTAGGAGTCTGAGGCCGTCGAATGTGTTCATCAGCCACATCTTTTGGCGTACCCTTTGTCACTGTGCAGCCAGCCCTGGATCCTGTTTGGTCCTTCAAAGATGTCCAGGATCTGCAATCTACTCAAGATTATGCGTCGTGGGCGCTTTCTGGGTATCTGGCACAAAGCTATGTGATTAGTTTCTTGTGGTCACAGACCAATTGTGCATTGAGCAGGTGGTTGCCTTTCCAGTTTAAGTATCACAGTGCTGTTGCCAGGGAGCTTTCATAGCCACATGAGTGCAGTCGATGGCTCCCTGCTCAAAAACAAGCTTAAAAAAACACTTATTAGACTTGTGGAAGAGGAACAACGAGCTGCCAGGTGATACATATGATAGGATTCATCTTCACGGTTCCCTGCGTCCACGTATGTATGGGCTGCCCAAGACACACAGAAGTGATGTTCCTTTATGCCCTATCTCGTTTATGATCGTTTCTGCACAACTTGAGTTGGCCAAAAGTTGGGTGAGTAGCTACAACCAGTTTTGAGCATGTTTTCCACATACACAGTGAAGGATTCCTTCACATTTGCAAAGACAATACAGGTCTTGCTTATTGATAGCAATGTTGTGTCCACATACTTATATGTCATAGCTAGCTTGTTCACCAATGTACTGCTCAAGGAAGCCATTCACATTTGCACATCCGCACTATATCATGGTGATCTAGACCCGCCAGCATTGTATGAGTTAGTATTCATTGAACTTATGAACTCAACAACCTATGCAGTTGAGTTCAGTTTTAATGACGCCATGTATGCCCATATAGATGGTGTTGCCATGGGATCCCTGCTTGGCCCAGCTCTCGCAAACACCTTTTGTTGGGTTCCATGAGAAACGCATCTTCAGTGGAATGACACCTAACCTCCTATCCCTTGCATATCTTCGATATGTAGATAATACATTTGCTATATTTGAATCACAGCTGCATGTAAGAGGGAAGTGAGAGTGGAAATAGCAGAGGCACTAGTGATAACCTTCCAGTCTTCCATAGACACAGGGGTGGTGCCAGAGGACTGGAGAATTGTGAATGTTACAACCATGTTCAAAAAGGGATGCAAGGATAAAGCTGGCAACTACAAACCAGTCAGTTTGACCTCAGTGGTAGGGAAACTTCTGGAAACTATAGTACAGGATAAGATCAACAGTCACTTAGACACTGCAGAATAATTAAGGAAAACGAGCATGGATTCATTAAGGGAAAACCATGTGTAACTAACTTGCTGGAGTTTTTTGAGGAGGTAACAGAGAATGTTGATAAGGGAAATGCTGTTTTCAAAAGGCATTTGATACATTGCCATACAACAGACTTGTAAGGAAAACTCTAGATCATGGAACAAAAGGAAAAGTAGGCACTTGGATGAGCAATTGGCTAAGAGAATTGAAACAAGGAGTAGTGATAAATGGTTGTTTTTCAGATTGGAGGAAGATTTGTACTGGAGTTCCTCAGGGGTCAGTGTTGGGAGCCTTGTTGTTCCTGATATATATTGATGACCTAGACTGTGGTGTGCGGGACATGATTTCATAATTTGCAGATGATATGAAGATTCGAAATGTTGTCAACTGTGATGGTTAAAGTCTTGAACTTCAAAAGGACATAGACATGTTGGTGGATTTGGCAGACAAGTGGCAGATGAAGTTCAATGCAGAGAAGTGTTATGTGGTTCATTTTGGCAGGAAAAATATGGAGAGACAGTATAAAATAAAAGGAGAGCCCCTAAAGGATGTGCGGCAACAGAAGGATCTCAGTGTATACATACATAGGTCATTGAAGATGGCATGGCATGTTGAGAGAGCAGTTAATAAAGCACGTAATATCTTAGGCTTTATTAATAGGAGCATTGAGTGCAAGAATAAGAATAAGGTTGAACTTGTATAAAACACTGGTTAGGCCTCATCTGGAGTACTGTGCCCAGTTCTGGATCCATACTTGAGGAAGGATGTGACAGCATTGGAGAGGGTACAGAGGAGATTCACAAGAATGATTCCAGGGATAAAAAACTGTAACTACCAGGATAGATTGGAGATGTTGGGACTGTTTTCCTTTGAGAAAAGAAGGCTGAAAGGAGACTGGATAGAAGTATTCAAGCTCCTGAGGGGTATCGACAGAGTAAATAAGTGAGAAACTGTTCCCACACAAGGGAGCAGCAAAATCTAGATGGCATGGATTCAAAATAATTGGCAAAAGCAGTAAATGTGATGTGAGGCAAAAATATTCCACCTGGAGGGTGGTTGGGGTCTGGAACAAACTTCCTGAAGGGGTGGGTGGAGGTAGGTTTGATTGAGGTATTCATAAGGGAATTAGATTGCCATCTGAAACAAAAGAATGTACAAGATTATGGGTAGAAGGCAGAGGCATTGGATTAGGTGGAATGCTATTTCAGAAAGCCAGTGGAGACTCAATGGGACGAATGGCCTCCTTCTGCTCTGTAAAGATACTGT
The DNA here is from genome assembly GCF_017639515.1 of Carcharodon carcharias. Lineage (NCBI taxonomy): Eukaryota > Metazoa > Chordata > Chondrichthyes > Lamniformes > Lamnidae > Carcharodon > Carcharodon carcharias. The sequence goes on along the minus strand of NC_054474.1, from coordinate 72,229,229 downwards.
GATATGCCCTAATGGGCTCCATTCTGTGCTCAGATTCACTTTTGAAATGGAGCAGTCAAATGAACTCCCTTTCCTAGATGTGCTAGTTCAGAAATCTGCTACTGGGTTTTCTATTACTGTCTACCACAAGCCTATCTTCATTGGTCAATACATGCGTTGGGATTCTTACAGTTCTATGCGCCATAAGATTAATCTCATCAGCAATCTTGTAAATAGGATACGCATCATTTTGGCACTCTGCAAGCTTGATGCTGAAATAGGATGCATCAAATGCATCCTGCGAGATAATGTCTGCCCTGATCAGATCATTGCTCACAGTGTAATTGCACAAACTCATGAATGGGCCTAAGGCCATCACTTTCAGTCTTAAAATGTTCCCAATCTACCTCAGATTACCCTGGAAGGGCAAGGTATCTCAAAAATCTGAGCAACGGATGAAGCTAGGCATTTCACCTTGCGACTATGCAGCAGCAACACAAGTGGTATTCACCACTAACAGGATGCTGCTGTCAAGTCAAAAAATGTTCTTCCTATCACATAAATGAGTGATGTGGTATATGAATTCCAGTGCAAGTGTGATACCAGGTACATAGACTGTACGTCCCAAAGACCGGTGGATCATATCAAACAGCGTGTCCCTTCAGCTGTTCACAACAGGCAAGGTACTGACTGTACCCAACCAGCCCTTAATTGCAAAACTCAAAACGTAGCATCAAACATTAGATATGATTCTGCAATTGGACAGCATTTGCTAAATAATCCTGAGTGTGCTAAGAATTACCCTGACAACTAATTTAAGATCATCATCGGGCGCACAGTGTGGCTCACTTACGCCTGCTAGAAGCTACATATATTAATACACAGGGCCCTGTCCTTTGCGGACAGAAAGAACATGTATGCACATTGCACCTTTTCCAACTAAACAAAATAGGCCACAGCCACTCCCTGCTTCATATTCTAAGACAATGCCTTGACCAATCAGAATCAACCTGCCTGGTTTCAACTTAAACAAAACTTGACAGTTAACTGTCCAGTATGAGTTAACTGGTGCATTCTCCACGGCAAAGCCTCTATCAATCAGAGTCCATTTGCCAACCAATCAGCAGTGTCTTCTCATGCAGGATAACTTGCTGTTCCCTTTACAGTTTGGTATTCTTGCGAATTGTCCTGTTGAGTTTAAGACAAAAATCTTTGACAACATGGGGCAGAATTTTTCCATTGTCATGCGGGAGCGGGCCCCGCATGTCCGCACATAAAATGATGTGCAGTGGTGCAGGGCAAGTGTTCCTACGTTACCAGGCGCCATCACGATATTTCGCTGAGCGTGCACGCGTCAGACATCAGCGCACGCCCATCCAACGAAATGGAGCAGTCAAATGACTACTTTTCCTAGATGTGCTCCAGGAGAACAATCAGGTCTTCCTTGGATGTACTTGGACCTGCAAGCCCTAACAGCGGCATTGACCTCAGCTGTTCAGTGCCAGTATGGGAGGTGGATCGGGCACCAAGTATCCCAGCTTGATGCCCATCCATCCACGGTGAGCAGGGAGGTACGAAGCGATCTCACATCCACGCAGCTGCTGCCTGTCATCTCTGCGGGCTCCTCTCAGGGTGCTCCAGATGAGGGCGGCAGCTCCTCCACCCTCTGCCAGTGACCATGGGATCTGATGAGGCAGCAGCGACTGTGGAGATGCCAGCTGTGGAACTGGTTGCTCCTCTTAGGCGGGGCGATCACAGGCTCCACGGGCCAGAGGACACCCACCTAGATGGTCGAAGCCAACAGGACAGGACATTGAGCAGGCTACCTCAAACGCCAGTGCCAGCGAGGGGGGACAACCTAGACATAGCACACAAAAGCGTAAATTTAAGGCACCTTAGGCACACCGCAGGCTTCTTACTAGTGGTTTATGTTGCCCCGCTATTAGTTGATTACAATTTGAATTAAGTTTCTTTTCTGTTTTATTTTTTACATTCATTAAATGCTTCATATGTGAACATAGCTCAGGTTGATTCCTTAATTCTGCAGGTGGACAGGAACCCATGATGTGTTGAGTAAGTTGTTTTTGTCATTGAGCTTTATTGACAAGGCACATAGTTAATGTTCCTAACCAGACAGATGTTGCTCTCAGGTATCGAGTCTGGAGTCTGCAGCCGTGGCATGTGTTGGAGGTCCATCTAAGGTGGGCTAGCTGAAGGTTCATTGAATTAAAGCCTCCTGGATGTCCCTGCCTCACTGGAGGTTTCGCAGGTCAGCATCTATTCCCTCAGCGTTCTCCTGTGCGTGCTTATTCTCAGACTCTCTACTGGACACATCGTGTGCAGCCAGAGCATCTGCGTCTATGTCTTCTTCTTCCACTACGTCTCCCCTTTCCAGCGCCAGATTGTGGAGAGCGCAGCATGCAACCACTACAACCGACACAGGACCTCTGGGGTATGGGAACGCACCCCTTGAACAGTCCAGGCATCGGAAGTGCATCTTGAGAAGACCAATAGTTCTCTCTACCACAGTCCTTGTGGAGGCATGGCTCATGTTGTACGGCTGCTCAGCATCTGTTCTTGGATGGCGGAGAGGAGTCATGAGCCACCTTTTGAGGGGATATCCCTTGTCACCCAGCAGCCATCCAGCCAGCTGGGATGGAGCACTGAAGAACCTTGGCACCTGGGAATGTCTGAGGATGTAAGCGCCATGTGAGCTGCCTGGGTACCTTGCACAGGCTTGCAGAATCTGCATGCTATGGTCACACACAATCTACATATTCATGAAGTGGAAGCCCTTCCTGTTGACAAAGGCACCCGGCTCACCTGCTGGCGCCTTGATGGCCACGTGTGTGCAGTCGATGGCGTCCTAGATGCAGGGGAACCCAGCAATCGCTGCAAAGCCTCTGGCTTGATCGGTCTAGCTGGCCTCATCCGAGTGGTAGTGAAAGAAATTCAGTGCACGCCTGAACAGAGTGGCTGTCACCTGCTTGACACAAGTATGGACTGCTGACTGGGAGATTCCACAAAGATCACCCACCAACCCCTGGAAAGAGCCGGAGGCATAGAAGCTGAGGGCAGCCATGACCTTCAACCTGACTGGCATGGGCCCACCCACACAGTTGGCGCAGATCTCAGCGTCTATCATCTGACAGATGGAGGTCACTGTCTCCCTTGAGAGATAGAGCCTCCTTTGGCACCGCACCTCAGACGCACTGAGGTAGCAGAATTTTCCCATTGTCGTGTGGTGGGGGGGGCAGGCCCTGCACGTCTGCGCGTAAAATGATGCCTAGTGATGTTAGGCGAGCGTCCCGATGTCACCACACGCCATCACGATATTTCATTGGGCGGGCATGTGTGTTCAATCAACACCGATTTTTTGGCACCCGTGCAACCTTTGGGTCGGCAGACGGGTGGAACAGGTCGGACACATTTGTATTAACCTCATTCACAGGTGGGATAAGAGAGCTCACTGGGGTCGTGAACATGCACAGCCAAGTATTTATTTTTGAAAGTTTTCCAAACTTGCCTGTGTGATTTGTAGTACTTCAAAATGCATACCAGTTGCTTTTACTGGACTTTTAATCTTCAGGTCAGCACCCTGCAGTGAGGAATCTTTTTTGGGCCTGCAGGTTTCAGGAAGCCTTCCCTTAGCCTGGGAATGGGAGCTGAACTGTCCAATGGAGGCAGATCCTCTGAGGAGGAAGGGAGGGCTAGATGGGGGAGGAGGCCAGGAGTGCACATTCAGCCTCCAGGGGAGCCACCTTTGGGAGGCCAGGCATAGGCACGAGGGGCGCAGGGCAAAGAGGTAGTCCAAGGCGGAAGGGGCTGCAGAAGATGCCACTATCCTACTGCCAGTGTATACAGGCGGAGAAGCAGCTACCTCAATATGTCTGAGGTGCAGTGCAGAAGGACGCTCCATCTCTCAAGGGAGACCGTCAACTATATCTGTCAGATGATTGGGCCTAAGATCTCCGCTAACTGTGTGGGTGGGCACCCCATGCCAGTGGCTCTAGAGGTCACAGCTGCCCTCAACTTCTATGCCCCAGCCTCCTTCCAGGGGTCGGTGGGTGATCTTTGCAGTGTCTCCCAATCAGCTGTCCACACTTGTGTCAAGCAGGTTACTGACGCTCTGCTCAAGTGTGCATTGACCTTCATCCACTTCCGTTGGGACCAGACAAGCCAAACACAGCTAGCCAGAGGCTTCGTGGCCATTGCTGGTTTCTCCCACGTACAGGGTGCAATAGACTGCACACATGTGGCCATCAAGACACCAGCAAGTGAGCCCGGTGCCTTTGTCAACAGGAAAGGCCATAAACGTGCAGATAGCGTGTGATCACAGGATGCTGATTCTACAAGTGTGTGCAAGGTACCCAAGCAGCTCCCATGACGCCTACATCCTCAGACACTCCCAGGTGCTGGGGCTCTTCAGTGCTCCAGCCCGGCTTGATGGATGGCTTCTGGGTGACAAGAGCTATCCCCTGAGAAGGTGGTTCATGATGTCTCTCCACCATCCAAGAACAGAGGCTGAGCATCGCTACAACAGGAACCACGTCTGCACAAGGGCTGTGGTGGAGAGAACCATCGGTCTTCTCAAGATGCACTTCCGATGCGTGGACCGCTCAGGGGGTGCACTCCAGTACCCCCCAGCTCGTGTGTCGGTGGTAGTGGTTGCATGCTGCGCTCTCCACAATCTTGCCCTGGAAAGGGTGGACGTGGTGGATGATGAAGACATAGACGCAGTGTCTGCGGCTGCACACGATGAGTCCAGTAGTGAGTCCGAAGATGAGCATGCACAGGGAAATGCTGAGGGGGTAGATGCTGACCCGGGCATACTCCAGAGAGGCAGGGACACCCAGGAGGTTTTAATCCAATGAACCTTCAGCTAGCACACCACAGATAGTCCACTTGGGCTGTCGGCTCAATACTCAACACCTAAGTGCAAAATCTGCTAGGTTAGCAACAGTAACTAAGGGTCTTGTTAATAAAGCTGAACGTCCAACAAAGCACTCATTACAGTTTTGGATATCATAGACATGCTGAAGGAAAGAGGCACCCTCAGTCATGGTGACACATCTGAATTTAATGTGTGAAGCAAAGTAACTTATTACAAAAAAAAGACAACAGTATTACAAATCAAATAAAATCATAAGGACCTGATCTCAGGCCAACACAAAATCACCAATTAAAAACCAGTGGTGTGCCTAGGATGCCTTATGCTTTCGATTACGGGTGCTACGTCTTGGTGCTGCCCCATTGCTCGGAGTAGCATCTGAGACAGCTGCTGACTCTGCTGTCCTGTTGGCCTCGCTGACATTGGCAGCCATCCTCTGGCCCGTGGAGCCTGTGCTGGCCCCGCCTGGGAAGGAGCTACCAGTTCCACAGCTGCCATCTCCCCAGCCGTCACAGCCCCACTGGATGATACGGTCACTGGCAGAGGGGCGGAGGAGCTGCTGCCCTCATCCAAAGCACCCTGAGAGGAGCCCGCAGAGACAACAGGCAGCTGCTGCACTGACATGAGGTCGCTTCAGACCTCCCTGCTCACCGTGGATGGATGGGTACCGAGCTAGGAAACTTGATGCCCGTCCCATCTCCCACACTGGCACTGACCAGCTGAGGTCAATGCCAATGTGACGGCTTGCTGGTCAGAGCACATCCCTAGGAAGCCCTGACGGGTCTCCTGGAGGAGCCTCTCCACAAGAATCACCACTCTTTCCATGGAGGACACATGGCGCTCGGACATGTGGCTCAATTGCTTCGGCGAGCGTCCGCGTAGACTCCTCCACCACGGAGACCAAGCCAAGCATAGCCTCATGTATCTCCACCAGATGCTCCCGCACACCTGGCCGTATTTCCTGCACCCGCTGCATCACGGTTGACTCCAGAGGCACATCATCAGGCACCGACTGAGCGTGTGCCTGGTCCCCTGCAGTCCTCCGACTGCTGGCGCCATGCACACTCTGTCTCTGCCAGCTCCTGCAGCTGTGAAGTGCCCTCACCGCTGTGCCCCGGGACACTAGCTGTTGACCGAATTCACACCGATGTGCTAGTATCTGCGCAGGTGCCTGCCTAGCAGAGATGGTGTGACGCTGGTGAGACTTCAGGCCCCTCAGGTTTGAGAAGGGGCCTCTCCTGCTCCGCTGATGCTGAAAGGAAGAACAAGGACAGTGGATCACTTAGTGTGGAGACAATGACAAAGTTTATCCCTGTCCCCAGGATCATTATGTGCCCATTCTTCCATGGCCAATTGTCAAGCCATGTTGCAAAATTAAATCATATAACATACAACAGTGCTATGGCTGTTGGGAGGACACTGCTGACCTCACTGTTGGGCATACATATCTGGACGTGGCAACCCAGCCTCACCGACACCAGTGGATCTGGGTGCATGGCACCTCTCCAGATCCAGGGCATCCTGCTTGAAACGCGATCTGCATCTAGCCGCCATGAGTCCTCACACTCTCTGCCACGTTATGAGAAATCTTCTCCTGAAGATGAGAGAAGAGCATTGATTAGTGCGAATTGCACATGGACTCTCTTTGTGCACGGCCCACCCCAACCAGAGTGGGACATACCAGGGCTCCAGAGCCTCCTCACCCCGCTGCTGCTTAGCACTCACACAAATTTGCTAGGCCTGTTCCCCACCCCTCCACTTGGCCACATGCTGCCTACATCACATTAGACACCACACAGTATATCCTTCCATAGCAAGGAGGCGCAAGCATGGGGAGTGCACCACCTTGAAGCTCCCCTCCTACCAACTTATCATCCTGTCTTGGACATGTCCTGAAGTTCAAACATAGCGCCTAGGTGCAGCACCTGCAGGTTGGCTCCAAACCAGTCATGTGGGACTTAGTGCAACACATGCTGCGGGGTCAAAACACATCTCTTCATCACCCTCTCAGGCTGGGCAATATCTGCTGGCCCACCCAGCAAAGGCTGTCACTGATTCAATGCAGTCACGACATTCACACTTGGGGTTGGGGGGGCAGCAGGGGGGAAAGCTGACCTGCTGGGTTAAGTGACCAATGCCAACATTGTCCTCACCCTTCCAGAGCGCAACAAGTCGTTGAAGAGCTTATGGCACTGGATCCAGCTGCGCCGCACCACGTTGCGGGAGCTCACCATCTCCGCCACCTCCTCCCAGGCACATTTCATCATGTATGGGGGGCCTCCTCCTCCTCCCATCCTGGGGGACCAGCACATCTCGCCATGCTGCCACCTCCTCGAGGAGGGCAGCAAGGCAGTCATCCGAAAAATGAGGGGCACAAAAGCCACCGCGACCCCCCCTGCCCCCCACCCCCGCACTACCCTCCGGCCTGGCCATGCTCTGCTGGCCTACCCTCCAAACTGCCCTCCTCACCAGAAAATTCTCCCCATAAATTCAAATTCCACTATGGCAGCTGGGAAATTTAAATTCAATTTAATAAATAAATCTGGAACAAAAAGCTGGTATCAATAATATTGACCATGTAACTACTGGATTGTTATTAAAATCCAATCTAGGTTACTAATGTCCTTATCGGTCTGGCCTATGTGTGACTCCAGATCCACAGCATAACTGCCCTCTGAAATGCCAGCAAGCCACTCAGTTGTGTTCAAGGAGGAAGTTCACTGCTGTTACAAATGCAAGGCCTTATAATCCAGTTATGTTTTAAACTGCCTATTTTAATTTATGGTAAAACAGAATGCCCTGGAATGGGGAATGGTGATCATATTGAGCTCTGCCAAGCGAAAGGCCCATGTGGTTTTCTTTTTCCAAGGAACAGAGGTCCAGCTCAAAACACATAAAAACTCAAATTCCAGTTTTCACATCTAGACACAGAAGAGGAGCAGAGAGACCTGGGTCAGGATTTCAAGTCTGCCCCCGAGGCAAGTTTGGTGGTGCAGAGCATTTAATCGGGCAGGAGCGTGGTAAGTGGGCACCCCGCTATCTTCCCTCCTCTGCCCCAATTAAGTACAGGGCGGGAAGGCTCATGGAGAGCATGAGCCACTCTGTCACGAACTGAGGCCCCACTGTGGGCAACAAATGCCCACTTAAGGGCCTCGTCCTGTCACTTCCCTTATTCAACCAGCGATGGGCATGGGTCTCACCACGCAGGAAGACCAAAAAGTAAAAGTCTTGTCGGAGTTGCTATTGGGCTTCCACAGTTGTGGGGGGGGGGGGGTCCCTCATTCAAAGGCACTCAGTGCCTGATTGAAGGACCCAGCAACTGGAAGAGAGGGCCCACTGAAAACCACTCCTGTGCTCTTTCTTCTGAACACTTTTCTCCCCAAGACCCTCACCCGCAAATCCATCCCCCCACCCCCATTATCACTAAACTGTGGCCTGGGTCCCTCGTTGATCATGGGCCTCTGGTGGCTGCATTGCCAGCAGCAGCAATCGCCTCTCCATAGCATTGACGGGCAGTGAAGTGCTATCGGTCTCGATTGACTGGCAGAGCTAGGGTGGCAGGACTTCCGCTCCAGGGGTCCTCAAGAAATTGGATGAAGGGACTTTTCGAAGGACTCTGGAAGTCTTGCCCTGGTGGGGGAGGGAGAAAGAGGAAAACTGGGAAGATTTAAGACATTATCTATAAGGCTACATATCTATTGAGTGTAGTATAAACGTATAAATATGATGTGGGTTTTGGTTGTGTTAATTAATGAGGAAAGTACCTTTTCTGTAGTTTAGTGAAGAGATGCCTAGTACATAATGTTTAGTCTATGTTGATTTTAGTTTGTTTGTTACATTAAAAGCCTTGAAACATCAAATCCTGTTGTGCATTTATATCTGTTGTCGACTGGGATAATTATTTTTAAATGTTATCAATTTCTATAGGGTTTGTAATACCACCACCTCCTCAAGGGTAATTAAGATGGACAATAAATGCTGGTCTTGCCAGCAAAACCCCAGCCTGTGAATGAAAAAAAGTGTGCGCATGCACGTGTGTCTAGGTAAGAGGAGGTAGGCTCAGGTTCCAGGAGTAGAACATTTGTCAGAACACGGAGCCAGCAGAGGACACTAACTGTGTACTTCTGAATTTTCATTTTTCAGGATTCTTGCATCTGCAGATTTTTGTCAATGTTCCCATTTCTTGTCTTGGCATTGTCATCCACGCATCATCCCTTATGATTTTCAGCTTCCACGAGGACTTATGGGCTCTATGATGAGATTCCAGGTTCAACAAGGAACTAAGATCCTCAAATTGAAAAGAACCCAAGTTAACTGACAGTAGTAACGCTGGTCTCAGGGGAGAAGCCTGAGTAACCCTAAGCCCCTAAGGCTGGAACAAGATCAGAGTTACTGGCAGCTTGGATGACAACCTTCAAACATGATAGGGTCCCCCTTGTCCTCACTTATCACCCCACCAGCCTCCGCATTCAAAGGATCATCCTCCGCCATTTCCGCCAACTCCAGCATGATGCTACCACCAAACACATCTTCCCTTCACCCCCCCCGGCGGCATTTCATAGGGATCGTTCCCTCCGGGACACCCTGGTCCACTCCTCCATCACCCCCTATTCCACAACCCCCACCTATGGCACCTCCCCATGCCCACGCAAAAGTTGCAACACCTGCCCCTTCACTTCCTCTCTCCTCACCGTCCAAGGGCCCAAACACTCCTTTCAAGTGAAGCAACATTTCACTTGCATTTCCCCAACTTAGTCTACTGCATTCGTTGCTCCCAATGCGGTCTCCTCTACATTGGAGAGACCAAATGTAAACTGGGCTTTGCAGAACACCTGCGGTCGGTTCGCAAGAATGACCCAAACATCCCTGTCGCTTGCCATTTTAACACTCCACCCTGCTCTCTTGCCCACATGTCTGTCCTTGGCTTGCTGCATTGTTCTAGTGAAGCCCAACGCAAACTGGAGGAACAGCACCTCATCTTCCGACTAGGCACTTTACAGCCTTCCGGACTCAATATTGAATTCAACAACTTTAGATCTTGAACTCCCTCCTCCATTCCCACCCCCTTTCTGTTTCTTCCCCCTTCCTCTTGTTTTTTCCAATAATTTATATAGATTTTTCTTTTCCCACCTATTTCCATTATTTTTAAATCTTTTATGCCCTGCTAGCCTTTCCACCCCACCCCCACTAAAGCTGTACCTTGAGTGCCCTACCATCCATTCTTAATTAGCACATTCGTTTAGATAATATCACCACCTTCAACGCCTCTATGTTCTTTTGTTCTTTTGTCTTTTGATTATCTGTTCCTATCACTGCTTGCTTGTCCCTACAACCACATCACCCCCCCACTTCTCTCCCCCCACCCAACCACCCCCTCCATCACCTTAAACCAGCTTATATTTCACCCCTCTCCTTAGATTCACTCAGTTCTGTTGAAGGGTCATGAGGACTCAAAATGTCAACTCTTTTCTTCTCCGCCGATGCTGCCAGACCTGCTGAGTTTTTCCAGGTAATTCTGTTTTTGTTATGGCTCTGCATTCAGAATTCTATTCATATATTTGACATTTCTCCCACATCTTCATATATGCCCTAAACTTATCTGTAAAATGTTGCATTTAATCACCTCCACAATTCCTCTAACTCCTGCCCAGCATCAAACTCCCTCCAGTTATGAAACATCATGGGCCGGTTTTGCTACAAAATAGGAGTTATCCTAATGAAACTTGTTTCTATTGTTGAAATATTACTGAGTGGTATGGCAATGTGGATATAAATTGGTAAAAAACAAATCCAGCCCTGCAGCCAGATATCACTTCTTCACACAAAGACTGATCAGTAACTAGAATGGTATTAGTGAAACAACATGTTTCATAAAATGGTGAACTCGTACAGTCACATGTCATATCTTACATGCAGTTATCTTGGTGCAATAAAGTATCTTTGTTTCAGACTCAAACCAACATACATCATGTAAAAAATGTCTGTATAGAAAAATCTTGAAGTGCTTTGAGGATTAAGGCAGGTTATTAAATGGTGGCACTCACATTTCTATTGGCACAGGAGCACAGTGATTGTAATGTAGCAGATTAAAACTGAAACACGAACAGCCAACAGAATTGGAGAAATCAGGCTGTGAATGAGCACGTATGGTAACTGAAGAAGAGAAATAGAATCAGAGAACAGGAATTTCCTTTGCTATATGAAGACCCACATCAAGGGTGTCAGTTTACAAAGTGATATTAATTAACCATTGAATTTTACTAGGGACCATGTTATCACCAGCACCCAGAGTTTCATATCAAATGCACGAATGGGATATAACGGAGTCACTACCAAGTACTATTCATGATATGATTATCGGAAATTCATGATATTCTGCCATCCGTGTTTCACTTCTATGGGAAGAATTTTCCAGTCGGCGAGTGGAGGCGGGGCCCGCTTGCCAACGTGTAAAATGACGCACAGTGACATCGGGTGGGCGTCCCAACATCACCGCGCGTCTTTTCGATTTTCAGTTCGGCAGGCGCACAGCCGAGTCAGCTGCACGCCCGCCGAACTGTCAAAGGCCTGTTAAGGCCTGTTAAAAACTAATTTAAAAAGTTAAATGAGCTGCCCGTCCAAACTTAAGGCTGACGGGGCAGGTGCTGAGCCCAGGCAGCCATCGCATTTTTCATGAAACCTCATCCATGGGTGGAATAAGGTTTCATGAAGTGTTTTAAAATTCAATTAAAATTAATTTAAAAATCCACTGACATGTCCCAGCTCATGTGATACTGCCACACGAGTGGACATATTTTAAAAGTTTTCTTTTTCCTTTATTTAAATTTTAAAACCTTAAACTGATCTCCCTGAGGCACAGAGGTGCCTCAGGGAGATCTTTTGCGTGCATGTGGAAAAATCGCAGGCCCCAACTCAGGTGAGCGCTCAGCGCTTCCAGGTGTGTGTCGCGCTGAGCGGGCCTTAATTGGCCCACCCACATAAAATGGCAGCATGGACCTGATCAGGAGCGCTGATCGGGTTCGTGCTCGCTCCCACCCGGCCCCAAAACAATCCCCCCCCCCCGATGGGGTAAAATTCAACCCAATGTTTCTAATGGGGAGGATTTTCCCCTCGTCAGGCGGGCGTGGTGGGTGGGTCTAGGATTTGCTATGCAGTAGTCCTCCGTCCGCTATCGGGCCCCAACCGCTGGCTGGCCAAATAACGGTCAGCCAACGTGAGACGTGCGCTAAGAACCTCAGTGCTGCCAGGGTGGGGGAGGTTGGTGGGAGGAAAGCGAATGCTAAAGTCTGCGCGTGCGCGGGGGTGCACTCATTGAAAGCTCCTTTAAGGCACAGAGTTGCCTCAGGGAGCTGAAGGATTTAAAAATTAAAAATAAAGGTTAGAAAAATAAGGGAAACGCCCCCACATGTGACTCTGTCACAAGAACAGGGACATGTTAAAAATGAATTTAAAAAACTTTTACTTTTTTTATTCACTGTTGGAAACCTCATCCCGTCCTTGGATGAGGTTTCACAAACAATGCAAAGGCCGACTGGCTGATTCACTCGCCCACCAACCATAAGGTTGGATGGGCAGTGAAAAATTCAAATGAATTAATTGATTAACGGGCTTAACCGACCGAAATATCGCGCGAGTGCACAATGACGATGGGATGCTCGCCTGATGTCATCACACGCTGTTTCATGCCCGGGCATGTCGGGAGCATGCCTGCACACTGAGCTGAAAATCACGCTCAATGTTTCTCTGATCACATTCTTGACTACTCCCAAACCCTTCAGCTTGGAGTTTTGAAAATCCACCTCAAAGCTTAGAGCAGGCTTCTAACTGGACTCTGTCTCAGCTCCCTGGGACAGGAGTTATTAAGTATGAAGCTGGGGGTCTCCCACTGGTATCGCCAGCAGCAACAGTGAGTCTGCCATTCATACAAGGTAGTCAGTGTTGTGGAGAAAGGAGATGGACTCTTAAGGAGGCAGAAGGGCTCTTAAACTGGGTCAAAGTTTTAAAGGGTGAGACCCGAGGGGAAGTGTTCATTAATGCATCTTCTCCATCCAAAAGGTGAATTATAGCTTTCCACAACTGGCCCATTAACTGGCATCATCTTTCTGCTGGGCTCAGCAATAGAAGGCAAGGAAGTGAGATAGCTGATAGACCCCACCACCTGCCTTCATTTGCATGGCCACAAGTAAGGACAGTGAGGGCTGTGGTGTTCCCAGATGGAGTAGGGAGGAGAAAATAAAAGTGAGGTAGGGATGTGGCAGCAGCTTCATCACCATATGCTGTCATGTCTTTCCACCACATTGGACAAGATAACTGAGGAAAACCAACTTTGAGTCATTTATCTCTCAGTTCACAGAATCACAGTGCAGAAGAGGCCCTTCAGCCCATTGAGTCTGCACTGACACGTGAGAAACACCTGACCTACCTACCTAATTCCATTTACCAGCAATTGGCCCATAGCCTTGAACGTTATGACGTGAGAAGTGCTGATCCAGGTACTTTTTAAACAATGTGAGACAACCTGCCTCCACCACCCTCCCAAGCAGCGCATTCTAGACCGTCACCACCCTCAAGGTAAAAAAGTTTTTCCTCACATCCTCCCTAAACCTCCTGCCCCTCACCTTGAACTTGTGTCCCCTCATGACTGACCCTCCAACTAAGGGTAACTGCTGCTCCCTATCTACCCTGTCCATGCCCCTCAATCTTGTACACCTCGATCAGGTCACCCTCAGTCTTCTCTGCTCCAACAAAAACAACCCAACTCTATCCAACCTCTCTTCATAACTTAAATGTTTCATCCCAGGCAACATCCTGGTAAATCTCCTCTGCACCCCCTCCAGTGCAGTTCAGTCTTGACTTTATTTTCCAATTTCCTCATTTACACTTCCTGTTACTGAATGACTCCTCAACCTCAGTGATTTCAATCTGCAACTAAATCCCCAAACCCTTTCTCCTATTTCTCCTCTTTGCTAACCACTCTTCCTAATTGCCCCAGGAGAGAGGATCCCCAAGATATCCCTCGTCTGGTCCTCCAAAATATTATGTTGAATGATCTACACAGCCCTTACATCCACTTTCAATTTTCTCATCCATTCATGCTCGAGCCTTCAGTTTCCCACCCCCATTTGCTTCAACTGGTAAAACAAAGCCTTTTGCATTTTCAAATCGATGGGTTGTGGGATTAGTTTAGTTGTCACATGACTGCCCTGATGATTTAATCCCTCCTGTATTCCACCTTATCACAGACCTTCCTGTTACAGACAGGAGAGAGGCAACTCAACTTCTTTATCCTCCCTGTCTGTCCATAAGCAGAGGTGCTTTGAATTATTTTCAGTAGGCTGTGGCATGTTTCCTAAACCTCCTCAGTTTATGTGATATGATTTTAAGTTACTCGCAGCAAGTTCATGTTATGATTGACTCAGGAGGTTAGTTTATTGACACACTCAAACCCAGAGGAGGAGTGTTTACAACATATACAGAAATGGAAGATAGAAAAAAAAAAGAAAGCTTTGCAACTATAGACAGCAACAGTAAAAGAATTACTGAAATGAATATTAGTTCATGCGGTTATCAAAGTCCAGAGTCAGAAAGTCCAGTGAGAAGTTCTTTCAAGTAGGTGCAAAAGTTCAGCTGGCTGAAGATCAGAGTTGTAGAGTTCTCTTTACAGTTGGTGCTGATACCACAAGATGAAGTAGGTACACAGAGACTTGGTTGGTTCTGCTGGAGATGGTAGGAAATCTTCCAGCAGAGACAGACTTCAAGGAGCAGGCTATTGTTCAGCCTAAACTTTTGCTTCTTGGTATTCTCAGCTTCGATGTTAAACAGCAAACTCTTTGTCAGGCCAAAGATAATAATGTTAAACCGTCCAAAAGGCCAGAGGCTTAGGTGATGTGATGTAACCCATTATTGTAGCTTAGCAATCAGTTTCTGTGCTACTGGCCAGAATCCCTTTTTCTTCCTTAGGAGAGAGATGAGGTGGTTATTAGCATCTCTTTAAGTATAACGAGATTTGATCTTTCTCTCTTTCATGATAGTTCTGGTTGAGGAAGTCAGTTCATCTGTACTTCCTCTGCTTTCAGTGATTATAAGTGGGTCTATATAATCAGGTGATACATCCACAGGCTAAGAGAGGAATTCTTTCATTCATGTAACTGCTACTGGAATTTTCCAGAAACTATGGTCAATCTTGTGGTCAGGTGATCTGTAGCAACTATCTTGTGGTCCAGCAAAAGTCCATTTTAAAAATAACAAAGAGGGGTAAAATTTGAAGTGTACATGTCTAAATAGGCATGATATTCCCTATAGCTCTCCCTCACCACTTCCCCATTTCACTCACTCAAAAGCTACTATATTTCTATATTTCCTCAGTTCTGATGAGGATCATTGAGCCTGAAACCTTAATTCTGTGACTCTCCACAGGTCAGCCCAAGTATTTTCAGAATTTTCTGTTCTTATTTCAGATATCCAGCATCTGCAGTGTTTTGCTTTGCCTGGTTATCAGGTCTGGTTCACCCACGTAAAAAACATTTTACTATATTCTCTCTAAAGCCAAATTATCTTATTACCATCTTGGGGGTGGAGGGGATGGGGTATTGCAGAGGGGGTGATTAGGAATTGCAGTACAATATAAACTTCCTGTGCTGTAACCACCACCCCTGAGCACCTAACCATCTTTGCATCTAAAAATGGATACAAAGAGAGCCATGAGATAAAAGAATAAGAATCAGGCATAAGCATCACTTACCTATCATAAAGTGGTTTTGAGGAGGAAATCACATGATGGTAACATTTTGAAAATTGTAAAGTGCCACATCCTGTCAAAAGCTTTGCACTGTCCAAGACAAACAATGCATCAAAATATGTCAGGTCAGATGTTGCCAAGACTGGAGACAGCCTTGAATGAAATGGGCAGGAGGATGTCTGGTCTTATTTTCTCCTCAAACAAAGATTCAGCTGCAGTCCTTGAATGACAATGTTATTTCCTGAGTGTATAATCCAAATTTGGGAAAAATTCATCTTCTAATATTTAAGAGTGAAATTACCATTGGTGATGTTGTCACAAGATCACAGAATAATTACAAATGAGGAAGGCTAGTTAGGCCATTTTATCTCATCCATCCAGAAGGTTCCACCATTACTTCATCTGCCAACACTATTCTATCTCAGAATGCATACCAAGCATTGATCACGTTTTTTGTTTCTTCTTTATTTCTTTACGGGATGTGGGTCAGAAAGGTCAGCATTTATTGCCGATCCCTTATTGCAAGCGGTGACCGACTTGAACAGCTGAATTCCATCTGGTACAACCACAGTGCTGTTCACTATGGAGTTCCAGAATTCTTACCCAGTCATGAAGAAGGAACATTGATATACATTAAAGTCAGGATGATGTGTGACTTGGAGGGAAACATTTGGATGGTGGGCAATTCCCATGCGCCTGCTACCCATGTGCTTCTAGATTGTAGAGATTGTAGGTTTGGAAGGTGCTAACAAAGTTGCTGTAATGTATCTTGTACAAACTGTAGACAGGGTGCACCTCTGTGGTGGAGGGAGTGAATGTTTAAGCTGGTGGGATGGGGCGCCAATCAAGTGAAATGTTTTGTCCTGGATGGTGTTGAGCTTCTTGAGTATTGTTGGAGCTCCACGCGTCCAGGCAATTCAAGAGTATTCGGACTCAAAACGTTAACTGTGTTCCTCTCCACAGATGCTGTCAGACCTGCTGAGTTTTTCCAGCTATTTTTGTTTTTGTTTCAGTATTCCATTATGCTCCTGACTTGTACCTCGTAAATCGTGGAAAGTCTTTGGAGTGTCAGAGGCTAAGTTACTCATGGCAGAATACCCAGCCTCTGACCTATTCCTGTAGCCAGAGTGTTTATGTGGCTCATACAGTTAAGTTCATGATCAATAATGACTCCCAAGATGTTGGTGGTGAAAGATTCAGAGATGATAACCCCATTGAAAATCAAAGGGAGGCAATTAGACTCTCTCTTGTTGAAGATGGTCATTGCCTGGCACATGTGTGACTTGAATATTGTGTGAAGAACGTCATCCTGATATCACTCTTAAATTTCCCTTTTATTAATTGAAACCCATGGCTCTTTATTCAAGTCTGAACTTAATTTGAAATAATATTCTGGATTTACCTTTCCATTAGCATCTAACATACCACCAGAAAGTCATTTTCATGTGCTTCCTTTCAAGGTTGAAAAACACAGGTTTCTACAGGCGGTCCTCATAACTCAGGCACAACAGCTCAGTCATATGTATCTTCGCAGTGCCTCCAGTGCTTAAGTATCTACTTATTGTCTGCTATGTGAAATTGTACCAAACTCCTCACTCCACTGTAGAAGTTTTAACTGATTCCCACAAGATCAAAAACTGTAATTTATATTCTTTAGCCATTAAATAATTCATCGGCAGCCCATATGATAAAAATATGCAGAGAATAAACTTCCAGTCCAAAACCCTTATTTCATGTTGCTGTCTTTTTGTATCAATAGTTAAAATTGTCAAGGGTCATCAACAATACAGCACAGATTTAATGTGATTGGCAAAAGTAGCAGAAACAACATGAGGAAGACATTTTACACAACAGGTGGATAGGACTTGGAATGCATAACCTGGTGTATATATTCAATAGAAGCCTTCAAAAGGAAATTAGATAAATATTTGAAGGAGAAAAACATTGCAGAATTATGGGGAAAGAGTGGGAGAGTGTGACTAATTGGATCTCTTGCAAGGAGCCCACGCAGGCAATGTGGGACAAATGACTCATTCTGTGCTGCAAAATTCTTTGATTATATCTGTTTAAATTTGATGCAATTCTCAGTTATGTCTATTTCTGTACAACCATTGTTGCTCTGAGAAATATCTAGGTCTTTATGGTAAACCTGGAATTCCTTACAGCACTTTACTGGACAATTGCTTTAAATGTAGCCAACAATAAACTACTGTAAATTCATTACTTGGAAAACATGGATGAAAATTAGTAACTGAATGAATTGAATGCAGCAAATTTGTTTTATATCTAAATCAAGAGAATGAAGCAATTCTATTTAATAATGGCACTAAATTAATAGGTTCTCCAGAACCAATGACTTACTGTGTTCATGATTCAATAGAATTCTGTGAGTTATAATGCTATTCATTTAAGATTGAGCAAAGCCAGTTATTTATTATATAATATAGTTTTCAGTCAATAAAATCCAGAAAATTAATGTAATATGGCACCAAGTGAATGGAATCCAAACAACTCATTTAATAACCTGTCCTTAAGTGAAAAGAATTCAAATATCTTCGCTATCCCTTCACTATTCAGAACTACACCCTCAGTTCTTTCCTTTATCATATTCAGCTACTTTTTCTGAAACAGCTCAATAACTAACAGTATGTCTCACATCCTCCTTCCCTCAAATTACTCCCACATGATCATCCGAAGCAACAGATAACAAATACTCAATCCCAAACATCCCAGCCTCTCTCTTAAAATCACCAGGATGATCCCACTTTCTTATCCAAAACTGTATTCTCTGACAGCCCATCAGCAATGGGACAGGAGGTCTACCAGCAACAAATAAATACAGAGACAACTAAAGCGGATGATTATTGAGAAAAGGGAATTGCTCACAGCTGAATGTGGAGTTCGAGTTGAATTTTGCTTAGTTGATAAGATTGATGGCGAGTTAGTGTAAGAATAGGTCTCGTTACCTGAAAAAAACCAAAAAAAGATCAGGTTTAAAAGAGTCTTATCTAGAAATCCAGAACAGTTGCCATCCTCTCATCCAAACAGTGAAAAGGGAACCTGAAAAAGCAGGAAGCCACAAAGTTGTTATCTCAATGGAATATGGGAATGAGACCGGAAAGTGGAGATGAGGTGGAAGATCAGCTGTGACCTTGCTAAATGGCGGACTCCTGTCCCTATACCTTATGTTCTAATGGCTGTGTTGGATTGGACAGCTCCTGCCAATTTATCCTTCAAGTGGTGGGATTATTCTAAACCATTCCACAGAGCCAGAGTGAACTGATCCTTCCACTGAGCCTAACTAGCTAATGTGAGCTTCTTTTTCAATGCAGGTAGTCAAGTACTAGAATGGATCATAGGAGCAGATCACTGTAAGTGACATTATTAACCCAATGGGAATCTTATGATCCCAGCTAATGTTACGAATGGACAAGTCAGATCCCTGGGTGGGACCTGGCTTGATAGATCCTAAATTTTATTTTTTGTTTAGAAATGTGGAGAGTGGCTACTGAACAAAGTGACAGAGCATGCTGATGTACTTTTAATAAAAGAATAAACCATTTATTAAACAAGAAAAAAGATGAACTATGTTACACTACCCCTTCACCACAACCATACTTTTACAGATATATACAGATTTGTAAGAATAACACAAGTTACAAAAATCTATCTTATGCTCTAATGTTCACTGTACGTATACAGCCCATGTAAACCAATAGGCAACTGTGGTCAGACATGCCACACTCTGAAACCAAGTGACAGATGCCATCCTGAACAGATGCTGTGGATCACTTATCAACTCCCTCCAGATGCTTGTCACACCATGAGCCAATCGGTCTCATGGAAACTCTACCTTTCACACAGGGTTTTCCAATCTCCGCTGTCAAAGAACTCACCTTGGAATCTTCTCTCAATTGACGCTTTCTCTTGGACGTCTTCAACAAGGATCCACCTCCAGGCTTCTATCTCTCCCTCCAATGCTCCTGTCCCCTGAATTGCCACATGCGTTCAAGCTTCACCTTCCACACACTCTTTCAGGTACTCAGCCATACCAACAGAACACCAGTGCTTCACAGGCCCATTGTAAGGTGTCACTCACCCTTGGCTGTCTCCTCAGATCTTCTGGCTTCTTGCAAGCCAAGTTTGCTTTAAGTCTACTTCCTGCAACTTTCTCTCCTTAAGTCGGAGCCTTTCCTGAGCCTTTCCCTCTGCTCCTTGCTTTCACTTCCACTGAACAAGACCTGTTCCCAATTCCTGTCCTTGTTCCTCGACTTAACTGTCTTCCTAGGACTTTCTTTTGACCCTACTCTCTAGTTTCTGGGGCATTCATCTGTTCTTTTGGGGAATCTGCTCTCTGTAGTTCCCTCTCCTGTTCAACTTCCTCCCCCTGTGGTATCCACAGACCAACTGAATTCAAACTGCTTTCCTGTTTCTCTCTGCCCCTCTGTAGGTCTCCTGTTGCTAGGCATCGGCACAGTTTTTCCTACTTTGTTTTAACTCCCCTAAACCACTTCAATGGTCATAAAACCTCATTAAGATGCAGGGAACCAAACAAACTCACAGACTTACAGACAACATTCTAAGGTGAAAATAAAAGCTAGGTTTTCCCTTTCTTAACACACATATACAAAATATAAATTAAGCTTAAATTTAAAGCTAAAACTTAAACATAAAGATATAGCTTATTCCTAATATCCACCAATACAATATAACTCACTGTAAACTAACTCTAGTTCCTAGTAAGGCCACCATGCCACTTTTTGTTGCCCTTTCTTAAAAAGTTTTTCATTGCTCTGTTTCACAAGAATGGTCAGTTGTCAGTTGTAAGCTGCTTGAAATCATTTGAAACTTAATCCCTCTGCCCTTTGATACTTTACCTGGTGCATAGTTATTTTATCTCATCTTAAAATTTGTGCTGGGTACTGGCATATGTGGCAATTAAAATTACTATTCCTTGAAATTAAGTCACACAAAATAGTTCTGGTATCAAAGCAAACTTACCCAAAATGTGTTATTAAATGTCTAAATTTGTTTTCTTTCTCTGTGAAAAATGTTCTACAAATAAAATCAATGTATTTGTCCTTATTGGAATTGTTATTATTATCATGTTCAGCAGGATGGCTCACATCAGTGATTGGGGGAATCATTACTGGGGAAGGAACTGTGATAGATAAAAAAAAAATACTGGCAATCACTTCAGCAACAACTTAAACTATGGTGGTCTGCAATTCTATCAATATTATTCATATATGTCTAAAATATACCTGGGTCAACATGAAAGGTAGAGGAAATGGTAGAGGGAGAGGAGTAGCCTTAATAATTAATGATGAAATTACTTTAATTATAACATATGATGTAACAAGTAGTAAGTAGGCAGCGGAGAATTTATGGGCAGAATTAAAAATATAGAAAATTAATTAGGATTGTAGTATGGGTTGTGTATAGGTTCCTGGTTGTGGCTGTGAACTGGTACCTTGCAAAAATGCTAAGATTAAACAAGAATGTAACAAAGACAGAGTGGTTTTAATGGGTGATTTTAATGTTCATATAGGTTGGGATAAGCAGACTAGCACATGACATGTCAAAGAGCTGATTTCTTGAGTGTGTCCAGTGTTAATGTTGGAATCCTGTTGTCATGAGAAATAGTAATGTACATAATGTTATTGGAAATTATTTTTTTAAAATAAAGGTTTATGCTGTGTATTAATTGGATTAAAGCCAACTAGTTTGGGTGCTTTGATGTCTAGTAGTTTTGAGATGTAAACAATAAGCAAAAGAGTGCATTTGCATTTTGTTGAATAGAGCATTCAAGAGTGGGAGTGAAATCTTGCACCTAACTAGGAGACACCAAGCAATGTTTACATTGAAACATAACAATTGAAAATATAGGTTATGACAGTTGTTTAAAGTTTCCCTCTGGGATTTCAAATAACTCAGCCTTTACAAACTGCTGTATCATAACACTATTACAATGAAGTGCATGTTCTAGTTTGCAAGTGAGAGCAGCAGTTACAAATTGAGGAAAGATTAGGGCATGATTCTTAAGTATATAAGAACCAGTTTTTACCTGTGTGGGGAAAGAAAAGGGAGCCTGTGCCTTTATTCTCTGGGTTTTGTGAATAAACTAATATTAAGGGAAAGACTGGCTCCAGATTCTTCCTTAACTCAATGAATGAGCAGTGAGTTGTATCATCCAGGATAGTTTTCTGCAACTAGCATCAACAATGGGGCAGATCATATTAGATTTAGTAATGAGCCAAATTTAGTTAATAGCTTATGTTACGTGAACATTTATCAAATAGCAATAACATGATCAAGTTTAAAGACGTTTGGTGGTACAGAACTTGAGTATTGCTGAAAAAAGAGACATGCTGTCAAAGCTTTTCATCTTGCATTCATCAGGACAGTTCAGAAGAATACCAATAGTAAAGGGAATAACAATTTATACTACATGATAAGAGAGTGCTGATTCATGGGCAATTGGACTCTGATTGATAGAGGTGTTGCCATGGAGAATGCAGCAGGGAACAGTTAACTGCAAAGCTTTTGTTCAAATTCAAAACAGGCAGGTCGGCTCTGATTGGTCAAGACATTGCCATGGGGAATGAACTAGGGAATGGCTGTCCCCCCTAAGATTTTGTTTAATTGAAAACAGTTCAATACATGGTCATGCTCCTTTTGTCTGCAAAGGACAGGGCCCTGTGTCTAAATATATATAGTATCTAGCATGCATAAGTGAGACATACTGCGAGCATGACTGATAACCTTAAATTGTTTTTCAGTGTAATCCTTAGCACAATCAGAATGGATTAGCAAACGTTGTCCAATCACAGAATCACATCTAATATCAATATGCCTGGTTTGAACTTGAACAAAAACTTAGCAGTTAACTAAAAGCAAAATATGGCAGATGCTTGAAATCTGAAATAAAAGCAGAAAATCCTAGGAAAACTCAGCAGGCCTGGCAGCATCTATGGAGAGAAAAACAGGGTTTACATTTCAAGTCCGTATGACTCTTAGAAGAGTGATCCACAGTATTTTGCTTTTAGCTATCTGCCAAGCTTTTGTTTAAATTCAAACCAGGCAAACTGACATTAGATGTGATTCCACAATTGAACAACACTTGCCAAACAATCCTGATTGACGATTAAAGTCCAGATCAAGAGTTAACTTCTTCAAGAGGTCATACAGCCTTAAAATGTTAGAACTGTTTCTCTCTCCACAGATGCTGCCAGACCAGCATTTTCTGTTTTTATCTTGGCAGTTAACCGTTCCCTGCTGCATTCTCCATGGCAATGCCTCTACCAATCGGAGTCCACTTACCGACCAATTGGCACTCTCTTCTCATGCAGTATAAATTATTGTTCTCTTTACTATTGATATTCTTGCGAACTGTCCTGATGAATGCAAGACAAAAAGCTTCAACAGCATCTCTTTTTTTCAGCAATAGTCAAGTTTTAAAGAAGATTTTAAAGGGAGAAATGTGAAACAGCTACTAAGATCTAGGTAAGGTTGACTTCAATGTGATGAGACAGAGAATGTCCATAGGAAGCTGGGCAACTTTTTAATGGGTAAAACAATAGAAGGTCAAGGAATTGCTCAATATTGACTTTAATGTGATACAGAACAAGTTGATACCACTAAAGGTCAAGAGTTCTACCTGCCAAAAAAGGACAGCCAGGGACAACTGAAGAAGTAAGAGGCAACATAAAACTAAAAGAAAAGGCATTAAAATTGTTTTTAAAAAATGCGGTTCCTGGCAAATGAGAAATAGACAAAGAACAATAAAGGGTGACAAAGCAGATGGTGAGAACTATAAAAAGTGAGTACTTAGGGGAATACAATGCAAGAGGGAATGAAAGTCATAATTCAGCTATAAAAAGTTCTGGTTAGATCAGACCTGGAGTATTATGAGCAGTTCTGGAAGGGTATATGGGCCTGGAGCACAGCAGTGATTTACCATAATGCTACCTGAGAGAGAGAAAATATTACCACTGGTTGAGGAGTCTAGTAAAGGGGTCATAATCTAAAAATTAGAAGCAGACCTTTCAGGAGTGAATATAGGTAACACTTCTACACATAAATGGAAGTAGAATTTTGGAAATCTCTTCCTCAAATGAGAGAATTTAAACATTTTCCCTTGATATTAAACTATCACTGAATCCCCCACTATCAACATCCTGGGAATGATCAGAAACTGAGACAGATGGATTTTTCTCAACCAAAGGTATTAGGAGCAGAGGAAGGTCCATAGTTAGGTCACAAATCAGCCTTGATCTTATTGAACTTCAGGACAGGCTTGAGGGGCTAAAGGACCGATCCTTGTTCAATGTTCCCTCAAAGCTGCACAATTGTGTAGCAGTCCAGAACTTACCCCACTGGCAACTGTGAGAATAGATGTTATTTTATAAATATTTTTAGGGGGAATATTGTGATATTCTGTGAAGAAGGCTATGTGTCTGTGTGCGTGTGTAAATGATTGAATTTAAGCTGGGGGAAAGGTTTCTAGAGGCAGATTGGGGGGTTTAAAACATGAAAGGATAGAGGTTTGTGCATTTTTAATAAGATATTATGGGGGTGGGGTTGAGGTACAGTAAATAGGTTAGATGTAACATTTGCATTTTCAGGCAAGTTGAGAGTCTGAATAGCAAAGGGAAATAAGAGGTGACAAGAAACATTTTTGCATCTTACATGAATTCAGTGGGTAAATAGAAGAGGGCACATTGCATCTAATTGACCTGAGAGCAGAGACAAAATAGAAACATGAAAGATTTTATATTTGGAAGGATTTCAGTTCCAATGAGATGTGAGAACAATGGAAACGGAGATGAAAGGGGAAAAATGGTATTTTAGCATTTCTGTGGAGAGCTTAGGAGTTTGGCTGTGGCCTGTTGGCTGTGTGAGGAAGATCTCCTGGAAACAGCTCTAAGCTGGGAGAAGTTGCAGTTTGAATCAGCCTTTCAGTCAAGCCAGAAAAGTCTTGGGCTGCAAAAAGCAGTCTTGTTTTGAAGTCTTGGATTTCCACAGCAAAGTGGAAGACAGTTTAAGAGGTTGTGTGGTATGCCTTTAGTTAAGCTATAGCAGTTTGCCTTGGGTGACATTACTGGATTTTTATAGTTAAACCTCTATAAGGGAGTGTTGCCTGGAAGGTGTTTACTTGTGGATCCAACCAAGTAGGGAATCTTTTGGGGGAATGTTTTGTAAGGTTAATTGTGTAACAGAAATGTTTACTGGACTTCTTGCTGCTGAGATCAGTATGTTTGCTTCTCATTTTCAGAATGCAAAAACAAATGGTATGGCATGTAAGCCTAGTTTCCCTCTGGGATTTGGTTTGCTCAGCAATTAACATCTGCTGTGGTCATAACAAATTTGGGGGGTCTTTGCAGGATTATTAAAATTTCTTGATTGGGTTGAAGTTTATGAATCCAAGGGACTCAAGTACAAGAAAAACACTGAACTCAGGTGTTTTGTGTTGAGGGATTTTAAAGTGGTTGGACTGCAAATTGGCTTAGGCAATTGCTAAGACTTCTGAGAGTGGAAAATCTAATTACGGAGTATTTTAAATCTCTGGCTAAAATTCAGCTGAGAGACTTAGCAGATAAAGTGTAGATAGAAATAAAAGTGGAATTTCAAAGGCTGATCTGGCTAAAGTACTTACCCAGTGTTTAAAGTTGGAGGAAGGGACACCTGAAACTAGTGTCTCACAGATAGCGGTAGTAAGACATCAGCTGCAAATGAAGCAGCTTGATATAGAATGAGAAATGAAAAAAACTTGAGTTATAAAGAAAAGAGAAAGAAAGAAGAATGACTAAACTTGAAAAAGGAAAGGAAAGATTAAAAGAAATAGAAATGAAAAAGCATCAATCCGAAAAAGAGGAGCAAGAAAAGGAAAAGAAAAGATTACAAGAGATAGAAATTCTAAACCTTGACCTTCAACTTCAGAGAGAAGTTAGCAAGTGAGGAAAGAAAGAAGGAAAGAGATAGAGGACTCCAGGGAGAGAAAGAAGCCAGACAGTATGAGTTGTCTAAAATGAATCACAAAATAAATGAAGAAAGGAGAGATAGTGATTCAGATGGTGACTTTGATTCCTTTGAGGAATTTGATTTAACTAAGAATCTTCGCTTAGTGCCTAACTTTATAGAGGATGGCGTTGAAAGTCTTTCACCTCATTTGAAAAGATAGCCACAAAATTGAATAGGCCAAGAGATGCTTGGACTATAATGTTACAGAGTGTTTTGTCAGGTACAGCTATCAATATGTATGCAAGCTTATCAGAGGAACAATCTGCAGATTACGAGATAATAAAGAAGTCACTATTAAATGCTGAGGAGCTTGTCTCTGAGGCTTATCAGTTGAAGTTTAGGACTATAAGGAAAAGACCGAATCAGACGTTTGTAGATTTTGCAAGAGAAAAATAAACTATCTGGGATCAATGGTTTAGGGTAGTAAAATTAGACAAGATGTTTGAAAATGTAATAGTAGTTATGATTATGGAAGAACTTAGAAATAGCATTCCAGTAAACATCAAGATATATTTGGATGAAAGACAAAGCAAATAGATCAGAGAAGCTGCTGTTTTAGGTGATATGTATGATATTTCACACAAACAGCTGAGCTTAGGAAAAGGGTCATATTGAAATCAGCAAGGAAATTGGAGACATAGAAAACCTAGTGATGGTAAAAGTGATAGTAATAAGGATCAAGCTGAAGGATGCCAGTCTATTAAAGATGGAAAGGTAGAAAGCAGAGTTGAAGGAAACTGGTATGTTACCATTGTAAGAAGGCTGGACATAAGTGATCAAATAGTTGGAAGTTAAACGGGAAATCGATTGCAGTGCTAGGATCTCAGAAGAGTTCTGTAAATAAGAGTACTGTGGGCTCTAAGATCCAGGTGCACAACAAACCGATGGTTTTTCTACATGTGGAGGAGGAAGAATCAGTGGTAGCCGGAGAAGTGGGAATGTGTTCACAACATATTCAAGGGAGTTCTGAAGGGCAGGTTACAGAGATGTTTAAAAATGTTATATGCAAAGGGCAAAGGGAAAGTATATCCATATTTACAGGGAAGAGCAGGAAAGGCTGTCAAAATTTTCAGGGACATGGGGGCTACCAGTCCTTAATGTTATGGGATAGTGCCTTTTGGTATCCAGAAGGATTATTGCAGGACAGAGTATTAATTAATGGGATTCATGGTGGAGTCAAACCTATTTCATTACATAAAATAAATTTAAAAAGTGATTTGAGAACAGGAAAGGTGATTGTTGAGATAGTATAGAAATTGCCCATTGCAGGGGTTCAATTTATTCTAGTGAATGATGCAGCTGGATCACAGATATGGATTATGCCTACTGTTGAGACACAATCAACAGAGATTTTACAAAAAGAGCATCCTGATTGTTTCCTGATTATGTGGTGATGAGGTCAAAGATGCACAGGTTTAAACAGGAAGAGGAAGAAACTAAAAGACAGTGGGAGGATGCTGAAATCCAGTTGGCTGGATCAATCTTTGAACAGATTACTCAGGAAGAGAAGATGAGAGAGGATGAGGCTGAGGTGTTTAGTTCATTTAAGTTCGTGGAGTTACAACATCAGGATCCAGACTTAATGCAGTTATACCAGTCATCTTATTCTGAAACAGAAGCAGAATACATTCCAGAATGTTATTACATTAAGAGCAATGTGTTAAGTGAAGAAATGGAGTCCGCCTCATGTTCCGGCGGATGAAAAGTGAGCAATAGTGCACCAAGTAGTGATACCATCTGGGTACTGGAATAAAATTTTGAGAGTGCTCATGAAATTCCAATGGCTGCACATTTGGAAATTAGGAAAACTTAAGCTAAGATACAAAAATGTAGTCAAATTCTGTCAAACATGTCAGGTGATACGAAAACCTCAAGCAGTAATTAAACCAGCATCTCTAATTCCAATTCCAGCATTTGAGGAACCTTATGACAGGGTCCTGATTGATTGTGCAGGACCCCTCCCTAAGACTAAAAGTTTGAATCAGTACTTAGTGACAATCATGGATGTGTCCACAAGATTTCCAGAAGAAATACCTTTAAGGAAAATTACAGAAAAGGTGATTGTAGAGAAGTTAACCAAATTCTTTACAAGCTATGTCTTACCAAAAAAAATACAGTTGGATCACAGTTCGAATTTCATGCCACAGCTGTTTAAAGAAATAATGAACAGCCTGGAAATAAAGTAATTTAGGTTTTCAACCTATCACCCTGAATCACAAGGTGCCTTAAAAAGGTGGCATCAGGCCTTAAAGACTGTGATTAGAGCATATAGTCAAGACTATTCACATGATTGGGATCAAGGGATTCCATTCTTTTTGTTTGCAATTAGGGGTGTCCTTAATGAGTCAACAGGGTTCAGTCCTTTTGAGTTAGTTTATGGTCATGAAGTAAGGGGGCCACTCAAACTGACTCATGAGAAATTAGTGAGTCAAAGTTCTGAAAGTACTCTCCTGGATTATGTGACAAAATTCAGAGAAAGATTAAGTAAGGCATGTGAACTAGTTAGGAAACATTTAAAGATATCTCAACAAGTGATGAAGGCAAGTGCAGATAAAAGGGAAAAGGCCCATAGTTTTGTGGCTGGGAAAAAAGTGTTAGTATTGTTGCCAGTGTCAGGCGAACTGTTGAAGGCAAGGGTTAATGGACTGAGTGAGGTAAACTATGTAGTGAATACCCCAGAGAGGAGAAAGAGTCAGCGAATGTGGCATGTAAATATGCTCAAAAAATACTTTGACATAGGTAAACAGCAAGAAATTTTGGTAGTTATAAGTAAGGAAAAGGGGGTAGAAATTAAGGACTCTGAAATTGACCTTTGTCTGATTAAATTGGACAATGAAGAGGTACTTAAGAGTCTAAATGTGATGTTAGGTACCTTCCAAAAAATTGTTGGAATGAGTTGAAAGAGCTATTGCAGTCACACAAAGCAATTTGTGGAAATAAACCAGGGAAAACAGATTTAACTGTACATGTTGTTGATGTAAAGGGTTCATTTTCAATAAGGCAACTCCCATATAGATTAAGTCCAGTAACATTAGCTCAAGTGCAGAAAGAAGTTGAATTTATTCTTTAAAATGACATCGTAGAGCCCAGCCACAGTAATTGGAGTACACCCATTGTAATGGTGCCGAAACCAGATGAATCACAAGGACAATGTATTGATTGCTAAAAAGTGAACATGATAACAAAGGTAGATTCAAATCCTATTCCACAATTGAAGGATTATATAGAGAAAGTGGGACAGTCAACATTTATCATAAAGATTATCTTGCTGCGAGGATATTGGCAAGTACCCTTATCGGAAAAGGCAAAAGAGATATCAGCTTCTGAGATGCCGATGATCTATATCAATGCAAAGTAATGCCTTTTGGTATGGAAAATATACCAGCAACATTTCAGAGACTAACAAACAAAATGATTGAGGGACTGAGCAACTGTGCTGTTTATATTGATGACTTAGTATTATTCAGTCAAACATGGGAGGGACATTTAAAGTAACTGTTTGATCGACTACAGGTGCCAATTTGGTTGTAAATTTAGCTAAAAGTGAATTTGCGAAAGCATGTGTTACATACTTAGGCCAAAATGTCGAACATGGTCAAGTGGCCCCACAAGATGCAAAAGTAAAAGCTATTGTGGAATTCCCGGTGCCTACAAGAAAACAGGATGTTTTGAGTGGATTTTATTGGAAATTTGTGCCAAACTTCAGCAGTGTAGTTGCTCCACTGACTGGATGGTTAAAAACAAAAAGAACAGAAAATTCCAATGGACACAGGAGTGTTAAAATGCATTTGACAGCTTGAGAGCTGTACTAACTTTTACACCTGTTCTATCAGCACCTGATTATACAAAGCAGTTTAAGTTGATGCCAGTGATGCAAGTGTTGGTGCAATGGTGCTACAAGAAGATGAACTGAACTGAGAAACCGGTAGGATATTTCTCACGGAAGTTGAATGTACACCAGAAGAAATATTCAACCATAGAGAAAGAGACTTTAAGTTTGGTGTTACCTTTGCAGCATTTTAAAGTGTATGTTGCAAACAATTCTTCAGAGACCACAATCCTTTGAAATTTCTGGAGAGGTTTCAAAACAAAAATGCCATACTGTTTCAGTGGAGCTTATAATTGCAACTGTTCAATTTACAAATTATACATATGGCTAGACGAGAAAATTTAATTGCAGATGCATTGTCAAAAGTTTAAAATTCAAAAGAGAATGGATATTGGCAAGTGGAGAATGGACTGGAATGAACTCTATTTTTATAAGAGACTTATATATATTTTCATGGTTGATGCATGCACATTATAGTGTAATAGTTTGTATAGATAAATGTAGTAAAGTATACGAAATGGGTTGAGAAAATTAAGCCATATTTTTGAAATCATGATGGGTCATTTCTTTTTAACAAGGAGGGAGGTGTGAGAATGGGGTTTTTTTATATTTTGGGGAATATTGTGTTATTCTGTGAAGAAGGCTATGTGTCTGTATGTGTGTAAATTATTTAATTACCTGGGGAAAGTTTGCTAAAGACATATGTTCTGGCGGATTAAAGACATGAAAGGATAGAGGCTTAGGGTTTATGCATTTGTAATAAGATTTATAGGGGAGTTGAGGTACATGTAAATAGTTTGGATGTAATATTTGCATTTTTAGATAAGTTGAGAGTTTGTTTGAATATCAAAGGGAAGGCAAAGGTGGAAAGAAACATTTTTTGCATTTTTTGGAGTTCCATGGGCAAACAGAAGAGGGCACATTACATTTTATTGACCCAAGAGCAGAGATAAAATAGAAACATGAAAGATTTGAGTTTCAATGAGGTGTGAGAACAATGGAACCTGAGATGAAAGGAGTGAAAAGGTGTTTTAGACTTACTGTGGAGAGCTTAGGGATTTCGCTATTGGTGGTTGGTTGGCTGTTGCCTGTAGGCTGTGTAAGCAAGATCTCCTGCAAACAGCTCTAAGCTGGGAGATGATGCAGTTTGAAGCAGCCATCCAGTCAAGCCAGACTTGTTCTGAAGTCTTGGTTTTCCATAGCAAAGTGGAAGAGAGTTTAAAAGGTTATGTGGCATGCCCTTAGCAAAGCTACAGCAGTTTGCTTTGAGTAACATTACTGGATTTTTATGGTTAAACATCTATAAAGGAATGTTACCTGGAAGGTATTTATTTCTGGATCTGACCAAGCAGGGAGTCTTTTGGGGGAATGTTTTGTAAGATTAATTTTAACTGTGTAACTGTAAGTTTACACGCTTAAGTTTTCTTTTCTTCGTGTAAATAAAAATTTTACTTGTAATTTTTTAAAATCCCAGAAGTGTTACTGGGCTTCTTGCTGTTGAGATCAGCATGTTTTCTTCTTGTTTTCAGAATCCAAGAAAAAGAGTACAGCCTGTAAGCCTAGTTTCGCTCTGGGGTTTGGTTTGCTCAGCAAATAACATCAGCTGTGGTCATAACAGGACAAACAGCCTGCACACAAAAAAGTCCCTTTAAGCTATGCACATGAGGCCCCATGACAATCTTAAAAGGGACTGTAAAATGCAACAAATGGACTATGTACAATGAAGGGAAATTAGAGGGAACATTTCTTCTGTTCCTAAATTCCAACGTCCCTTCAGGCAGTGCACTTAACTCATAAAAACTCACCAGCACAAAAAACAAAATTCTGTTGGTCACTTTTGTTCTTTGGCAATTACCTTATTCTGTGTCTCTAGTATCTGGCCCTTCTAGTATTAGAAACAGTTTTTCCTTATTTATTCCCTGAAACACCAAGAATTTGAACATCTTTATCAAATCTTAACCTTCTCTGTTTTAAGGAGAACAATCTCAGCTTCCTATTCTCTCCACATAACTGAAGTCTTTCATACCTAGTACTGTTCTAGTAAATCTCCGCTGTACTCTTGCTAAAGGCCTTGATTTCCTTCCTTATCTGTGGAATGCAGAACTGGCTACAATATTACAGCTGGTGCCACATCAGTGATTTATTAAGGTTTAGCATAATTTCCATGCTTTTGTACTCTATACATATATTCATAAAGGCGATGATCCTGTATGCCCTTTAACACCCTTCTCAACTTATACTGCTATCTTCAAAGATTCCTGTACACACATCCCCATTTTCACTCTACTGTACCTCCTTTAAATTGTACCATTTAATTTTACTGCATGCCCTCATTCTTCCTACCAAAACGAAGGGCTTCACTTGTCTTCCTTGAATTTCATCTGACATGTGTCTTCTCATTTCAGCGCTCTGTCTGTCCTCCTAAGGTCTGCCTCACTGTTTACAACTTTCTGGGCAGAATTTTGCCGTTGGCGAGCAGGGGGTGGGGCCCGCTTGCCGGCGTGTAAAATTATGCGGGATGATGTTGGGCGGAACCCCCAATGTCATCCCGCCGCAGTTAAATTTTCAGGAAGGCGGAGGCACAACAAAATCAGCTGCGGGCCGGCCGACCTGTCAATGGCCAATCGAGGCCATTGACAGGATCATTTAAACAATTAAAGGACCTGCCCGTCCAATCTTTAAGGTTGGTGGGCAGGCCAGGAGACCTAGAGGCAAATAGAAAAAACATGAAACCTCATCCACCAGCAGGGTGAGGTTTCATGCAGTGTTCTAAAAATTTTAATGAAGTTTTGCTGTAAATTATGAACATGTCCCATCTCATGTGACATTGTCACATGAGGGAGACATGTTAGGGAATTTTTTTCTCTATTTTTAATATTTTTCAAAGTGGAAGCGATCTCCCTGAGGCTGCACTTAGCCTCAGCGAGATGTGCGCTCCTTTGAGCGCATGCTCGAAAGAGCGCACTCCCGCTTTTGGGGACTCCCCCCTACCCACACAGGAAGCACATAGTGCTTCCCACCAGAGGTCACACTGGGAGGGCCTTAATTGACATGCCCACATAAAATGTTGGCGGGGCCCGCTTCGCTGGCAGGGATCAGCTCCCCACCCGCCAGAGATTGGTTTGGGACCACCTGCCTGACAGGCAGAAAGTTCTGCCCTCTGTGTTTCATGTCAACAGCAAACAATGAAATCATACCCTGTAAACTCACTCCAGGTCATTAATATATCAAAGGCAGCAGGGGTCTAAAAACAAACTCTGAGGGGAGGATTTTCTCCCCGTTGGGGAGGTTGGACGGGAACGGGCGGGTGCGCCACCATTTTGCGCCAATTAGGGCCCGCCCAACATCACGTGCAGCCAGAAGCACTGAGCACTGCCTGTGCGGGCAGGGGGAGTAGGCTGAGTTGGAGCACAGAGCTGCCTCAGGGGGATTTAGTTTGATTTTTAAAAATTTAAATAAAGAAAAACAAAAATTTTAAGACGTCCCCTCAAGTGACAGTGTCACATGAGCTGGGACATGTCTATAACTTTTATTAAAAATTTTTATTAAAGTTTAAAAACCATCATGAAACCTCATCCCTCCTGTGGATGAGGTTTCATGATAAATGCAGTGGCTGCCTGGACTCTTTGCCTGCCCGCCAACCTGAAGGTTGAACAGGCAGCTCAGTTAATTATTTTAATTGGAATTTAAATGGTCTTAAAAGGTCTTTGAAGTTCAGCAGGCGCGCAACCAACTCCTGTGTGTGCCCACTCACGCCCGATGTCACCGCGTGCCATTTTACCCATCGGCGGGTGGGGCAGGGCGGGGTGGGGTGGGGCGGGGCAGAACCCACCCCCCTCGCTGACCTGAAGATTCTGGCCCTGGCACTGGCCTGCAGTCAGAAAAACAATGATTCACTACTATTCTTTTTTCTGTCCCTCAGCCAGTTTTGTATCTATGCAGACACTGCCCCTTTAATCCCAGGGTCTTCAATTTTCCAAACAACATACTTACATATAGGGTAGAATTTTCAGGTTGATGGGTGACCACGATCGGTGGGCCCAGGAGCCGCTCGGAGGACGGATTGTCGCCTGCGAGCAGCCCCCAACCGCAATTTCAGGCTTGCTGGCCAATTAATGGACAGCCAGCATGAAAGGCACGCTGAAAAGCTCAGAGCTGCCAGGGTGGGGTGGGCAGGTGGAGGGTGAGCGCTGAAGTCAGCACGAAGTCAAGGGAGCACAGAAGGAGACCTCCCTGAAGGCAGAGAGCTGCCTCAGGTAGCTTTTTTTGTCCATGGGATGTGGGTGTCACTGGCTAGGCCAGCATTTATTTCCCATCCCTAATTGCCTTTGTTCAGAGGGCATTTTAATAGTCAACCACATTGCTGTGGGTCTGGATTCACATGTAGGTCAGACCAGGTAAGGACAGCAGATATCTTTCCCTAAAGGACATTAATGAACCAGATGGGTTTTTACAGCAATTGACAAGGGTTTCATGGTAATCATCAGACTTTTAATTCCAGATTTTTATTGAGTTCAACTTTTACCATCTGCCATGGTGAGATTTTAATCCGGGTCCCCAGGGCATTAGCTTGAGTCACTGATGAATTTAAAATCAATAGAGACAAAATTGAAAATCCAAAAAAATGTCCATGTATCAGAATAAATCACCTGTGCATGGATGTTATAAAAATTGTATGCATAGGTTTATTTTCATTACGGAAACCTCTTCCTGCCCATGGATGAGATTTGATGAAAAATGCAAAGGCCGCCTGGCTGATTTGCCCAACCGTCAACCGCAAGGTTGGACAGACAATGAAAAGTCCCTATTAATTGATACTTTAATGCCCTTACTAGGCCTCTTAATTGTCAGCGGGCGTGCTGCCGACTCTCGCAAGTGCCCGCCGACCGGGTTTGCGATGAGCCGGGACGCTTAGCCAACTTCATTGCACACAATTTTGTGCCCAATCAGGTCAGGCATAATCCTTCCTCCCCCTTCTGCCTCTCTGAGTCCAAAGCTGCAGGTTCCAGCAATGACATCATTGGATTTCTGCACAGACCAGTGTGCATGTGCAGATGGTATTGGCAGCCATCTTGTGTGGACATATTGCGTTAGCAGGAGACCTGCTACAGAGTAATTCAATGTTCTCTGCAATGTATCATTTAATCCAATCATTGTCAGACAAGCAAGCAGGCTTCAGAGCACAGTTTTTTGCTGTAATTGAAATGTATGAGTGGGGAAGGTGCAAATCATGCGAGAATGATGATATGGTAGAATGCACAATGTGGAGCTATAGTTAGCTTCGTGAACATGTTGTTAAATAGAAACAAACTTGCAGCTACTGTATTGCCTTTCATGACCACGAGATGGCTCAGAGTGCACTACAGCCAATGAAGCACTTTTGAAGTTGACCACTTTGCAAATAAGAATGCGCAGCAGGCAACCTGCTTCCACAAACAGATATGTGGCAGCGACCAGGCAATTTTTTTTTTGCAATGTTGTTTAAGGGATAAATGTTGGCCAAGAAACCAGCTTAAAGCCTTTGCTCTTCTTTGAAATCGTGCCATGAGATCTTTTACATTGAAGTGAGAAGGCAGGCAGGGCCCCCATTTAACATCGCAACTGAAATGGTGCAACAATCTCTCAGTACTGCACAGCAACTCCAATGGTGCAGCAATCTCTCAGTGCTGCACAGCAACTCCAATAGTGCAGCAATCTCTAAATACTGGACTGCAAGTCCAATGGTGCAACAGTCTCTCAGGACTGCACAGCAACTCCAATGGTGCAGCAATCACTCAGTACTGCACAGCAATTACAATGGTGCAACAATCTCTCAGTAATGCAAAGCAACTCCAATGGTACAGCAATCTCTTAGTACTGCACAGCAACTCCAAGGGGGCAGCAATCATTCAGTGCTGCACAGCAACTCCAATGGTGCAACAATCTTTCAGTACCGCACAGCAACTCCAATGTTATAGCAATCTGTGTGCTGCTTAGCAACTCCAATACTGCAGCAAGCACTCAGCACTGCACAGCAACTCCAATGGTGCAGCAATCTCTCGGTGCTGCACAGCAACTCCAATGGTGCTGCAATCTCTTGGTGCTGCACAGCAATTCCAATGGTGCAGCAATCTCTCGGTACTACACTGCAACTCCAATGGTGCAGCAATCTCTCAGTACTGCACAGCAACTCCAATGGTGCAGCAATGTCTCAGTACTGCACAGCAACTCCAATGGTGCAGCAATCTCTCAGTACTGCACAGCAACTCCAATGGTGCAGCAATCTCTCAGTGCTGCATAGCAACTCCAGTGGTGCAGCAATTGCTCAGTACTGCACTACAACTGCAATGGTGCAGCAATCTCTCAGTACTGCACTGCAACTCCAATGGTGCAGCAATGTCTCGGTGCTGCAGGTCAACTCCAAATGTGCAGCAATCTCTCGGCACTGCACAGCAACTTTAGTGGTGCAGCAATCTCTCAGCACTGCAAAGAAATTCCAATGAGGCAGCAATCTTTCAGTACTGCACAGTAACTCCAATGGTGCAGCAATCGCTCACTAGGGCACAACAACTGCAATGGTGCAGCAATCTCTCAGTACTGCACAGCAATTGGTGCAGCAATTTCTTAGTGTACACAGCAACTCCAATGGTGCAGCAAACTATCACTGCTGCACTGCAACTCCAATGGTTCAGCAATCTCACAGTACTGCACAGCAATTCCATTGGTGCAGCAATTTCTTAGCGTGCATAGCAACTCCAATGGTGCAGCAATCTATCACTGCTGAACTGCAATCGAATGGTGCTGCAATCTCACAGTACTGCACAGCAACTCCTTTGGTGCAACTATCTCTCAGTGCTGCACAACAACTCCAATGGTGCAGCAACCTATGGTGTTGCAAAGCAAGTTCAATGGTGCAGAACTCCTCGGTACTGCACATCATCTCCAGGGGTGCAGCAATCTCTCGGTACTGAACAGCAATTCCAATGGTGATGTAATCTCTGTGTTGCATAGCAACTCCAATGGTGCAGCAACCTCTCAGTGCTGCATAGCAACTCCAATCATACAGCAATCTCTCAGTACTGGATGGCAACTCCAATGATGCAGTAATCTCTCGGTGCTGCACAGCAACTAGAATGGTGCAACAATCTCTCAGTACTGCACAGGAACACCAATACTGCAGCAATCTCTCAGCACTGGACAGCAACTGCAATGGTGCAGCAATCTCTCAGTGTTGCACAAGTCCAATGGTGCATCAATCCCTCAGTACAGCACATCAACTCCAATGTTGCAAAATTGTCTCAATACTGCACAGCAACTCCAATGGTGCAGCAATCTCTCAGTGCTGCACTGCAACTCCAATGGTGCAGCAATCTCTCAGTGCTGCACAGCAACTCCAATGTTGCAAAGATCTCTCAGTACTGCACAGCATCTCCAATGGTGCAGCAATCTCTCAGTGCTGCACTGCAAATCTAATGCTGCAGCGATTCCTTGGTGCTGCACATCAACTGCAAAGATGCAGCAATCTCTCAGTACAGCACATTAACATGAATGATGCAAAAATTTCTCAGTACTGCACAGGAACTGCAATGGTGCAGAAATCCCTCAGTACTGCACAGCAACTCCAATGATGCATTAATCATTCAGTTCTGCACAGCAATTCCAATGGTGCAGCAATCTCTCAGAACTGCACAGCAACTCCAATGGTGCAGCAATCTCGCAGTACTGCACAGCAACTCCAATGTGCAGCAATCTCTCAGTACTGCACTGCAACAGTGCAGCAATCTCACGGTGCTGCACAGCAACTCCAATGGTGCAGCAATTACTCAGTGCTGCACAGCAAGTCCAATGGTGCAACAATCTCTCAGTACTGTCCATCAACTCCAATAGTGCAGCAATCACTCAGTACTGCACAGCAATTCCAATGGTGCAAAAATCTATCAGTGCTGCAAAGCAACTGCCCATGGTATAGCAATCTCTTAGTACTGAGCAGCAACTCGAATGTTGCAGCAATCTCTCAGTACTGCACTGCAACTCCAAAGGTGCAGCAATCTCAGTGCTGTATAGCAACTATGATCGTGCAGCAATCACTAAACACTGCAGAGGAACTTCAAAGGTGCAGTAATCTTGATGTGCTGTGGAGCAACTCCGATCGTGCAGCAATCTCTCATTGGTGCACAGCAACTCCAATGGTGCAGCAACCTCTCAGTACTGCACTGCAACTCCAATGGTGCAGCAATCGCTCAGTACTGCATAGCAACTCCAATGGTGCAGCAATCTCTCAGTGCTGCACAACAACTCCAATGGTGAAGCAATTTCTGTGCCGCATAGCAACACCAATGATGCAGCAATCTCTCAGTACTGCACAAGATCTCCAATACTGCAGCAATCTCTCAGTGCTGCACTGCAACTCCAGTGGTGCAGCAATCTCTCAGTGCTGCACTGCAACTCCAATGGTGCAGCAATGTCTCAGTACTGCACAGCACCTCCAATGGTGCAACTAAGTCTCAGTGCTGCAAAGCAGCTTCAATGGTGCAGCAATCTCTCAGTGCTGCTTGGCAACTCCAATGGTGAAGCAATCACTCAGTGCTGCTCTGCAAATCTAATGCTGCAATGATTCCTTGCTGCTGCACGTCAACTCCAAAGATGCAGCAATCGCTCAGTACCGCCACAGTAATATGAATAGTCCAAAAATTTCGCAGTACTGCACAGGAACTCCTATGGTGCAGCAATCCCTCAGTACTGCACAGCAACTCCAATGGTGCAGCAATCTATCACTACTGCACTGCAACTCCAATGGTGCAGCAATTGCTCAGTACTGCACAGCAACTCCAATGGTTCAGCTATCTCTCGGTGCTACACAGCAGCTCAAGTGGTGCAGCAAGCTCTGGTGCTGCACAGTAACTTCAATGGTGCAGCAATCTCCCAGTACTGCACTGCAACTCCAATGGTGCAGCAATCTCTCGGTGCTGCATAGCAACTATGATCGTGCAGCAATCACTCAACACTGCAGAGCAACTTCAATGGTGCAGTAAACTTGCCGTGCTGCGTAGCAACTCCAATCGTGCAGCAATCTCTCAGTGCTGCATAGGAACTCCAATTGTGCAGCAATCTCTCAGTACTGCACCGCAACTCCAATGGTGCAGCAATCTCTCAGTACTGCACTGCAACTCCAATGGTGCAGCAATCTCCCGGTGCTGCATAGCAACTATGATCATGCAGCAATCTCTCAACACTGCAGAGCAACTTCAATGGTGCAGTAAACTTGCCGTGCTGCGTAGCAACTCCAATCATGCAGCAATCTCTCAGTACTGCACTGCAACTAGAACAATGCAGGAATCTCTCAGTACCGCACAGCAACTCCAATGGTACAGCGATCTCAGTACTGCGAAGCAACTGCAATCGTGCAGCAATCTCTCAGCACTGAACAGCAACTCCAGTTGTGAAGCAATCTCTCGGTGCTGCACAGCAACCCCAATGGTGCAGCAATCTCTCAGTACTCCACCGCAACTCTAATGGTGCAGCAATCTCCCAGTACTGCAAGGCAACTCCAATGTTGCAACAATCTCTCAGTGCTGTACAGCAAGTCCAAGGGTGCAGCAATCTCTCAGTGCTGCACATCAACTCCAATGGTGCAGCAATCTCACAGTGCTGCACAGCAACTCCATTGGTGCAGCAATCTCTCACTCCTGCACAGCAACTCCAATGGTGCAGCAGTCTCTCAGTACTGCGCAGCAACTCCAATGGTGATGTAATCTCTGTGTTGCGCAGCAACTCAAATGGTGCAACTATCTCTCGGTGCTGCACAGCAATTCCAATGGTGCAGCAACCTAAGGTGCTGCAAAGCAACTCCAATTGTGCAGCAATCTCTCAGAAATGTGCAATAACTCCAATGGTGCAGCAATTCCTCAGTGCTGCACATCATCTCCAGGGGTGAAGCAATCTCTCGGTGCTGCACAGCAACTCCAATTGTGAAGTAATCTCTCAGTGCTGCACAGCAACTCCAATGGTGCAGCAATCTCTCAGTACTGCACTGCAACTAGAATGGTACAGCAATCTCTCAGTGCTGCACATCAACTCCAATCATGCAGCAATCTCTCAATACTGCACTGCAGCTCCAATGGTGCAGCAACCTAAGGTGCTGCAAAGCAACTCCAATTGTGCAGCAATCTCTCAGAAATGCGCAATAACTCCAATGGTGCAGCAATTCCTCAGTGCTGCACATCATCTCCAGGGGTGAAGCAATCTCTCGGTGCTGCACAGCATCTCCAATTGTGAAGTAATCTCTCAGTGCTGCACAGCAACTCCAATGGTGCAGCAATCTCTCAGTACTGCACTGCAACTAGAATGGTGCAGCAATCTCTCAGTGCTGCACATCAACTCCAATCATGCAGCAATCTCTCAATACTGCACTGCAGCTCCAGTGGTGCAGCAATATCTCGGTGCTGCACAGCAACTCCAATTGTGCAGCAACCTATGGTGCTGCAAAGCAACTTCAATGGTGCAGAAATCTCTCAGTACTGCATGGCAACTCCAATGCTGCAGCAATCTCTCGGTGCTGCACAGCAACCCCAATGGTGCAACAATGTCACACTACTGCACAGCAACTCCAATGGTGCAGCAATCTCTCAGTACAGCACAAGAACTCCAATACTGCAGCAATCTCTCAGTTGTGCTCGGCAACTGCAATGGTGCAGCAATCTCTCATTGCTGTGCTGGAACTCCAATGATGCAGTAATCTCTGTGCTGCACAGCAACTCCAATGGCACAACAAAGTCTCTGTACTGCACAGCAACTCCAGTGGCACAGCAATCTTTCAGTGCTGCACTGCAGCTCCAGTGCCGCAGCAATCACTCAGTGCTGCACCGCAACTGCAACGGTGCAGCAATCTCTCAGTGCTGCTCAGCAACTCCAATGGTGAAGCAATCTCTCAGTGCTGCACTGCAAATCTAATGCTGCAGTGATTCCTTGGTGCTGCACGTCACTCCAAAGATGCAGAAATCACTAAGTACTGCACAGTAACATGAATGGTCCAAAAAGTTCTCAGAACTGCACAGGAACTCCAATGGTGCGGCAATCTCTCAGTACTGCAATGCAATGGTGCTGCAATCTCTCAGCACAACACAGCAACTCCAATCGTGCAGCAATCTCTCAGTACTCCACCGCAACTCTAATGGTGCAGCAATCTCTCAGTACTGCACTGCAACTAGAAAGGTGCAGCAATCTCTCAGTAATGCATAGCAACTCCAAAGGTACAGCAATCTCAGTGCTGCAAAGAAACTGCAATGGTGCAGCAATCTCCCAGTACTGCAAAGCAACTCCAATGTTGCAACAATCTCTCAGTGCTGCACAGCAAGTCCAAGGGTGCAGCAATCTCTCGGTGCTGCACATCAACTCCAATGGTGCAGCAATCTCACAGTGCTGCACAGCAACTCCATTGGTGCAGCAATCTCCCACTCCTGCACAGCAACTCCAATGGTGCAGCAGTCTCTCAGTACTGCGCAGCAACTCCAATGGTGAAGCAATCTCGGTGCTGCACATCAACTCCAATGGTGCAGCAATCTCACAGGCTGCACAGCAACTCCATTGGTGCAGCAATCTCTCACTCCTGCACAGCAACTCCAATGGTGAAGCAGTCTCTCAGTACTGCACAGCAACTCCAATGGTGAAGCAATCTCTGTGCTGCATAGCAACTCCAATCGTACAGCAATCTCTCGGTGCTGAACAATAACTCAAATCGGGCAGCAATCTCTTAGTACTGCACTGCAACTCCAATGGTGCAGCAATCACTCGGCACTGCACAGCAACATCAATGGTGCAGCAATCTCTCAGTATTGCAAAGCAATTCCATTGGTGCAGCAATTTCTTAGTGTGCATCGCAACTCCAATGGTGCAGCAATCTCTCAGTACTGCACAAGATCTCCAATACTGCAGCAATCTCTCAGTGCTGCACAGCAACTCCAATGGTGAAGCAATCTCTCAGCGCTGCACAGCAACTCCAGTTGTGAAGCAATCTCTCAGGGCTGCACAGCAACCCCAATGGTGCAGCAATCTCTCAGAAATCCACAATAACTCCAATGGTGCAGCAACTCCTCGGTGCTGCACATCATCTCCAGGGGTGCAGCCATCTCTCGGTGCTGAACAGCAACTCCAATGGTGATGTAATCTCTGTGTTGCATAGCAACTCCAATGGTGCAGCAACCTCTCAGTGCTGCATAGCAACTCCAATGGTGCAGCAATCTCTCTGTACTGCACTGCAACTAGAATGGTGCGGCAATCTCTCAGTGCTGCACATCAACTCCAATCATACAGCAATCTCTCAGTGCTGGATGGCAACTCCAATGGTGCAGCAATCTCTCGGTGCTGCACAGCAACTAGAATGGTGCAACAATCTCTCAGTACTGCACAGGAACACCAATACTGCAGCAATCTCTCAGCACTGCACAGCAACTGCAACGGTGTAGCAATCTCTCAGTGTTGCACAAGTCCAAAGGTGCATCAATCCCTCAGTACAGCACATCAACTCCAATGTTGCAAAAATGTCTCAATACTGCACAGCAACTCCAATGGTGCAGCAATCTCTCAGTGCTGCACTGCAACTCCAATGGTGCAGCAATCTCTCAGTGCTGCGCAGCAACTCCAATGTTGCAAAGATCTCTCAGTACTTCACAGCATCTCCAATGGTGCAGCAATCTCTCAGTGCTGCACTGCAAATCTAATCCTGCAGCGATTCCTTGGTGCTGCACATCAACTGCAAAGATGCAGCAATCTCTCAGTACAGCACATTAACATGAATGATGCAAAAAATTCTCAGTACTGCACAGGAACTGCAATGGTGCAGAAATCCCTCAGTACTGCACAGCAATTTCAATGATGCATTAATCATTCAGTTCTGCACAGCAATTCCAATGGTGCAGCAATCTCTCAGTACTGCACTGCAACGGTGCAGCAATCTCACGGTGCTGCACAGCAACTCCAATGGTGCAGCAATTACTCAGTGCTGCACAGCAAGTCCAATGGTGCAACAATCTCTCAGTACTGTCCATCAACTCCAATAGTGCAGCAATCACTCAGTACTGCACAGCAATTCCAATGGTGCAAAAATCTATCAGTGCTGCAAAGCATCTGCCCATGGTATAGCAATCTCTTAGTACTGAGCAGCAACTCCAATGTTGCAGCAATCTCTCAGTACTGCACTGCAACTCCAAAGGTGCAGTAACCTTGATGTGCTGTGGAGCAACTCCGATCGTGCAGCAATCTCTCATTGGTGCACAGCAAC
Source organism: Carcharodon carcharias (assembly GCF_017639515.1). NCBI lineage: Eukaryota > Metazoa > Chordata > Chondrichthyes > Lamniformes > Lamnidae > Carcharodon > Carcharodon carcharias. The sequence continues at coordinate 72,186,514 of NC_054474.1, read as the reverse complement.
TCCAATGGTGCAGCAATCTCTCAGTACTGCACTGCAACTCCAATGGTGCAGCAATCGCTCAGTACTGCATAGCAACTCCAATGGTGCAGCAATCTCTCAGTGCTGCACCACAACTCCAATGGTGAAGCAATCTCTGTGCCGCATAGCAACTCCAATGGTGCAGCAATCTCTCAGTACTGCACAAGATCTCCAATACTGCAGCAATCTCTCAGTGCTGCACAGCAACACCAATGGTGAAGCAATCTCTCAGCCCTGCACAGCAACTCCAGTTGTGAAGCAATCTCTCTGTGCTGCACAGCAACTCCAATGGCGCAGCAATCTCTCAGAAATCTGCAATAACTCCAATGGTGCAGCAACTCCTCGGTGCTGCACATCATCTCCAGGGGTGCAGCAATCTCTCAGTGCTGAACAGCAACTGCAATGGTGATGTAATCTCTGTGTTGCGTAGCAACTCCAATGGTGCAGCAACCTCTCAGTGCTGCATAGCAACTCCAATGGTGCAGCAATCTCTCTGTACTGCACTGCAACTAGAATGGTGTAGCAATCTCTCAGTGCTGCACATCAACTCCAATCATACAGCAATCTCTCAGTACTGGATGACAACTCCAATGGTGCAGCAATCTCTCGGTGCTGCACAGCAACTCCAATGGTGCAACAATCTCTCGGTACTGCACAGGAACTCCAATACTGCAGCAATCTCTCAGCACTACACAGCAACTGCAATGGTGCAGCAATCTCTCAGTGTTGCACAAGTCCAATGGTGCATCAATCTCTCAGTACAGCACATCAACTCCAATGTTGCAAAAATGTCTCAGTGCTGCTTGGCAACTCCAATGGTGAAGCAATCTCTCAGTGCTGCTCTGCAAATCTAATGCTGCAGCGATTCCTTGCACGTCAACTCCAAAGATGCAGCAATCGTTCAGTACTGCCACAGTAATATGAATAGTCCAAATATTTCGCAGTACTGCACAGGAACTCCTATGGTGCAGCAATCCCTCTGTACTGCACAGCAACTCCAATGGTGCAGCAATTGCTCAGTACTGCACTGCAACTCCAATGGTTCAGCTATCTCTCGGTGCTGCATAGCAACTATGATCGTGCAGCAATCTCTCAACACTTCAGAGCAACTTCAATGGTGCAGTAAACTTGCCGTGCTGCGTAGCAACTCCAATCGTGCAGCAATCTCTCAGTTCTGCATAGGAAGTCCAATTGTGCAGCAATCTCTCAGTACTGCACCACAACTCCAATGGTGCAGCAATCTCTCAGTACTGCACAGCAACTCCAATCGTGCAGCAATCTCTCAGCGCTGCATAGGAACTCCAGTTGTGAAGCAATCTCTCGGTGCTGCACAGCAACCCCAATGGTGCAGCAATCTCTCAGAAATCCGCAATAACTCCAATGGTGCAGCAATTCCTTGGTGCTGACAGCAACTCCAATTGTGCAGCAATCTCTCAGTACTTCACAGCAACTTCAATGGTGCAGCAACCTATGGTGCTGCAAAGCAACTTCAATGGTGCAGCAATCTCTCGGTGCTGCACAGTAACTCCAATGGCGCAACAATCTCTCAGTACTGCATAGGAACTCCAATACTGCAGCAATCTCTCAGTGCTGCACAGCAACACCAATGGGGCAGCAATCTCTCAGTACTGCACAGCAACTCCACTGGTGCAGGAATCTCTCAATACTGTACAGCTACTCCAATGGTGCAACAGTTTCTCAGTACTGCACTACAACTCTAATTGTGCAGCAATCTTTCAGTGTGGCACAGTAAAACCAATGGTGCAGCAATCTCTCAGTGCTGCACTGCAACTCCAATGGTGCAGCATCTTTCAGTAGGGCATAGCAACTGCAATGGTACAGCAATCTCTAAGTAATGCACTGCAACTCCAATGGTGCAGCAATCTCTCAGTACTGCACAGCAACTCCATTGGTGCAGCAATTTCTTGGTGTGCACAGAAACTCCAATAGTGTAGCAACCTATCACTGCTGTACTGCAACTCCAATGGTGCAGCAATCTCTCAGTACTGCACAGCAACTCCAATGGTGCCGCAACCTCTGGTGCTGCACAGCAACTTCAACTGTGCAGCAATCTCTCACCATTGCATGGCAACCCCAGTGCTGCAGCAATCTCTCAGGGATGCACAGCAACTCCAATGGTGCAGCAATCTCTCACTGCTGCACTGCAAATCAAATGCTGCAGCAATTCCTTGGTGCTGCACATCAACTCCAGTGGTGCAGCAATCTCTCAATACTGCACAGCTACTCCAGAATTGCAGCAATCTCTCAATACTGCACAGCCACACCAATGGTGCAACTGTTTCTCAGTACTGTACTGCAACTCCAATTGTGCAACAATGTCTCAGTGCTGCACAGTAACTCCAATGTTGCAACAATCTCTCCATTGTGCTCAGCAACTCCACCGGTGCAGCCATCTCTCAGGACTGCACAACAACTCCATTGGTGCAGCAATTTCTTCCTGTGCACAGCAACTCCAATTGTGCAGCAATCTATCACTGCTGCACTGCAACTCCAATGGTGAGCAATCTCTCAGTACTTCACAGCAACTCCAATGGTGCAGCAACCTATGGTGCTGCAAAGCAACTTCAATGGTGCAGCAATCTCTCGGTGCTGCACAGTAACTCCAATGGTGCAACAATCTCTCAGTACTGCATAGGAACTCCAATGCTGCAGCAATCTCTCAGTGCTGCACAGCAACTCCAATGGTGCAGCAATCTATCACTGCTGCACTGCAACTCGAATGGTGCAGCATTCCCTCAATACTGCACAGCACCTCCAATGGTGCAGCAATTTCTTAGTGTGCGCAGCAAATCCAATTGTGCAGCAATCTTCAGTACGGCACAGTAACTCCAATGGTGCAGGCATCGCTCAGTAGGGCACAGCAACTCCAATGGTGCAAGAATCTGTCACTACTGCACTGCAACTCCATTGGTGCAGCAATTTCTTAGTGTGCGCAGCAACACCAATGGTGCTGCAATCTCTCAGTACTGCACAGCAACTCCATTGGTGCAGCAATTTCTTAGTGTGCGCAGCAACGCCAATAGTGCAGCAATTTATCACTGATGCACTGCAACTCCAATGGTGAACCGATCTCTCAGTAATGGACAGAAATTCTAATGGCACCACTAACTCTCGGTGCTGCACAGCAGCTCCAATGGTGCAGCAACATCTGGTGCTGCACAGCAACTTCAATGGTGCAGCAATCTCTTGGTATTGCATGGCAACTCCTATGGTGCAGCAATTTCTTAGTGTGCGCAGCAACGCCAATAGTGCAGCAATTTATCACTGATGCACTGCAACTCCAATGGTGCAGCGATCTCTCCGTATTACACCGTAACTCCAATGGTGCAGCAATCTCTCAGTACTGCACAGCAACTCCAATCGTGCAGCAATCTCTCAGTGCTGCATAGGAACTCCAATTGTGCAGCAATCTCTCAGTGCTGCACAGTAAGTCCAATGGTGCTGCAATCTCTCAGTACTGCACCACAACTCCATTGGTGCAGCAATTTCTTAGTGTGCGCAGCAACTCCAATAGTGCAGCAATCTATCACTGCTGCACTGCAACTCCAATGGTGCAGCGATCTCTCAGTAATGGACAGAAGTTCGAATGGCGCCGCTATCTCTCGGTGCTGCACTGCAGCTCCAATGGTGCAGCAACCTCTGGTGCTGCACAGCAACTTCAACGGTGCAGCAATCTCTCAGTATTGCATGGCAACTCCAATGGTGCAGCAATGTCTCGGTGCTGCACAGTAACTCCAATGTTGCAAAAATCTCAGTAACTCCAATGTAACTCCAATGTTCCGATCTCTCAGTAATGGACAGAAGTTCGAATGGCACCGCTATCTCTCGGTGCTGCACTGCAGTTCCAATGGTGCAGCAAACTCTGGTGCTGCACAGCAACTTCAATGGTGCAGCAATCTCTCAGTATTGCACAGCAGCTCCACTGGTGCAACGATCCTTCAGTATGGCACAGCAACACCAATTGTGCAGCAATCTTTCAGTAGGGCATCGCCACTGCAATAGTGCAGAAATCTCTCACTACTGCACTGCAACTCCTATGGTGCAGGATCTCTCAGTAGGGCACAGCAACTGCAATGGTGCAGCAATCTCTCAGTACTACACAGCAACTCCATTTGTGCAGCAATTTCTTAGTGTGCACAGCAACTCCAATGGTGCAGCAATCTATCACTGCTGCACTGCAACTCGAATGGTGCAGCATTCCCTCAATACTGCACAGCACCTCCAATGGTGCAGCAATTTCTTAGTGTGCGCAGCAAATCCAATTGTGCAGCAATCTTCAGTACGGCACAGTAACTCCAATGGTGCAGGCATCGCTCAGTAGGGCACAGCAACTCCAATGATGCAAGAATCTGTCACTACTGCACTGCAACTCCATTGGTGCAGCAATTTCTTAGTGTGCGCAGCAACACCAATGGTGCAGCAATCTCTCAGTACTGCACAGCAACTCCATTGGTGCAGCAATTTCTTAGTGTGCGCAGCAACGCCAATAGTGCAGCAATTTATCACTGATGCACTGCAACTCCAATGGTGCAGCGATCTCTCAGTAATGGACAGAAATTCTAATGGCACCGCTAACTCTCGGTGCTGCACAGCAGCTCCAATGGTGCAGCAACATCTGGTGCTGCACAGCAACTTCAATGGTGCAGCAATCTCTCGGTATTGCATGGCAACTCCTATGGTTCAGCAATCTCTCAGTACAGCACAGCAACTCCAATGGTGCAGCAATGTCTCGGTGCTGCGCAGTAACTCCAATGTTGCAAAAATCTCTCAGTATTGAACAGCAACTCCACTGGTGCAACGATCACTCAGTAGGGCACAACAACACGAAACGTGCAGCAATCTTTCAGTAGGGCACCACCACTGCAATGGTGCAGAAATCTCTCAGTACTGCACAGCAAATCCAATGGTGCAGCAATCTCTCAGTACGACACAGCAACTCCATTGGTGCAGCAATTTCTTAGTGTGCGCAGCAACTCCAATGGTGCAGCAATCTCTCAGTACTGCACAGCAACTCCAATGATAAAGCAATCTCTGTGCTGCATTGCAACTCCAATGGTGCAGCAATGTTTTGGTGCTCTGTAGTAACTCCAATGTTGCAACAATCTCTCAGTATTGCACAGCAACTCCAATGCTGCAGCCATCTCTCAATACTGCACAGGAACTCCAAAGGTGCAAAGATCCCTCAGTATGGCACAGCAACAACAGTTGTGCAGCATTCTTTCAGATTGGCACAGTAACTCCAATGGTGCAGCAATCGCTCAGAAGGGCACAGCAACTCCAATGGTGCAGGAATCTCTCACTACTGCACTGCAACTCCAATGGTGCAGCGATCTCTCAGTATTGGACAGCAAGTCTAATGGCGCCACTATCTCTCAGAGCTGCACCACAACTCCAATGGTGTTGCAACCTCTGGTGATGCACAGCAACTTCAATGGTGCAGCAATCTCTCAGTAATGCACAGCAACTCCAATGGTGCAGCAATCTCTCAGTTCTGCACACCAACTCCAATGGTGCAGCAATGTCTTGGTGCTGTGCAGTAACTCCAATGTTGCAAAAATCTCTCAGTATTGCAAAGCAACTCCACTGGTGCAACGATCCCTCAATACAGCACAACAACACCAAATGTGCAGCAATCTTTCAGTAGGGCACAGCCACTGCAATGGTGCAGAAATCTCTCACTACTGCTCTGCAACTCCAATGGTGGATCATCTCTCAGTAGGGCACAGCAACTGCAATGGTGCAGCAATCTCTCAGTACTGCACTGCAACTCCAATGGTGCAGCAATCTCTCAGTACTACAGAGCAACTCCATTGGTGCAGCAATTTCGTAGTGTGCACAGCAACTCCAGTGGTGCAGGAATCTCTCACTACTGCACTGCAACTCCATTGGTGCAGCGATCTCTCAGAATTGGACAGCAATTCTAATGACGCCACTATCTCTCAGAGCTGCACCACAACTCCAATGGTGTGGCAACCTCTGGTGATGCACAGCAACTTCAATGGTGCAGCAATCTCTCGGTATTGCATGGCAACTCCTATGGTGCAGCAATCTCTCAGTAACGCACAGTAACTCCAATGGTGCAGCAATCTTTCAGTACTGCACAGCAATTTCAATGGTGCAGCAATGTCTCGGTGCTGTGCAGTAACTCCAATGTTGCAACAATCTCTCAGTATTGCACAGCAACTCCCCTGCTGCAGGCATCACTCAGTACAACACAGGAACTCCAAAAGTGCAGTGATCCCTCAGTACAGCACAGCAACATAAATTGTGCAGCAATCTTTCAGTATGGCACAGTAACTCCAATGGTGCAGCAATCGCTCAGTAGTGCACAGCCAGTGCAATGGTGCAGCTATCTCTCACTACTGCACTGCAACTCCAATGGTCAATGGTGCAGCAACTCTCAGTAAGGCACAGCAACTGCAATGGTGCAGCAATCTCTCAGTACTGCACAGCAAATCCAATGGTAAAGCAATCCCAGTGCTGCATTGCAACTCCAATGATGCAGCAATGTTTCGGTGCTGTGTAGTAACTCCAATGTTGCAACAATCTCTCAGTATTGCACAGCAACTCCCATGCTGCAGCCATCTCTCAGTACTGCACAGGAACTCCAAAGGTGCAGCGATCTCTCAGTACTAGACAGCAATTCCATTGGTGCAGCAATTTCTTAGTGTTTGCAGCAACTCCAATGTTGCAACAATCTCTCAGTATTGCACAGCAACTCCAATGCAGCAGCCATTTCTCAGTAGTACACAGGAACTCCAAAGGTGCAGCGAACCCTCAGTATGGCACAGCAACAACAGTTGTGCAGCAATCTTTCAGTATGGAACAGTAACTCCAATGGTGCAGCAATCACTCAGTAGGGCACAGCAACTCCTATAGTGCAGGAATCTCTCACTACTGCACTGCAATTCCAATGGTGCAGCAATCTCTCAGTACTACACAGCAACTCCATTGGTGCAGCAATTTCTTAGTGTGTGCAGCAACTCCAATAATGCCGCAATCTATGACTGGTGCACTGCAACTCCAATGGTGCAGCGAACTCTCAGTAATGGACAACAATTCTAATGGTGCCGCTATCTCTCAGTGCTGCACAGCAGCTCCAATGGTGCAGCAACCTCTGGTGCTGCACAGCAACTTCAATGGTGCAGCAATCTCTCGGTATTGCATGGCAACTCCTACGGTGCAGCAATCTCTCATTACAGCACAGCAACTCCAATGGTGCTGCAATGTCTCGGTGCTGCGCAGTAACTCCATTGTTGCTAAAATCTCTCAGTATTGCACAGCAACTGCACTGGTGCAACGATCACTCCGTACGGCACAACAACACCAAATGTGCAGCAATCTTTCAGTAGGGCACCGCCACTGCAATGGTGCAGAAATCTCTCACTACTGCTCTGCAACTCCAATGGTGGATCATCTCTCAGTAGGGCACAGCAACTGCAATGGTGCAGCAATCTCTCAGTACTGCACTGCAACTCCAATGGTACAGCAATCTATCAGTACTACGCAGCAACTCCAATGGTGCAGCAATTTCTTAGTGTGCACAGCAACTCCAATGGTGCAGCAATCTCTCAGTGCTGCACAGCAACTCCATTGGTGCAGCAATTTCTTATTGTGTGCAGCAACTGCAATGGTGCAGCAATCTCTCAGTACTGCACAGCAACTCCAATGGTAAAGCAATCTCTGTGCTGCATTGCAACTCCAATGGTGCAGCAATGTTTCGGTGCTGTGTAGTAACTCCAATGTTGCAACAATCTCTCAGTATTGTACAGCAACTCCAATGCTGCAGCCATCTCAGTACTGCACAGGAACTCCAAAGGTGCAGCAATCCCTCAGTATGGCACAGCAACAACAGTTGTGCAGCAATCTTTTAGCATGGCACAGTAACTCCAATGGTGCAGCAATCGCTCAGTAGGGCACAGCAACTCCAATGGTGCAGGAATCTCTCACTACTGCACTGCAACTCCAATGGTGCAGCGATCTCTCAGTATTGGACAGCAATTCTAATGACGCCACTATCTCTCAGAGCTGCACCACAACTCCAATGGTGTGGCAACCTCTGGTGATGCACAGCAACTTCAATGGTGCAGCAATCTCTCGATATTGCACGGCAACTCCTATGGTGCAGCAATGTCTCGGTGCTGCGCAATAACTCCAATGTTGCAAAAATCTCTCAGTATTGCACAGCAGCTCCACTGGTGCAACGATCCTTCAGTATGGCACAGCAATACCAATTGTGCAGCAATCTTTCAGTAGGGCATCGCCACTGCAATAGTGCAGAAATCTCTCACTACTGCTCTGAACTCCAATGGTGCAGCATCTCTCAGGAGGGCACAGCAACTCCAATGGTGCAGCAATCCATCACTGCTGCACTGCAACTCGAATGGTGCAGCATTCCCTCAGAACTGCACAGCACCTCCAATGGTGCAGCAATTTCTTAGTGTGCGCAGCAACTCCAATTGTGCAGCAATCTTCAGTGCGGCACAGTAACTCCAATGGTGCAGCAATCGCTCAGTAGGGCACAGCAACTCCAATGGTGCAAGAATCTGTCACTACTGAACTGCAATTCCATTGGTGCAGCAATTTCTTAGTGTGCGCAGCAACACCAATGGTGCAGCAATCTCTCAGTACTGCACAGCAACTCCATTGGTGCAGCAATTTCTTAGTGTGCGCAGCAACGCCAATAGTGCAGCAATTTATCACTGATGCACTGCAACTCCAATGGTGAAGCGATCTCTCAGTAATGGACAGCAATTCTAATGGCGCCGCTATCTCTCGGTGCTGCACAGCAACTCCAATGGTGCAGCAATCTCTTGGTATTGCATGGCAACTCATATGGTGCAGCAATCTCTCAGTACAGCACGGCAACTACAATGGTGCAACAATGTCTCGGTGCTGCGCAGTAACTCCAATGTTGCAATAATCTCTCAGTATTGCACAGCAACTCCACTGGTGCAGGCATCTCTCAGTATGGCACAGGAACTCCAAAGGTGCAACGAACCCTCAGTACGGCACAGCAACACCAATTGTGCAGCAATCTTTCTGTATGGCACAGTAACTCCAATGGTGCAGCAATGGCTCAGTAGGGCACAGCCACTGCAATGGTGCAGCAATCTCTCAGTACTGCACAGGAACTCCAAAGGTGCAAAGATCCCTCAGTATGGCACAGCAACCACAGTTGTGCAGCAATCTTTCAGATTGGCACAGTAACTCCAATGGTGCAGCAATCGCTCAGAAGGGCACAGCAACTCCAATAGTGCAGGAATCTCTCACTACTGCACTGCAACTCCAATGGTGCAGCGATCTCTCAATATTGGACAGCAGGTCTAATGGCGCCACTATCTCTCAGAGCTGCACATCAACTCCAATCGTGCAGCAATCTCTCAGTACTGCACTGCAACTACAACTGTGCAGCAATCTCTCGGTGTTGCATGGCAACTCCTATGGTGCAGCAATCTCTCAGTACAGCATGGCAACTCCAATGGTGCAGCAATGTCTCGGTGCTGCACAGTAACTCCAATGTTGCAATAATCTCTCAGTATTGCACAGCAACTCCACTGGTGCAGGCATCTCTCAGTACGGCACAGGAACTCCAAAGGTGCAACGATCCCTCCGTACGGCACAGCAACACCAATGATGCAGCAACCTCTGGTGCTGCACAGCAACTTCAATGGTGCAGCAATCTCTCACTATTGCATGGCAACCCCAATGCTGCAGCAATCTCTCACTGCTGCACAGCAACTCCAATGGTGCAGCAATCTCTCAGTACTGTACAACAACTAGAATGGTGCAGTAATCTCTCGGTGCTGCACAGCAACTCCAATCATGCAGCAATCTCTCAGTACTGCACTGCAACTACAAATGTGCAGCAATCTCTCGGTATTGCACGGCAACTCCTATGGTGCAGCAATCTCTCAGTACAGCATGGCAACTCCAATGGTGCAGCAATGTCTCGGTGCTGCACAGTAACTCCAATGTTGCAACAATCTCTCAGAATTGCACAGCAACTCCACTGGTGCAACGATCCCTCAGTACGGCACAGCAACACCAATTGTGCAGCAATCTTTCAGTAGGGCACAGCAGCTGCAATGGTGAAGCAATCTCTCAGTACTGCACTGCAGCTCCAATGGTGCAGATATCTCTCAGTACTACACAGCAACTCCAATGGTGCAGCAATTTCTTAGTGTGCGCAGCAACTCCAATGGTGCAGCGATCTCTCAATACTGCACAGCAACTACAATGGTAAAGCAATCTCTGTGCTGCATTGCAACTCCAATGGGGCAGCAATGTTTCGGTGCTGTGTAGTAACTCCAATGTTGCAACAATCTCTCAGTATTGCACAGCAACTCCAATGTTGCAACGATCTCTCAGTATTGAACAGCAAATCCACTGGTGCAGGCATCTCTCAGTACAGCACAGGAACTCCAAAGTTGCAATGATCCCTCATTACGGCACAGCAACATCAATTGTGCAGCAATCTTTCAGTATGGCACAGTAACTCCTATGGTGCAGCAATCTCTCAGTACTGCACTGCAACTCCAATGGTAAAGCAATCTCTGTGCTGCATTGCAACTCCAATGGGGCAGCAATGTTTCGGTGCTCTGTAGTAACTCCAATGTTGCAAGAATCTCTCAGTATTGCACAGCAACTCCAATGCTGCAGCCAACTCTCAGTACTGCACAGGAACTCCAAAGGTGCAAAGATCCCTCAGTACGGCACAGCAACAACAGTTGTGCAGCAATCATTCAGTATGGCACAGTAACTCCAATGGTGCAGCAATCGCTCAGTAGGGCACAGCAACTCCAATGGTGCGGAATCTCTCACTACTGCACTGCAACTCCAATGGTGCAGCAATCTCTCAGTACTAGACAGCAACTCCATTGGTGCAGCAATTTCTTAATGTGCGCAGCAACTCCAATGTTGCAACAATCTCTCAGTATTGCACAGCAACTCCAATGCTGCAGCGGTCTCTCAGTACTATACAGCAATTCTAATGGGTCAGCAATCTCTCGGTGCTGCACAGCAACTCCAATCATGCAGCAATCTCTCAGTACTGCACTGCAACCTTCAAATGTGCAGCAATGTCTCGGTGCTGCACAGCAACTCCAATGGTGCAGCAATCTCTCAGTAATGCACAGTAACTCCAATGGTGCAGCAATCTTTCAGTACTGCACAGCAATTTCAATGGTGCAGCAATGTCTCGGTGCTGTGCAGTAACTCCAATGTTGCAACAATCTCTCAGTACTGCACAGCAACTCCCCTGCTGCAGGCATCACTCAGTACGACACAGGAACTCCAAAGGTGCAGCGATCCCTCAGTACAGCACAGCAACATAAATTGTGCAGCAATCTTTCAGTAAGGCACAGCAACTGCAATGGTGCAGCAATCTATCAGTACTGCACTGCAACTCCAATGGTGCAGCAATCTCTCAGTACTACACCGCAACTCCAATGGTGCAGCAATTTCTTAGTGTGCGCAGCAAATCCAATTGTGCAGCAATCTCTCAGTACAGCACAGCAACTCCAATGGTGCAGGCATCGCTCAGTAGAGCACAGCAACTCCAATGGTGCAGGAATCTGTCACTACTGCACTGCAACTCCATTGGTGCAGCAATTTCTTAGTGTGCGCAGCAAATCCAATGGTGCAGCAATCTCTCAGTACTGCACAGCAACACCATTGGTGCAGCAATTTATTTGTGTTCGCCCCAACTCCAATAGTGCAGCAATCTATCACTGCTGCACTGCAACTCCAATGGTGCAGCGACCTCTCAGTAATGGACAGCAATTCTAATGGCGCCGCTATCGCTCAGTACTGGCACAGCAGCTCCAATGGTGCAGCAACCTCTGGTGCTGCACAGCAACTTCAATGGTGCAGCAATCTCTCGGTATTGCATGGCAACTCCTATGGTGCAGCAATCTCTCAGTACAGCACGGCAACTCCAATGGTGCAGCAATGTCTCGGTGCTGTGCAGTAACTCCAATGTCGCAAAAATCTCTCAGTATTGCACAGCAACTCCAGTGGTGCAACGATCCCTCAGTACGGCACAACAACAACAAATGTGCAGCAATCTTTCAGTAGGGCACCGCCACTGCAATGGTGCAGAAATCTCTCACTACTGCTCTGCAACTCCAATGGTGCATCATCTCTCAGTAGGGCACAGCAACTGCAATGGTGCAGCAATCTCTCAGTACTGCACTGCAACTCCAATGGTGCAGCAATCTCTCAGTACTAGACAGCAACTCCATTGGTGCAGCAATTTCTTAATGTGCGCAGCAACTCCAATGTTGCAACAATCTCTCAGTATTGCACAGCAACTCCAATGCTGCAGCCATCTCTCAGTACTGCACAGGAACTCCAAAGGTGCAATGATCCCTCAGTACGGCACAGCAACAACAGTTGTGCAGCAATCATTCAGTATGGCACAGAAACTCCAATAGTGCAGGAATCGCTCAGAAGGGCACAGCAACTCCAATGGTGCAGGAATCTCTCACTGCTGCACTGCAACTCCAATGGTGCAGCAATCTCTCAGTACTGCACCGCAACTCCATTGGTGCAGCAATTTCTTAGTGTGCGCAGCAACTCCACTAGTACAGCAACCTATCACTGCTGCACTGCAACTCCAGTGGTGCAGCGATCTCTCAGTAATGGACAGCAATTCTAATGGCGCCGCTATCTCTCGGTGCTGCACAGCAACTCCAATGGTGCAGCAATCTCTTGGTATTGCATGGCAACTCATATGGTGCAGCAATCTCTCAGTACAGCACGGTGCAACAATGGTGCAACAATGTCTCGGTGCTGTGCAGTAACTCCAATGTTGCAATAATCTCTCAGTATTGCACAGCAACTCCACTGGTGCAGGCATCTCTCAGTATGGCACAGGAACTCCAAAGGTGCAATGAACCCTCAGTACTGCACAGCAAGACCAATTGTGCAGCAATCTTTCTGTATGGCACAGTAACTCCAATGGTGCAGCAATCGCTCAGTAAGGCACAGCCACTGCAATGGTGCAGCAATCTCTCAGTACTGCATTGCAACTCCAATTGTGCAGCAATCACTCAGTACTACACAGCAACTCCATTGGTGCAGCAATTACTTAGTGTGCACAACAACTCCATTGGTGCAACAATCTCGCAGTACTGCATAGCAACTCCAATGGTGCAGCAATCTCTCAGTACTGTACAGCAACTAGACTGGGGCAGCAATCTCTCAGTGCTGCACAGCAACTCCAATCATGCAGCAATCTCTCAGTACTACACTGCAACCTTCAAATGTGCGCCAATGTCTCGGTGCTGCACAGCAACTCCAATCGTGCAGCAATCTCTCAGTACTGCACAGTAACTCTAATGGTGCAGCAATTTCCCGGTGCTGCACATCAACTCCAATGGTGCAGCAAACTCACAGTGCTGCACAGCAACTCGAATGGTGCAGCAATCTCTCAGTACTGCACTGCAATTCCAATGTTGCAACAATCTCTCAGTATTGAACAGCAACTCCACTGGTGCAGGCATCTCTCAGTACAGCACGGGAACTCCAAAGTTGCAACAATCACTCAGTACGGCGCAGCAACTCCAATGGTCCAGCAACCTCTGGTGCTGCACAGCAACTCCAATCGTGCAGCAATCTCTCAGTACTGCACTGCAACTACAACTGTGCAGCAATCTCTCGGTGTTGCATGGCAACTCCTATGGTGCAGCAATCTATCAGTACAGCATGGCAACTCAAATGGTGCAGCAATGTCTCGGTGCTGCACAGTAACTCCAATGTTGCAATAATCTCTCAGTATTGCACAGCAACTCCACTGGTGCAGGCATCTCTCAGTACGGCACAGGAACTCCAAAGGTGCAACGATCCCTCCGTACGGCACAGCAACACCAATTGTGCAGCAACCTCTGGTGCTGCACAGCAACTTCAATGGTGCAGCAATCTCTCACTATTGCATGGCAACCCCAATGCTGCAGCAATCTCTCACTGCTGCACAGCAACTCCAATGGTGCAGCAATCTCTCAGTACTATACAACAACTAGAATGGTGCAGTAATCTCTTGGTGCTGCACAGCAACTCCAATCATGCAGCAATCTCTCAGTACTGCACTGCAACTACAAATGTACAGCAATCTCTCGGTATTGCATGGCAACTCCTATGGTGCAGCAATCTCTCAATACAGCACGGCAACTCCAATGGTGCAGCAATGTCTCAGTGCTGCACAGTAACTCCAATGTTGCAAAAATCTCTCAGAATTGCACAGCAACTCCACTGGTGCAACGAATCCTCAAAACGGCACAGCAACACCAATTGTGCAGCAATCTTTCAGTAGGACACAGCAACTCCAATGGTGCAGCAATCTCAGTACTGCACTGCAACTCCAATGGTGCAGCAATCTCTCAGTACTACACAGCAACTCCATTGGTGCAGCAATTTCTTAGTGGGCGCAGCAACCCCAATAGTGCAGCAATCTCTCAGTACTGCACAGCAACACCAATGGTAAAGCAATCTCTGTGCTGCATTGCAACTCCAATGGGGCAGCAATGTTTCGGTGCTGTGTAGTAACTCCAATGTTGCAACAATCTCTCAGTATTGCACAGCAAATCCACTGGTGCAGGCATCTCTCAGTATTGAACAGCAAATCCACTGATGCAGGCATCTCTCATTACAGCACAGGAACTCCAAAGTTGCAACGATCCCTCATTACAGCAGAGCAACACCAATTGTGCAGCAATTTTTCAGTATGGCACAGTAACTCCAATGGTGCAGCAATCGCTCAGTAGGGCACAGCCACTGCAATGTTGCAGCAATCTATCACTGCTGCACTGCAACTCCAATGGTGCAGCAACCTCTGGTGCTGCACAGCAACTTCAATGGTGCAGCAATCTCTCACTATTGCATGGCAACCCCAATGCTGCAGCAATCTCTCACTGCTGCACAGCAACTCCAATGGTGCAGCAATCTCTCAGTACTGTACAACAACTAGAATGGTGCAGTAATCTCTCGGTGCTGCACAGCAACTCCAATCATGCAGCAATCTCTCAGTACTGCACTGCAACTACAAATGTACAGCAATCTCGCGGTGTTGCATGGCAACTCCTATGGTGCAGCAATCTCTCAGTACAGCACGGCAACTCCAATGGTGCAGCAATGTCTCAGTGCTGCACAGTAACTCCAATGTTGCAAATATCTCTCAGAATTGCACAGCAACTCCACTGGTGCAACGATCCCTCAAAACGGCACAGCAACACCAATTGTGCAGCAATCTTTCAGTAGGACACAGCAACTCCAATGGTGCAGCAATCTCAGTACTGCACTGCAACTCCAATGGTGCAGCAATCTCTCAGTACTACACAGCAACTCCAATGGTGCAGCAATTTCTCGGTGCTGCACATCAACTCCAATGGTGCAGCAATCTCACATGCTGCACAGCAAATCCAATGGTGCAGCAATCTCTCAGTACTGTACAGCAACTAGAATTGTGCAGCAATCTCTCAGTGCTGCACAGCAACTCCATTCGTGCAGCAATTTCTCAGTACTGCACTGCAACTTCAAATGTGCAGCAATCTCTCGGTATTTCATGGCAACTCCAATGGAGCAGCAATGTCTCGGTGCTGCACAGTAACTCCAATGTTGCAAAAATCTCTCAGAATTGCACAGCAACTCCACTGGTGCAATGATCCCTCAGTATGGCACAACAACACCAATTGTGCAGCAATCTTTCAGTAGGGCACAGCAACTGCAATGATGCAGCAATCTCTCAGTACTGCACTGCAACTCCAATGGTGCAGCAATCTCTCAGTACTACACAGCAACTCCATTGGTGCAGCAATTTCTTAGTGTGCGCAGCAACTCCAATGGTGCAGCAATCTCTCAGTACTGCACTGCAACTCCAACGGTAAAGCAATCTCTGTGCTGCATTGCAACTCCAATGGGGCAGCAATGTTTCGGTGCTCTGTAGTAACTCCAATGTTGCAACAATCTCCCAGTATTGCACAGCAATTCCAATGCTGCAGCCATCTCTCAGTACTGCACAGGAACTCCAAAGGTGCAACGATCCCTCAGTATGGCACAGAAACAACAGTTGTGCAGCAATCATTCAGTATGGCACAGTAACTCCAATGGTGCAGCAATCGCACAGTAGGACTCAGCAACTCCAATGGTGCAGAAATCTCTCACTACTGCACTGCAACTCCAATGGTGCAGCGATCTCTCAGTACTGCACAGCAACTCCATTAGTGCAGCAATTTCTTAGTGCGCCCAGCAACTCCACTGGTGAAGCAATCTATCACCGCTGCACTGCAACGCCAATGGTGCAGCGATCTCTCAGTACTGGACAGCAATTCTAATGGCACCGCCATGTCTCGGTGCTGCACAGCAACTCCAATGGTGCTGCAACCTCAGGTGCTGCACAGCAACTTCATTGGTGCAGCAATCTCTCGGTATGGCATGGCAACTCCTATGGTGCAGCAATCTCTCAGTACAGCACGGCAACTCCAATGGTGCAGCAATGTCTTGGTGCTGCTCAGTAACTCCAATGCCGCAAAAATCTCTCAGTATTGCACAGCAACTCCACTGGTGCAACGATCCCTCAGTATGGAACAGCAACATCAATAGTGCAGCATCTCTCAGTAGGGCACAGCAACTGCAATGTGCAGCAATCTCTCAGTACTGCACAGCAACTCCATTCGTGCAGCAATTTCTTATTGTGCGCAGCAACTCCAATGTTGCAGCAATCTCTCAGTACTGCACAGCAACTCCAATGGTAAAGCAATCTCTGTGCTGCATTGCAACTCCAATGGTGCAGCAATGTTACGGTGCTGTGTAGTAACTCCAAAGTTGCATCAATCTCTCAGTATTGCACAGCAACTCCACTGGGGCAGGCATCTCTCAGTATGGCATAGGAACTGCCAGGGTGCAACTCCAAGGGTGCAGCAATCTCTCAGTATTGCACAGCAACTTCAATGTTGCAACAATCTCTCAATATTGAACAGCAAATCCACTGGTGCAGGCATCTCTCAGTACAGCACAGGAACTCCAAAGTTGCAACGATTCCTCATTACGGCACAGCAACACCAATTGTGCAGCAATCTTTCAGTATGGCACAGTAACTCCTATGGTGCAGCAATCTCTCAGTACTGCACAGCAACTCCAATGGTAAAGCAATCACTGTGCTGCATTGCAACTCCAATGGGGCAGCAATGTTTCGGTGCTCTGTAGTAACTCCAATGTTGCAAGAATCTCTCAGTATTGCACAACAACTCCAATGCTGCAGCCATCTCTCAGTACTGCACAGGAACTCCAAAGGTGCAAAGATCCCTCAGTACGGCACAGCAACAACAGTTGTGCAGCAATCATTCAGTATGGCACAGTAACTCCAATGGTGCAGCAATCGCTCAGTAGGGCACAGCAACTCCAATGGTGCAGGAATCTCTCACTACTGCACTGCAACTCCAATGGTGCAGCAATCTCTCAGTACTGCACAGCAACTCCATTAGTGCAGCAATTTCTTAGTGGGTGCAGCAACTCCACTAGTGCAACAATCTATCACTGCTGCACTGCAACTCCAATGGTGCAGCGATCTCTCAGAACTATACAGCAATTCTAATGGGGCAGCAATCTCTCGGTGCTGCACAGCAACTCCAATCATGCAGCAATCTCTCAGTACTGCACTGCAACCTTCAAATGTGCGGCAATGTCTCGGTGCTGCACAGCAACTCCAATGGTGCAGCAATCTCTCAGTACTGCACAGTAACTCTAATGGTGCAGCAATTTCTCAGTGCTGCACATCAACTCCAATGGTGCAGCAATCTCACAGTGCTGCACAGCAACTCCAATGGTGCAGTAATCTCTCAGTACTGCACAGCAATTAGAATGGTGCAGCAATTTCTCGGTGCTGCACAGCCACTCCAGACCAACATCAATCTCTCAGTACTGCACTGCAACACAAATGTTGCAACAATCTCTCAGTATCACACAGCAGCTCCACTGGAGCAGGCATCTCTCAGTATGGCACAGGAACTCCAAAGTTGCAACGATCCCTCAGTACGGCACAGCAACACCAATTGTGCAGCAATCTTTCAGTCTGGCACAGTAACTACAATGGTGCAGCAATCGCTCAGTAGGGCACAGCCACTGTAATGGTGCAGCAATCTCTCAGTACTGCACTGCAACTCCAAGGGTGCAGCAATCTCTCAGTACTACACAGCAACTCCATTGGTGCAGCAACTTCTTAGTGTGCGCAGCAACTCCAATGGTGCAGCAATCTATCACTGCTGCACTGCAACTCCAATGGTGCAGCGATCTCGCAGTACTGGACAGCAATTCTAAGGCGCCGCTATCTCTCGGTGCTGCACAGCAATTCCAATGGTGCATCAACCTCTGGTGCTGCTCAGCAACTTCAATGGTACAGCAATCTCTCGGTATTGCATGGCAACTCCTATGGTGCAGCAATCTCTCAGTACTGCACAGCAACTCCAGTGGTGCTGCAATGTCTCAGTGCTGTGCATTAAGTCCAATGTTGCAACAATCTCTCAGTATTGCACAGCAACTCCACTGCTGCAGCAATCTCTCAGTAGTACACTGCAACTCCATTGGTGCATCAATTTCTTAGTGTGCGCAGCAACTCCAATGGTGCAGCCATCTATCACTGCTGCACTGCAACTCCAATGGTGCAGCGATCACTCAGTAATGGACAGCAATTCTAATGGCGTCACTATGTCTCAGTGCTGCACAGCAACTCCACTGGTGCAGCAATCTCTGGTGCTGCACAGCAACTTCAATGGTACAGCAATCTCTCGGTATTGCATGGCAACTCCTATGGTGCAGCAATCTCTCAGTACTGCACAGCAACTCCAGTGGTGCAGCAATATCTCAGTACTGCACTGCAACTCCAAGGGTGCAGCAATCTCTCAGTACTACACAGCAACTCCATTGGTGCAGCAATTTCTTAGTGTGCACAGCAACTCCAATGTTGCAGCAATCTATGACTGCTGCACTTCAGCTCCAATGGTGCAGCGAACTCTCAGTACTGGACAGCAATTCTAATGGCGCCGCTATCTCTCAATCCTGCACAGCAACTCCAATGGTGCAGCAACCTCTGGTGCTGCACAGCAACTTCAATGGTGCAGCAATCTCTCACTATTGCATTGCAACCCCAATGCTGCAGCAATCTCTCACTGCTGCACAGCAACTCCAATGGTGCAGCAATCTCTCCGTACTGTACAGCAACGAGAATGGTGCGGCAATCTCTCGGTGCTGCACAGCAACTCCAATCATGCAGCAATCTCTCAGTACTGCACTGCAACTTCAAATGTGCAGCAATCTCTCAGTACAGCACAGCAACTCCAATGGTGCAGCAATGTCTCGGTGCTGCACAGTAACTCCAATGTTGCAACAATCTCTCAGTATTGCACAGCAACTCGAATGCTGAAGCCATCTCTCAGTACAGCACAGGAACTCCAAAGGTGCAACGATCCCTCTGTACGGCACAGCAACAACAGTTGTGCAGCAAACATTCAGTATGGCACAGTAACTCCAATGGTGCAGCAATCACTCAGTAGGACAATGCAACGCCAATGGCGCAGGAAACTCTCACTACTGCACTGCAACTCCATTGGTGCAGCAATTTCTTATTGTGTGCAGCAACTCCAATGGTGCAGCAATCTCTCAGTACTACACAGCAACTGCAATGGTAAAGCAATCTCTGTGCTGATATTGCAACTCCAATGGTACAGCAATGTTACGGTGCTGTGTAGTAACTCCAAAGTTGCAACAATCTCTCACTACTGCACTGCAACTCCAATGGTGCAGCGATCTCTCAGTACTGGACAGCAATTCTAATGGCGCCACTATCTCTCAGAGCTGCACCGCAACTCCAGTGGTGTGGCAACCTCTGGTGATGCACAGCAACTTCAATGGTGCAGCAATCTCTTGGTATTGCATGGCAACTCCTATGGTGCAGCTATCTCTCAGTAATGCACAGCAACTCCAGTGGTGCAGCAATGTCTCGGTGCTGCTCAGTAACTCCAATGTTGCAAAAATCTCTCAGTATTGCACAGCAACTCCACTGGTGCAGGCATCTCTCAGTATGGCACAGGAACTGCAAAGGTGCAACGATCCCTCAGTACAGCACAGCAACACCAATTGTGCAGCAATCTTTCAGTATGGCACAGTAACTCCAATGGTGCAGCAATCGCTCAGTAGGGCACAGCCACTGCAATGGTGCAGCAATCTCTCAGTACTGCATAGCAGCTCCAATGGTGCAGCAATCTGTCAGTACTACACAGCAACTCCATTGGTGCAGCAATTTCTTAATGTGCGCAGCAACTCCAATGGTGCAGCAATCTTGCAGTGTGACATAGCAACTTCAATGGTGCAGCAATCTCTCAGTACTGTACAGCAACTAGAATGGGGCAGCAATCTCTCGGTGCTGCACAGCAACTCCAATCATGCAGCAATCTCTCAGTACTGCACTGCAACCTTCAAATGTGCGGCAATGTCTCGGTGCTGCACAGCAACTCCAATGGTGCAGCAATCTCTCAGTACTGCACAGCAACTAGAATGGTGCAGCAAATTCTCAGTGCTGCTCAGCCACTCCAGACCGACATCAATCTCTCAGTACTGCACTGCAACTCCAATGTTGCAACAATCTCTCAGTATTACACAGCAACTCCACTGGAAGAGGCATCTCTCAGTAAGGCACAGGAAATCCAAAGTTGCAACGATCCCTCATTACGGCACAGCAACACCAATTGTGCAGCAATCTTTCAGTATGGCACAGTAACTACAATGGTGCAGCAATCGCTCAGTAGGGCACAGCCACTGCAATGGTGCAGCAATCTCTCAGTACTGCACTGCA
This sequence comes from Carcharodon carcharias, assembly GCF_017639515.1. Classification (NCBI taxonomy): domain Eukaryota; kingdom Metazoa; phylum Chordata; class Chondrichthyes; order Lamniformes; family Lamnidae; genus Carcharodon; species Carcharodon carcharias. Next base: position 72,165,633 of record NC_054474.1, on the reverse strand, counting down.
ACTCCAAGGGTGCAGCAATCTCTCAGTACTACACAGCAACTCCATTGGTGCAGCAATTTCTTAGTGTGCGCAGCAACTCCAATGGTGCAGCAATCTATCACTGCTGCACTGCAACTCCAATGGTGCAGCTATCTCGCAGTACTGGACAGCAATTCTAATGGCGCCGCTATTTCTCGGTGCTGCACAGCAACTCCAATGGTGCAGCAACCTCTGGTGCTGCACAGCAACTTCAATGGTGCAGCAATCTCTCGGTATTGCATGGCAACTCCTATGGTGCACCAATCTCTCAGTACTGCACAGCAACTCCAGTGGTGCAGCAACGTCTCGGTGCTGCGCAATAAGTCCAATGTTGCAAAAATCTATCAGTATTGCACAGCAACTCCAATGCTGCAGCCATCTCTCAGTACTGCATAGGAACTGCAAAGGTGCAACGATCCCTCCGTATGGCACAGCAACACCAATTGTGCAGCAACCTCAGGTGCTGCACAGCAACTTCAATGGTGCAGCAATCTCTCACTATTGCATGGCAACCCCAATGCTGCAGCAATCACTCACTGCTGCTCAGCAACTCCAATGGTGCAGCAATCTCTCAGTACTGTACAGCAACTAGCATGGTGCAGCAATCTCTCGGTGATGCACAGCAACTCCAATCGTGCAGCAATCTCTCAGTACTGCACTGCAACTACAAATGTGCAGCAATCTCTCGGTATTGCATGGCAACTCCTATAGTGCAGCAATCTCTCAGTACAGCACGGCAACTCCAATGGTGCAGCAATGTCTCGGTGCTGCACAGTAACTCCAATGTTGCAAAAATCTCTCAGAATTGCACAGCAACTCCACTGGTGCACCGATCACTCAGTACGGCACAGCAACACCAATTGTGCGGCAATCTTTTAGTAGGGCACAGCAACTCCTATGGTGCAGCAATCTCTCAGTACTACAGAGCAACTCCATTGGTGCAGCAATTTCTTAGTGTGTGCAGCAACTCCAATGGTGCAGCAATCTCTCAGTACTGCACAGCAACTCCAATGGTAAAGCAATCTCTGTGCTGCATTGCAAATCCAATGGGGCAGCAATGTTTCGGTGCTGTGTAGTAACTCCAATGTTGCAACAATCTCTCAGTATTGCACAGCAACTCCAATGTTGCAACAATCTCTCAGTATTGAACAGCAAATCCACTGGTGCAGGCATCTCTCAGTACAGCACAGGAACTCCAAAGATGCAACGATCCCTCTGTATGGCACAGCAACAACAGTTGTGCAGCAATCATTCAGTATGGCACAGTAACTCCAATGGTGCAGCAATCGCTCAGTAGGGCACAGCAACTCCAATGGTGCAGGAATCTCTCACTACTGCACTGCAACTCCATTGGTGCAGCAATTTCTTATTGTGCGCAGCAACTCCAATGGTGCAGCAATCTCTCAGTACTACACAGCAACTCCAATGGTAAAGCAACTCTGTGCTGATATTGCAACTCCAATGGTACAGCAATGTTACGGTGCTGTGTAGTAACTCCAAAGTTGCAACAATCTCTCACTACTGCACTGCAAATCCAATGGTGCAGCGATCTCTCAGTACTGGACAGCAATTCTAATGGCGCCACTATCTCTCAGAGCTGCACCGCAACTCCAGTGGTGTGGCAACCTCTGGTGATGCACAGCAACTTCAATGGTGCAGCAATCTCTTGGTATTGCATGGCAACTCCTATGGTGCAGCTATCTCTCAGTAATGCACAGCAACTCCAGTGGTGCAGCAATGTCTCGGTGCTGCTCAGTAACTCCAATGTTGCAAAAATCTCTCAGTATTGCACAGCAACTCCACTGGTGCAGGCATCTCTCAGTATGGCACAGGAACTGCAAAGGTGCAACGATCCCTCAGTACAGCACAGCAACACCAATTGTGCAGCAATCTTTCAGTATGGCACAGTAACTCCAATGGTGCAGCAATCGCTCAGTAGGGCACAGCCACTGCAATGGTGCAGCAATCTCTCAGTACTGCATAGCAACTCCAATGGTGCAGCAATCTGTCAGTACTACACAGCAACTCCATTGGTGCAGCAATTTCTTAATGTGCGCAGCAACTCCAATGGTGCAGCAATCTTGCAGTGTGACATAGCAACTTCAATGGTGCAGCAATCTCTCAGTACTGTACAGCAACTAGAATGGGGCAGCAATCTCTCGGTGCTGCACAGCAACTCCAATCATGCAGCAATCTCTCAGTACTGCACTGCAACCTTCAAATGTGCGGCAATGTCTCGGTGCTGCACAGCAACTCCAATGGTGCAGCAATCTCTCAGTACTGCACAGCAACTAGAATGGTGCAGCAAATTCTCAGTGCTGCTCAGCCACTCCAGACCGACATCAATCTCTCAGTACTGCACTGCAACTCCAATGTTGCAACAATCTCTCAGTATTACACAGCAACTCCACTGGAAGAGGCATCTCTCAGTAAGGCACAGGAAATCCAAAGTTGCAACGATCCCTCATTACGGCACAGCAACACCAATTGTGCAGCAATCTTTCAGTATGGCACAGTAACTACAATGGTGCAGCAATCGCTCAGTAGGGCACAGCCACTGCAATGGTGCAGCAATCTCTCAGTACTGCACTGCAACTCCAAGGGTGCAGCAATCTCTCAGTACTACACAGCAACTCCATTGGTGCAGCAATTTCTTAGTGTGCGCAGCAACTCCAATGGTGCAGCAATCTATCACTGCTGCACTGCAACTCCAATGGTGCAGCTATCTCGCAGTACTGGACAGCAATTCTAATGGCGCCGCTATTTCTCGGTGCTGCACAGCAACTCCAATGGTGCAGCAACCTCTGGTGCTGCACAGCAACTTCAATGGTGCAGCAATCTCTCGATATTGCATGGCAACTCCTATGGTGCACCAATCTCTCAGTACTGCACAGCAACTCCAGTGGTGCAGCAACGTCTCGGTGCTGCGCAATAAGTCCAATGTTGCAAAAATCTATCAGTATTGCACAGCAACTCCAATGCTGCAGCCATCTCTCAGTACTGCATAGGAACTGCAAAGGTGCAACGATCCCTCCGTACGGCACAGCAACACCAATTGTGCAGCAACCTCAGGTGCTGCACAGCAACTTCAATGGTGCAGCAATCTCTCACTATTGCATGGCAACCCCAATGCTGCAGCAATCACTCACTGCTGCTCAGCAACTCCAATGGTGCAGCAATCTCTCAGTACTGTACAGCAACTAGAATGGTGCAGCAATCTCTCGGTGATGCACAGCAACTCCAATCGTGCAGCAATCTCTCAGTACTGCACTGCAACTACAAATGTGCAGCAATCTCTCGGTTTTGCATGGCAACTCCTATAGTGCAGCAATCTCTCAGTACAGCACGGCAACTCCAATGGTGCAGCAATGTCTCGGTGCTGCACAGTAACTCCAATGTTGCAAAAATCTCTCAGAATTGCACAGCAACACCACTGGTGCACCGATCACTCAGTATGGCACAGCAACACCAATTGTGCAGCAATCTTTTAGTAGGGCACAGCAACTCCAATGGTGCAGCAATTTCTCAGTACTACAGAGCAACTCCATTGGTGCAGCAATTTCTTAGTGTGTGCAGCAACTCCAATGGTGCAGCAATCTCTCAGTACTGCACAGCAACTCCAATGGTAAAGCAATCTCTGTGCTGCATTGCAAATCCAATGGGGCAGCAATGTTTCGGTGCTGTGTAGTAACTCCAATGTTGCAACAATCTCTCAGTATTGCACAGCAACTCCAATGTTGCAACAATCTCTCAGTATTGAACAGCAAATCCACTGGTGCAGGCATCTCTCAGTACAGCACAGGAACTCCAAAGGTGCAACGATCCCTCTGTATGGCACAGCAACAACAGTTGTGCAGCAATCATTCAGTATGGCACAGTAACTCCAATGGTGCAGCAATCGCTCAGTAGGGCACAGCAACTCCAATGGTGCAGGAATCTCTCACTACTGCACTGCAACTCCATTGGTGCAGCAATTTCTTATTGTGCGCAGCAACTCCAATGGTGCAGCAATCTCTCAGTACTACACAGCAACTCCAATGGTAAAGCAACTCTGTGCTGATATTGCAACTCCAATGGTACAGCAATGTTACGGTGCTGTGTAGTAACTCCAAAGTTGCAACAATCTCTCACTACTGCACTGCAACTCCAATGGTGCAGTGATCTCTCAGTACTGGACAGCAATTCTAATGGCGCCACTATCTCTCAGAGCTGCACCACAACTCCAGTGGTGTGGCAACCTCTGGTGATGCACAGCAACTTCAATGGTGCAGCAATCTCTTGGTATTGCATGGCAACTCCTATGGTGCAGCTATCTCTCAGTAATGCACAGCAACTCCAGTGGTGCAGCAATGTCTCGGTGCTGCTCAGTAACTCCAATGTTGCAAAAATCTCTCAGTATTGCACAGCAACTCCACTGGTGCAGGCATCTCTCAGTATGGCACAGGAACTGCAAAGGTGCAACGATCCCTCAGTACAGCACAGCAACACCAATTGTGCAGCAATCTTTCAGTATGGCACAGTAACTCCAATGGTGCAGCAATCGCTCAGTAGGGCACAGCCACTGCAATGGTGCAGCAATCTCTCAGTACTGCATAGCAACTCCAATGGTGCAGCAATCTGTCAGTACTACACAGCAACTCCATTGGTGCAGCAATTTCTTAATGTGCGCAGCAACTCCAATGGTGCAGCAATCTTGCAGTGTGACATAGCAACTTCAATGGTGCAGCAATCTCTCAGTACTGTACAGCAACTAGAATGGGGCAGCAATCTCTCGGTGCTGCACAGCAACTCCAATCATGCAGCAATCTCTCAGTCCTGCACTGCAACCTTCAAATGTGCGGCAATGTCTCGGTGCTGCACAGCAACTCCAATGGTGCAGCAATCTCTCAGTACTGCACAGCAACTAGAATGGTGCAGCAAATTCTCAGTGCTGCTCAGCCACTCCAGACCGACATCAATCTCTCAGTACTGCACTGCAACTCCAATGTTGCAACAGTCTCTCAGTATTACACAGCAACTCCACTGGAAGAGGCATCTCTCAGTAAGGCACAGGAAATCCAAAGTTGCAACGATCCCTCATTACGGCACAGCAACACCAATTGTGCAGCAATCTTTCAGTATGGCACAGTAACTACAATGGTGCAGCAATCGCTCAGTAGGGCACAGCCACTGCAATGGTGCAGCAATCTCTCAGTACTGCACTGCAACTCCAAGGGTGCAGCAATCTCTCAGTACTACACAGCAACTCCATTGGTGCAGCAATTTCTTAGTGTGCGCAGCAACTCCAATGGTGCAGCAATCTATCACTGCTGCACTGCAACTCCAATGGTGCAGCTATCTCGCAGTACTGGACAGCAATTCTAATGGCGCCGCTATATCTCGGTGCTGCACAGCAACTCCAATGGTGCAGCAACCTCTGGTGCTGCACAGCAACTTCAATGGTGCAGCAATCTCTCGGTATTGCATGGCAACTCCTATGGTGCACCAATCTCTCAGTACTGCACAGCAACTCCAGTGGTGCAGCAACGTCTCGGTGCTGCGCAATAAGTCCAATGTTGCAAAAATCTATCAGTATTGCACAGCAACTCCAATGCTGCAGCCATCTCTCAGTACTGCATAGGAACTGCAAAGGTGCAACGATCCCTCCGTATGGCACAGCAACACCAATTGTGCAGCAACCTCAGGTGCTGCACAGCAACTTCAATGGTGCAGCAATCTCTCACTATTGCATGGCAACCCCAATGCTGCAGCAATCACTCACTGCTGCTCAGCAACTCCAATGGTGCAGCAATCTCTCAGTACTGTACAGCAACTAGAATGGTGCAGCAATCTCTCGGTGATGCACAGCAACTCCAATCGTGCAGCAATCTCTCAGTACTGCACTGCAACTACAAATGTGCAGCAATCTCTCGGTATTGCATGGCAACTCCTATAGTGCAGCAATCTCTCAGTACAGCACGGCAACTCCAATGGTGCAGCAATGTCTCGGTGCTGCACAGTAACTCCAATGTTGCAAAAATCTCTCAGAATTGCACAGCAACTCCACTGGTGCACCGATCACTCAGTATGGCACAGCAACACCAATTGTGCAGCAATCTTTTAGTAGGGCACAGCAACTCCAATGGTGCAGCAATTTCTCAGTACTACAGAGCAACTCCATTGGTGCAGCAATTTCTTAGTGTGTGCAGCAACTCCAATGGTGCAGCAATCTCTCAGTACTGCACAGCAACTCCAATGGTAAAGCAATCTCTGTGCTGCATTGCAAATCCAATGGGGCAGCAATGTTTCGGTGCTGTGTAGTAACTCCAATGTTGCAACAATCTCTCAGTATTGCACAGCAACTCCAATGTTGCAACAATCTCTCAGTATTGAACAGCAAATCCACTGGTGCAGGCATCTCTCAGTACAGCACAGGAACTCCAAAGTTGCAACGATCCCTCATTACGGCACAGCAACACCAATTGTGCAGCAATCTTTCAGTATGGCACAGTAACTCCTATGGTGCAGCAATCTCTCAGTACTACAGAGCAACTCCATTGGTGCAGCAATTTCTTAGTGTGTGCAGCAACTCCAATGGTGCAGCAATCTCTCAGTACTGCACAGCAACTCCAATGGTAAAGCAATCTCTGTGCTGCATTGCAACTCCAATGGGGCAGCAATGTTTCGGTGCTCTGTAGTAATTCCAATGTTGCAAGAATCTCTCAGTATTGCACAGCAACTCCAATACTGCAGCCATCTCTCAGTACTGCACAGGAACTCCAAAGGTGCAAAGATCCCTCAGCAACAACAGTTGTGCAGCAATCATTCGGTATGGCACAGTAACTCCAATGGTGCAGCAATCGTTCAGTAGGGCACAGCAACTCCAATGGTGCAGGAATCTCTCACTACAGCACTGCAACTCTAATGGTGCAGCAATCTCTCAGTACTGCACAGCAACTCCATTAGAGCAGCAATTTCTTAGTGTGTGCAGCAACTCCACAAGTGCAACAATCTATCACTGCTGCACTGCAACTCCAATGGTGCAGTGATCTCTCAGTACTGTGCAGCAATTCTAATGGGGCAGCAATCTCTCGGTGCTGCACAGCAACTCCAATCATGCAGCAATCTCTCAGTACTGCACTGCAACCTTCAAATGTGCGGCAATGTCTCGGTGCTGCACAGCAACTCCATGGGGGAACAATCTCTCAGTACTGCACAGTAACTCTAATGGTGCAGCAATTTCTCAGTGCTGCATATCAACTCCAATGGTGCAGCAATCTCACAGTGCTGCACAGCAACTCCAATGGTGCAGCAATCTCTCAGTACTGCACAGCAACTAGAATGGTGCAGCAATTTCTCGGTGCTGCACAGCCACTCCAGACCGACATCAATCTCTCAGTACTGCACTGCAACTCCAATGTTGCAACAATCTCTCAGTATCGCACAGAAACTCCACTGGAGCAGGCGTCTCCCAGTACGGCACAGGAACTCCAAAGTTGCAACGATCCCTCAGTATGGCACCGCAACACCAATTGTGCAGCAATCTTTCAGTATGGCACAGTAACTACAATGGTGCAGCAATCGCTCAGTAGGGCACAGCCACTGCAATGGTGCAGCAATCTCTCAGTACTGCACTGCAACTCGAAGCTTGCAGCAATCTCTCAGTATCGCACAGCAACTCCATTGGTGCAGCAATTTCTTAGTGTGCGCAGCAACTCCAATGGTGCAGCAATCTCGCAGTGTGACATAGCAACTCCAATGGTGCAGCAATCTCTCCGTACTGTACAGCAACGAGAATGGTGCAGCAATCTCTCAGTGCTGCACAGCAACTCCAATCATGCAGCAATCTCTCAGTACTGCACTGCAACTTCAATTGTACAGCAATCTCTCAGTACAGCACGGCAACTCCAATGGTGCAGCAATGTCTCGGTGCTGCTCAGTAACTCCAATGTTGCAAAAATCTCTCAGTATTGCACAGCAACTCCACTGGTGCAGGCATCTCTCAGTATGGCACAGGAACTGTAAAGGGGCAACGATCCCTCAGTACAGCACAGCAACACCAATTGTGCAGCAATCTTTCAGTATGGCACAGAAACTCCATGGTGCAGCAATCGCTCAGTAGGGCACAGCCACTGCAATGGTGCAGCAATCTCTCAGTACTGCATTGCAACTCCAATGGTGCAGCAATCTCTCAGTACTACACAGCAGCTCCATTGATGCAGCAATTTCTTACTGTGCGCAGCAACTCCAATGGTGCAGCAATCTCGCAGTGCGGCATAGCAACTCCAATGGTGCAGCAATCTCTCAGTACTATACAGCAACTAGAATAGGGCAGCAATCTCTCGGTGCTGCACAGCAACTCCAATCGTGCAGCAATCTCTCAGTACTGCACAGCAACTAGAATGGTGCAGCAAATTCTCAGTGCTGCTCAGCCACTGCAGACCGACATCAATCTCTCAGTATTACACAGCAACTCCACTGGAACAGGCATCTCTCAGTAAGGCACAGGAACTCCAAAGTTGCAATGATCCCTCATTACGGCACAGCAACACCAATTGTGCAGCAATCTTTCAGTATGGCACAGTAACTACAATGGTGCAGCAATCGCTCAGTAGGGCACAGCCACTGCAATTGTGCAGCAATCTCTCAGTACTGCACTGCAACTCCAAGGGTGCAGCAATTTCTTAGTGTGCGCAGCAACTCCAATGGTGCAGCAATCTATCACTGCTGCACAGCAACTCCAATGGTGCAGCAACCTCTGGTGCTGCACAGCAACTTCAGTGGTGCAGCAACCTCTGGTGCTGCACAGCAACTTCAATGGTGCAGCAATCTCTCAGTACTGCCTGGCAATTCCTATGGTGCAGCAATCTCTCAGTACAGCACGGCAACTCCAATGGTGCAGCAATGTCTCGGTGCTGAGCAGAAACTCCAATGTTGCAAAAATCTCTCAGCATTGCACAGCAACTCCAATGCTGCAGCCATCTCTCAGTACTGCACAGGAACACCAAAGGTGCAACGATCCCTCCATACAGCACAGCAACACCAATTGTGCAGCAATCTTTCAGTAGGGCACAGCAACTGCAATGGTGCAGCAATCTCTCAGTACTGCACTGCAACTCCAATGGTGCAGCAATCTCTCAGTACTACACAGCAACTCCATTGGTGCAGCAATTTCTTAGTGTGCGCAGCAACTCCAATGGTGCAGCAATCTCTCAGTACTGCACAGCAACTCCAATGGTAAAGCAATCTCTGTGCTGCATTGCAACTCCAATGGGGCAGCAATGTTTCGGTGCTGTGTAGTAACTCCAATGTTGCAACAATCTCTCAGTATTGAACAGCAACTCCACTGGTGCAGGCACCTATCAGTACAGCACAGGAACTCCAAAGTTGCAACGATCCCTCATTACGGCACAGCAACACCAATTGTGCAGCAATCTTTCAGTATGGCACAGTAACTCCTATGGTGCAGCAATCGCTCAGTAGGGCACAGCTACTGCAATGGTACAGCAATCTCTCAGTACTGCACTGCAACTCCAAGGGTGCATCAATCTCTCAGTACTACACAGCAACTCCATTGGTGCAGCAATTTCTTAGAGTGCGCAGCAACTCCAATGTTGCAGCAATCTATCACTGCTGCACTGCAACTCCATTGGTGCAGCGATCTCTCAGTACTGGACAGCAATTCTAATGGTGCTGCTATCTCTCAGTCCTGCACAGCACCTCCAATGGTGCAGCAACCTCTGGTGCTACACAGCAACTTCAATGGTGCAGCAATCTCTCACTATTGCATGGCAACCCCAGTGCTGCAGCAATCTCTCACTGCTGCACAGCAACTCCAATTTTACAGCAATCTCTCAGTACTGTACAGCAACTAGAATGGTGCAGCAATCTCTTGGTGCTGCACAGCAACTCCAATCATGCAGAAATCTCTCAGTACTGCACTGCAACTTCAAATGTGCAGCAATCTCTCGGTATTGCATGGCAACTCCTATGGTGCAGCAATCTCTCAGTACAGCATGGCAACTCCAGTGGTGCAGCAATGTCTCGGTGCTGCACAGTAACTCCAATGTTGCAAAAATCTCTCAGAATTGCTCACCATCTCCACTGGTGCAATGATCCCTCAGTACGGCACAGCAACACCAATTGTACAGCAATCTTTCAGTAGGGCACAGCAACTGCAATGGTGCAGCAATCTCTCAGTACTGCACTGCAACTCCAGTGGTGCAGCAATCTCTCAGTACTACACAGCAACTCCATTGGTGCAGCAATTTCTTAGTGTGCGCAGCAACTCCAATGGTGCAGCAATCTCTCAATACTGCACAGCAACTCCAATGGTAAAGCAATCTCTGTGCTGCATTGCAACTCCAATGGGGCAGCAATGTTTCGGTGCTGTGTAGTAACTCCAATGTTGCAACAATCTCTCAGTATTAAACAGCAAATCCACTGGTGCAGGCATCTCTCAGTACAGCACAATGTTGCAAAAATCTCTCAGAATTGCTCACCATCTCCACTGGTGCAACGATCCCTCAGTACGGCACAGCAACACCAATTGGGCAGCAATCTTTCAGTAGAGCACAGTAACTCCAGTGGTGCAGCAATCGCTCAGTAGGGCACAGCAACTCCAATGTTGCAGCAATCTATCACTTCTGCACTGCAACTCCAATGGTGCAGCAATCTCTCAGTACTGGACAGCTATTCTAATGGTGCCGCTATCTCTCAGTCCTGCACAGCAACTCCAATGGTGCAGTAATCTCTCACTATTGCATGGCAACCCCAATGCTGCAGCAATCTCTCACTGCTGCACAGCAACTCCAATGGTGCAGCAATCTCTCAGTACTGTACAGCAACGAGAATGGTGCAGCAATCTCTCGGTGCTGCACAGCAACTCCAATCGTGCAGCAATTTCTCAGTACTGCACTGCAATTTCAAATGTGCAGCAATCTCTCGGTATTGCATGGCAACTCCTTTAGTGCAGCAATCTCTCAGTACAGCACGGCAACTCCAATGGTGCAGCAATGTCTCGGTGCTGCACAGTAACTCCAATGTTGCAAAAATCTCTCAGAATTGCACAGCAACTCCACTGGTGCAACGATCCCTCAGTACGGCACAGCAACACCAATTGTGCAGCAATCTTTCAGTAGGGCACAGCAACTGCAATGATGCAGCAATCTCTCAGTACTGCACTGCAACTCCAATGGTGCAGCAATCTCTCAGTACTGCACAGCAACTCCAATGGTAAAGCAATCTCTGTGCTGCATTGCAACTCCAATGGGGCAGCAATGTTTCGGTGCTCTGTAGTAACTCCAATGTTGCAACAATCTCCCAGTATTGCACAGCAACTCCAATGCAGCAGCCATCTCTCAGTACTGCACAGGAACTCCAAAGGTGCAACGATCCCTCAGTACGGCACAGCAACAATAGTTGTGCAGCAATCATTCAGTATGACACAGTAACTCCAATGGTGCAGCAATCGCTCAGTAGGGCACAGCAACTCCAATGGTGCAGGAATCTCTCACTACTGCACTGCAACTCCACTGGTGCAGCAATCTCTCAGTACTGCACAGCAACTCCATTAGTGCAGCAATTTCTTAGTGTGCGCAGCAACTCCACTAGTGCAGCAATCTATCACTGCTGCACTGCAACTCCAATGGTGCAGCGATCTCTCAGTACTGGACAGCAATTCTAAAGGCGCCACTATCTCTCGGTGCTGCACAGCAACACCAATTGTGCAGCAATCTTTCAGTATGGCACAGTAACTACAATGGTGCAGCAATCGCTCAGTAGGCCACAGCCACTGCAATGGTGCAGCAATCTCTCAGTACGACACAGCAACTCCACTGGTGTAGCAATTTCTTAGTGTGCGCAGCAACTCCAATGGTGCAGCAATCTATCACTGCTGCACTGCAACTCCAATGGTAAAGCAATCTCTGTGCTGCATTGCAACTCCAATGGTGCAGCAATGTTACGGTGCTGTGTAGTAACTCCAAAGTTGCAACAATCTCTCAGTATTGCACAGCAACTCCACCGGTGCAGGCATCCCTCTGTACGGCACAGGAACTCCAAAGGTGCAGCGATCCCTCAGTATGGCACAGCAACAAAAGTTGTGCAGCAATCTTTCAGTAAGGCACAGCAACTCCAATGGTGCAGCAATCGCTCAGTAGGGCACAGCAACTCCAATGGTGCAGCAATCGCTCAGTAGGGCACAGCAACTCCAATGGTGCAGGAATCTCTCACTACTGCACTGAAACTCCAATGGTGCAGAGATCTCTCAGTACTAGACAGCAATTCTAATGGCGCCACTATCTCTCAGACCTGCACCGCAACTCCAGTGGTGTGGCAACCTCTGCTGATGCACAGCAACTTCAATGGTGCAGCCATCTCTCGGTATTGCATGGCAGCTCCTATGGTGCAGCAATCTCTCAGTACTGCACAGCAACTCCAGTGGTGCAGCAATGTCGCAGTGCTGCGCAATAAGTCCAGTGTTGCAACAATCTCTCAGTATTGCACTGCAACTCCACTGTGCAGCAATCTCTCAGTACTAAACTGCAACTCCATTAGTGCAGCAATTTCTTAGTGTGCGCAGCAACCCCAATGATGCAGCAATCTATCACTGCTGCACGGCAACTCCAATGGTGCAGCGATCACTCAGTACTGGACAGAAATTCTAATGGCGTCGCTATCTCTCGGTGCTGCACAGCAACTCCACTGGTGCACCAATCTCTGGTGCTGCACAGCAACTTCAATTGTGCAGCAATCTCTCGGTATTGCATGGCAACTCCTATGGTGCAGCAATCTCTCAGTACTGCACAGCAACTCCAGTGGTGCAGCAATCTCTCAGTACTGCACTGCAACTGCAATGGTGCAGCAATCTCTCAGTACTACACAGCAACTCCATTGGTGCAGCAATTTCTTTGTGTGTGCAGCAACTCCAATGGTGCAGCAATCTCTCAGTGCTGCACAGCAACTCCATTGGTGCAGCAATTTCTTAGTGTGTGCAGCAACTCCATTAGTGCAGCAATCTATGAATGCTGCACTGCAACTCCAATGGTGCAGTGATCTCTCAGTAATGGACAGCAATTCTAATGGTGCCGCTATCTCTCGGTGCTGCACAGCAGCTCCAATGGTGTAGCAACCTCTGGTTCTGCACAGCAACTTCAATGGTGCAGCAACCTCTGGTGCTGCACAGCAACTTCAATGGTGCAGCAATCTCTCGGTATTGCATGGCAACTTCCAAGGTGCAGCAATCTCTCCGTACAGCATGGCAACTCCCATGGTGCAGGAATTTCTTAGTGTGCGCAGCAAATCCAATTGTGCAGCAGTCTTTCAGTACGGCACAGTAACTCCAATGGTGGAGCAATCGCTCAGTAGGGTACAGCAACTCCATTGGTGCAGCAATTTCTTAGTGTGCGCAGCAACTCCAATAGTGCCGCAATGTCTCAGTGCTGCATAGCAACTCCGATGGTGCAGCAATCTCTCAGTACTGTACAGCAACTAGAATAGTGCAGCAATCTCTCGGTGCTGCACAGCAACTGCAATCGTGCAGCAATCTCTCAGTACTGCACAGCAACTCCAATGGTGAAGCAATCTCTGTGCTGCATAGCAATTCCATTGGTGCAGCAATCTCTCACTACTGCAGTGGAACTCCAATGGTGCAGCAATCTCTCAGTACTGCACAGCAACTCCAATAGCGTAGCAAACTATCACTGCTGCACTGCATCTCCAATGGTGCAGCGAACTCTCAGTACTGCACAGCAACTCCAATGGTGCCGCTATCTCTCGGTGCTGCACAGCAATTCGAATGGTGCAGCAACCTCTGGTGCTGCACAGCAACTTCAATGGTGCAGCAATCTCTCACTATTGCATGGGAACCTCAATGCTGCAGCCATCTGTCACTGCTGCACAGCAACTCCAATGGTGCAACAATCTCTCAGTACTGCACAGCAACTCCAATGGTGCAGCAATTTCTTAGTGTGCACAGCAAATCCAATGGTGCAGCAAACTCTCATTGCTGCATAGCAACTCCAATGGTGCAGTAATCTCTCAGTACTGTGCAGCAACTAGAATGGTGCAGCAATCTCTCGGTGCTGCACAGCAACTGCAATCGTGCTACAATCTCGCAGAACTGCACTGCAACCTTCAAATGTGCAGCAAAGACTCGGTGCTGCACAGCAACTCCAATGGTTCAGCAATCTGTCAGCACTGCATAGCAATTCCAATGGTGCAGCAATCTCTCAGTACTACACAGCAACACCATTGGTGCAGCAATTTCATAGTGTGTGCAGCAACTTCAATGGTGCTGCAATCTTTCAGTTTGGCACAGTAACTCCAATGGTGCACCAATCGCTCAGTAGGGCACAACAGCTCCAATGGTGCAGGAATCTCTCAGTACTACTCTGCAGCTCCAATGGTGCAGCAATCTCTCAGTACTACACAGCAACTCCATTGGTGCAGCAATTTCTTAGTGTGTGCAGCAACTCCAATGGTGCAGCAATATTCAGTGCTGCATAACAACTCCAATGGTGCAGCAATCTCTCAGTACTGTACAGCAACTAGAATGATGCAGCAATCTCTTGGTGCTGCACAGCAACTGCAAGCGTGCAGCAATCTCTGTGCTGCATAGCAATTCCAATGGTGCAGCTATCTCTCAGAACTGCACAGCAATTAGAATGGTGCAGCAATCTCTTGGTGCTGCACAGCCACTCCAGACAGACATCAATCTCTCAGTACTGCAATTCAACTACAATAGTGCAGCAGTCTCTCAGAACTGCACAGCAACTCCAATGGTGCAGCAACCTCTGGTGCTGCCCAGCAACTCCAACGGTGCAGCAATCTCTCAGTACTGCACAGTAATTCCAATGTTGTAACAATCTCCCATATTGCTCAGCAACTCCTCCAGTGCAGCCATCTCTCAGTACTGCACAGCAACTTCATTGGTGCAGGAATTTCTTACTGTGCACATCAACTCCAATGGTGCAGGAATCTCACAGTGCTGCACATCAACTCCAATGGTGCAGCAATCTCTCAGTACTGCACTGCAACTCCAATGTTGCAACAATCTCTCAGTATTGCACAACAACACCACTGGTGCAGGCATCTCTCATTACTGCACAGGAATTCCAAAGTTGCAACGATCCCTCAGTATGGCACAGCAACAGCATTTGTGCAGCAATCTTTCAGTATGACACAGTAACTCCAATGGTGCAGCAATCGCTCAGTAGGGCACAGTCACTGCAATGGTGCAGCAATCTCTCAGTACTGCACTGCAACTCCAAGGGTGCAGAAATCTCTCAGTACTACACAGCAACTCCATTGGTGCAGCAATTTCTTAATGTGTGCAGCAACTCCAATGGTGCAGCAATCTCTCAGTGCTGCATGGCAACTCCAAATGTGCAGCTATCTCTCAGCACTGCACAGCATCTTCAATGGTGCAGCCATTTCTCAGTACTGCAAAGCAACTCCAATGTTGCAGCAGTCTCTCAGTACTGCACAGTAACTTCAGTGGTGCAGTAATATCTCAATACTGCACAGCTACTCCAATGGTGCAACAGCTTCTCAGTACAGCACTGCATCTCCAATTGTGCAGCAATTTTTCAGTATGGCACAGTAACTCCAATGATGCAGCAATCACTCAGTGCTGCACTGCAACTCCAATGGTGCAGCAATCTCTCAGTACTGCACAGCAACTCCATTGGTTCAGCAATTTCTTAGTGTGCACAGCAACTCCAATAATGTAGCAAACCATCACTGCTGCGCTGCAACTCCAATGGTGCAGCGAACTCTCAGCGGCACCATTGGAGTTGCTGTGCAGTACTGAGAGTTCGCTGCACCATTGAAGTTGCTGTGCAGCACCAGAGGTTGCTGCACCATTCGAGTTGCTGTGCAGCACCGAGAGATAGCGGCACCATTGGAGTTGCTGTGCAGTACTATCTCTCAGTGCTGCACAGCAACTCGAATGGTGCAGCAACCTCTGGTGCTGCACAGCAACTTCAATGGTGCAGCAATCTCTCGGTATTGCATGGCAACTCCTATGGTGCAGCAATCTCTCACTATTGCATGGGAACCCCAATGCTGCAGCAATCTGTCACTGCTGCACAGCAACTCCAAAGGTGCAACAATTTCTCAGTACTGCACAGCAACACCAATGGTGCAGCAATTTCTTAGTGTGCGCAGCAAATCCAATGGTGCACACAATCTCTCAGTGCTGCATAGCAACTCCAATGGTGCAGTAAATTCTCAGTACTGTGCAGCAACTAGAATGGTGCAGCAATCTCTCGGTGCTGCACAGCAACTCCAATGGTGCAGCAATCTCTCAGTACTGCACTGCAACCTTCAAATGTGTGGCAATGTCTCGGTGCTGCACAGCAACTCCAATGGTGCAGCAATCTGTCAGCACTGCATAGCAATTCCTATGCTGCAGAAATCTCGCAGTGCTGCATGGCAACTCCAATGGTGCAGCAATCTCTCAGTACTGCACAGCAACTAGAATGGTGCAGCCATCTCTCGGTGCTGCACAGCAACTCCAGACCGACATCAATCTCTCAGTACTGCACTGCAGCTACAATAGTCCAGCAGTCTCTCAGAACTGCCCAGCAACTCCAATGGTGCAGCAACCTCTGGTGCTGCACAGCAACTCCAATGGTGCAGCAATCTCTCAGTACTACACAGCAATTCTAATGGTGCCGCTATCTCTTGGTGCTGCACAACAACTCCAATGGTGCTGCAACCTCTAGTGCAGCACAGCAACTTCAATGGTGCTGCAATCTCTCAGTGTTCCATGCCAAGTCCAATGGTCCAGCAATATCTCAGTACTGAACAGCAACTCCAATGGTGAAGCAATCTCTGTGCTGCATTGCAACTCCAATGGTGCAGCAATCGCTCAGTATGGAACAGCAACTCCAATGGTGCAGGAATCTGTCACTACTGCACTGCAACTCCAATGGTGCAGCAATCTCTCAGTACTGCACAGCAACTCCATTGGTGCAGCAATTTCTTAGTGTGCGCAGCAACTCCAATAGTGCAGCAACCAACACTGCTGCACTGCAACTCCAATGGTGCAGCGATCTCTCGGTATTGCATGGCAACTCCTATGGTGCAGCAATCTCTTAGTACAGCACAGCAACTCCAATGGTGCAGCAATGTCTCGGTGCTGCGCAGTAAATCCAATGTTGCAAAAATCTCTCAATATTGCGCAGCAACTCCACTGGTGCAGGCATCTCAGTACGGCACAGGAACGCCAAAGGTGCACCGATCGCTCAGTACGGCACAGCAACACCAATCATGCAGCAATCTTTCAGTAGGGCACAGCCACTGCAATGGTGCAGAAATCTCTCACTACTGCACTGCAACTCCAATGGTGCAGCAATTTCTTAGTCTGCACAGCAACTCCAATGGTGCAGCAATCTCTCAGTATAGCATGGCAACTCCAATGGTGCAGCAGTCTCTCGGTACTGCACAGTAACTTCAGTGGTGCAGTAATCTCTCAATTCTGCACAGCTACTCCAATGGTGCAACAGCTTCTCAGTACGGAACTGCATCTCCAATTGTGCAGCAATCTTTCAGTATGGCACAGTAACTCCAATGGTGAAGCAATCTATCAGTGCTGCACTGCAACTCCAATGGTGCAGCATCTCTCAGTAGGGCACAAGAACTGCAATGGTGCAGCAATCTCTCAGTACTGCAATGCAACTCCAATGGTGCAGCAATCTCTCAGTACTGCACAGCAACTCCATTGGTGCAGCAATTTCTTAGTGTGCACAGCAACTCCAATAGTGTAGCAAATTATCACTGCTGCACTGCAACTCCAATGGTGCAGCGAACTCTCAGTACTGCACAGCAACTCCAAAGGTGCCGCCTTCTCTCGGTGCTGCACAGCAATTCGAATGGTGCAGCAACATCTGGTGCTGCACAGCAACTTCAATTGTGCAGCAATCTCTCACTATTGCATGGGAACCTCAATGCTGCAGCAATCTGTCACTGCTGCACAACAACTCCAATGGTGCAACAATCTCTCAGTACTGCACAGCAACTCCAATGGTGCAGCAATTTCTTAGTGTGTGCAGCAAATCCAATGGTGCAGCAATCTCTTGGTGCTGCACAGCAACTGCAGTCATGCCACAATCTCTCAGTACTGCACTGCATCCTTCAAATGTGCGGCAATGTCTCGGTGCTGCACAGCAACTCCAATGGTGCAGCAATCTGTCAGCACTACATAGCAATTCCAATGGTGCAGCAATCTCTCAGTACTACACAGCAACTCCGTTGGTGCAGCATTTTCATAGTGTGCGCAGCAACTTCAATGGTGCAGCAATCTCTCAGTATGGCATGGCAACTCAAATGGTACAGCAATCTCTCAGTACTGCACAGCAACTCCAATGGTGAAGCAATCTCTGTGCTGCATTGCAACTCCAATGGTGCAGCAATATTTTGGTGCTGCACAGTAACTCCAATGTTGCAACAATCTCTCAGTATTGCACAGCAACTCCACAGCTGCAGCCATCTCTCAGTACTGCACAGGATCTCCAAAGGTGCAGCGACCCCTCAGTATGGCACAGCAACAACAATTGTGCTGCAAACTTTCAGTATGACACAGTAACTCCAATGGTGCAGCGATCGCTCAGTAGGGCACAGCAACTCCAATGGTGCAGGAATCTCTCAGTACTACACAGCAACTCCACTGGTGCAGCAATTTCTTAGTGTGTGCAGCAACTCCAATGGTGTGGCAATCTCTCAGTGCTGCATAGCAACTCCAATGGTGCAGCAAACTCTCAGTAGTGTACAGCAACTAGAATGGTGCAGCAATCTCTCGGTGCTGCACAGCAACTGCAATCATGCAGCAATCTCTCAGTACTGCACAGCAACTCCAATGGTGAAGCAATCTCTGTGCTGCATAGCAACTCCAGTGGTGCAGCAATCTCTCAGTGCTGCACAGCATCTGCAATCGTGCAGCAATCTCTCAGTACTACACTGCAACTCCATTGGTGCAGCAATTTCTTAGTGTGCGCAGCAACTCCAATGGTGCAGCAATCTATCACTGCTGCATTGCAACTCCAATGGTGCAGAGATCTCTCAGTACTGGACAGCAATTCTAATGGCGCCGCTATCTCTCGGTGCTGCACAGCAACTCCAATGATGCAGCAACCTCTTGTGCTGCACAGCAACTTCAATGGTGCAGCAATCTCTGAGTACTGCACAGCAACTCCATTGGTGCAGCAATTTCTTAGTGTGCGCAGCAACTCCAATGGTGCAGCAATCTCGCAGTGCTGCATAGCAACTAGAATGTTGCAGCAATCTCTCAGTGCTGCACAGCAACTCCAATCGTGCAACAATCTCTCAGTACTGCACTGCAACCTTCAAATGTGTGGCAAAGTCTCAGTGCTGCACAGCAACTCCAATGGTGCAGCAAGTCCTCGGTGCTGCACATCAACTCCAATGGTGCAGCAATCTCACAGTGCTGTATATCAACTCCAATGGTGGAGCAATCTCTCAGTACGGCACAGGAACTCCAAAGATGCAACGATCCCTCAGTATGGCACAGCAACACCAATTATGCAGCAATCTTTCAGTATGGCACAGTAACGTCAAAGGTGTAGCAATTGCTCAGTATGGCACAGCCACTGCAATGGTGCAGCAATCTCTCAGTACTGCACTGCAACTCCAAGGGTGCAGCAATTTCTTAGTGTGTGCAGCAACTCCAATGGTGCAACAATCTCTCAGCGCTGCACAGCATCTTCCATGGTGCAGCAATTTCTCAGTACTGCAAAGCAACTCCAATGATGCAGCAGTCTCTCAGTACTGCACAGTAACTTCACTGGTGCAGAAATCTCACAATGCTGCACAGCTACTCCAATGGTGCAACAGCTTCTCAGTACGGCACTGCATCTCCAATTGTGCAGCAATCTTTCTGTATGGCACAGTAACTCCAATGGTGCAGCAATCTCTCAGTGCTGCACTGCAACTCCAATGGTGCAGCATCTCTCAGTAGGGCACAGCAACTGCAATGGTGCAGCATCTCTCAGTAGGGCACAGCAACTGCAATGGTGCAGCAATCTGTCAGTACTGCAGTTCAACTACAATGGTGCAGCAATCTCAGTACTGCACAGCAACTCCATTGGTGCAGCAATTTCTTAGTGTGCACAGCAACTCCAATAGTGTAGCAAACTATCACTGCTGCACTGCAACTCCAGTGGTGCAGCGAACTCTCAGTATTGCACAGCAACTCCAATGGTGCCGCTATCTCTCGGTGCTGCACAGCAATTCGAATGGTGCAGCAACCTCTGGTGTTGCACAGCAACTTCAATGGTGCAGCCATCTCTCACTATTGCATGGGAACCCCAATACTGCAGCAATCTGTCACTGCTGCACAGCAACTCCAATGGTGCAACAATCTCTCAGTACTTCACAGCAACACCAATTGTGCAGCAATCTTTCAGTATGGCACAATAACTTCAATGATGCAGCAATCTCTCAGCACTGCACAACAACTCCAATACTGCAGCAATCTCTCATTCCTGCACAGCAACTCCACTGGTACAGCAATCTCTCAGTGCTGCATAGCAATTCCAATGGTTCAGCAATCTATCACTGCTGCACTACAACTCCAATGGTGCAGCAATCTCTCAGTACTGCACAGCAATTCTAATGGTGCCGCTATCTCCCGGTGCTGCACAGCAACTCCAATGTTGTAACAATCTTTCAGTATTGCTCAGCAACTCCACAAGTGCAGCAAACTCTCAGTACTGCATAGCAACCCCATTAGTGCAGCAATCTATCACTGCTGCACTGCAACTCCAATGGTGCAGCGATCTATCGGTGCTGCACATCAACTCCAATGGTGCAGCAAACTCACAGCGCTGCACAGCAACTCCAATGGTACAGCAATCTCTCAGTACTGCACAGCAACTCCAATGGTGAAGCAATCTCTGTGCTGCATAGCAACTACAGTGGTGCAGCAATCTCACGGTGCTGCAAAGCAACTGCAATCGTGCAGCAAGCTCTCAGCACTGCACTGCAACTCCAAGGGTGCAGCAATCTCTCAGTACTATACAGCAACTCCATTGGTGCAGCAGTTTCTTAGTGTGCGCAGCAACTCCGATGGTGCAGCAACCTCTTGTGCTGCATAGCAACTTCAATGGTGCAGCAATCTCTCGGTATTACATAGCAACTCCTATGGTGCAGCAATCTCTGAGTACTGCACAGCAACTCCATTGGTGCAGCAATCTCGCAGTGCTGCATAGCAACTCCAATGGTGCAGCAATCTCTCAGTACTGTACAGCAACTAGAATGTTGCAGCAATCTCTCAGTGCTGCACAGCAACTCCAATCGTGCAACAACCTCTCAGTACTGCACTGCAACCTTCAAATATGTGGCCATGTCTCAGTGTGCACAGCAACTCCAATGGTGCAGCAATCTCTCAGTACTGCACAGTAACTCCAATGGTGCAGCAAGTTCTCGGTGCTGCACATCAACTCCAATGGTGCAGCAATCTCACAGTGCTGTACATCAACTCCAATGGTGCAGCAATGTCTCAGAACGGCACAGGAACTCCAAAGTTGCAACGATGATTCAGTATGGCACACCAATTGTGCAGCAATCTTTCAGTATGGCACAGTAACATCAAAGGTGTAGCAATCGCTCAGTAGGGCACAGCCACTGCAATGGTGCAGCAATTTCTTAGTGTGTGCAGCAATTCCAATGGTGCAGCAATCTCTCAGCGCTGCTCAGCATCTTCAATGGTGCAGCCATTTCTCAGTACTGCAAAGGAACTCCAATGATGGAACAGTCTCTCATTACTGCACAGTAACTTCAGTGGTGCAGAAATCTCACAATACTGCACAGCTACTCCAATGGTGCAACAGCTTCTCAGTACGGCACTGCATCTCCAATTGTGCAGAAATCTTTCAGTATGGCACAGTAACTCCAATGGTGCAGCAATCTCTCAGTAGGGCACAGCAACTGCAATGGTGCAGCAATCTCTCAGTACTGCAGTTCAACTCCAATGGTGCAGCAATCTCTCAGTACTGCACAGCAACTCCATTGGAGCAGCAATTTCTTAGTGTGCACAGCAACTCCAATAGTGTAGCAAACGATCACTGCTGCACTGCAACTCCAGTGGTGCAGTGAACTCGCAGTACTGCACTGCAACTCCAATGGTGCTGCTATCTCTCGGTGCTGCACAGCAACTAGAATGGTGCAGCAACCTCTGGTGCTGCACAGCAACTCCAATGGTGCAGCAACCTCTGGTGCTGCACAGCAACTTCAATGGTGCAGCAATCTCTCTTTATTGCATGGCAACCCCAATGCTGCAGCAATCTCTCACTGCTGCACAGCAACTCCAATGGTGCATCAATTTCAGTACTGCACAGCAACTCCAATGGTGCAACATTCTCTCAGAACTTCACAGCAACTCCAATATTGCAGCAATGTCTCAGTGCTGCACTACAACTACAATGATGCAACAATCTCTCATTCCTGCACAGCAAGTCTAGTGGTATAGCAATCTCTCAGTGTTGCACTGCAGAGCCAATGCTGCAGCAATTGCTTGGTGCTGCACAGCAACTCCAGTGGTGCAGCAATCTCTTGGTGCTGCACAGCAACTCCAATGGTGCAGCAATCTCTCAATGCTGCACAGCTACTCCAATGGTGCAACGCTTTCTCAGAACTGCACTGCAACTCCAGTGGTGAAGCAGTCTCTCAGTACTGCACAGCAATTCTAATGGTGCCACTATCTCTCGGTGCGGCACAGCAACTCCAATGGTGCAGCAACCTCTGGTGCTGCACAGCAGGTTCAATGGTGCAGCAATCTCACAGCGCTGAACAGCAACTCCAATGGTGCTGCAATCTCTCAGGACTGCACAGCAAATCCAATGGTGATGAAATCTCTCAGTAATGCAGTGCAACTCCATTGGTGCAGCAATCTCTAAGTACTGCACAGCAACTCCACTGGAGCAGCAATTTCTTAGTGTGCACATCAACTCCAATAGTGTAGCAAACTATCACTGCTGCACTGCAACTCCAATGGTGCAGTGATCTCTCAGTACTGCACAGCAACTCCAATAGTGCCGCTATCTCTCGGTGCTGCACAGCAACTCCAATTGTGCTGTAATGTGTCAGTGCTGCACAATAACTCCAATGTTGCAACAATATCTCAGTATTGCTCAACAACTCCACTGGTGCAGCCATCTCTCAGTATTGCACAGCAATTTTAATGGTGCAGCCATCTCTCGGTACTGCACAGCAAGTCCTTTGATGCAGCAATTCCTTATTGTGCACAGCAACTCCAATAGTGTAGCAAACTATCACTACTGCACTGCAACTCCAATGGTGCAGCAATCTCTCACTGTTGCACAGCAACTCCAATGGTGCAACAATCTCAGTACTGCACAGCAACTCCAATGGTGCAAAATTCTCTCAGTACATCACAGCAACTCCAATATTGCAGCAATGACTCAGTGCTGCACTATAACTACAATGATGCAGCAATCTCTCATTTTTGCACAGCAGCTCCAGTGGTACAGCAATCTCTCAGTGCTGCACTGCAGCTCCAATGCTGCAGCAATTCCTTAGTTCTGCACAGCAACTCCAGTGCTGCAGCAATCTCTCGGTGCTGCACAGGAACTCCAATGGTGCAGCAATCTCTCAATACTGCACAGCTACTCCAATGGTGCAACGCTTTCTCAGTACTGCACTGCAACTCCAATGGTGAATCCATCTCACAGTACTGCACAGAAATTCTAATGGTGCCACTAGCTCTCAGTGCTGCACAGCAACTCCAATGGTGCAGCAACCTCTGGTGCTGCACAGCAACTTCAATGGTGCAGCAATGTCTCAATGCTGCACAGTAACTCCAATGTTGTAACAATCTCTAAGTATTGCTCAGCAACTCCAATGGTGCAGCCATCTCTCAGTATTGCACAGCAACTGCATTGATGCAGCAATTTCTTACTGGGCACAGCAACTCCAGTAGTGCAGCAATCTATCACTGCTGCACAGCAACTCCAATGGTGCCACTCTATCGCGGTGCTGCACAGCAACTAGAATGTTGCAGCAACCTCCGGTGCTGCACAGCAACTCCAATGGTGCAGCAACCTCTGGTGCTGCACAGAAACTTCAATGGTGCTGCAATCTCTCACTATTGCATGGCAACCCCAATGCTGCAGCAATCTCTCACTGCTGCACAGCAACTCCAATGGTGCAACAATCTCAATACTGCACAGCAACTCCAATGGTGCAACATTCTCACAGTACTTCACAGCAACTCCAATATTGCAGCAGTGTCTCAATGCTGCACTATAACTACAATGATGCAGCAATCTCTCATTCCTGCACAGCAACTCCAGTGGTACAGCAATCTCTCAGTGCTGCACTGCAGCTCCAATGCTGCAGCAATTCCTTGGTGCTGCACAGCAACTCCAGTGGTGCAGAAATCTCTCGTTGCTGCACAGCGACTCCAATGGTGTAGCAATCTCTCAATACTGCACAGCTACTCCAATGGTGAAGCAGTCTCTCAGTACTGCACAGCAACTCCAATTGTGCTATAATGTGTCAGTGCTGCACAGTAACTCCAATGTGGCAACAATCTCTCAGTATTGCTCAGCAACTCCACTGGTGCAGCCATCTCTCAGTACTGCACAGCAATTCTAATGGTGCAGCCATCTCTCAGTACTGCACAGCAAGTCCTTTGATGCAGCAATTTCTTATTGTGCACAGCCACTCCAATAGTGTAGCAAACTATCACTGCTGCACTGCAACTCCAATGGTGCAGCAATCTCTCAGTACTGCACAGCAATTCTAATGGTGCCACTATCTCTCAGTGCTGCCCAGCAACTCCAATGGTGCAGCAATGTCTCAGTGCTGCACAGTAACTTCAATGTTGTAACAATCTCTCATTATTGCTCAGCAACTATAATGGTGCAGCCAACTTTCAGTACTGCACAGCAACTGCATTGGCGCAGCAATTTCTTACTGTGCACAGCAACTCCAATAGTGCAGCAATCTATCACTGCTGCACTGCAACTCCGATGGTGCAGCAATCTCTCAGAACCGCACAGCAACCCCATTGGAGCAGCAAATTCTTAGTGTGCTCAGCAACTCCAATACTGTAGCCAGCTACCATTGCTGCACTGCAACTCCAATGGTGCCGCTATCTCTCGGTGCTGCACAGCAACTAGAATGGGCAGCAACCTCTGGTGCTGCACAGCAACTTCAATGGGGCAGCAATCTCTCACTATTGCATGGCAACCCCAATGCTGCAGCAATCACTCACTGCTGCACAGCAGCTCCAATGGTGCAACAATATCTGTACTGCACAGCAACTCCAATGGTGCAGCAAACTTTCAGTATGGCACAGTAACTCCAATGGTGCAGCAATCACTCAGTTGGGCACAGCCACTGCAATGGTGCAGCAATCTCTCACTACTGCACTGCAACTCCAATGGTGCAGCATCTCTCATTAGGGCACAGTAACTCCAATGGTGCAGCAATATCTCAGTACTGCACAGTAACTCCAAAGGTACAGCAATTTCACGGTGCGGCACATCAACTCCAGTGGTGCAGCAATCTCACAGTGCTGCACAGCAACTCCAATGGTGCAGCAATGTCTCAGTGCTGCACAGTAACTCCAATGTTGTAACAATCTCTAAGTATTGCTCAGCATCTCCAATGGTGCAGCCATCTCTCAGTATTGCACAGCAACTGCATTGATGCAGCAATTTCTTACTGGGCACAGCAACTCCAGTAGTGCAGCAATCTATCACTGCTGCACAGCAACTCCAATGGTGCCACTCTATCGCGGTGCTGCACAGCAACTAGAATGTTGCAGCAACCTCCGGTGCTGCACAGCAACTCCAATGGTGCAGCAACCTCTGGTGCTGCACAGCAACTTCAATGGTGCTGCAATCTCTCACTATTGCATGGCAACCCCAATGCTGCAGCGATCTCTCACTGCTGCACAGCAACTCCAATGGTGCAACAATCTCAATACTGCACAGCAACTCCAATGGTGCAACATTCTCACAGTACTTCACAGCAACTCCAATATTGCAGCAGTGTCTCAATGCTGCACTATAACTACAATGATGCAGCAATCTCTCATTCCTGCACAGCAACTCCAGTGGTACAGCAATCTCTCAGTGCTGCACTGCAGCTCCAATGCTGCAGCAATTCCTTGGTGCTGCACAGCAACTCCAGTGGTGCAGAAATCTCTCGTTGCTGCACAGCAACTCCAATGGTGTAGCAATCTCTCAATACTGCACAGCTACTCCAATGGTGAAGCAGTCTCTCAGTACTGCACAGCAACTCCAATTGTGCTATAACGTGTCAGTGCTGCACAGTAACTCCAATGTGGCAACAATCTCTCAGTATTGCTCAGCAACTCCACTGGTGCAGCCATCTCTCAGTACTGCACAGCAATTCTAATGGTGCAGCCATCTCTCAGTACTGCACAGCAAGTCCTTTGATGCAGCAATTTCTTATTGTGCACAGCCACTCCAATAGTGTAGCAAACTATCACTGCTGCACTGCAACTCCAATGGTGCAGCAATCTCTCAGTACTGCACAGCAATTCTAATGGTGCCACTATCTCTCAGTGCTGCCCAGCAACTCCAATGGTGCAGCAATGTCTCAGTGCTGCACAGTAACTTCAATGTTGTAACAATCTCTCATTATTGCTCAGCAACTATAATGGTGCAGCCAACTTTCAGTACTGCACAGCAACTGCATTGGTGCAACAATTTCTTACTGTGCACAGCAATTCCAATAGTGCAGCAATCTATCACTGCTGCACTGCAACTCCGATGGTGCAGCAATCTCTCAGAACCGCACAGCAACCCCATTGGAGCAGCAAATTCTTAGTGTGCTCAGCAACACCAATACTGTAGCCAGCTATCATTGCTGCACTGCAACTCCAATGGTGCCGCTATCTCTCGGTGCTGCACAGCAACTAGAATGGGCAGCAACCTCTGGTGATGCACAGCAACATCAATTGAGCAGCAATCTCTCACTATTGCATGGCAACCCCAATGCTGCAGCAATCACTCACTGCTGCACAGCAGCTCCAATGGTGCAACAATCTCAGTACTGCACAGCAACTCCAATTGTGCAGCAATCTTTCACTACTGCACTGCAACTCCAATGGTGCAGCATCTCTCATTAGGGCACAGTAACTCCAATGGTGCAGCAATATCTCAGTACTGCACAGTAACTCCAAAGGTACAGCAATTTCACGGTGCGGCACATCAACTCCAATGGTGCAGCAATCTCACAGTGCTGCACAGCAACTCCAATGGTGCAGCAATCTCTCGGTACGGCACAGCAACTCGAAAGTTCCAACGATCCCTCAGTACTGCACAGCAACACAAACTGTGCTGCAATCTCTCAGTACTGCACAGTAACTCCAATGGTGCAGCAATTTCTCGGTGCTGCACATCAACTCCAATGGTGCAGCAATCTCACATGCTGCACAGCAAATCCAATGGTGCAGCAATCTCTCAGTACTGTACAGCAACTAGAATTGTGCAGCAATCTCTCGGTGCTGCACAGCAACTCCATTCATGCAGCAATTTCTCAGTACTGCACTGCAACTTCAAATGTGCAGAAATCTCTCGGTATTTCATGGCAACTCATTTAGTGCAGCAATCTCTCAGTACAGCACGGCAACTCCAATGGTGCAGCAATGTCTCGGTGCTGCACAGTAACTCCAATGTTGCAAAAATCTCTCAGAATTGCACAGCAACTCCACTGGTGCAATGATCCCTCAGTACGGCACAGCAACACCAATTGTGCAGCAATCTTTCAGTAGGGCACAGCAACTCCAATGATGCAGCAATCTCTCAGTACTGCACTGCAACTCCAATGGTGCAGCAATTTCTTAGTGTGCGCAGCAACTGCAATGGTGCAGCAATCTCTCAGTACTGCACAGCAACTCCAACGGTAAAGCAATCTCTGTGCTGCATTGCAACTCCAATGGTGCAGCAATGTTTCGGTGCTCTGTAGTAACTCCAATGTTGCAACAATCTCTCAGTATTGCACAGCAACTCCAATGCTGCGGCCATCTCTCAGTACTGCACAGGAACTCCAAAGATGCAACGATCCCTCCGTACGGCACAGCAACACCAATTGTGCAGCAACCTCTGGTGCTACACAGCAACTTCAATGGTGCAGCAATCTCTCACTATTGCATGGCAACCCCAATGCTGCAGCAATCTCTCACTGCTGCACAGCAACTCCAATGGTGCAGCAATCTCTCAGTACTGTACAGCAAATAGAATGGTGCAGTAATCTCTCGGTGCTGCACAGCAACTCCAATCATGCAGCAATCTCTCAGTACTGCACTGCAACTACAAATGTGCAGCAATCTCGCGGTGTTGCATGGCAACTCCTATGGTGCAGCAATCTCTCAGTACAGCACGGCAACTCCAATGGTGCAGCAATGTCTTGGTGCTGCACAGTAACTCCAATGTTGCAAAAATTTCTCAGAATTGCACAGCAACTCCACTGGTGCAACAATCCCTCAAAACGGCACAGCAACACCAATTGTGCAGCAATCTTTCAGTAGGGCACAGCAACTCCAATGGTGCAGCAATCTCAGTACTGCACTGCAACTCCAATGGTGCAGCAATCTCTCAGTACTACACAGCAACTCCATTGGTGCAGCAATTTCTTAGTGTGCGCAGCAACCCCAATGTTGCAGCAATCTCTCAGTACTGCACAGCAACTCCAATGGTAAAGCAATCTCTGTGCTGCATTGCAACTCCAATGGGGCAGCAATATTTCGGTGCTGTGTAGTAACTCCAATGTTGCAACAATCTCTCAGTATTGCACAGCAACTCCAATGTTGCAACAATCTCTCAGTATTGAACAGCAAATCCACTGGTGCAGGCATCTCTCAGTACAGCACAGGAACTCCAAAGTTGCAACGATCCCTCATTACGGCACAGCAACACCAATTGTGCAGCAATCTTTCAGTATGGCACAGTAACTACAATGGTGCAGCAATCGCTCAGTAGGGCACAGCTACTGCTATGGTACAGCAATCTCTCAGTGCTGCACTGCAACTCCAAGGGTGCAGCAATCTCTCAGTACTACACAGCAACTCCATTGGTGCAGCAATTTCTTAGTGTGCGCAGCAACTCCAATGGTGCAGCAATCTCTCAGTACTGCACAGCAACTAGAATGGTGCAGCAAATTCTCAGTGCTGCTCAGCCACTCCAGACCGACATCAATCTCTCAGTACTGCACTGCAACTCCAATGTTGCAACAATCTCTCAGTATTACACAGCAACTCCACTGGAAGAGGCATCTCTCAGTAAGGCACAGGAAATCCAAAGTTGCAACGATCCCTCATTACGGCACAGCAACACCAATTGTGCAGCAATCTTTCAGTATGGCACAGTAACTCCAATGGTGCAGCAATCGCTCAGTAGGGCACAGCCACTGCAATGTTGCAGCAATCTATCACTGCTGCACTGCAACTCCAATGGTGCAGCAACCTCTGGTGCTGCACAGCAACTTCAACGGTGCAGCGATCTCTCACTATTGCATGGCAACCCCAACGCTGCAGCAATCTCTCACTGCTGCACAGCAACTCCAATGGTGCAGCAATCTCTCACTTCTGTACAGCAACTAGAATTGTGCAGCAATCTCTCGGTGCTGCACAGCAACTCCATTCATGCAGCAATTTCTCAGTACTGCACTGCAACTTCAAATGTGCAGCAATCTCTCACTATTGCATGGCAACTCATTTAGTGCAGCAATCTCTCAGTACAGCACAGCAACTGCAATGGTGCAGCAATCTCTCAGTACTGCACTGCAACTCCAAGGGTGCAACAATCTCTCAGTACTACACAGCAACTCCATTGGTGCAGCAATTTCTTAGTGTGGGCAGCAACTCCAATGGTGCAGCAATCTCTCAGTGCTGCATAGCAACTCCAATTGTACAGCTATCTCTCAACGCTGCACATCATCTTCAATGGTGCAGCCATTTCTCAGTACTGCAATGAAACTCCAGTGGTGCAGCAGTCTCTCAGTACTGCACAGTAACTTCACTGGTGCAATAATCTCTCAACACTGCACAGCTACTCCAATGGTGCAACAGTTTCTCAGTACTGCACCGCATCTCCAATTGTGCAGCAATCTTTCAGTATGGCACAGTAACTCCAATGGTGCAGCAATCGCTCAGTAGGGCACAGCAACTCCAACAGTGCAGGAATCTCTCATTACTGCACAGGAACTCCATTGGTGTAGCAATTTATTACTGTGCACAGCAATGTCAATAGTGCAGCAATCTATCACTACTGCACTGCAACTCCAATGGTGCAGCAATCTCTCGGTGCTGCACATCAACTCCAATGGTGCAGCAATCTCTGAGGACTGCATAGCAAATCCAATGGTGAAGCAATCTCTCAGTACTGCAGTGGAACTCCAAAGGTGCAGCAATCACTCAGTACTGCACAGCAACTCCATTGGAGCAGCAATTTCTTAGTGTGCACAGCAACTCCAATAGTGTAGCAAACTATCACTACTGCACTGCAACTCCAATGGTGCAGCGATCTCTCAGTACTGCACAGCAACTCCAATGGTGCCGCTCTATCTCGGTGCTGCACAGCAACTAGAATGGTGCAGCAACCTCTGGTGCTGCACAGCAACTTCAATGGTGCAGCAATTTCTCACTATTGTATGGCAACCCCAATGCTGCAGCAATCTCTCAGTGCTGCACAGAAAATCCAATGGTGCAACAATCTCAGTACTGCACAGCAACTCCAATGGTGCAACATTCTCTCAGTACATCACAGCAACTCCAATGTGGCAGCAATGTCTCAGTGCTGCACTACAACTACAATGATGCAGCAATCTCTCATTCCTGCACAGCAACTCCAGTGGTACAGCAATCCCTCAGTGCTGCATTGCAGCTCCAATGCTGCAGTAATTCCTTGGTACTGCACAGCAACTCCAGTGGTGCAGCAATCTCTCGGTGCTGCCTGCAACTCCAATGGTGCAATGCTTTCTCAGTACTGCACTGCAAGTCCAATGGTAAAGCAGTCTCTCAGTTCTGCACTGCAACTCCATTGATGCAGCAATTTCTTATTGTGCACAGCAACTTCAATGGTGCAGCAATCTATCACTGCTTCACTGCAACTGCAATGGTGCAGCGATCTCTTGGTGCTGCACATCAACTCCAATGGTGCTGTAATGTGTCAGTGTGGCACACTAACTCCAATGTTGCAACAATATCTCAGTATTGCTCAGCAACTCCACTGGTGCAGCGATCTCTCAGAATTGCACAGCAATTCTAATGGTGCAGCCATCTCTCAGTGCTGCACAGCAAGTCCTTTGATGCAACAATACCTTATTGTGCACAGCAACTCCAATAGTGTAGCAAACTATCACTACTGCACTGCAACTCCAATGTGGCAACAATCTCTCAGTATTGCTCAGCAACCCCAATGGTGCAGCAATCTCAGTACTTCACAACAACTTCAATGGTGCAAAATTCTCTCAGTACATCACAGCAGCTCCAATATTGCAGCAATGACTCAGTGCTACACTACAACTACAATGATGCAGCAATCTCTCATTTTTGCACAGCAGCTCCAGTGGTACAGCAATCTCAGTGCTGCACAGCAGCTCCAACGCTGCAGCAATTCCTTGGTGCTGCACAGCAACTCCAGTGCTGCAGCAATCTCTCGGTGCTGCACAGGAACTCCAATGGTGCAGCAATCTCTCAATACTGCACAGCTACTCCAATGGTGCAACGCTTTCTCAGTACTGCACTGCAACTCCAATGGTGAAGCAGTCTCTCAGTACTGCACAGCAATTCTAATGGTGCCACGATCTCTCAGTGCTGCACAGCAACTCCAATGGTGCAGCAACCTCTGGTGCTGCACAGCAACTTCAATGGTGCAGCAATGTCTCAGTGCTGCACAGTAACTCCAATGTTGTAACAATCTCTAGGTATTGCTCAGCAACTCCACTGGTGCAGCCATCTCTCAGTACTGCACAACAATTCTAATGGTGCAGCCATCTCTCAGTACTGCACAGCAACTGCATTGATGCAGCAATTTCTTACTGGGCACAGCAACTCCAGTAGTGCAGCAATCCATCACTGCTGCACTGCAACTCCGAAGGTGCAGGGGTTTCTCGGTGCTGCACATCAAATCCAATGGTGCAGCAATCTCACAGCACTGCACAGCAACACCAATGGTGCTGCAAACTCTCAGGACTGCGCAGCAAATCCAGTGGTAAACCAATTTTTCAGTACGGCAGTGGAACTCCAATGGTGCAGCAATCTCTCTGTACTGCACAGCAACGCCATTGGTGCAGCAATTTCTTAGTGTGCACCGCAATTCCAATAGTGTAGCAAACTATCACTGCTGCACTGCAACTCCAATGGAGCAGCGATCTCTCAGTACTGCACAGCAACTCCAATGGTGCCACTCTATCACGGTGCTGCACAGCAACTAGAATGGTGCAGCAAACTCCGGTGCTGCACAGCAACTCCAATGCTGCAGCAATCTCTCACTGCTGCACAGCAGCTCCAATGGTGCAACAATCTCAGTACTGCACAACAACTCCAATGGTGCAACATTCTCTCAGTACATCACTGCAACTCCAATATTGCAGCAATGTCTCAGTGCTGCATGACAACTATAATGATGCAGCAATCTCTCATTCCTGCACAGTAACTCCAGTGGTACAGCAATCTCTCAGTGCTGCACTGCAGCTCCAATGCTGCAGCAATTCCTTGGTACTGCACAGCAACTCCAGTGGTGTAGCAATCTCACAGTGCTGCACAGCAACTCCAATGGTGCACCAATCTCTCAATACTGCACAGCTACTCCAATGGTGCAACGCTTTCTCAGTACTGAACTGCAACTCCAATTGTGAAGCAGTCTCTCAGTACTGCACAGCAATTCTAATGGTGCCACTATCTCCCAGTGCTGCACAGTAACTCCAATGGTGCAGCAATTGCTCTGTAGGGCACAGCAACTACAATGGTGCAGGAATCTCTCAGTACCGCACTGCAACTCCATTGGTGTAGCAATTTCGTACTGTGCACAGCAACTCCAAAGGGGCAGCAATCTCTCAGTGCTGCATAGCAACTCCAATGGTGCAGCAATCTCTCAGTACTGTACAGCAAATAGAATGGTGCAGCAATCTCTCAGTACTGCACTGCAACCTTCAAATGTGCGGCAATGTCTTGGTGCTGCACAGCAACTCCAATGGTGCAGCAATCTCTCAGTACCGCACTGCAACCTTCAAATGTGCGGCAATGTCTCGGTGCTGCACAGCAACTCCAATGGTGCAGCAATCTGTCAGTACTGCACAGCAACTCCAAAGGGGCAGCAATCTCTCAGTACTGCATAGCAACTCCAATGGTGCAGCAATCTCTCAGTACTGTACAGCAAATAGAATGGTGCAGCAATCTCTCAGTACTGCACTGCAACCTTCAAATGTGCGGCAATGTCTTGGTGCTGCACAGCAACTCCAATGGTGCAGCAATCTCTCAGTACCGCACTGCAACCTTCAAATGTGCGGCAATGTCTCGGTGCTGCACAGCAACTCCAATGGTGCAGCAATCTGTCAGTACTGCACAGTAACTCCAATGGTGCAGCAATTTCTCGGTGCTGCACATCAACTCCAATGGTGCAGCAATCTCTCGGTACTGCACAGCAACTAGAATGGTGCAGCAATAATCCAGTGCTGCAGAGCCACTCCAGACAGACAACAATCTCTCAGTACAGCACTGCAACTACAATGTTGCAACAATCTCTCAGTATTGCACATAAACTCCACTAGTGCGGGCATCTCACAGTACGGCACAGGAACTCCAAAGTTGCAACGATCCCTCAGTACGGCACAGCAACACCAATTGTGCAGCAATCTATCAGTATGACACATTAACTCCAATGGTGCAGCAATTACTCATTACGGCACAGCCACTGCAATGGTGCAGCAATCTCTCAGTACTGCACTGCAACTCCAAGGGTGCAGCAATCTCTCAGTGCTGCATAGCAACTCCAATTGTGCAGCTATCTCTCAGCGCTGCACAGCATCTTCAATGGTGCAGCCATTTCTCAGTACTGCAAAGCAACGCCAATGGTGCAGCAGTCTCACAGTACTGCACAGTAACTTCATTGGTGCAACAGTTTCTCAGTACTGCACTGCATCTCCAATTGTGCAGCAATCTTTCAGTATGGCACAGTAACTCCAATGGTGCAGCAATCGCTCAGTAGGGCACAGCAACTCCAACAGTGCAGGAATCTCTCAGTACTGCACAGGAACTCCATTGGTGTAGCAATTTATTACTGTGCACAGCAATGCCAATAGTGCAGCAATCTATCACTGCTGCACTGCAACTCCAATGGTGCAGCGATCTCTCAGTGCTGCACATCAATTCCAATGGTGCAGCAATCTCTGAGGACTGCATAGCAAATCCAATGGTGAAGCAATCTTTCAGTACTGCAGTCGAACTCCAATGGTGCAGCAATCTCTCAGTACTGCACAGCAACTCCAATGGTGCCGCTCTATCTCGGTGCTGCACAGCAACTAGAATGGTGCAGCAACCTCTGGTGCTGCACAGCAACTTCAATGGTGCAGCAATTTCTCACTATTGTATGGCAACCCCAATGCTGCAGCAATCTCTCAGTGCTGCACAGAAAATCCAATGGTGCAACAATCTCAGTACTGCACAGCAACTCCAATGGTGCAACATTCTCTCAGTACATCACAGCAACTCCAATGTGGCAGCAATGTCTCAGTGCTGCACTACAACTACAATGATGCAGCAATCTCTCATTCCTGCACAGCAACTCCAGTGGTACAGCAATCCCTCAGTGCTGCATTGCAGCTCCAATGCTGCAGTAATTCCTTGGTACTGCACAGCAACTCCAGTGGTGCAGCAATCTCTCGGTGCTGCCTGCAACTCCAATGGTGCAATGCTTTCTCAGTACTGCACTGCAAGTCCAATGGTAAAGCAGTCTCTCAGTTCTGCACTGCAACTCCATTGATGCAGCAATTTCTTATTGTGCACAGCAACTTCAATGGTGCAGCAATCTATCACTGCTTCACTGCAACTGCAATGGTGCAGCGATCTCTTGGTGCTGCACATCAACTCCAATGGTGCTGTAATGTGTCAGTGTGGCACACTAACTCCAATGTTGCAACAATATCTCAGTATTGCTCAGCAACTCCACTGGTGCAGCGATCTCTCAGAATTGCACAGCAATTCTAATGGTGCAGCCATCTCTCAGTGCTGCACAGCAAGTCCTTTGATGCAACAATACCTTATTGTGCACAGCAACTCCAATAGTGTAGCAAACTATCACTACTGCACTGCAACTCCAATGTGGCAACAATCTCTCAGTATTGCTCAGCAACCCCAATGGTGCAGCAATCTCAGTACTTCACAACAACTTCAATGGTGCAAAATTCTCTCAGTACATCACAGCAGCTCCAATATTGCAGCAATGACTCAGTGCTACACTACAACTACAATGATGCAGCAATCTCTCATTTTTGCACAGCAGCTCCAGTGGTACAGCAATCTCAGTGCTGCACAGCAGCTCCAACGCTGCAGCAATTCCTTGGTGCTGCACAGCAACTCCAGTGCTGCAGCAATCTCTCGGTGCTGCACAGGAACTCCAATGGTGCAGCAATCTCTCAATACTGCACAGCTACTCCAATGGTGCAACGCTTTCTCAGTACTGCACTGCAACTCCAATGGTGAAGCAGTCTCTCAGTACTGCACAGCAATTCTAATGGTGCCACGATCTCTCAGTGCTGCACAGCAACTCCAATGGTGCAGCAACCTCTGGTGCTGCACAGCAACTTCAATGGTGCAGCAATGTCTCAGTGCTGCACAGTAACTCCAATGTTGTAACAATCTCTAGGTATTGCTCAGCAACTCCACTGGTGCAGCCATCTCTCAGTACTGCACAACAATTCTAATGGTGCAGCCATCTCTCAGTACTGCACAGCAACTGCATTGATGCAGCAATTTCTTACTGGGCACAGCAACTCCAGTAGTGCAGCAATCCATCACTGCTGCACTGCAACTCCGAAGGTGCAGGGGTTTCTCGGTGCTGCACATCAAATCCAATGGTGCAGCAATCTCACAGCACTGCACAGCAACACCAATGGTGCTGCAAACTCTCAGGACTGCGCAGCAAATCCAGTGGTAAACCAATTTTTCAGTACGGCAGTGGAACTCCAATGGTGCAGCAATCTCTCTGTACTGCACAGCAACGCCATTGGTGCAGCAATTTCTTAGTGTGCACCGCAATTCCAATAGTGTAGCAAACTATCACTGCTGCACTGCAACTCCAATGGAGCAGCGATCTCTCAGTACTGCACAGCAACTCCAATGGTGCCACTCTATCACGGTGCTGCACAGCAACTAGAATGGTGCAGCAAACTCCGGTGCTGCACAGCAACTCCAATGCTGCAGCAATCTCTCACTGCTGCACAGCAGCTCCAATGGTGCAACAATCTCAGTACTGCACAACAACTCCAATGGTGCAACATTCTCTCAGTACATCACTGCAACTCCAATATTGCAGCAATGTCTCAGTGCTGCATGACAACTATAATGATGCAGCAATCTCTCATTCCTGCACAGTAACTCCAGTGGTACAGCAATCTCTCAGTGCT
Organism: Carcharodon carcharias; assembly: GCF_017639515.1. Lineage (NCBI taxonomy): Eukaryota > Metazoa > Chordata > Chondrichthyes > Lamniformes > Lamnidae > Carcharodon > Carcharodon carcharias. The sequence continues at coordinate 72,128,994 of NC_054474.1, read as the reverse complement.
GCACTGCAGCTCCAATGCTGCAGCAATTCCTTGGTACTGCACAGCAACTCCAGTGGTGTAGCAATCTCACAGTGCTGCACAGCAACTCCAATGGTGCACCAATCTCTCAATACTGCACAGCTACTCCAATGGTGCAACGCTTTCTCAGTACTGAACTGCAACTCCAATTGTGAAGCAGTCTCTCAGTACTGCACAGCAATTCTAATGGTGCCACTATCTCCCAGTGCTGCACAGTAACTCCAATGGTGCAGCAATTGCTCTGTAGGGCACAGCAACTACAATGGTGCAGGAATCTCTCAGTACCGCACTGCAACTCCATTGGTGTAGCAATTTCGTACTGTGCACAGCAACTCCAAAGGGGCAGCAATCTCTCAGTGCTGCATAGCAACTCCAATGGTGCAGCAATCTCTCAGTACTGTACAGCAAATAGAATGGTGCAGCAATCTCTCAGTACTGCACTGCAACCTTCAAATGTGCGGCAATGTCTTGGTGCTGCACAGCAACTCCAATGGTGCAGCAATCTCTCAGTACCGCACTGCAACCTTCAAATGTGCGGCAATGTCTCGGTGCTGCACAGCAACTCCAATGGTGCAGCAATCTGTCAGTACTGCACAGCAACTCCAAAGGGGCAGCAATCTCTCAGTACTGCATAGCAACTCCAATGGTGCAGCAATCTCTCAGTACTGTACAGCAAATAGAATGGTGCAGCAATCTCTCAGTACTGCACTGCAACCTTCAAATGTGCGGCAATGTCTTGGTGCTGCACAGCAACTCCAATGGTGCAGCAATCTCTCAGTACCGCACTGCAACCTTCAAATGTGCGGCAATGTCTCGGTGCTGCACAGCAACTCCAATGGTGCAGCAATCTGTCAGTACTGCACAGTAACTCCAATGGTGCAGCAATTTCTCGGTGCTGCACATCAACTCCAATGGTGCAGCAATCTCTCGGTACTGCACAGCAACTAGAATGGTGCAGCAATAATCCAGTGCTGCAGAGCCACTCCAGACAGACAACAATCTCTCAGTACAGCACTGCAACTACAATGTTGCAACAATCTCTCAGTATTGCACATAAACTCCACTAGTGCGGGCATCTCACAGTACGGCACAGGAACTCCAAAGTTGCAACGATCCCTCAGTACGGCACAGCAACACCAATTGTGCAGCAATCTATCAGTATGACACATTAACTCCAATGGTGCAGCAATTACTCATTACGGCACAGCCACTGCAATGGTGCAGCAATCTCTCAGTACTGCACTGCAACTCCAAGGGTGCAGCAATCTCTCAGTGCTGCATAGCAACTCCAATTGTGCAGCTATCTCTCAGCGCTGCACAGCATCTTCAATGGTGCAGCCATTTCTCAGTACTGCAAAGCAACGCCAATGGTGCAGCAGTCTCACAGTACTGCACAGTAACTTCATTGGTGCAACAGTTTCTCAGTACTGCACTGCATCTCCAATTGTGCAGCAATCTTTCAGTATGGCACAGTAACTCCAATGGTGCAGCAATCGCTCAGTAGGGCACAGCAACTCCAACAGTGCAGGAATCTCTCAGTACTGCACAGGAACTCCATTGGTGTAGCAATTTATTACTGTGCACAGCAATGCCAATAGTGCAGCAATCTATCACTGCTGCACTGCAACTCCAATGGTGCAGCGATCTCTCAGTGCTGCACATCAATTCCAATGGTGCAGCAATCTCTGAGGACTGCATAGCAAATCCAATGGTGAAGCAATCTTTCAGTACTGCAGTCGAACTCCAATGGTGCAGCAATCTCTCAGTACTGCACAGCAACTCCATTGGAGCAGCAATTTCTTAGTGTGCACAGCAACTCCAATTGTGTAGCAAACTATCACTGCTGCACTGCAACTCCAATGGTGCAGCGATCTCTCAGTACTGCAAGCAAATCCAATGGTGCTGCTATCTCTCGGTGCTGCACAGCAACTAGAATGGTGCAGCAACCTCTGGTGCTGCACAGCAATTCCAATGGCGCAGCAACCTCTGGTGCTGCACATCAATGTCAATGGTGCAGCAATTGCTCACTATTGCATGGCAACCCCAATGCTGCAGGAATCTCTCAGTGCTGCACAGCAACTCCAATGGTGCAACAATCTCAGTACTGCACAGCAACTCCAATTGTGCAACATTCTCTCAGTACTTTACAGCAACTCCAATATTGCAGCAATGTCTCAGTGCTGCACTACAAATACAATGATGCAGCAATCTCTCATTCCTGCACAGCAACTCCAGTGGTACAGCAATCCCTCAGTGCTGCACTGCAGCTCCAATGCTGCAGCAATTTCTTGGTGCTGCACAGCAACTCCAGTGGTGCAGCAATCTCTCAGTGCTGCACAGCAACTCCAATGGTGCAATGCTTTGTCAGTACTGCACTGCAACTCCAATGGTGAAGCAGTCTCTCAGTACTGCACAGCAACTACAATGGTGCTGCAATCTATCACTGCTTCACTGCAACTGCAATGCTGCAGTGATCTATTGGTGCTGCACATCAACTCCAATGGTGCTGTAATGTGTCAGTGTGGCACAGTAACTCCAATGTTGCAACAATATCTCAGTATTGCTCAGCAACTCCACTGGTGCAGCCATCTCTCAGTATTGCACAGCAATTCTAATGGTGCAGCCATCTCTCAGTACTGCACAGCAAGTCCGTTGATGCAGCAATTCCTTATTGTGCACAGCAACTCCAATAGTGTAGCAAACTATCACTACTGCACTGCAACTCCAATGGTGCAGCGATCTCTCAGTACTGCACAGCAACTTCAATGGTGCCGCTATCTCTCGTTGCTGCACAGCAACTAGAATAGTGCAGCAACCTCTGGGGCTGCACAGCAACTTCAATGGTGCAGCAATCTCTCACTACTGCATGGCAACCCCAAAGCCGCAGAAAGTTCTCACTGTTGCACAGCAACTCCAATGGTGCAACAATCTCAGTACTGCACAGCAACTCCAATGATGCAAAATTCTCTCAGTACATCACAGTAACTCCAATATTGCAGCAATGACTCAGTGCTACACTACAACTACAATGATGCAGCAATCTCTCATTTTTGCACAGCAACTCCAGTGGTACAGCAATCTCTCAGTGCTGCACTGCAGCTCCAATGCTGCAGCAATTCCTTGGTGGTGCTGCACAGCAACTCCAGTGGTGCAGCAATCTCCCAGTGCTGCACAGCAACTCCAATGGTGCAATGCTTTCTCAGTACTGCACTGCAACTCCAATGGTGAAGCAGTCTCTCAGTACTGCACAGCAATTCTAATGGTGCCACTATCTCTCAGTGCTGCTCAGCAACTCCAATGGTGCAGCCATCTCTCAGAACTGCACAGCAACTGCATTGGTGCAGCAATTTCTTACTGTGCACAGCAACTCCAATAGTGCAGCAATCCATCACTACTGCACTGCAACTCCGAAGGTGCAGCGAACTCTCGGTGCTGCACATCAACTCCAATGGTGCAGCAATCTCTCAGGACTGCACAGCATCTTCAATGGTGCAGCCATTTCTCAGTACTGCAAAGCAACTCCAATGGTGCAGCAGTCTCTCAGTACTGCACAGTAACTTCAGTGGTGCAGTAATCTCTCAATGCTACACAGCTACTCCAATGGTGCAACAGTTTCTCAGTACTGCACTGCATCTCCAATTGTGCAGCAATCTTTCAGTATGGCACAGTAACTCCAATGGTGCAACAATCCCTCAGTAGGTCACAGCCACTGCAATGGTGCAGCAATCTCTCAGTACTGCACTGCAACTCCAAGGGTGCAGCAATCTCTCAGTACTACACAGCAACTCCATTAGTGCAGCAATTTCTTAGTGTGCGCAGAAACTCCAATGGTGCAGCAATCTCTCAGTGCTGCACTGCAACTCCAATGGTGCAGCATCTCTCATTAGGGCACAGCAACTGCAATTGTGCAGGAATTTCACGGTGAGGCATTGCAACTCCAATAGTGCAGCAATCTCTCAGTACTGCACAGCAACTCCATTGGTGCAGCAATTTCCTAGTGTGCACAGCAACTCCAGTAGTGTAGCAAACTATCACTGCTGCACTGCAACTCCAATGGTGCAGCGAACTCTCATTACTGCACAGCCACTCCAATGGTGCGGCTATCTCTCGGTGTTGCACAGCAATTCGAATGGTGCAGCAACCTCTGGTGCTGCACAGCAACTTCAATGATGCAGCAATATCTCACTATTGCATGGCAACCCAATGCAGCAGCAATCTCTCACTGCTGCACAGCAACTACAATGGTGCAAAAATCTCAGTACTGCACCGCAACTCCAATGTTGCAACATTCTCTCAGTACTTCACAGCAACACCAATATTGCAGGAATGTCTCAGTGCTGCCCTACAACTACAATGATGCAGCAATCTCTCATTCCTGCACAGCAACTCCAGTGGCACAGGAATGTCTCCATGCTGCACAGTAACTCCAATGTTGTAACAATCTCTCAGTATTGCTCAGCAACTCCACCAGTGCAACCATCTCTCAGTACTGCACGGCAACTCCAATGGTGCAGCGAACTCTCATTACTGCACAGCCACTCCAATGGTGCGGCTATCACTCAGTGCTGCACAGCAATTCGAATGGTGCAGCAACCTCTGGTGCTGCACAGCAACTTCAGTCGTGCAGCAACCTCTCACTGTTGCATGGCAACCCAGTGCAGCAGCAATCTCTCACTGCTGCACAGCAACTCCAATGGTGCAACAGTCTCAGTACTGCACAGCAACTCCAATGTTGCAACATTCTCTCAGTACTTCACGGCAACTCCGATATTGCAGCAATGTCTCAGTGCTGCACTACAATGACAATGATGCAGCAATCTCTCAGTACTGCACAACAACTCCAATTCTGCAGCAATCTCTCATTCCTGCACAGCACCTCTAGTGGTACAGCAATCTCTCAGTGCTGCACTGCAGCTCCAATGCTGCAGCAATCTATCAGTGCTGCACATCAACTGCAATGGTGCAGCAATCTTTCAGTGCTACACTGCAAATCCAAAGCTGTAGCAATTCGTTGGTGCTGCACAGCAACTCCAGTGGTGCAGCTATCTCTGAATACTCCACAGGTACTCCAATGCTGCAACGCTTTCTCAGTACTGCACTGCAACTCCAATGGTGAAGCAGACTCTCGGTGCTGCACAGCAACTCCAATTGTGCAGCCATTTCTCAGTACTGCAAAGCAACTCCAATGGTGCAGCAGTCTCTCAGTACTGCACAGTAACTTCAGTGGTGCAGTAATCTCTCAATGCTGCACAGCTACTCCAATGGTGCAACAGTTTCTCAGTACTGCACTGCATCTCCAATTCTGCAGCAATCTTTCTGTATGGCACCGTAACTCCAATGGTGCAGCAATCTCTCAGTGCTGCACTGCAACTCCAATGGTGCAGCATGTCTCATTAGGGCACATCAACTGCAATTGTGCAGCAATCTCTCAGTGCGGCATTGCAACTCCAATGCTGCAGCAATCTCTCAGTACTGCACAGCAATTCCATTGGTGCAGCAATTTCTTAGTGTGCAGAGCAACTCCAGTAGTGTAGCAAACTATCACTGCTGCACTGCAACTCCAATGGTGCAGCAATCTCTCAGTACTGCACAGCCACTCCAGTGGTGCGGCTATCTCTCGCTGCTGCACAGCAATTCGAATGGTGCAGCAACCTCTGGTGCTGCAAAGCAACTTCAATGGTGCAGCAATCTCTCACTATTGCATGGCAACCCAGTGCTGCAGCAATCTCTCACTGCTGCACAGCAACTCCAATGGTGCAACAATCTCAGTACTGCACAGCAACTCCAATATTGCAACATTCTCTCAGTACTTCACAGCAACTCCAATATTGCAGGAATGTCTCAGTGCTGCACTACAACTACAATGATGCAGCAATATCTCAGTACTGCACAACAACTTCAATACTGCAGCAATCTCTCATTCCTGCACAGCACCTCCAGTGGTACAGCAATCTCTCAGTGCTGCACTGCAGCTCCAGTGCTGCAGCAATCTATCAGTGTTGCACATCAACTGCAATGGTGCAGCAATCTCTCGGTGCTGCACAGCAACTCCAATGGTGCAACAATCTTTCAGTGCTACACTGCAAATCCAAAGCTGCAGCAATTCCTTGGTGCTGCACAGCAACTCCAGTGGTGCAGCAATCTCTCAATACTCCACAGGTACTCCAATGCTGCAACGCTTTCTCAGTACTGCACTGCAACTCCAATGGTGAAGCAGTCTCTCGGCGCTGCACAGCAACTCCAATGGTGCAGCAATCTCTCAATACCGCACAACTACTCCAGTGGTGCAACGCTTTCTTAGTACTGCACTGCAACTCCAATGGTGAAGCACTCTCTCAGTACTGCACAGCAACTCCATTGATGCAGCAATTTCTTAGTGTGCTCAGCAACTCCAATAGTGCAGCAAACTATCACTGCTGCACTTCAACTCCAATGGTGCAGCAATCTCTCAGTACTGCACAACAATTCTAATGGTGCCACTATCTCTCGGTGCTGCACAGCAACTCCAATGGTGCAGCAAGCTCTGGTGCTGCACAGCAACCTCAATGGTGCAGCAATGTCTCAGTGCTGCACAGTAACTCCAATGTTGTAACAATCGCTTAGTACTGCACAGCAACTCCATTGGTGCAGCAATTTCTTAGGGTGCAGAGCAACTCCAATAGTGCAGCAAACTATCACTGCTGCACTGCAACTCCAATGGTGCAGCAATCTCTCAGTACTGCACAGCAACTCCAATGGTGCCGCTATCTCTTGGTGCTGCACTGCAACTTCAGTGGTGCAGCAATCTCTCACTATTGCATGTCAACCCCAATGCTGCAGCAAACTCTCACTGTTGCACAGCAACTACAATGGTGCAACAATCTCAGTACTGCACAGCCACTCCAATGGTGCAACATTCTCTCAGTACTTCACAGCAACTCCAATATTACAGCAATGTCTCTGTGCTGCACTACAACTACAATGATGCAGCAATCTCTCATTCCTGCACAGCAACTCCAGTGGCAGAGGAATGTCTCCATGCTGCAAAGTAACTCCAATGTTGTAACAATCTCTCAGTATTGCTCAGCAACTCCACCAGTGCAGCCTTCTCTCTGTACTGCACATCAACTCCATTGGTGCAGCAATTTCTTACTATGCACAGCAACTCCAATAGTGCAGCAATCTATCACTGCTGCACAGCAACTCCATTGGAGCAGCAATTTCTTAGTGTGCACAGCCACTCCAATAGTGTAGCAAACTATCACTCCTGCACTGCAACTCCAATATTGCAGCGATCTCTCAATACTGCACAGCAACTCCAATGGTGCCGCTATCTCTCGGTGCTGCACAGCAATTAGAATGGTGCAGCAACCTCTGGTGCTGCACAGCAACTCCAATGGTGCAGCAAACTATTACTGCTGCACAGCAACTTCAGTGGTGCAGCAATCTTTCGGTGCTGCACAGCAACATCAATGGTGCAGCAATCTCTCAATACTGCACAGCTACTCCAATGGTGCAACGCTTTCTCATTACTGCACTGCAACTCCAATGGTGAAGCAGTCTCTCAGTACTGCACAGCAACTCCAATTGTGCTGTAACGTGTCAGTGATGCAAAGTAACTCCAATGGTGAAGCAACCTCTCAGTACTGCACAGCATCTCCATTGGAGCAGCAATTTCTTAGTGTGCACAGCAACTCCAATTGTGTAGCAAACTATCAATGCTGCACTGCAACTCCAATGGTGCAGTGAACTCTCAATACTGAACTGCAACTCCAATGGTGCCACTATCTCTCGGTGCTGCACAGCAACTAGAATGGTGCAGCAACATCTGGTGCTGCACATCAACTCCAATGGTGCAGCAACCTCTGGTGCTGCACAGCAACTTCAATGGTGCAACAATCTCTCACTATTGCATGGCAACCCCAATGCTGCAGCAATCTCTCACTGCTGCAAAGCAACTCCAATGGTGCAACCATCTCAGTACTGCACAGCAACTCCAATGGTGCAACATTCTCCCAGTACATCACAGCAATTCTAATATTGCAGCAATGTCTCAGTGCTGCACTACAACTACAATGATGCAGCAATCTCTCATTCCTGCACAGCAACTCCATTGGTGCAGCCATCTCTCAGTACTGCATAGCAAGTCCTTCGATACAGCAATCTGTCAGGACTGCACAGCAAATCCAATGGTGAACAATCTCTCAGTATTGCAATGCAACTCCAGTGGTGCAGCAATCTCAGTACTGACAGCAACTCCAATTGTGCTATAATGTGTCAGTGATGCACAGTAACTCCAATGGTGCAGCAATCTCTCAGTACTGAACAGCAACTCCACTGGTGCAGCAATTTCTTATTGTGCACAGCAACTCCAATAGTGTAGCAAACTATCACTGCTGCACTGCAACATCAATGGGTCAGCAATCTCTCAGTACTGCACAACAATTCTAATGGTGCCACTATCTCTCGGTGCTGCCCAGCAACTCCAATGGTGCAGCAAACTCTGGTGCTGCACAGCAACTTCAATGGTGCAGCAATGTCTCAGTGCTGCACAGTAACTCCAATGTAGTAACAATCTCTCAGTATTGCTCAGCAACTCCATTGGAGCAGCAATCTCTCAATACTGCACAGCTACTCCAATGGTGCAACGCTTTCTCAGTACTGCACCGCTACGCCAATGGTGAGGCAGTCTCTCAGTACTGCACAGCAATGCCAATTGTGCTGTAATGTGTCAGTGCAGCACAATAACTCCAATGTTGCAACAATCTCTCAGTATTGCTCAGCAACTCCACTGGTGCAGCCATCTCTCAGTATTGCACAGCAATTCTAATGGTGCAGCCATCTCTCAGTACTGCACAGCAAGTCCTTCGATGCAGCAATTTCTTATTGTGCACAGCAACTCCAATAGTGTAGCAAACTATCACTGCTGCACTGCAACTCCAATGGTGCAGCGATATCTCAGTACTGCACAGCAACTCCAATGGTGCCGCTATCTCTCGGTGCTGCAAAGCAACTAGAATGGTGCAGCAACATCTGGTGCTGCACAGCAACTCCAATGGTGCAGCAACCTCTGGTGTTGCACAGCAACTTCAGTGGTGCAAATAGCAACCCCAATGCTTTGCAATCTCTCACTGCTGCACAGCAACTCCAATGGTGCAACAATCTCAGTACTGCACAGCAACTCCAATGGTGCAACGTTCTCTCAGTACATCACAGCTACTCCAATATTGCAGCAATGTCTCAGTGCTGCACTACAACTACAATGATGCAGCAATCTCTCAATCCTGCACAGCGACTCCAGTGTTACAGCAATCCCTCAGTGCTGCACTGCAGCTCCAATGCTGCAGCAATTCCTTGGTGCTGCACAGCAACTCCAGTGGTGCAGCAATCTCTCGGTGCTGCACAGCAACTGCAATGATGCAGCAATCTCTCAATACTGCACAGCTACTGCAATGTTGGAACACTTTCTCAGTACTGCACTGCAACTCCAATGGTGAAGCAGTCTCTCAGTACTACACAGCAATTGTAATGGTGCCACTATCTCTCGCTGCTGCACAGCAACTCCAATGCTGCGGCAAACTCTGGTGCTGCACAGCAACTTCAATGCTGCAGCAATGTCTCAGTGCTGCAGAGTAACTCCAATATTGTAACAATCTCTCAGTATTGCTCAGCAACTCCACCGGTGCAGCCATCTCTCAGTACTGCACAGCAACTCCATTGGTGCACCAATTTCTTACTGTGCACAGCAATTCCAATGGTGCAGCAATCTATCACTGCTGCATTGCTACTCAAATGGTGCAGTGATCTCTCGGTGCTGCACATCAACTCCAATGGTGCAGCAATCTCACAGCGCTGCACAGCAACTCCAATGTTGCAGCAAACTCTCAGGACTGCTGCACAAATCCAATGGTGAAGCAATCTCTCAGTACTGCAGTGCAACTCCAGTGGTGCAGCAATCTTCCAGTACTGCACAGCAACTCCATTGGAGCAGCAATTTCTTAGTGTGCACAGCAACTCCAATAGTGTAGCAAACTATCACTGCTGCACTGCAGCTCCAATATTGCAGCGTCCTCTCAGTACTGCACAGCAACTCCAATGGTGCCACTATCTCTCGGTGCTGCACAGCAACTAGAATGGTGCAGCAACCTCTGGTGCTGCACAGCAACTCCAATGGTGCAGCAACCTCTGGTGCTGCACAGCAACTTCAATGGTGCAACAATCTCTCACTATTGCATGGCAACCCCAATGCTGCAGCAATCTCTCACTGCTGCAAAGCAACTCCAATGGTGCAACAATCTCAGTACTGCACAGCAACTCCAATGGTGCAACATTCTCTCAGTACATCACAGCAACTCCAATATTGCAGCAATGTCTCAGTGCTGCACTACAACTACAATGATGCAGCAATCTCTCATTCCTGCACAGCAACTCCAGTGGTACAGCAATCTCTCGGTGCTGCACAACAACTCCAATGATGCAGCAATCTCTTAATACTGCACAGCTACTCCAATGGTACAACGCTTTCTCAGTACTGCACTGCAACTCCAATGGTGAAGCAGTCTCTCAGTACAGCACAGCAATTCTAATGGTGCCACTATCTCTCGGTGCTGCTCAGCAATTCCAATGGTGCAGCAACCTCTGGTTCTGCACAGCAAGTTCAATGGTGCAGCAATGTCTCAGTGCTGCACAGTAACTCCAATGTTGTAACAATCTCTCAGTACTGCACAGCAATTCCATTGGTGCAGCAATTTCTTTCTGTGCACAGTAACTCCAATAGTGCAGCAATCTATCACTGCTGCACTGCAACTCCAATGGTGCAGCGATCTCTCGGTGCTGCACATCAACTCCAATGGTGCAGCAATCTCACAGCGCTGCACAGCAACTCCAATGGTGCAGCAATCTCTCAGGACTGCACAACAAATCCAATGGTGAACCATCTCTCAGTACTGCAGTGCAACTCCAGTGGTGCAGCAATCTCTCAGTACTGCACTGCAACTCCAATTGTGCTGTAATGTGTCACTGATGCACAGTAACTCCATTGGTGCAGCAATATCTTATTGTGCACAGCAATTCCATTAGTGTAGCAAACTGTCACTGCTGCACTGCAACTCCAATGGTACTACAATCTCAGTACTGCACAGCAACTCCAATAGTGCAGCAATCTATCACTGCTGCATTGCTACTCAAATGGTGCAGTGATCTCTCGGTGCTGCACAGCAACTCCAATGGTGCAGCAAACTCTCAGGACTGCACAGCAAATCCAATGGTGAAGCAATCTCTCAGTACTGCAGTGCAACTCCAGTGGTGCAGCAATCATTCAGTACTGCACAGCAACTCCATTGGAGCAGCAATTTCTTAGTGTGCACAGCAACTCCAATAGTATAGCAAAATATCACTGCTGCACTGCAACTCCAATACTGCAGCGATCTCTCAGTACTGCACTGCAACTCCAATGGTGCAGCAACTTCTGGTGCTGCACAGCAACTTCAATGGTGCAGCAATCTCTCACTATTGCATGGCAACCCCAATGCTGCAGCAATCTCTCACTGCTGCACAGCAACTCCAATGGTGTAACAATCTCAGTACTGCACAACAACTCCAATGGTGCAACATTCTCTCAGAATTCCACAGCACCTCCAATATTGCAGCAATGTCTCAGTGCTGCACTACAACTACAATGATGCAGCAATCTCTCATTCCTGCACAGCAACTCCAGTGGTACAGCACTCTCTCAATACTGCACAGCAACTCCAATGGTGCAACGGTTTCTCAGTACTGCACTGCAACTCCAATGGTGAAGCACTCTCTCAATACTGCACAGCAACTCCAATGGTGCAACGGTTTCTCAGTACTGCACTGCAACTCCAATGGTGAAGCAGTCTCTCAGTACTGCACAGCAACTCCAATTGAGCAGCAAAGTCTCCGTGCTGCACAGTAATTCCAATGTTGCAACAATCTCTCAGTACTGCACTGCAACTCCAATGGTGCAGCAATCTCTCAGTACTGCACAACAATTCTAATGGTGCCACTATCTCTCAGTGCTGCCCAGCAACTCCAATGGTGCAGCAACCTCTGGTGCTGCACAGCAACTTCAATGGTGCAGCAATGTCTCAGTGCTGCACAGTAACTCCAATGTTGTAACAATCTCTCAGTATTGCACAGCAACTCCACCGCTGCAGCCAACTCTCAGTACTGCACAGCAACTCCATTGGTGCAGCAATTTCTTACTGTGCACAACAACTCCAGTAGTGTAGCAATCTATCACTGCTGCACTGCAACTCCAATGGTTGAGCAATGTCTCATTGCTGCGCAGTAACTCCAATGTTGCAACAATCTCTCAGTATTGCACAGCAACTCCACTGGTGCAGGCATCTCTCAGTATGGCACAAGAACTCCAAAGGTGAAGCGATCCCTCTTTACGTCACAGCAACACCAATTGTGCAGCAATCTTTCAGTATGTCACAGTAACTCCAATGGTGCAGCAATTGCTCAGTAGGGCACAGCCACTGCAATGGTGCAGCAATCTCTCACTACTGCACTGCAACTCCAATCTTGCGGCATCTCTCAGTAGGGCACAGCAACTGCAGTGGTGCAGCAATCTCTCAGTGCGGCATTGCAACTCCAATGGTGCAGCAATCTCTCAGTACTACACAGCAACTCCATTGGTGCAGCAATTTCTTAGTGTGCGCAGCAACTCCAAAGGTGCAGCAATCTCTCAGTGCTGCATAGCAACTCCAATGGTGCAGCAATCTCTCAGTACTATACAGCAACTAGAATGATGCAGCAATCTCTCGGTGCTGCACAGCAACTCCGATCATGCAGCAATCTCTCAGTACTGCACTGCAACCTTCAAATGTGCGGCAGTCTTTCAATGCTGCACAGCAACTCCAATGGTGCAGCAATCTCTCAGTACTGCACATTAACTCCAATGGTGCAGCAATCTGACGGTGCTGCACAGCCACTCCAGGCAGACAACAATCTCTCAGTACTGCACTGCAACTCCAATGTTGCAACAATCTCTCGGTATTGCACAGCAACCCCACTGGTGCAGGCATCTCACAGTACAGCACAGGAACTCCAAAGTTGCAATGATCCCACATTACGGCAACACCAATTGTGCAGCCAACTTTCAGTATGGCACATAAATCCAATGGTGGAGCAATCGCTCAGTACGGCACAGCAACTACAATGGTGCAGCAATCTCTCAGTACTGCACTGCAAATCCAAGGGTGCAGCAATTTCTTATTGTGCACAGCAACTCCAATAGTGTAGCAAACTATCACTGCTGCACTGCAACTCCAATGGTTCAGCAATCTCTCAGTACTGTACAACAATTCTAATGGTGCCACTATCTCTCGCTGCAGCCCAGCAACTCCAATGGTGCAGCAAACTCTGGTGCTGCACAGCAGCTTCAATGGTGCAGCAATCTATCGGTGCAGCTTGGCAATTCCAATGGTGCAGCAATCTTTCAGTACCACACAGCAACTCCATTGTTGCAGCAATTTCTTAGTGTGCACAGCAACTCCAAAAGTGCAGCAATCTCTCAGTGCTGCATAGCAACTCCAATGGTGCAGCAATTTCTCAGTACTGTACAGCAACTAGAATGGTGCAGCAATCTCTTGGTGCTGCACAGCAACTCCAATCGTGCAACTATCTCTCAGTACTGCAATGCAACCTTCAAATATGTGGCAATCTCTCGGTGCTGCACAGCAACTCCAATGGTGCAGCAATCTCCCAGTACTGCACAGTAACTCCAATGGTGCAGCAATTTCCCGGTGCTGCACATCAGCTCCAATGGTGCAGCAATCTCACAGTGCTGCACAGCAACTCCAATGGTGCAGCAATCTCTCAGTGCTGCACTGCAACTCCAATGGTGCAGCATCTCTCATTAGGGCACAGCAACTGCAATTGTGCAGCAATCTCTCAGTACTGCAGTGCAACTCCAATGGTGCAGCAATCTCTCAGTACTGCACAGCAACTCCATTGGTGCAGCAATTTCTTAGTGTGCACAGCAACTCCAGTAGTGTAGCAAACTATCACTGCTGCACTGCAACTCCAATGGTGCAGCGAACTCTCAGTACTGCACAGTAACTTCAGTGGTGCAGTAATCTCTCAATGCTGCACAGCAACTACAATGGTGCAACAATCTCAGTATTGCACAGCAACTCCAATGTTGCAACATTCTCTCAGTACTTCACAGCAACTCCAATATTGCAGCAATGTCTCAGTGCTGCACTACAACTACAATGATGCAGCAATCTCTCATTCCTGCACAGCACCTCCAGTGGTACAGCAATCTCTCAGTGCTGCCCTGCAGCTCCAATGCTGCAGCAATCTATCAGTGCTGCACATCAACTGCAATGGTGCAGCAATCTCTCGGTGCTGCACATCAACTCCAATGTTGCAGCAATCTTTCAGTGCTACACTGCAAATCCAATGCTGCAGCAATTCCTTGGTGCTGCACAGCAACTCCAGTGGTGCAGCAATCGCTCAATACTCCACAGGTACTCCAATGGTGCAACGCTTTCTCAGTACTGCACAGCAACTCCAATGGTGAAGCAGTCTCTCGGCGCTGCACAGCAACTTCAATGGTGCAGCAATCTCTCAATACTGCACAGCTACTCCAGTGGTGCAACGCTTTCTCAGTACTGCACTGCAACTCCAATGGTGAAGCAGTCTCTCAGTACTGCACAGCAACTCCAATTGTGCCGCAATGTCTCAGTGCTGCACAGTAACTCCAATGTTGCAACAATCTCTCAGTACTGCACAGCAACTCCATTGATGCAGCAATTTCTTAGTGTGCTCAGCAACTCCAATAGTGCAGCAAAATATCACTGCTGCACATCAACTCCAATGTTGCAGAAATCTCCCTGTACTGCACAGCAATTCTAATGGTGCCACTATCTCTCGGTGCTGCCCAGCAACTCCAATGGTGCAGCAAACTCTGGTGCTGCACAGGAACATCAATGGTGCAGCAATGTCTCAGCACTGCATTGCAACCTTCAATTGTGCGTCAATGTCTCACTGCTGCACAGCAACTCCAATGGTGCAGTAATCTCTCAGTACTGCACAGCAACTCCATTGGTGCAGCAATTTCTTACTATGCACAGCAACTCCAATAGTGCAGCAATCTATCACTGCTGCACTGCAACTCCAATGGTGCAGCCATCTCTCAGTACTGCACAGCAACTCCATTGATGCAGCAATTTCTTGTTGTGCACAGCAACTCCAATAACTTAGCAAACTATTACTGTTGCACTGCAACTCCAATGGTGCAGCGATCTCTCAGTACTTCACAGCAACTCCAATATTGCAGCAATGTCTCAGTGCTGCACTCCAACTGCAATGATGCAGCAAACTCTCATTTCTGCACAGCAACTCCAGTGTTACAGCAATCTCTCAGTGCTGCACTGCAGCTCCAATGCTGCAGCAATTCCTTGGTGCTGCACAGTAACTCCAGTGGTGCAGCAGTCTCTCGGTGCTGCACAGCAACTCCAATGGTGCAGCAATCTCCCAATACTGCACAGCTACTCCAATAGTGCAACGCTTTCTCAGTACTGCACTGCAACTCCAATGGTGCAGCAGTCTCTCAGTACTGCACAGCAACTCCAATTGTGCTGCAATGTGTCAGTCCTGCAAAATAACTCCAATGTTGCAACAATCTCTCAGTATTGCTCAGCAACTCCACCGGTGCAGCCATCTCTCGGTACTGCACAGCAACTCTAATGGTGCCACTATCTCTCGGTGCTGCCCAGTACAATTGTGCAGCAACCTCTGGTGCTGCACAGCAATTTCTTAGTGTGCACAGCGACTTCAATGGTGCAGCAATCTCTCACCATTGTATGGCAACCCCAATGCTGCAGCAAACTCTCACTGCTGCACAGCAACTCCAATGGTGCAGTAATCTATCACAGCTGCACTGCAACGCCAA
The DNA here is from genome assembly GCF_017639515.1 of Carcharodon carcharias. Lineage (NCBI taxonomy): Eukaryota > Metazoa > Chordata > Chondrichthyes > Lamniformes > Lamnidae > Carcharodon > Carcharodon carcharias. Next base: position 72,113,066 of record NC_054474.1, on the reverse strand, counting down.
TGGTGCAAAAATCTCTCAGTACTGCACAGCAATTCTAATAGTGTCGCTCTCTCTCAGTGCTGCACAGCAATTGCAATGGTGCAGCAATCGCTCAGTAGGGCACAGCAACTCCATTGCTGCAGCAATCTCTCAGTACTGCACAGCAACTCCATTGCTGCAGCAATTTCTAAGTGTGCGGAGCAACTCCAATAGTGCAGCAATCTATTACTGCTGCATTGCAACTCCAATGGTGCCGCTATCTCTCAGTACTGCACAGCAACTCCAATGGTGCAGCAATGTCTCGGTGCTGCGCAGTAACTCCAATGTTGCAAAAATCTATCAGTATTGCACAGCAACTCCACTGGTGCAGGCATCTCTCAGTATGACACAGGAACTCCAAAGGTGCAGCAATCCCTCATTACGGCACAGCAACACCAATTGTGCAGCAATCTTTCAGTATGGCACAGTAACTCCAATGGTGCAGCAATCGCTCAGTAGGGCATGGCAACCCCAATGCTGCAGCAAACTCTCACTGCTGCACAGCAACTCCAATGGTGCAACAATCTCAGTACTGGACAGCAACTCCAACGGTTTAGCAATGTCTCGGTGCTGCGCAGTAACTCCAATGATGCAACAATCTCTCAGTATTGCACAGCAACTCCACTGGTGCAGCCATCTCTCAGTACTGCACAGCAACTCCATTGGTGCAGCAATTTCTTAGTACAGCACAGCAACACCAATTTTGCAGCAATCTTTCAGTATGGCACAGTAACTCCATTGGTGCAGCAATTTCTTAGTGTGCGCAGCAACTCCAATGGTGCAGCAATCTCTCAGTGCTGCATAGCAACTCCAATGGTGCAGCAATCTCTCAGTACTGTACAGCAACTAGAATGGTGCAGCAATCTCTCGGTGCTGCACAGCAACTCCAATCGTGCAGCAATCTCTCAGCACTGCATTGCAACCTTCAATTGTGCGTCAATGTCTCACTGCTGCACAGCAACTCCAATGGTGCAGTAATCTCTCAGTACTGCACAGCAACTCCATTGGTGCAGCAATTTCTTACTATGCACAGCAACTCCAATAGTGCAGCAATCTATCACTGCTGCACTGCAACTCCAATGGTGCAGCCATCTCTCAGTACTGCACAGCAACTCCATTGATGCAGCAATTTCTTGTTGTGCACAGCAACTCCAATAACATAGCAAACTATTACTGTTGCACTGCAACTCCAATGGTGCAGCGATCTCTCAGTACTTCACAGCAACTCCAATATTGCAGCAATGTCTCAGTGCTGCACTCCAACTGCAATGATGCAGCAAACTCTCATTTCTGCACAGCAACTCCAGTGTTACAGCAATCTCTCAGTGCTGCACTGCAGCTCCAATGCTGCAGCAATTCCTTGGTGCTGCACAGTAACTCCAGTGGTGCAGCAGTCTCTCGGTGCTGCACAGCAACTCCAATGGTGCAGCAATCTCCCAATACTGCACAGCTACTCCAATAGTGCAACGCTTTCTCAGTACTGCACTGCAACTCCAATGGTGCAGCAGTCTCTCAGTACTGCACAGCAACTCCAATTGTGCTGCAATGTGTCAGTCCTGCAAAATAACTCCAATGTTGCAACAATCTCTCAGTATTGCTCAGCAACTCCACCGGTGCAGCCATCTCTCGGTACTGCACAGCAACTCTAATGGTGCCACTATCTCTCGGTGCTGCCCAGTAACTACAATTGTGCAGCAACCTCTGGTGCTGCACAGCAATTTCTTAGTGTGCACAGCGACTTCAATGGTGCAGCAATCTCTCACCATTGTATGGCAACCCCAATGCTGCAGCAAACTCTCACTGCTGCACAGCAACTCCAATGGTGCAGTAATCTATCACTGCTGCACTGCAACGCCAATGGTGCAAAAATCTCTCAGTACTGCACAGCAATTCTAATGGTGTCGCTCTCTCTCGGTGCTGCACAGCAATTGCAATGGTGCAGCAATCTCTCAGTATTGCATGGCAATTCCAATGGTGCAGCAATCTCTCAGTACTGCACAGCAACTCCAATGGTGAAGCAATCTCTGTGCTGCATTGCAACTCCAATAGTGTAGCAATGTTTCGGTGCTGCGCATTAACTCCAATGTTGCAACAATCTCAGTATTGCACAGCAACTCAACTGCTGCAACCATCTCTCAGTACTGCACAGGAACTCCAAAGGTGCAGCAATCCCTCAGTACGGCACAGCAACAACAATTCTGCAGCAATCTTTTAGTATGGCACAGTAACTCCAATGGTGCGGCAATCGCTCAGTAGGGCACAGCAACTCCATTGGTGCAGCAATCTCTCAGTACTGCACAGCAACTCCATTGCTGCAGCAATTTCTAAGTGTGCGGAGCAACTCCAATAGTGCAGCAATCTATTACTGCTGCATTGCAACTCCAATGGTGCAGCTATCTCTCAGTACTGCACAGCAACTCCAATGGTGCAGCAATGTCTCGGTGCTGCGCAGTAACTCCAATGTTGCAAAAATCTATCAGTATTGCACAGCAACTCCACTGGTGCAGGCATCCCTCAGTATGACACAGGAACTCCAAAGGTGCAGCAATCCCTCATTACGGCACAGCAACACCAATTGTGCAGCAATCTTTCAGTATGGCACAGTAACTCCAATGGTGCAGCAATCGCTCAGTAGGGCATGGCAACCCCAATGCTGCAGCAAACTCTCACTGCTGCACAGCAACTCCAATGGTGCAACAATCTCAGTACTGGACAGCAACTCCAACGGTTTAGCAATGTCTCGGTGCTGCGCAGTAACTCCAATGATGCAACAATCACTCAGTATTGCACAGCAACTCCACTGGTGCAGCCATCTCTCAGTACTGCACAGCAACTCCATTGGTGCAGCAATTTCTTAGTGTGCGCAGCAACTCCAATGGTGCAGCAATCTCTCAGTGCTGCATAGCAACTCCAATGGTGCAGCAATCTCTCAGTACTGTACAGCAACTAGAATGGTGCAGCAATCTCTCGGTGCTGCACAGCAACTCCAATCGTGCAGCAATCTCTCAGCACTGCATTGCAACCTTCAATTGTGCGTCAATGTCTCACTGCTGCACAGCAACTCCAATGGTGCAGTAATCTCTCAGTACTGCACAGTAACTCCATTGGTGCAGCAATTTCTTACTATGCACATTAACTCCAATGGTGCAGCAATCTCACAGTGCTGCACAGTAAATCCAATGGTGCAGCAATCTCTCAGGACTGCACAGCAACTCCAAAGGTGAAGCAATCTCTGTGCTGCATAGCAACTCCAATGGTGCAGCGATCTCTCAGTACTGGACAGCAACTCCAATGGTGCAGCAATGTCTCGATGCTGCGCAGTAACTCCAATGATGCAACAATCTCTCAGCATTGCACAGCAACTCCACTGGTGCAGGCATCTCTCAGTACGGCACAGGAACTCCAAAGGTGCAACGATCCCTCAGTACGGCACAGCAACACCAATTTTGCAGCAATCTTTCAGTATGGCACAGTAACTCCTTTGGTGCAGCAATTTCTTAGTGTACGCAGCAACTCCAATGGTGCAGCAATCTCTCAGTGCTGCATAGCAACTCCAATGGTGCAGCAATCTCTCAGTACTGTACAGCAACTAGAATGGTGCAGCAATCTCTCAGTGCTGCACAGCAACTCCAATCGTGCAACAATCTCTCAGCACTGCATTGCAACCTTCAATTGTGCGTCAATGTCTCGCTGCTGCACAGCAACTCCAATGGTGCAGTAATCTCTCAGCACTGCATTGCAACCTTCAATTGTGCGTCAATGTCTCGCTGCTGCACAGCAACTCCAATGGTGCAGTAATCTCTCAGTACTGCACAGTAACTCCAATGGTTCTGCAATTTCTCGGTGTTGCTCATCAACTCCAATGGTGCAGCAATCTCACAGTGCTGCACAGCAACTCCAATGATGAAGCAATCTCTGTGCTGCATAGCAATTCCAATGGTGCAGTGATCTCACAGTGCTGCACAGCAACTAGAATGGTGCAGCAATCTCTCAGTGCTGCACAGCCACTCCAGACAGACATCAATCTCTCAGTACTGCACTGCAACTCCAATTATTCTGCAATCTTTCGGTGCTGAACACCAACCCCAATTGTGCAGACATCTCTCAGCGCAGCATAGCATCTTCAATGGTGCAGCCAGTTCTCAATACTGCAAAGCAACTCCAATGGTGCAGCAATCTCTCAGTACTGCACAGCAACTCTAATGGTGAAACAATCTCTGTGCTGCATTGCAAATCCAATGGTGCAGCAATGTTTCAGTTCTGCGCAATAACTCCAATGTTCCAACAATCTCTCAGTATTGCACAGCAACTCCACTGCTGCAGCCATCTCTCAGTACTGCACAGCAACTCCAAAGGTGCAGCGATCCCTCAGTACAGCACAGCAACAACAAATGGGCAGCAATCGCTCAGTAGGGCACAGCAACTCCAATGATGCAGGAATCTCTCACTACTGCACTGCAAATCCAATGATGCAGCAATCTCTCAGTACTGCACAGCAACTCCATTGGTGCAGCAATTTCTTAGTGTGCGCAGCAAATCCAATAGTGCAGCAATCTATCACTGCTGCACTGCAACTCCAATGATGCAGCAATCTCTCAGTACTGGACAGCAACTCCAATGGTGCAGCAACCTCTGGTACTGCACAGCAACTTCAATGGTGCATCAATGTCTCAGTGCTGCACAGTAACTCCAATGTTGTAACAATCTCTCAGTATTGCACAGCAACTCCACCGCTGCAGCCATCTCTCAGTACTGCACAGCAACTCAATTGGTGCAGCAATTTCTTACTGTGCACAGCAACTCCAGTAGTGCAGCAATCTATCACTGCTGCACTGCATCTCCGATGGTTGAGCAATGTCTCAGTGTTGCGCAGTAACTCCAATGTTGCAACAATCTCTCAGTATTGCACAGCAACTCCACTGGTGCAGCGATCTCTCAGTACGGCACAGGAACTCCAAAGGTGAAGCGATCCCTCAGTACGTCACAGCAACACCAATTGTGCAGCAATCGCTCAGTAGGGCACAACCACTGCAATGGTGCAGTAATCTCTCACTACTGCACTGCAACTCCAATCGTGCAGCATCTCTCAGTAGGGCACAGCAACTGTAATGGTGCAGCAATCTCTCGGTGCAGCATGGCAACTCCAATGGTGCAGCAATCTCTCAGTACCACGCAGCAACTCCATTGTTGCAGCAATTTCTTAGTGTGCGCAGCAACTCCAATGATGCAGCAATTTCTCAGTGCTGCATAGCAACTCCAATGGAGCAGCAATCTCTCAGTACTGTACAGCAACTAGAATGGTGCAGCAATCTCTCAGTGCTGCACAGCAACTCCAATGGTGCAGCCATCTCTCAGTGCTGCACAGCAACTCCAATCGTGCAGCAATCTCTCAGTACTGCACTGCAACCTTCAAATATGCGGCAATCTCTCGGTGCTGCACAGCAACTCCAAAGGTGCAGCGATCCCTCAGTACAGCACAGCAACAACAAATGGGCAGCAATCGCTCAGTAGGGCACAGCAACTCCAATGATGCAGGAATCTCTCACTACTGCACTGCAAATCCAATGATGCAGCAATCTCTCAGTACTGCACAGCAACTCCATTGGTGCAGCAATTTCTTAGTGTGCGCAGCAACTCCAATAGTGCAGCAATCTATCACTGCTGCACTGCAACTCCAATGATGCAGCAATCTATCAGTACTGGACAGCAACTCTAATGGTGCAGCAACTCTCAGTAGGGCACAGCAACTGCAATGGTGTAGCAATCTCTCAGTGTGGCATTGCAACTCCAATGGTGCAACAATCTCTCAGTACTACACAGCAACTCCATTGTTGCAGCAATTTCTTAGTGTGCGCAGCAACTCCAATGGTGCAGCAATCTCTCAGTACTGTACAGCAACTAGAATGGTGCAGCAATCTCTCAGTGCTGCACAGCAACTCCAATCGTGCAGCAATCTCTCAGTACTGCACTGCAACCTTGAAATATGCGGCAATCTCTCAGTGCTGCACAGCAACTCCAATGGTGCAGCAATCTCTCAGTACTGCACAGTAACTCCAATGGTGCAACAATTTCTCGGTGCTGCACAGCCACTCCAGACAGACAACAATCTCTCAGTACTGCACTGCAACTCCAATGTTGCAACAATCTCTCAGTATTGCACAGCAACTCCACTGGTGCAGGCATCTCTCAGTACGGCACAGGAACTCCAAAGTTGCAACGATCCCTCATTACGGCACAGCAACACCAATTGTGCAGCAATCTTTCAGTATGGCACAGTAACTCCAATAGTGCAGAAATCGCTCAGTAGGGCACAGCAACTGCAATAGTGCAGCAATCTCTCAGTACTGCACTGCAACTCCAAGGGTGCAGCAATCTCTCAGTACTACACAGCAACTCCATTGGTGCAGCAATTTCTTAGTCTGCACAGCAACTCCAATGGTGCAGCAATCTCTCGCTGCTGCATAGCAACTCCAATTGTGCAGCTATCTCTCAGCGCTGCACAGCATCTTCAATGGTGCAGCCATTTCTCAGTACTGCAAAGCAACTCCAATAATGCAGCAGTCTCTCAGTACTGCACAATAACTTCAGTGGTGCAGTAATCTCTCAATGCTGCACAGCTACTCCAATGGTGCAACAGGTTCTCAGTACTGCACTGCATCTCCAATTGTGCCGCAATCTTTCAGTATGGCACAGTAACTCCAATGGTGCAGCAATCTCTCAGTACTGCACAGCAACTCCATTGGTGCAGCAATTTCTTAGTGTGCACAGCAACTCCAGTAGTGTGGTAAACTATCACTGCTGCACTGCAACTCCAATGGTGCAGCGAACTCTCAGTACTGCACAGCCACTCCAATGGTGCAGCTATCTCTTGGTGCTGCACAGCAATTCGAATGGTGCAGCAACCTCTGGTGCTGCACAGCAACTTCAATGGTGCAGCAATCTCTCACTATTGCATGGCAACCCAGCGCAGCAGCAATCTCTCACTGCTGCACAGCAACTCCAATGGTGCAACAATCTCAGTACTGCACTACAACTCCAATGCTACAACATTCTCTCAGTACTTCACAGCAACTCGAATATTGCAGCAATGTCTCAGTGCTGCACTACAACTACAATGATGCAGCAATCTCTCAGTACTGCACAACAACTCCAATACTGCAGTAATCTCTCATTCCTGCACAGCACCTCCAGTGGTACAGCAATCTCTCAGTGCTGCACTGCAGCTCCAATGGTGAAGCAGTCTCTCGGCGCTGCACAGCAACTCCAATGGTGCAATAGTGCAGGAATCTCTCACTACTGCACTGCAACTCCAGTGGTGCAGCATCTCTCAGTAGGGCACTGCAACTCCAATGGTAAAGCAATCTCTCAGTACTGCACAACAACTCCATTGGTGCAGCAATTTCTTAGTGTGCACAGCAACTCCAATAGTGCAGCAATCAATCACTGCTGCACTGCAGCTCCAATGGTGCCGCTATCTCTCGGTGCTGCACAGCAACCCGAATGGTGCAGCAACCTCTGGTGCTGCACAGCGACTTCAATGGTGCAGCAATCTCTCACCATTGCATGGCAACCCCAATGCTGCAGCAATCTCTCACTGCTGCACAGCAACTCCAATGGTGCAACAATCTCAGTACTGCACAGCAACACCAATTGTCCAGCAATGTCTCAGTGCTGCACAGTAACTCCAATGTTGTAACAATCTCTCAGTACTGCACAGCAACTCCATTGGTCAGCAATTTCTTAGTGTGCACAGCAACTCCAATAGTGCAGCAATCTATCACTGCTGCACTGCAATTCAAATGGTGCAGCGATCTCTCAGTACTGGACAGCAACTCCAATAGTGCAGCAATGTCTCGGTGCTGCACAGTAACTCCAATGATGCAACAATCTCTCAGTATTGCACAGCAACTCCACTGGTGCAGGCATCTCTCAGTATGGCACAGGAACTCCAAAGGTGCAACGATGCCTCAGTACGGCACAGCAACACCAATTTTGCAGCAATCTTTCAGTATGGCACAGTATCTCCATTGGTGCAGCAATTTCTTAGTGTGCGCAGCAACTCCAATGGTGCAGCAACCTCTCAGTACTGCCTAGCAACTCCAAAGGTGCAGCAATCTCTCAGTACTATACAGCAACTAGAATGGTGCAGCAATCTCTCGATGCGGCACAGCAACTCCAATCATGCAGCAATCTCTCAGCACTGCATTGCAACCTTCAATTGTGCGTCAATGTCTCACTGCTGCACAGCAACTCCAATGGTGCAGCAATCTCTCAGTACTGCACAGCAACTCCAATACTGCAGCAATCTCTCATTCCTGCGCAGCAACTCCCGTGGTACAGCAATCTCTTGGTGCTGCACTGCAGCTCCAATGTTGCAGCAATCTATCAGTGCTGCACATGTACTGCAAAGGTGCAGCCATCTCTCGGTGCAGCACAGCAACTCCACTGGTACAGCAATCTCTCAGTGCGGCACTGCAAATCCAATGCTGCAACAATTCCTTGGTGCTGCACAGCAACTCCAGTGCTGCAGCAATCTTTCGGTGCTGCACAGCAACTCCAATGGTGCAGCAATCTCTCAATACTGCACAGCTACTCCAATGGGTCAACGCTTTCTCAGTACTGCACTGCAACTCCAACGGTGCAGTAGTCTCTCAGTACTGCACAGCAACTCCAATTGTGCCGCAATGACTCAGTGCTGCACAGTAACTCCAATGTTGCAAAAAATCTCAGTATTGCTCAGCAACTCCAAAGGTGCAGCCATCTCTCAGTACTGCACAGCAACTCCATTGATGCAGCAATTTCTTATTGTGCACAGCAACTCCAATAGTGTAGCAAACTATCACTGCTGCATTGCAACTCCAATGGTGCATCAATCTCTCAGTACTGCACAGCAATTCTAATGGTGCCACTGTCTCTCGGTGCTTCACAGCAACTCCAATGCTGCTGCAACCTCTGGTGCTGCACAGAAACCTCAATGGTGCAGCAATCTCTCAGTATTGCATGGCAACTCCAATGGTGCAGCAATCTCTCAGAATTGCACAACAACTACATTGGTGCAGCAAATTCTTAGTGTGCACAGCAACTCCAATAGTGCAGCAATCTATCACAGCTGCACTGCAACTCCAATGGTGCAGCAACCTCTCAGTACTGCACAGCAATTCTAATGGTGCCGCTATCTCTCGGTGCTGCACCACAGCTCCAATGGTGCAGCAACCTCTGGTGCTGCACAATGGTGCAGCAATCTCTCAGTATTGCATGGCGAGTCCAATGCTGTAGCAATCACTCAGTACTGCACAGCAACTCCAATGGTGAAGCAATCTCTGTGCTGCATAGCAACTCCAATAGTGCGGCAATCTCTCAGTATTGCACTGCAACTAGAATGGTGCAGCAATCTCTCAGTGCTGCACATCAACTCCAATGGTGCAGCAATCTCTCAGCACTGCACAATAACTCCAAAGTTGCAGCATTCTCTCAGTGCTGCACAACAACTCCATTGTTGTAGCAATCTCTCGGCACTGCACAGTAACTCCAATTGTGCAGCAATTTCTCAGTGTTGCACAGCAACTGCAATGGTGCAGCAATCTCACAGTGCTGCACAACAATTCCAATGGTGTAGCAATCTCTCAGTGCTGCCCTGCAACTCCAGTGGTGCAACCAATCTCTCAGTGCTGCACAGCAACACCAATGGTGCAGCAATCTCTCATTGCTGAACAGCAATTCCAATGGTGCAACCAATCTCTCGGTGCTGCACAGCAACTCCAATGGTGCAGCATCTCTCAGTACTGCCCTGCATCACCAAAGGTGCAGCAAACTGTCAGTACTGCACAGCAATATCAATGGTGCAGTAATCTCTCAGTACTGCACTTCAACACCAATGGTACAACAATCTCTCGGTGCTGCAAAGCAACTCCAATGGTGCGGCAATCTCTCAGTACTGCCCTGCATCTCCAAAGGTGCAGCAAACTCTCAGTACCGCACTTCAACACCAATGGTACAACAATCTCTCGGTGCTGCAAAGCAACTCCAATGGTGCGGCAATCTCTCAGTACTGCCCTGCATCTCCAAAGGTGCAGCAATCTCTCAGTACTGCACAGCAACTCCAATGGTACAGCAATCTCTCAGTACTGCACTGCAACTCCAATGGTGCAGAAATCTCTCAGTACTGCACTGCCACTCCAATGGTGCACCAATCTCTCAGTACTGCACTTCAACACCAATGGTGCAACAATGTTTGAGTACTGCACTGCCACTCCACTGGTGCAGCCATCTCTCAGTACTGCGCAGCAACTCCAATTGTGCAGCAATCTTTCAGTACTGCACAGTAGCTCCAATGGTGCAGAAATCTCTCAGTGCTGCACTGCAACTCCAATGGTGCATTAAACTCTCAATACTAAACTGCATCTCCATTGGTGCAGCAATCTCTCAGTAGGGCACAGCAACTGCAATGGTACAGCAATCTCTCAGTACTGCATAGCAACTCCAAAGGTGCAGCAATCTCTCAGTGCTGCACAGCAACTCCATTGTTGCAGCACTCTCTCGGCACTGTACAGTAACTCCAATTGTGCAGCAATTTCCCAATGCTGCACAGCAACTCCAATGGTGGAACAATCTCTCAGTGCTGCACAGCAACTGCAATGGTGCAGCAATCTCTCAGTGCTGCACAGCAAATGCAATGGTGCAACAATCTCTCAGTGCTGCACAGCAACTCCAATGGTGGAAAAATCTCTCAGTGCTGCACAGCAACTGCAATGGTGCAACAATCTCCCAGTACTGCACAACAACTCCATTGGTTCAACAATCTCTCAGTGCTGCACTGCAGTGTCAGCCTAGGTTTTTGTGCTGAAGCCCGGAGATGACTTCTGATTAAGGAGAAGTTCTGCCAGTGGAGCCATGACTGACATGAGCGATCTACTGCCCTGTGATTGTTATTATAGTTGTTCTTGGCGGTTGTTTTTTATAAGTCACCGATTTGCAGGGCTGTAGCAAAGAAGCTGGTGTTTGGGATAGAATTAGACAGCTTTCAAAGAGATGGCACAGGAATGACAGGCCAAAAGGCCTCCTGCCAAGCTGTAAAATATGAAGATTTAACATACATGTAAGCCCTGTGCCAGGATAGCACCACAACTGGCAGGTAAACCTGCTGCTGCTCCTGGCATGTTTTTCCATACTCATTGCATCAGAGTTAGTCACCTGACTTCTAGGCATCAATTTCAAGACCATGGCCTGAATTTTACCTTTGGTGGGCGTGCGCGATTAGCGGGCCCGGGAGCTGTCGGGAAATGGACCACAATCAGCTCCCGACCGTGATTTCACGCTGGCTGGACAATTAACAGCGCCGCCAGGGTGGGTGCGGGAAGAGGGTGGGTGATGATGTCATCGCAGGCATTGGTGAGCGCTGTGAGAGGGCTCCCTGAAGGCAGTCAGCTGCCTCAGGGAGCTGCAGACCTGAAAATGCTAAAATAAAGTTTTAAACAGCTGTAAAACAAATGTCCATGCATCACAGTCAATCACCTGAAAATATAGCTAATAAAAATGCTGCCCATAGAAATTTATTTTTATTTTATCTCATAATGGAAATTTCATCTGCCCTTGGATGAGGCTTGATGAAAAATGCAAAGGCCGCCTGGCCGATTTGCCCTTCCGCCAACTGTAAGGTTGGACAGGCAACGAAAAATCTGAGACAAGTGTGCCATTAATGAGCTTAATTGGCCTCTTAATTGTCAATGGACATGCTTCCGCACGCCCGCCCTCAGGACATAAAATTTTGCCCCATGTCTATTCGCACCTCCTCTATACACATGTTTTGTTTCTTTATTTTTCCTATTGCAATTTCATCCTGCCTTGCACCAACCGTTCTTCTATCATTTAATCTCTCCCACCTTCGACCCTGTCACAGTCATTTCCCTTTGTTCCTTTCCACCCTCCCCCCTTACACTTGCTTACAACCTATGAAAGGACATCGATCTGAAACTTCAGCCAGGGTTTTCCAGGCCCGCCGTGGTGGGACCCACCACAGGGCATGCGGCGGGCCAGCCAGAAGTCCATTGACTTTTGGCAGGACCAGAAGATCCTGGCGGTGGGAGGAGCCGTATAATGCCGGCCTTTATCTCTGTTTCTCTCCACACATACTGTCAGACCTGCTGAATATTTCCAGCTTTCTCTGTTTCTACTTTGAGACCATGGCTGGAGTTTTCTGTTTCTGTGTTTCCCAAGGAGAGAAATCATGGGCCCTGCTGCTTCTCCTGTTTCCGGGCCGCTTATCTCCACCACTCTCCCCAACCTCTTTAACCCTCCCCCCTCATATCCTTCAGATGCCTAGACTTGGAAACCATAGTCACACTGGGGTCAAACTGTTTCATATAGGTTGAGAAAAATTGACTGGATTTTTGTACTCCATGCATATATTTATAAAGTTATGGTTTCAGTCTGGTACTTGGGGCTGGGATTAGATTGGGTCTAGGTTAGGGTTAGTCTTGAAAAACTTTATTGACAACATTTTTACAGTTAGGTTTAGTGTTAGGATTGAAACCACTATTGACAGATCATTGTCACTAGGCATTTTCTTTTATTCCCTTACACAGACCAGTCAGAACGCAACCTCATGTGTTGCTGATTCAAGGAACAGTCTTCCCACCCAATCTTGAGTGCCTCACTGCTTCACATCTTTACAGTTGTCACACAATAAAATAAAACATCGGGGACATTAGGCTTGTAATTTTGTCAGAAGTCCAGGTAGATTCAGATGTTCCACTGGATATATCGGTCTTCCAGATTCCTGTAAAATTCTTCTGACAATGATGTCACCAGGTGCGATCAGTCACCCTCTGCTTCCCCCTGTTGAACCCCCTGTATTTTCCCATTAGGGTTAGGGTTTTGTTTTAGTGCTTTTCCATTGTCCTGCTCCACCTTTTTAACCATCAGATACATCTAAGTGAAAAGGGTGTTTAGCCACAGAGCTGAGGAACATTTGACTCTCCGCTACAGAGAGAGTGAAGGTGGCTGAAGAATGGACTTCAGTGGAGAATCAAAACCCAACTGGGAAAACAGGAGCAGATGGAGAGACAGAGAAAATATGAGACTGTGATTGGAGGAGTGGAAAGTGGGCGTTGTACCTGACTCACCATCAAATATCATAGTTTCAGCATCCACTGGTAGAAGTTTCCCAATTTGTCAATAGCCAACCCGCCTATGGGAGCTGGAGATTTGCCCCAGTCTGCAGCTCTGTGAAAGGTCATTAAAGAGGTTGATAATTGAAATGCTTGACTAGGAACGTGTGATAGTTCAGGATAACAAATATCCCACTTTGCTACGCAATGCACATCTCTCTCTCTCATTTAATTTTTCATTTTTAAGTACAGCAGATAGATGCAATCAGTTTGTATTTTATTTTGCATGCAGGCAAAAAATATTTCATTTAAAAATTTAAGTGTAGCTACACGATTCCAAATATATCTCAATCAACCCGCCTCACAAACAGAAAGAGAGGGTAGTGCATAATCCAGGATACAAATGCAAACATCAGGAACCCACTACTCACTCTCGTTTTGTGTTATAATTAAATCAGGCTGATGAAAAACTAGCCTGTAGAAGGAATTAAAATAAAACTCCTGTTGAAGGGGTTAGCTGCAGAACTCAAAAGTAAAACCGCTCCCTACTATTCCAAAAACCGTGACCCAGGGCCATTCCCTTCCTGACCTCTTCTCTAAGTCCTTATGTCCTCCCCCTCAACGATGGTGGCTGTGGCCCAGGGCCCTTCCCCTCCTGACCTCAAGAAGAAATGGGATAGTCTACATGCCTGATTGGCTGCTTTGAACACTGAGCATCCCCATTGACAGGCTACTCTATCAATGAGCCCGGAACTCCCTAGAGGCACGAGCCCCAGTGATTAGCGCCGTCTGAGCTCCCCTCCCCCGGGCCCTGCCACCCAGCATATGACTCTCCACCATTTGTTTCTGCCCCTGATGTTTTGCCCATGGTTCAGGTTTTGGATTACTGAGTCCACCAGTCAGGGTTCAGGTGATCAACGTTCCCTCAGGAATGAACCGCACTTTACAATAGACGAGCCACACAGAGCCAAGGGAAATTAGAGAGAATATTGGAGGTGGCCCTAAACTTCCATCACCACAGGTGTCATACTGGGCTACATCAATCTTAGACATTGCTTATCTCTCCCTGACCCCTTACAAAGAGGATAGTGACTGACTGTTATTAGAAAACTTACAAATATGGAACCAAGGCCTTACATCATATTAAATGTATGAAATGCATGAGGGCATTACAGCTAATCTCTGGACTGCAGCACGATGAACCCCTGTCACCAGTTAGAGATGTAGAGCTGCCTGTCTCCTGGTTCGGCAAGGTAACATGCAGCCTTCAGGAATGGCATGCTTCAGGTGGCAGGCCCAACTTCTGGTTTAGAAATGGAGAATGCTGGAAATAACAATAGATGAGCCAAACATTTCAGGTCAGTGACCTTTCATCAGAACATACTTCATCTCCTGTGCTGCACCTGCATTGAGTGCATTTATCATAGCCTTTGATATTCGGCAGATTTATCAATAATAAATCTAAATGCAGCATTTATGCGGGAAAAATGCAGGAAACAAATAATATTGAGCTGATGTACCTTCCAAGGTCAGCAGATTAAAATGGTCTTTCTGATCATTAAAGGGACCGGTAATCTCTACACGGCAACAATACAAGCCACTGTCTTCTTCACATAGATTGTCCACAGTGAGCGATACTCTTCTTCCTCTATTTGACCATCAAGGTGGTATTTTGTGGAAATAGCTGAAGTTACAGTTTTCCCATTTGTTCTAATCAGAGGTTGTGAACAGTCAAGTAAAGAGCAATGTCCCCTGCCCCAGCACATTTCAGTTTCACCATTCTTTCTGACAGAGTATCTGCACGGCAGTGTGACCGACTGTCCCAGGAATCCTCACACTTCTGATCCTCTTACAGAAATGACTGGACCTGAAACAGTCAAGGTAAACATTAGTGTTCATTGCAGTGACAGAGGAAGTGAATAGGATATGATCAGACAGGCACAGTACAAATCTATCAGCTAGATTGTGTCAGTAACACACATCTTACGTATTGCATTGTTTGTTTTTATTAACATGATACAACGTAAGAACATTTATTTTTAAATTCATAAACTTACCTAAAAGAACAATTAGTGCAATCAAATGAGTTAAAATCCCAGTAATAAACATCATGCTGAGCACAATGCAGAGTGGAACTATCTAAGTTGCAGCTGGTCAGTTGAAATTTTTGGTTCTAATATTAGTTCAGTGAGTGGTCAAGAATATCCTCCACACTTTCAGGGTTGTACTTGCAGTAATGTAGAACCAATTTGAAATTAGGCAAGGATTTATCACTCATTAACTTTCTGCACTGGCTTTATCACCGATTTTTTTTTTGCTTTCACAGGGTGTGGGTGCTACTGGCTAGACCAGCATTTGCTGCCCATCCCCAAATGCCCTTGAGAAGGTGGTACTGAGCCACCTTCTTGAACCGCGTGCACAGGGTAACCAACTCATGTGGAGAAAATTAAGGGACAACCTACCACGGGGGTCCATACAAGCAGATGTATGGGTGGGAGTGTGGAAATTGGGGGGGTGGTGGGTGCTGCCAGAGCTTTGAGAGCTGTGTGTGGGGGCAGAGAAAGGTTCCAGAACTTTAAGAGCTGTGTGTGGTGGCGGGGAGGGTGGGGTGTGGTTTGCCAGAACTGCTGACCATGCAAATGTCAGGAGAGCAGCTAATGCGCATGGGTGAAATTTAAATGTTCAAATTACAGGACAACAGCATTCCAGCACTATACAGCCTGGGATACAGGACTGTGGACTGAGATACAGGAAAATCCAATAAAATAAGGGACAATTGGTCACCCTGCCGCTATAGTCCATGTAGTGCTGTTATAGGGAGTTCCAGGATTTTGAGCCAGTGCCAATGAAGGAATGATGATATAGTCCTAAGTAGGATGGTGTGTGGCTTGAAGGGAAACTTGCAGATGTTGGTGTTCCCATACATCCGCTGCCCTTGTTCTTCCAGGTGGCCTAGGTTGCAGATTTGGAGGAGCCTTGGCGAGTTGCTTCAGTGCATCTTATATATAGTACACACTGCTGCCACTGCACTCAGTGGCGGTTGGAATGAATGTTTAAGATGGTGGATGGTGTGCCAATCAAGCGGACTGTTTTAACCTGGACAGTGTCAAGCTTCTTGCGTGTTGTTGGAGCTGCACTGATCCAGGCAAGTGCAGAGTTTTCCATCACATTCCTGACTCGTGCCTTGTGAATGGTGGACAGGCTTTGGGGAGTCAGTACACAAGTTACTCCCTGCAGAATTCCCAGCCTCTGACCTGATCTTGTAGTCTTAGTAATTATATGGCTAGTCCAGTTCAGTTTCTGGTCAATGGCAACCCCCCAGGATGTTGATAGTGCGGGCTTCAGCAATGATAATGCCATTGAATCTCAAAGGAAGATGGTTAGATTTTCTTTTGCTGGAGATGGTCAATGCCTAGCACTTGTGTGCCATGAATGTTACTTACCACTTAGCAGCCCAAGACGGAATCTTGTCCGAGTCTTGCTGCATTTGGACATGGACTGCTTCAGTATCTGAGGAGTTGCGAATGGTACTGAATATTGAGCAATCATCAGCGAACATCCTCACATCTGACATTATGATGAAACAGCTGAAGATGTTTGGACCTAGGATATTATCCTGAGGAACTTTGCAGTGATGTCCTGGGACTGTGATGATTGACTTCCCACAACCACAACCAACTCCCTTTGCGTTATGACTTCAACCAATGGACAGTTTTCCGCCTTATTCCCATTGACTTTGTTTTTGCTAGGGCTCCTTGATGCCATACTTGGTCAAATGGTCAAGTCACTCTCACCTGGTATTATTGACTATACCTCACTAGTGAGGATGATTGTTTTTCACAGTCCTAAGATGGCTGATGAGACTGATCTGGGATTTAAAGACTTATGGTACATAATGCATTTGTTCTCATGTAGGACACCTGGTTGTGTATTATCATTTCAGGTCATGGCATGTTCTTTTCTCTACTTTCATTTTTCCTCTTCATTTTGTCATCATTAGGTCCCAAAATGCTGGGATCCTTCTGACAGACTCTGGCAGCATCTGGTTCAGTCCAAGGAGATGGTCTCCCTGGAGTTGATGTCAATGTTGCATTTCTTCATGTTGGCTTTCAGCCCATTCTTGAAGCACTCCTTCTGTCCTCCTCTGGTGCATATGCCCTGACTGAACTGGGAGAAGAGGACCTGCATTAGAAGCTTGGTATCTGACATCTGAATTATATGACCAAACCAGTGAAGCTGATGGCAGATGGTCATAGCCTCAATGCTTGTGGTGCCTGCTTGTGAGAGGATAATGCTTAATAAATGTTTCCTGAGTTACACCACTAGATTGTCACCTATTGCCTGAATGATTAAAGTGTCGAAAGAACAAATTAATATTGAGTGAGTGCAGACTCATGAATTTGGAGGTTAAACACCCCCCAAAAACTTGGGGGGGATGTGGGTTAGGGGGAACACCAGAATAGAAATATGGCTGTAATAGGGGACTTTATAATTAAGGTGAGAAGATAGTGTCCTCACAAGAATGAGAATCCCAAAGGATGCGTTGCATTTCTAGTGCCAGGGTAAGGAATGTCTCATGGAGGCTGGAGAAGTTAGAAAGGGAGGAAGTAAATCCAGATTTTATGATCCATGTTAGATCACATGACATTGGCATTAAGAGGCAGGTGGTTCTGATGAAGAAGTATTGGAAGTTAGCTTCTAAATTAAGAAGTAGGACATCAAGGGTAATAATCGCTGGATTATTACTCGCACAACATACAAAATGGCACAGGAGCAGTCAAATCAGGAGAAATGATATGTAGCTAAAGACTGGTGTGGAAAAGAGGGGTTTCTTTTCACGGGATACTGGCACCAGATCTGGGACAGGAAGGAGCTGTCCCGAAGGGATGAGCTCCACCTGAACCGAAATGGGGCCCGTGTCTTGGCAGAAAGGGTAAATAGAGAGGTGGCAAAGGCTTTAAACTAGTAAGAGGAGAGAGAGAGATCTTCAAGAAATGCAAGCAGCCTTAATGTAAATGAAACAGAGGAGAACATAGGAAGGGAGGACATTGATGGCAAGGGAAGAAGTTGAGTCATATAATAGGGTTTGAAAAAGATGGTTAAACATAAAATCAGAGGAAATCCTATTTAAAAATTATTGAACATGTACTGTGTTTGTTATATAACTAAAAGGAATCATGCATTGTGAGGAACCAACTTGTGGGGATTACTAAAACAGGCTAGAGAAAAATCAAGACTGGGCATTAAACGTTGCAGGGTGTAACATATTTAGGAAAGATAGAGAGGGAAAACAGGGAAGTAGAAAAACTGCATTTATTCAGAATAACATAATGGTAGGAAAGAAAAAGGACACAGCTATCAGTAAGACAAATATAGAATCCCTATGTAGAGAGGTAAAAGATAATAAAGGATCAATCACACTAATAGGTATAATCTACAGACCACCTAATAGCAAGAGAGAGATGGAGGAAGAAATATGCAGACAAATTGCAGAATTGAGTAAAAAATAACAAACAATAATCATGGGGATTTCAACTACCCTGATAGTTTTAGGTGCAGAGGTAGGAGATATGGGGTTGGAGTTTGCTACAATGTGTAAAAAGCCCAACAAGGGAAGATTCGCTATTGGATCTAGTCATGGGGAATGGACCAGGGCAGATAAGTGAAGTAAAAGTAATTGAACATCTAAGTAATAGTGATCATGATACGCTTTACGGTGATGATAGAGAAGGACGTAAGTGTGATGAAAACCCAAGTTAATAGATTGAAGAAAAGCTGATTTTGAGGGGCTGAGAATATAACTTGGTAAAATAAAATGGGAAACTATATTAGAAAACAGCATTGTGGAAGAGCAATGGGAAACATGGGGGTGGCAGCATTGTGGTATTGTCACTAAAGTAATAAGCCAGAGACCCAGGGTAATGATCTGGGGACCTGGGTTCGAATCCTACCACAGCAGATTGTGGAATTCAAATTTAATAAAAATGTCTGGAATTAAACATCTAATGATGACCATGAAACCATTGTCAATTGTTGTTAAAAACCCATCTAGTTCACAAATGCCCTTTAGGGAAGGAAATTTGCCATCCTTACCTGCTCTGGCCTATTTGTGATTCCAGATCCACAGCAATGTGGTTGACTCTGAAATGGCCAAGCAAGCCACTCAGTTTCTCAAGAACAAATTAGGATGGGCAATAAATATTGACTTAGCCAGTGATGCCCACATCCATGAATGAATAAATAAAAGCATTTAAAACAGTGTTCAACAGAGTGCAAGGAAAATATATTCTCCTGAAAGGAAAGAACAAATTAAACACTAGTGAGACTCCATGGATGAAGAAAGAGAAAGGAACTATTGAAGGTTAGCTGGTATATGTTAAGGGCACATACAGCAGAGGAGTGCATGATGAGCGAAAATAGGAAGAGATTATGAGAGAGTCATAAAACAATTAGGAAGGCGAAGAGGAACTATGAAATGAAATTATCAAGGAACATTAAACAAAATAATAAAATATTTTATTGGCACTTCAATAAAAAAATGGAAGTTAGTGATGGGAATAGGACCGTTAAGGATTAGACAGGATAATACCACAGGTAATAATAGAAAGATGACAAATATTACAGAATTAATTTACTTTGGTGTTTACCAGTGAGATAGAACAGATAGACACGACATTGAGTAATGGAATGAGTAATGAGTAATGCAATAAGATTTAAAAACATGTATTGCATAAACTAACAAACACAAAAAGGACAAAGCCCCTGGTCGGATGGATTTCATTCACATATTTAAAAAGAATCTAGGGAAACAAAGCATTATATCTCATGCTTAATAATTTGTTAGAAAAATGTGTAATGATAGAAGGCTGACAGATAGCTATTGTATTTCTTTATTTCAGAAGGAGAACAGAGCAAGCCCAAGGAGCTATAGTTCAATCAACCTAACATCAGTGCTAGGAAAAATAATGGGATCCTTATTAAAGGTGAAAATAGAAGAACATCTAGAAATGAGAAAGATAATAATGAATTGTCAGCATGGATTTCAAAGGGGAAATGTTTGCTTGACCAACCTTATTCAATTTTTTGAGGAGGTAACAGAGAGAGTAGATAGCGATAATATGGTGGATGTAATTTATCTGGATTTTCAAAAGACCTTTGATAACATGTCCAATAATTGATTAATGAATAAGGTCAGAGGATGTGGATTCAACTGACAAGAGATAGAATGGATTGCTAGCTAGCTTTAAAACAGAAACCAGAGAATGGAATAAAGGGCTGTTATTCAGAGAAGCAGTAAACGGGAAGTTGTGTTCCTCAAGGATCAGAGCTGAACACTGCTGTCACAACTTACATTAAAAGATTGGATTTTGGAATCAAAAACCTGATTTCTATATCTGCAGATAGCCAATGCTGAGGAGGACTGCAACAAATTACAGAAGGACATTAATAAACTTGCAGAATGGGCAAATGGAGGTCAACGCAAATAAATATGAGATAATACATTTTAGTAGGAAGAATAGGGAGATTACTTGTTGCTTGGAACCTGCAAGTCCAGGTGGATCAGAGAAACAAAGGGATCTTGGAGAACAAATAAATCAATCACTTAAAGTTGCACCACAGGTTAGCAAGGCCATCAAAAAGAGGCAAAACAAGCACTTGATTTTATTTCTGGAGGGATAGAATTCAAAAGTAGGGAAGTTATGCTAAACCTGTATTGAGTCTTATTTAAACCACACTGCATGCAGTTCTGGTTGCCATATTGTAAAAACAATATAGAGGCACTGGAGAATGTGCAGAGAAGATTTATAAGGACAATACCAAAAATTCATAGCTATACATATCAGGAAAGGATTGGCAAGCTTGGATCTCTTTACTCGTGAAAAAATAAGGCTGAGGGGGTGACCTAGTAGAGGTCTTTAAAATTATGAAAAGTTATGATAGAATGGATAGGGTGAGAATATTTCATCTTGTGGGGAAGAGCATCATTAGAGGCCATCAATAGAAAATAGTCACCAAGAAATTCAATGGTGAATTCAGAAGAAACTTCCTCACCTAAAGAATGATAAGAACTGGGAACAGGCAGTGGATGAAGTGAATAGTATAGATGCATTTAAGCAGAAGCTAGACGAGAATTTGAGGGAGAAGGAAATAGACGGTTACAACGGTACAGGATGAGAAACAAAGGGAGACTCAAGTGGAGCAGAAACACTGCAAGGTGGGGTGAATGGCCTGCTTCTGAACTGTATATCCAATGTAATTCTATGGCCAGGATCTTTGGGTCGGCGAGCGGGGGGGCGGGGCCAGCTCGCTGACACGTAAAATGATGCAGGATGACATTGGGCGGAACTCCCAACGTCACCCTGCGTCACTTCCATTTTCAGGTCGGCGGGGGCACAGCCGAATCAGCTGTGCACCCGCTGACCTGTCAACGATCTATTGAGGCCATTTAAAAAGTATTTGAGATAATTAATGGACCTGCCCATCCAACCTTAACGTTGGCAGTCTTCGGAAAAAGCATGAAACGTCATCCATGGGCGGGATGAGGTTTCATGAGGTCTTATGATGGACATGTCCCAACTCATGAGGGGACATGTCAGGGAAACCTTGATATCATCTCTTTAACATTTTAAAATTTGGAACTGATCTCCCTGAAGCAGCACTTAGCCTCAGTGAGATGAGCGTACTCTTTCACGCGCATGCACGAAAGAGCGCACTCTTGGCTGAGCGCATAGCGCTTCCTGGCGGACGTCACGCTGGGCGGGCCTTAATTGGTCCATCCACGTAAAATAGCAGTGCACCCCCCCACCCCTCCCCCGATCGAAGGCGCACCCACCCGCTCCCGCACATCCTGACAGGGGGAAAATTCTTCCTTATGTGATCTGTCAGTGGAACAGAGTACCAGCATTGCTGCTCCAGGGCCATTCAAAGAAAAACTCATCTACACCAACCGCTCACACTTGATTGTGAGGGAAATTTGTACCATTCAAATTGTACCCTCTGAATGGGAAAATGTTTTTGCTTCTTTTTATGATATTCATTCAAAAGCTTTTAGAAAAGGAGGCAGATTTCCCTCTTCCTGACACTTGAAGAACTGGATTGTCTGAATACAGCGAATAAAGGTAATTAGGGCAGATTGTTTTTATTCTTTTTATTCGGGTGTGACCATCACTGGCAAGACCAGCATTTATTGCCCATCTCTGATTGCCCTTGAGCAGCTGGTGGTGAGCCACCTTCTTGAGCCGCTGCAGTCCATGTGGTGCAGATACACCCACAGTGCTGGTAGGAAGGGAACCCCAGGATTTTGATAATGCAACAGTGAAGGAACGCCAATATAGTTCCAAGTCAGGATGGTGTCCTACTTGGAGGTATCTGCAGGTTGTGGTGTTCCCCTACGTCTGCTGTCCTTGTCCTTCTACGTGGTAGAGATTGTGGGTTTGGAAGGTGTTATTGAAGAAGCCTTGACGAGTTGCTACAGTTAATCTTGTTTATGGTCACAAGCTGCCACTGTCCATCGGTGGTGGAGGGAATGAATATTTTAGGTGGTGGATGGGGTTCCAATCAAGCGGGCTGTCTTGGATGGTGTCAAGCTTCTTCAGCGTTGTTGGAACTGCACTCATTCAGCCAAATGTAGAGTATTTTAACACAGTTCTGACTTGTGCCTTGTATATGGTGGACAGAGGAAACAGAACTGCAGAATTTCAAGCATCTGGCCTGCTCTTGTAGCCACAGTATTAAATGGCTGGTCCAGTTCAATTTCTGGTCATGATAACCCCCAGAATGTTGATGGTCTGAGATTCCACGATGGTCATGCCATTAAATGTCAGAGGGAGATGGTTAAATTCCCTCTTGTTGGAAATGATCATTGCCAGGCACTTGTGTGGCATGAATGTTATTTGCTACTTATCAGCCCAAGCCTAACCGTTGCCCAGGGCTTGCTGCATATGGAAACAGGCTGCTTCATTATCCGAGGAGTTGAGATTGGTACTGAAAATTGTGCAGTTATCAGCGGACACTCCCGTTTCACTGGCACGTGATTCTCATTGCTCATTTTTCGTCTATTCATTGTGCCCAATGCAATTGATGCAGGAACAGGAAATTCTCCCAAATAACCATTCTACAGAGACTAAAAATATTTAAATGCACAGATATGTGGTTGCAGTTTTATAGGTGATCAATTCTTAAATTAACCAATATATGTTACAATTTTACAACAAATATACTTCTTTTTGAATCACTCAGTTGAAACTAAAGACGTGATTATCAGTTAATGGGTCCTGATGCATATTGAGAATTGGTACACCATTCAAATTAACAAATGGTAAATCACAGGCAGATTCCTGATATAAGTCCCTGATTGAACACACGATGGGAGCACTAAAGCTAAACTTCCTCCACTAAAAGCTTTAGGAGAAGTTTCCCATGTCCATTATAAGTGTGCAGTGCGGTGTTTATCAGTAAGACTGCAAAATGCTGTTGATAGTTTTGGAAACAGTCCGATTGGCACATTTTCCTGGGCTTGGTGACACCCAGGCAGGTGGAGAGTGGGCCTGGGTTGTGGGAGATCATGACATTGGTGTACAGTTTCACATGCTTTGTTTGAATTGTGCGGGATAATTGTGCATGGATTTATCCTGAGAAATCTCAAACCTTTCAGAAAAAGGAACTGCATGATTGGTTCATATTTACCTGAGGATCAGAAACAAGAATATTAAACAATTCCTCCACTGGTTCGGATTCACAATTTGACACAGCAGAGTAAAACACAAAGTGAAGAACACAATTTTTTGTGTAAATTACATATTGAGAAAATCGAAGTAGGACAATCAGAAGTCCTTGGATCTGAATATTGATTTTAACAAAATCAGACCCAAGTTCAGCCACCATTTTCTTTACAGCAAATGACGCTGGCTAAAAAGGCAGCATAGTGTTTATGTTACTGGACTTGTAATCCAGAGGCCCTGCCTAATGATCTGGAGACATGAGTTCCGGTCTCAAATTCAGTCAATAATTATTCAAACCTACCATTACTGATGCGAAAAGAGGAGCCAGGCACTCAGCTAGCCCCTTTGTTTAGAACATAAAATTCAGACATTCTCAGTATGACCAGCACTGAGTGTGAGATCTCAATGGAGTGTGGGAGTTTGGTGAGCTGAGGGAGTTCGACGAGGAGGGGAGGGAGGTGCTCCTTTGCTTTTTCTAACTCTTTCACCCTGTAGGAACTGGATCTTGCTCCATTACAGGGGAAGAAGCTAGCTTTTTGGTGAGTATCTGGTAAGTGGCCAAGGTCTATTTTATTCCTAAGGTTTAAAATATTACAAGAATTTTTGATAAGATTAATAAATATATAAAAGAAAATAAATAAATAAAGCACATAAGTGTGGCAGGACAGGTGTTGTGTTATGGCTGCAGCATGTGGGGATTCCTGGATACCAGTGTGATCTAGGGAAAGCACACTTCAGTGGCTTGAGGAATTTCAGCTCAGAGTCATTGAGCTGGAAGCTGATCTGCAGACACTGCTACACATCAAGGAGGGAGGATCTTACCTGGATGCCTTATACCAGGAGGCAGCCACACCCATTAGGATAGGATCTTCTGAAGGTGGTCACGAACAGGAGGATGTGACTGTAGCTGAGGCTGGTAAGGGGACCCGGAGGGCAGGAGTGCAGCAGTATGAGCCACTGCAATTGTCCAACAGGTTTGAAATTCTCTCAGCTTGTTTGTATGAGAGTGGTGGCTGCACATAGGATGAGATGACTGGCCATGGCAGTGTGGCACAGGAAGCCATTCAAGTGGGGGGAGCACAAAGAAATGTATTGATAGTAGGAGACAGTATGGTGAGGGGGATTGACACTGTTCACTGTAGCAAGGAGCAAGAGTCCAGATGGCTATGTTGCCTGCCCAGTGCCAGGGTTCAGAACATTTGCTCAGGGCTGGAGAGGAACTTGCAGTGGGAGGGTGAGGACCCAATGGTCGTGGTCCAGGCAGGTACCAATGGCATAGGCAGGATGAGGAAGGAGGCTCTCCAAAGTCAGTATGATGATCTAGGCACCAAATTAAGAAGCAGAACCTCAAAGGTAATAATTTCTGGATTATTACCTAAGCCACATGCAAATCGGCATAGGACAAATTAGATTAGAGAGATGACTGGCTCAAAGACTGGTGTGGAAGAAGTGGGTTCTAGTTCATGGGGCACTGGCACCAGTATTGGGGAAAGTGGGATCTGTACCGTTGGGACAGTCTACACCTGAACCATGCTGGGGCTGGTCTCCTCGCGAGCCACATAACTAGGGAAGTGGAGAGGGTTTTAGACTGAATGTTGGGGGCAAGGGATCAAATTTGGGAAGATGTGGTAAGCCAAAAAGAAGTGACAAGGCAAGAGAGACAGGTATTATTATGGGAAATGATAAACATCCTATGACAGGAAGGGACAGAGAGTATAGTTCTAAGAGTAAATCAGTAGATCAGGCTAGACGTTACAAAAATAATACAAGGACAAAACTAAAGGCTCTGTATTAAAACGCACGTAGCATTCAAAACAAAACCGATGAACTGATAGTGCAATTAGAAATAAATAGCTATGATCTGATAGCTATTGCAGAGGCATGGCTACAGGAAGACATAGATGGGACCTGAATATTGAAGGGTACGTGACATTTATGAAGGACAGGAGGTTAGGAAAAGGTGGAGGGGTGGGTCTGTTAATTAATGATGGTATTGGCACATTAGAGAGGCATTAATTAAGCTCGGGAAACCAGGATGTAGAAGCAGTTTAGGTTGAGATGAGAAATGATAAAGGCAAAAAGTCATTAGTGGGATTGGTCCATTGGCCCCCAAATGTCACAGAGTATAAAAGAAGAGATAATGGGAGATTGTCAGAAAGGTACAGCAATAATCATGGGGGATTTTAATCTACATATATATGGGAAAAATCAAGTGGCCAAAGGTAGAGTAGTTGAGGAGTTCATAGAATGTTGTCAGGATAGTTTCTTAGCACAGCACATTCTGGGGCCAACCAGAGAGCAGGCAAAACTAGACCTGGTATTGGGCAACGAGATAGGATTAATTGATAACCTCATAGTGAAGGCACCCCTCAGCAGCAGCAATCGTAACATGATTGAATTTTACATTAATTTTTAGGGAGAAATGAGTGTGTCCATGACGAGTATTTTGAACTTAAAGAAAGGCAATTATGAGAGCATGAAAGCGGAGCTAGCTAAAGTGAACTGGTAAATGAGGTTAAGGGATAGGTCAATCGAGGTCCAATGGCAGACATTTAAAGGGATATTTCAGAATACACAGAATAGATATATTCCAATAAGAAAGAAAAATTCCAAGGGGAGTTAAAGACGGTATCAAAGCTAAAGTCAAAACACGTAGTTACGCAAAGACAGGTGGCAGGTCAGAAGATTGGAAGGTATATAAAGAACAGCAAAGAATGACAAAAAGATTAACAAGGAGGGAAATATTAGAGTATGAGAGAAAGCTAGCGAGTAATATAAAGACAGATAAGTAAGAGTTTCTAGAGATATTTAAATAAGAAAAGAGTTAACAAAGTGAGCATTGATCCTATGGAAAGTCCTTCTGGGGAATTGATAATGGAAAGTAGGGAGATGGCGGATGAATTAAACAGGTATTTTGCTTTGGTCTTCATTATAGAGGACACAAGTAACATCCCAGAAGTAGCTGTAAATTATGAAATGGAAGGAGGAACTTGGAAAAATTACAATCACCAGGGAAGTGGTATTGAGAAAATTGTTGAGGCTGCGAGCTGACCAATCCCCAGATCCGATGGACTTCACCATAAGGACTTGAAAGAAGTGGCTGGTGAGGTAGTTGATGCATTGGTTTTAATTTCCAAAATTCCCTAGATTTGGCGAAGATTCCATTAGATTAGAAAATAGCAAATGTAATATTTTTATTCAAAAAGGGAGGGAGACAGAAAGCAGGAAACTACAAGCCAGTTAGGCTGACATCTATTATAGCAAAAATGTTATTAAACATGTTAGAGCAGGGCACTTAGAAAAAATCAAGGCAATCAGGCAGAGTTTTGTGAAAGGGAAATCGTGTTTAACCAATTTATTGGAGCTCTTTGAAGGAGTCGTATGTGCTGTGGATAAAGAGGAACTGGTGGATATACTGTACTTAGTATATAGTAGATTTCCAGATGGCATTTGATAAGGTGCCACATCAAGGGTTATTGCAGAAAATAAAAGCTTATGGTATGGGGCTAACATACTGGCATGGATAGAAGATCAACTAGCTAACAGGAAATGGAGATTTGGCATAAATGGGTCTTTTACAGGTTGGCAGGATATAATGAGTGGTGCGCCACAGGGGTCAGTGCTGGGGCCTCAACTTTTCACAATTTATATAAATGACTTGGATGAAGGTGCTGAAGGTACGGTTGCTAAATTTGCTGATGACACACATATGGATAGGAAAGTAAATTGCGAAGAGGATATAAGGAGGCTGCAAAGAGACATAGATAGATTAAGTGAGTGGACAAAGATCTGGCAGATGGAGTATAATGTGGGAAAATGTGAAATTGCCTATTTTGGCAAGAAGAATAAAAAACGAAGCTTATTATCTAAATGGTGACCCCTGAAATTCAGGGGGACCTGGGTGTCCTAGTGTATAAATCACAAAAGGCTAGCATGCAGGTGCAGCAAGTAATTAGGAAAGCTAATAGAACGTTTTTGTTTCTGGTGAGGGGATTTGATTACAAAAGTAGGGAGGTTATGCTTCAGTTGTACAGGGCACTGGTGAGTCCACATCTGGAGTATTGTATACAGTTCTGGTCACCTTGTTTAAGGAAGGATGTAAATGCATTAGAAGCAGATCAGAGAAGGTTTATTAGGATAATACCAGGAATGGGCAGGTTCTGTTATGAGGAAAGGTTGGATAGGTTATACTTGTATCCACTGAAGTTTAGAAGAGTAAGAGGCGACTTGATTGGAACTTTTAACATCCTGAGGGGTCTTGACAGGGTGGATGTGGAGAGGACGTTTCCTTTTGTGGGAGAATCTAGGACTAGGGGTCACTGTTTAAAAATGAGGGGTCACTAATTTAGGATAGAGATGAGGAGATTGTTTTTCTCTCAGAGGGTCTTGAGTATTTGGAATTCTCTTCTTCAAAAGGCAGTGGAAGCAGAGTTTTTAAATATTTTTAAGGCAGAGCTAGACAGATTCTTGATTAACAAGGAGGTGAAAGGTTATCGGGGGTAGGCAGGAATGTGGGATTGAGATTACAATCAGATCAGCCACGATGTTATTGAATGGAGGAGCAGGCTTGAGGGACCAAGTGGCCTACCTCTGCTCCTAATTTGTATGTTCTTATGTTCATACGTAAGAAGGACCAAGGGTAGCAGGGGCACAGAACGTATTGTGGATGGGGGACTTCAATGTCCATCATCAAGAGTGGCTTGGTAGCACTCCTACAGGCCAAACTGGCCAAGCCCTAAAGGACATAGCTTCTAGACTGGGTCTATGGCAGATGGTGAATGAATCAACAAGAGGGAAAAGCCTACTTGACCTCTTTCCCACCAATCTACCTGTTGCAGATGCATCTGTCCATGGCAATATTGGTAGGAGTGACGACTGCACAATCCTTATGGAGATGAAGTCCAGTCTTCACAATGAGGATACTCTCCATTGTGTTGTGTGGCATTATTAGCATGCTAGATGGGATAGATTTCAAACATATCTTGCAGCTCAAAACTGGGCATCCATGAGGTCTGTGGGCCATCAGCAGCATCAGAATTGTATTCAACCACAATCTGTAACCTCATGGTCCACATATCCCCCACTCTACCATTATTATTAAGGCAGGAGATCAACCCTGGTTCAATGAAGAGTGCAGGAGCAGCACCAGGCATACCTAAAAATGAGGTGTCAACCTGGTGAATCTACAACACATGACTACTTGCATGCCAAACAGCAGAAGCAGCAAGTGATAAAGAGAGCAAAGTTATCCCATAACCAATCGATCAGATATAAGCACTGCTGTCCTGCCATATCCAGTTGTGAGTGCTGCTGGATAATTAAACAACTAACAAGAGAAGGCGACTCCACAAATATCCCCATCCTCAATGATGGGGGAGCCCAATGTATCAGTGCAAAAGATGAGGCTGAAGCATTTGCAGCCAAATTCAGCCAGAAGTGCCGAGTGGATGATCCATCTCGGCCTGCTCCAGAGGTCACCGCATCACAGATGCCAGTCTTCAGCCAATTCGATTGGCTCCATGTGATATCACGAAACAGTTGAAGGCAAAGGCTATGGGCCCTGACAATATTCCAGCAATAGGACTGAAGAATTGTGCTCCAGAACTCGCCACACCCCTAGCCAAACTGTTCTAATACGGCTACAACACTGGCATCTAACTGGCAACGTGGAAAATTGCCCAAGTGTGTCCTGTACACAAAAAGCAGGACAAATCCAACTTGGCCAATTACTGCCGCATCAGTCTGCTCTTGATCATCAGCAAAGTGATGGAAGCTGTCGTCGACAGTGCTACCAAGATTCACTTACACAACAATAACCTGCTCACTGATGCTTAGTTTGGGTTCTACCAGGGCCACTCAGCCCCTGACCTCATTACAGCCTTGGTCCAAATATGGACAAAAGAGTTGAACTCAAGAGGTGAGGTGAAAGTAACTGCCCTTGACATCAAGGCCGCACTTCACAAAGTGTGGCATCAAGGAGCCCTGGCAGAACAAGTCAATGGAAATCAGAGGGAAAACTCTGCACTGGTTGAAGCCATATCTACCACAAAGGAAGACGGTGTGGTTGCTGGAGGTCAATCATTTCAGCTCCAGGACATCACTACAGGAGTTCCTCAGAGTAGTGTCCTAGGCCCAACCATCTTCAGTTGTTTCTTCAATGACTTTCTTTCATCAGAAAGAGAGAAGTGGGGATGTTCACTAATGATTTCATAATGTTCAGCTCCATTCGCGACTTCTTAGATACTGAAGCAATCTGTGTCCATATGCAGCAAGACCTGGACAATATTCAGGCTTGGACTGATAAGTGACAAGTAACACTCGCATCACACAAGTGCCAGGCAATGACCATCTCCAACAAGAGAGAATATAACCATCTCCCCTTGACATTTAATGACATTACTATCACTGAATCCCCCTGTATCAATATCCTAGGAGTTACCATTGACCAGAATCTGAATTGGACTATCCACATAAGTACTGTGTCTGCAAGCGCAGGTCAGAGGTTGGGAATTCAGCAGCGAGTAACTCACCTTATTCCCCAAAGCCTGTCCACCATCTACAAGGCACAAGTCAGGAGTATAATGGAATACTTGTCATTTGCCTGGATGGGTGCAGCTCCAGCAACATCCAGTTCAAAGCAGCCCATGTGATTGGCTCCCCATCTAGCACCTTCAACATTCACTCACTCCACCTGCGATGGACAGTGGCTGCAGTGTGTACTCTTTATGAGATGCACCACAGAACTCACCAAGACTCCTTCAATAGCATCTTCCAGACTCATGATCTCTACCACTTAGAAGGACAAGGGCAGTAGATGCATGGGAACTTTCAAGTTCCACTCCAAGCCACACACCAATTTGACTTGGTACTATGTTGCAGCTCCTTCACTGTCACTGGGTCAAAATCCTGGAATTCCCTCCCTAACAGCAATGTGGGTATACCTGCAACACATGGACTGCAGCGGTTCAAGAAAGCCGTGAGAGAGGTGATCATTAATGCATCTTCTCCATACAAAAAGGGAATTGGGACCTTTCCAAAATTACCCCTGGAACCAATTTCATCCTTACCCTGGCATTGGGATCAGCAGCAAAAGGCAAGAAAATGGGACAGGTTATAGACCCCACCTGCCTTCATGTACCTAATCACAGGTATAGAATGTGGGGGCAGCAGTATTCCCTGATTGAGTAATAGGGACGAAAATAAAAATGTGGTAGGAATCTGACAACAGGCCTCATCATCCTATGTTCCTATTTTTTTCCACCACTCTGAAACAGCTCGTTTACTTTCACTTTCAACTCTCTTCCTTGCTCAAGCCATCTCCCGCCAGTGGTAAAATACACACTTTTGAATTTTCAAATCCAAGGGTCGTGGGCTCAGCTTTCTTGTTACATGGCTGCCCTAGGCACAGGTCTGGCTCAACCACATAAAAAAATTACCACCTTCTGTCTAAAGCCAAATTATTTTGTTACTCCCAGATCATCCAGGGGTGTGGTGAATGGAACGCAAGGGTAATATAGAGTCCCATCATATGCTGGAACCACAACCTCTGAACTCCTGTCCATCTTTGCATCTGAAAAATGGATGAAAAGGACTGAGACCCATGAATTAAAAGAATAAGAATCATGGATGAGCCATCACCTACAAAACAGCAACAGAAGAAGTGTAGTTGAATGGAAATTGAATAGCCATGAACATAGAGGAGGAGACCACATGAAGGTAATAATTTGAGAAGCACAAGTTACCATATCTTTGCAATGTCCAAGACAATCAATTGTTACGATCCTCATAGAGACCAATTACTTTTCATTCAAACATACAAATTAGGAGTAGGAGTAGGCCACTGGGCTCTTTGAGTCTGGTCTATCATTCAATTAGTGCATGGCTGATCTGATTGTAACCTCAACTTCACATTCCTGCCTACTCCCAATAACTTTTCACCCCCTTGCTTATCAAGAATCTATCTAGCTCCGCCTTAAAAATATTCAAAGACTCTGTCTCCACCGTCTTTTGAGGAAGAAAATTCCAAAGACTCACAACTCACTAAGAGAAAAAATTTTTCCTCATCTCCGTCTTAAATGGGCGACCCCTTATTTTTAAGCCATGACCATCAAAAGAGATTAATTTACAGCAGCTGACAGAAATCACCAAACATGATTTCACATTTTAAGACTTTTACTGTAACAAACTAAAATTAAAATAGATCAAACACTACTTCACAGACAATTAACGCACCAAACTAATGAAAAGGCCCTTTTGCAAAAACTAACTAATGCAATTGATATAAATCTTACTACTCTTTCACTGTGCTCTGCACTTAGTGCAGCCATGTAACATTCGAGGAACAGCTTCATAGTCATTCCCAGCTCTCCAGCAGGCTAATTTATCCCTGTGACACTAGATCCAATTTTCACAACAAGGCCCACATTGGCAACTCCCTTTTCCTTAAATCTCCAAGAGCTCCGACTGCTCTGCTCCCTTCCTTTCAGACAGAAAACAAACTCTCACAAGCATCCTGCTTGGTTTTTAACCCAAACAGTCCTTCTCTACTTTTCCACAACAAGTATCTCCTTTGTCTCTCTCAAAAAACAGATGGCCCTTTTCTGTGAGATATTGTGCAAGGGGCCTGAATTTTCACCCTTGAGGCTGGTAGCAGGAGTCAGGAAAACTCCCAGCTCAGCCTGCCCATCTCGGGAGAAAGTGCCTGCAAAGGAGTGACCTTCATTGACACAGGGGCGGGTGCAGGCTGGAGTCAGACCTACCAACCTGGCAAAGAGGACGGAGGCAGCCACAAGGGCTACTGGGGGCTGAGGTGGGCTGTTTAAAAGGCACGGCTTAGTGTTGTGGAACTTTGTCCCAGTTGAAACAAAAATACAAAGGCCCTCCAGTCATCACAGCTCACACTGCCTCACCCCTCACACATTCCCCATATCTCATCCATGCCATCTCATGCCCCCACCCACCCTCTATGGCCCTCATGCCCCCTGTTCCAAGCTATGGCATTCCACCCAAACCCCCATGGCCCCTCATGCCCCTTTTCGCAAGCTGTGGCACTTCACCCAGTCCCATGTCACCTCAGGCCCCTTATGCCAACCCATGTCATTCCACCCACCTCCATGGCCCCTCATGCCCCTTATGCTAAAATATGGTACTACCATGCCCATTCACCCACTATACACTGTATAGAACCAGTGAACCGTATTGTGACAGCAGGATGAGTAAAAAACAAAACTTTAAAAAAGTTATTCATTCATTACTTTCCACTATGTTAAAAAAAAAGTCATTGTAACTACGGGGTAATAACAGTATCAATCATCCAAACCCTTTAAAGTATCAATAACAGAAACCACAAGCCCTTGAAACCACTTAATCTTGTGTAAATAAATATGGTGAAATTGACCCCACAGCTGACAGCCCAGAGATCCATTTCTCTTGTTGAGATATCTGCGCTCCAAGGTAAACATTGCCTGATTGACAGCTCTGGCTCTCCAAACACTGTACAGTGGGTCAATGAGCATGGAAGAGCTGTAGCTTGTGGGCATGAGGGGTCATTGGGGGTGGTGGATGGAGTCCCATAGCTTTGCACATGGGGGCATGAGGAGGACCTTTGTAACTCACTTTTTAAAAGGTCCACTCAAGCAGACTAGGATTCATGATTTCTCTGAGGGGCCATGAACCACGGCTCTTTAAAAACCCGGCCTGCCTCCTCGAAAATTGCAGAGCAGGAGGACTTTCCTATCTCTACTGTGTTGCTGGCCAAGTCGGGAGTGGCAGGAGTGGGCTTCTGACACAAATCAGCCTACGCCCTTAAAGGCACTCCTAAAAATCAGATAGACCGGGAATGGGGTTGGGAATCTTGGAATCGGGATCTGCCCCCCATAATTAATGGGCTCCCTAGTCATCCCAACTAGGTGAAAATCCAGCCCAAGGTGTTGAAGCTGTCACCCCATTTCAATGGGTTTTTCTTTGAGTTTCTATCCCATGGCAATTTGATCACATGGGCATTTCTCCAGGCTGAAGTATTTCTGGAATTCTCTGTTTTACTTTAAGTTAAAGAGGACATTTTAAAACATCCTGTAAAATTCAGCATCAGTGGTGCATTGTCAATGGCAACACCACTTGCCAACCCATCAGCACTCTCTTCACATACAGTACAAATTGTTGTTTTTCCCTTATCTTGGTATTCTTGTGAGTGTCCTGATGAGTGCAAGATGAAAAGCTAAGACAAGTCTCTTCTTACAGCAATACTTAAGTTCTGTACTATGAAACAACAAAATATTTTAGGTCACTTAAATACAGATGTTGCTAAGGCTGGAGACATACTGCTTTCAGTGAAATGGACAGAATGTTTGGTCTTATTTTCTCTTCAAACAGATTTATCTGCAGTCCTGGAACATTATTTTGAAATATTATTTTCTAATGCGCAGTCCAAATTTTTTAAAAGTTGCTACCATGCATCTGGTACATACCACAGACACTATGAGCCACAGACAGAGAGATTGAAAGCTTAAAGTGGTGGATGGGGTGCCAATTAAGTGGAATGCTTTGACCTGGATGGTGTCAGACTTCTTGAGTCTTGTTGAAATTGCATTAAACCAAGCACATGAAGAGTATTCCATCACAATCCTGACTTGTAGCCTCATGGATTGTGGGAAGTCTTTGGGGTGTCAGGGGGTAAGTTACTCATTGTAGAATACCCAGCCTCTGACAAGTTCCTGTAGCCACAGTATTTACGTGGCTCATAGAGTTACATTTCTAATCATTGGTGACTTCCAGGATGTTGCTGGTGGGGGAATTCAGTGATGGTAAACCCACTAAAAGTCAAAACGAAGTGGTTAGACTCTCTCTTGTTCAAGATGGTCATTGCCTGGCACATGTGTGACTTGAATATTGTGTGAAGGACGTCATCCCAATATCACTCTTAAATTTCCCTTTTACCAACTGAAGCCTCTTTATTCAAGTCTGAACTTAATTTGAAATAATATTCTGGATTTACCTTTCCATTAGCATCTAACATACTTCCAGAAAGCTGCTCTCATGTGCTTCCTTTCAAGGTTAAAAAACACAAGTTTCTACAGGCTTTCCTCATTACTCAGACATGGCAGCTCCATCATACGTCTCTTTGCAATGCTTCCAGTGCTTAAATATCTACTTATTGTCTGTTGTGTGAAATACTTGTACCATATTCCTCACTCCACTATTGCAGCAGAAGTTTTAACTGATTCCTACAATATCACCAACTGTAATTTATATCCCTTAACCCATTGGTCCATACTGTATACTCCTATTCAGATGGGGTACAATAGACACAACTGCATATCGCTAGTGTGCCTAATAGCAGTAACCACAGGTGAGAAACAACCTGGGCCAGGATTTCTCAGTCGGCTTGCGGGGGCGGGCCCAACATGCCGGCGCGTAATACAACACACGATGTCATCATGCTGTCTCGTGATGTTTTGTTCAGCGGGCATTCCGGAGTCAGCTGCGCGCCCATCGATATTTAAAAAGCCATTAAGGAAGTAATTAAATTCAACTTTACGCTGCCCTTCCAACCTTACAGTTGGCGGGCAGGTGAAAAGGTCAAACGGCCTTTACAATTTTTAGGAAGTCTCATCCAGGAGCAGGATGAGGTTTCCTAAAGCTTTTACAATTTAAGTAAAAAGTTTCTATGAAATATAAAAACATGTCCAATCTCATGTGACACAGTCACATGAGGGGACATGTTTCATTAAATTTTCATTGTTTTTATTTATTTTTTTAACAATTGCTTCAATCTCCCTGAGGCAGCTCTGTGCCTCAGGGAGATTGAAATGCTCTTTCACATGCATGCGCAAAAGAGTGCTGGACCCGACTCTCCCTCCTTCCCACTGCCCGCACAGGTAGCGAGCGCTACCGCTTACATATTATGCTGGGTGGGCCATAATTGGCCCGCCTGTGTAAAATGGTGGTGCGGAGCCGACTGCCCCCGTCCGCTCCCACCAAGCCTGAGCAATGCAGGAAAAATTCAGGCCCTGCAATTCGACAAGCAGAAAGCAGAATGAGGGTAAGTGGTGGCACGTGAGCCTGGGCACAAGAGACGCTTGCATTTGGGAAATCCTGGACTTCACAGAGGGGAAGGCAGAATTAGAAATAAGTTCTCATCCCTGAAAATCAACCATTACACAATTAAGAGAATAGTACTCCTTCAAAACATCTGCCGTACGCTAAGCAGTATCTGTACTCCACTTTGGGAACCTGTACTTTAACCATTAATTAATTCATTGATAATACACATCATATTAAAAATGTGCAGGGAATAAAATTCCAGTCCAAAACCCTTATTTCATGCTGCTACCCTTTTGCTAAGAGTTGTTAATGAGACAGCACAGATTTAAGGAGATTGGCAAAAGCAGCAGAGGCAACATGAGGAAAAACATCTTACACAATAAGTGGTTAGGATTTGGAATGTACTGCTGCCTGGTACAGTGGTGGAGGGCCAATTAATGGCCACCCAGCGTGAAACGTGCGCTGAAAAGCTCAGCGCTGCTGGGGTGGGGGCGAGAAGACGGTGGGCGATGATGTTTCCGCGGGTGAGCGCTGTGAGAGAGCTCCCTGAAGGCAGACAGCTGTGGACCTGAAAATGGTCAAATAAAGGTTTAAAAAGCTGCAAAAAAATGTCCATGCATTTCAATCAATCACCTAAAAGTGTAGCTGATAAAAATGCTGGCCACAGATATTTATTTTTATTTTATTTCATAATGGAAATTTCATCCCACCCTTGGATGAGGTTTGATCAAAAATGCAAAGGCCACCTGGCCAATTCACCCATCCACCAACCATATATGCTTGTCTCTTTATGGGGTATGTGGAACATTCCTTGTTCCAGTTCTACTCCGGCCCCCTTCCACAACTCTTTCTCCGGTATGTTGATGATTACTTCAGTGCTGCTTCATGCTCTCGTCGGGACTTGGAAAAATTTATTAATTTTGCTTCCAATCTCCACCCCTCCATCATTTTCACATGGTCCATCTCTGACACTTCCCTTCCCTTCCTTGACCTCTCTGTCTCAATCTCTGGTGAAAGACTGTCCACCAATATCCATTACAAGCCTACCGACTCCCACAGCTACCTCGACTACAGCTCCTCACACCCTGCTTCCTGTAAGGACTCCATCCCATTCTCTCAGTTCTTTCACCTCCATCGCATCTGTTCCGATGATGCTACATTCAAAAACAGTTCCTCTGACATGTCCTCCTTCTTCCTTAACCAAGGTTTTCCACCCACAGTCGTTGACAGGGCCCTCAACCGTGTCCGGCCCATCTCCCGCACACCCGCCCTCACGCCTTCTCCTCCCTCCCAGAAATATGATAGGGTCCCCCTTGTCCTCACTTATCACCCCACCAGCCTCTGCATTCAAAGGATCATCCTCCGCCATTTCCGCCAACTCCAGCATGATGCTACCACCAAACACAACTTCCCTTCACCCAGCCCTGTCAGCATTCCGTAGGGATCGTTCCCTCCGGGACACCCCTGGCCCACTCCTCCATCACCCCCTACTCATCAACTCCCACCTATGGCACCTCCCCATGCTCACCCAAAAGGTGTAACACCTGCCCCTTCACTCCCTCTCCCCTCACCGTGCAAGGGCCCAAACACTCCATTCAAGTGAAGCAGCAATTCACTTGCATTTCCCCCAACTTAGTCAAAGTATTCGTTGCTCCCAATGCGGTCTCCTCTACATTGGAGAGACCAGACGTAAACTGGGCGACCGCTTTGCAGAACACCTGCGGTCTGTCCGCAAGAATGACCCAAACCTCCCTGTCGCTTGCCATTTTAACACTCCACCCTGCTCTCTTGCCCACATGTCTGTCCTTGGCCTGCTGCATTGTTCCAGAGAAGCCCAACGCAAACTGGAGGAACAGCACCTCATCTTCCAACA
Organism: Carcharodon carcharias; assembly: GCF_017639515.1. Classification (NCBI taxonomy): domain Eukaryota; kingdom Metazoa; phylum Chordata; class Chondrichthyes; order Lamniformes; family Lamnidae; genus Carcharodon; species Carcharodon carcharias. The sequence goes on along the minus strand of NC_054474.1, from coordinate 72,075,306 downwards.
AGGCACTTTACAGTCTTCTGGACTGAATATTGAATTCAACAACTTTAGGTCTTGAGCTCCCTCCTCCATCCCCCTTCCGTTTCTTCCCCCTTCCGTTTTTTTTTCCAATAATTTAAAGAGACTTTTTTTTTCCCACCTATTTCCATTATTTTTAAATCTTTTATGCTCCCCCACCCCCACTAGAGCTATACCTTGAGTGCCCTACCATCCATTCTTAATTAGCACATTCGTTTAGATAATATCACCAACTTCAATACCTCTGTGTTCTTTTGTTCTTTTGTCCGTGACATCTTTTGATGATCTGCTCCTATCCTAACAACCCCCACCCCCTCCACTTCTCCCCCCCTCCCCCCCAAACACCTTAAACCAGCTTATATTTCCCTCCCCTTGTAAAGAAAGATCAGTTCTGTTGAAGGGCCATGAAGACTCAAAACGTCAACTCTTTTCTTCTCCACTGATGCTGCCAGACCTGCTGAGTTTTTCCAGATAATTCTGTTTTTGTTTTGAACCGTAAGTAAGGTTGGACGGGCTACAAAAAATCCGAGATAATTGCATCGTTAATGGGCTTAATTGCCCTCTTAATTATCACAGTCACGCGAGATTTCACTCAACAGGCACGCACACAATTCAGAAGTGCGCCCATTGCATGAAATTTTGTGCGAGTGCGCAATGGCGTCAGGATGCTTGCCCAACATCGTCCCGCTCAATTTTATGCCTGATCGGGTTGGGTGTATACCCGCCTGCGGGATGTAAAGCTCAGCCCATAGAATTTCCAATAAACAGTTTGCTGTGCAAGTAGAATTACAGCATTTTTCTTGTCTATTGATTTGTATATAAACCACTCCAACTTTAGTACTGATTGGAAAACATGGTTGAAAATTAAGTGACTTAATAGAATATTGAAAATTTGTTTTATTACTAACTCCATAGAATCAAGCAATTTTATTTAATAATGGCTCTAAATTAATAGATTCCCCCAATCAATGCTACATGGTGTCCATGATCCAATAGAATCCAACAAATTATAATGTTGTTCATCTAAGATTGAGCAACCCAGTTAGTTATTTTTTAATATGTTTTTCAGTCAACAGAATGCAGAAAATTAATTAAATATGGCACCAGGTGAATGGAGTCCAGACAACTCATTTAATAACCTACCCTTCTTGGAAAGAATCCAAATGTCTCCTAATCGATTACTGACTCTTCCAATCCCTCAAATACTTACTAATCTGCAGCACTCAACAGTTCTTTGCAGGCCCATATCTCCTCACTATTCAAAACTCCATATCAAATATCCTGGAATCCTCAGCTCTCCTTCAACAAATCTCTCTATTTTTCCTGAAACTGCTGAATAACCACACTTCCTTGTTCCCTCAAAATACTCTCACATGATTCCCCAAAGCAACAGTTAACAAATACTCGATCACAAATACCCCAGACTCTCACTTAACATCACCTGGATCATCCCATTTCCACTTCCTTATCCAACACTGTATTCTCTGACAGTCCATCAGCAATGGGACAGGAGATCTAACAGTAACAAATAAATAGAGACAACTAAAGCAGTTGTATATTGAGAAAAGGGAATTGCTCACAGCTGAATGTGATATTTGAGTTGAATTTTGCTTAGTTGGTGAGATGAACGATGTGTTAGTGTAAGGCAAAATCCCATCACCTGAAAGAGGCAGAACAAAAAAATGTTCAGGTTTAAAATATCCAAAAATCCAGTCCAGTTGCCATCTCCTCATTCATATAGCAGAATTACAAAATTGTTACAGTGCAGGAGGAGGCCATTCGGTCCATTGCAACTTTATCAAATGATCTCACTGACTGGGCACTTAACCTAGTGCCATACCCCTGCCTTCTCCCCAAAATCCCATCATCCTTCCTTTTCAGATAAGTCTAATTCACTTCTGAATGCCTCAATTGAACCTGCCTTCACCAAATTCTCGAGCAGCGTATTCCAGACTTTAACCACTCACTGCATGAAAAAGATTTTTCTCATGTTGCTTTTGCTTCTTTTGCCAATGACTTTAAATCTGTACCTTTTCGTTCTTGATCCTTTCATAAGCGGGAACAATTTATCCTTGTCTACTCTGTCCAGATCCTTCATGATTTGACTTAATACCTGATAATCTCAATCCTGAACTTTTTTTTTTAAATTTTTTTAAAGAAAATCATGCTTTGTTATCTGATAATTCTAAGTCGTGCATGATCAAGAATGAACATAAAGCTGCCTGTTAGTAAAAAAGGACAGCTGATCATTTATGACATACTCAATCAAATCTTCCCTCAACCTTATCTTCTCCAAGAAAAACAGACTCAATCTATCCACATAAATGAAGTTGCTCATCCCTTGAACCATTTTCGTGAGTCTTTCCTACACTCTCTCCAATGCCTTCACATCTTTCCTAACCTGTGGTGTGTGAGAAGGAGTGTATATTTTTATATTTTTGTGATTATGTTGTCTGTGTAGAAAACTGTGGATGTGTGTGTGCCCAGGGTTAATTAATTAAACGGGGGGACAATTACATAGAGGCAGGTTCTCTATGAGGTCTAAGAGATGAAAGGTTAAAGGTGTTAGATTTGTGCATTTGTAATGAGAGGTTATGGTGGGTTTGAGTTACAAGTAAATAGGTTGGATCTGAAATTTGCATTGTGAGATAAGTGGGCAAATTGGTTTCTCATATGTTGAATTTTGAAAGGGAGTTCAGAGGTTAAAAAAGAACTTTTGCATCTTACAGAGGTTCCATCAGTAAATAGAAGAAAGTATATTAAATTTTCTTGACCGGAAAGTAAAGGCAAAATAGAAAACATGAAAGATTTTTATGGGCAGAATATTGCCGTCAGCGTGCAGGGGCAGGCCCAACATGCCGACACGTAAAATGACGCAAAATGACATGGGGTGTGCGTCCCGACATCATTGCGCATCATTTAGATATTGCATTCAGCAGGCACGTGCCGGATGCGGGTGCATGCCTGCCGAACAGTCAATGGTCCATTTAGAAAGCAATTAACCCTATTAACACTGCCCGTCCAACCTTAAGGTTGGTGGGCAGACAAAGAGCCCAAGAGATCTTTGCAGGATGAGGCTTCCTGAAGGTTTTATAAAATTAATAAATAAATGTTGTCAACTTCACAAACATATCCCATGACTGTCACATGAGGGAACATGTTTAAATGTTTTACTTCATTTTTTAAAACTTTTATTATTCACTTAATCTCTCTGAGGCAGCTCCGTGCCTCAGGGACATTGATGCGCTCTTTCATGCTCATGTGCGAAAGAGCACAAGTCCTGATTCTCCCTCCTCCCCCCACCCTGCACAGGTAGCACTGAGCACTTGGCTGCCCGCGTAAAATATTTGGAGAAGTTGAGTTTCAAATAGGTGTTCGAGGACAATCCTCCCCTTTCGTTTCAGGGTCCAAAAGTATTTAAGGAAAGGGACGTTTAATTGTTGAAGGTTGCCGTGGTCGAACCTACTGACGGCCAGTTTCCTTGTGTGAGAGCTGCTGAAAATCTGTGAAAGGTTTGAATTGGAATCAGTCAATCAGATGTCCACGTGTATCATTTCGCACTTGAGGTGAAAACTCTGCCCTATGGAATCAATAGTTCCAATCACTGAAGTTAGAGAAAACTTTTGAATATATAAAGGAAATTATGATTATGGAAGAATTTAGAATTAGTATTCTGGTAACCATTAACACTTATTTAGACAAAAGACAAAATAACAAGATCAGAGAAGCTGCTATTTTAGCCAATACTTTTGATATTTCACACAGACAGTTGTGTGTGGGAAAAGGGTCATATGGGAGCCAGCAAAGAAATTGGAGATATAAAAAACCCTAGTGTTGGGAGAAGTGCTAGTAGTGAGGAGCAAACTGAAGGATGCCAGTCAACTAAAGGTGAAAAGGTAGAAAGCAAAGATGAAGGGAAAAAGATAATATGTTATCATTGCAACAAGGCTAGACATACGAGGTCAAATTGCTGAAACTTAAATGGGAGGACGATTTCAGTGATAGGAACTCAGAAGGGTTCTGTAAATCGAAATGCTTTGGGCTCTGAGTCCCAAGTGAGAGATAAACCAGTGTTATTCGTACAGGTCCGCAGGAAAAAATCAGCATTAGCCAGAAAGGTGGAAATGTGTTCTCAACCTATCAAAGGAGATGCTGAAGGACAGGTTACAGAGATGGTCAAAGATTTTATATGTGAGGAGAAAGTATATCCTTTTTTTTCTGGAAAAGAGAAATCTGTCAAATTTTTGAGGGATACAGGTGCCAGTCAATCACTAATGTTACAGGATAGCACCACCTGCTGTCCAGAAGGGTTATTGCAGGAGAAGTTGTTATTTAGTGAAATACATGGGGAAGAATTTTTCCCCCGGCAGGGGAAAGTTCAGGAGCGAGCGCGCCTCCGATCGCTGCCCCCAATCGGGGGCGCGCCGCCATTTTACATGGGCAGGCCAATTAAGGCCCACCCAGCATGACATCCACTAGGAATTGCTATGCTCCTTGTGCGGGCGGTGGGGGGATGGGAAATTCCCTCAGCCAAGAGTGCACTCTTTCACGCATGCGCGCAAAAGAGCGCACTCATCTCCCTGAGGCTAAGTGCTGCCTCAGAGAGATCAGCGCCAAATTTAAAAAAGATGAAGGGGCAAAAATAAAATTTCCCTGACATTTCCCCTCATGTGACACTGTCACATCAGTTGGGACATGTCCATCACTTTTAATCAAACATTTATTAAATTTTTAAAAACCCTCATGAAACCTCATCCCGCCCATAGATGAGGTTTCATGCTTTTTCTGAAGCTTGCCAGGGCTCCCGGCCTGCCCACCAACCTTAAGTTCCGCCTGATGTCATCCCGTGTCATTTTATGCTTTGGCGAGCGGGGTCCGCCCCCCCCCGCCCTAAAGATCCTGGCCATGGAGAAATTAATCCTATCTCACTATACAGAATAAATTTAAAAAGTGATTTGAAAACAGGAGAAGTAATTATTGGAGTGGTGGGGAAATTGCCAATTGTAGGAGTTCAATTCATTTTAGGAAATGATATAGCTGGATCTCAAATATTGACTACCCCTAAAATGGTAGAAAAACCTACTGAAATACAGCGAATGAAGGTTTTACAAAAAGAGCCTCTTGGATTGTTTCCAGATTGTGTGGTGACAAGGTCACAGGCACATAAACTTTGACAGGAAGAGGAAGAATCTAAAAGGCAGGGGTAGGATGCTGAACCTCAGTTGACTGGGTCTATTTTTGAAAAGATTGCTCAGGGGGAGAAGATTAGAGAGAATGAGGCCAAGGTGTTTAGTCCATCAAATTTAATGGAGTTACAGCAGAAGGACCCAGACCTAAAACAATTATGTCAGACAGCTTATTCTGAGACTGAGGCAGAACACATTCTAGGGTGTTATTACCTTAAACACAATGTGCTAACGAGGAAATGGAGACTGCTTCATGCCCCTGCGGGTGAGAAGTGGGCCATAGTTCACCAGATAGTAACTCCATCTGGATATCGGAATGAAATCTTAAGAGTGGCTCGTGAAATCCCAACATCTCAACATTTGGGAATCAGGCAAACTCAAGCTAAGATACAAAAACGTTTCTATTGGTCTGGGCTGCATAAAGATGTAGTTCAATTTTGTCAGACATGCCACACATGTCAAGCGGGAGGAAAACCTCAAGCAGTGATTACATTGTACCTCTAATTCCAATTCCGGCATTTGAGGATCCTTTTACTGGGTCTTGACTGATTGTAGGACCCCTCCCTAAGACTAAAATCAGTACTTACTGACAATCATGGATATGTCTGCGAGATTCCCAGATGCAATACCTTTAAGGAAAATTACAGCAAAGGTGAATGTAGAAGAGTTAACCAAATTCTTTACAAGTTACAGGTTGCCAAAGGAAATACAATCTGATCAAGGTTCAAATTTCATGTGCAGCTGTTTAAAGAAGTGATGAGCAGCCTGGGAATAAAGCAATTCAGCTTATCACCCTGAATCGCATTTGCAAAGCTGGCATCAGATTTTAAAAACCATGATTAGAGCATTATAGTCAAGACTATCTACATGATTGAGATTGGGGACTTCCTGTCTTGTTTGCTATTAGGGACGCCCCAAATGAGTCAACAGGATTCAGTCCTTTCAAGTTGATTTATGGTCATGAAGTAAGGGGAGCACTCAAACTGATTCACTAATTTCTCCTCAGAGTTCAGAAACTAGATTATGTAACAAAATTCAGAGAAAAATTAAATAGAGTATGTGAGTTAGCTAGGGAACATTTAAATGTATCTCAGTAAATGCAGATAGAAGAGTGAAGGCTCATATTTTTGTGGCTGGTGAAAATGTATTGAAATTGTTGCCGGTCTTAGGCGAACCGTTGAAGGCAAGTTTTAATGGACTTTACCAGATTGAAAAGAAGCTGAATGAGGTAATCTACGTAGTGAATGCTCCAGATAGGAGAAAGAGTCAGTGAGTGTGCCATGTAAACATGCTCAAATGGTATTTTGACAGAGAGGATAAACAGAAGGAACTGCTAGTAACTGTAGGTAAAAGGGAGGACACAAAAATTAAAGATTCTGAAATTGACCTTCCTCTGATTAAGTCAGAAAATGAGGAAGTACTTAAGAATTTAAACATAATATTAAGTTACCTTCCAGAAAACGGCCAAAGTGACTTACAAAAGCTGCTGCAGTCACACAAAGCAATTTTTGGGAATAGGCCAGGAAAGACAACTTTGGTCATGCATAATGTTGATGTAGGGGATTCAGTTTCAATAAGACAACATTCATATAGATTAAATCCAGTAAAATTGGCTGAAGTGCGGAAAGAAATTGGATTTATGCTTCAAAATGACATAATAGAGCCCAGTCACAGTAACTGGAGTTCAGCCATCATAATGGTGCCAAAACCTGAATGGATCACAAAGCCTGAGTACTGATTACTGCAAAATAAAAGCAGTATCAAAGGCAGATTTGCATCCTAATCCTTGGTTGGAAGATTACATCGGAAGAGTATTGCAAAAATTGACTTACTTTGGGGATACTGGCAAATACCAGTATCTGAAAAGGCAAAAGAGATATCAGCTTTTGTAATGCTAGATGGTCTATACCAATGTAAGTTAATGCCCTTTGGTATGGAAAATGCGCCAGCAATATTTCAGAGACTAACAAAGTGATTAAAAGACTTAATGGTATTCAGTCAGGCCTGGAAGGAACATTTACAACATTTGAAGGAACTAATTGGCCAACTACAAGAAGCCAATTTGGTTATAAATTTGGCTAGAGGTAAATTTGCAGAGGCAAAAGTCACATTTTTAGGCCACACTGTTGGACATGGTCAAGTGGTCCCATGGGATGCAAAAGTAAATGCTATTGTGGAGTTTCCAGTGCCTATGATTTACAGTTTTGTGATTTATTGGAATGAGATTTTATCAAAAATTTGTGCCAAATTTCAGCAGTGTAGTTGCTCCATTAACTAGTTTGTTAAAGGAGAACAGAAGATTTAAGTGGACATTGGAGCGTAAGATTCATTTGACAGCTTAAGAGCTGTACTAATTACTACACTTGTTCTACCAGTACCTAAATATACAAAACAGTTTAAAATTGCTGTTGATGCCAGTGATGTAGGTGTTGGTGTTGTGTTGCTGCAGGAAGATGAAATGGGACTTGAGAACCCAGTAGGATATTTTTCACAGAAGTTCAATGTGCATCAGGTGAAATGTTCAACTGTAGGAAAAAAGACTTGGGGCAGAATTTTTCCTATGGTAGGCGGGCTGCCCAGGAGCGGGCGTGGGCAGGCGTGATGCTGATTGCCGCCCGCGATCAGCTCCATGCCGCCATTTTATGCAGGCGGGCCAATTAAGGCCCACCCAGCATGAATCGCGGCACCCAAGAACAGCAGGAAGGGGCGGGCGATGGTGGGAGTCCAATGACTGCCGGGTCTAATGGTGACCCAGCGGCTTATTCAAAAATGACACAGGCAGCCTTCCAAAGGCTGCCACTGATGTCGCACGGGGTATGTCAGACAGCACTCTCAGGGGGCAGGCCAGGCAGGAGGGCAGGTCGGCGGGGCAGTGTGCCCCAAGATTTTCAGATGAGTGCCTCACTGCCCTCCTCGAGGAGGTGGCTGCACGGCACAACATCATAGTGCCAAGGGACGGAAGATGGAGGAACCGTCACATGACAAAACATGCCTGGGAGGAGATGGCAGAAAGTGTCAGCTCCCACGATGTGGCGAGACGGACCTGGGTGCAGTGCTGCAAGTGGCTAAATGACCTCTTGGCTACTCCGTTGGGATGGATTACTTAGCACAGCAGTTAGGTTGCCCCCCACCCTCCAACTCGGAATTTTGTTATTGCATTCATTCATTCACAGTATGTGGCCTTCGCTGGGTGGGCCTGCATTTATTGCCCATGCCTATTTGCCCCTGAGAGGATGGTGGTGAGCTACCTTCTGTACCCACTGCATGTGGTACACGTACACCCACAGTACTGTTTTGTGGGGGGGGTGGGTTTCAGGATCTGGACCTAGGTGCAGTGGTGGAGTGCTGAGTGACTTGGAGGGGAACATCCAGGTGGCGGTGTAACCATCTATCTGCTGCCCTTGTCCTTCTACATGGTAGTGCTCTTTGGTTTGGAAGGTCTTACAATGTGAATGGCAAATGTCATGGAGGCAGCATCTGTGCAAAGGTGTCAGCCCTGGCTGCTTGGAGTGAATGTATGGCAGCTCCAGGGTCACTAATTGGATGAGCCCTGCAAGGTTTCACTCAGGTGGGGTTGGCCAGGCTGTAATGGCAATTCAGGTACAGGGTGGACTAATCAACATTAGCCTCTCTCCTTTCAGGAGAAGACAGCCCACAATAATGCTGAGAGGCTGCGGACTGGTGGAAGGCAGCCCCACCTTCCCATCATCACCAGATATGAGCAGGAGACTCTCGAGCTGGAGGGGTGCCACGCGCCCAGGTCAACTGGCTGCGGTGAGGTTGGGTTGCTGCTGGGAGGTAAGAGGGCCGTGCACTGAGGTCACAATGTCTGTCAGGGCAAACATTCCACTGTTGTCTGTATATTGATTTCAGCTTCCAACATGGAATCCCCATTGATAATGGAAGGAGCGGCGCATCCTTATCCGGGTGTCAGACATGCACATTAACAGTGTAATGACTTCAACTAATCAAATGTCCTTGTTCTTCCTTTCAGCCTCACCAGAGCCCACACTGAGGAGGCAGAGAGACCGCCGCTCACCCCTGAGAGCCCAGAAGATATAAATGCACCAGCATCACACCCTCTCAGCCAGGCTTGCATCAGCGCAGATACCAGCATCTCAGTGGGGATAAGATTGTCAGCTAGTGTCCCGGGGCACAGCGATGAGGGCACTTCACACTTACTTAAGGTGCAGGCAGAGACAGAGAGCACCCAAGGTGCCAGCACTCGGAGGAATGCTGGGGACCAGGCACATGCTCAGTTGATGACTGATGATGGGCCCCTGGAGTTGTCCCTGAGGCAGCAGATGCTGGAAGTCCAGCAGGGTGTGCAGGAGGATCTGGCAGAGATACATGAGGGAATGTGTGCCATGGTCTCCGTGATGGAGGAATCCATGTGGAGCATGAGCAATGCAATGACCCATATGGCAGAGCGCAATGCCTCCTCCATGGAGAGAGTGGTGACTCTCATGGAGAGGCTCCTCCAGGATTTCCTGGGGTTCCGTTCAGATCTGCAAGCCCTCACAGCGGCATTGACCTCAGGTGGTCAGTGTCAGTGTGGGAAATGAATTGGGCACCCAGTATCCCAGCTAGGTACCCATCCATCAATGGTGAGCAGAGAGGTCCGAAGCAACCTCACATTGGTGCACGAGCTGCTTGTCGTCTCTGCGGGGTCGCAGTGCGCTACAGATGAGGGCAGCAGCTCCTCTGCCCCTCTGCCAGTGGCCATGGCATCTGATGAGGCTGCGGCAACTAGGGAGATGCCAACCGTGCAACTGGTCGCTCCCTTCCAGGCCAGCACAGGCTCCACAGGCCAAAGGACGCCCGCTGAGGTCATCAAGGCCAACAGGACAGCAGAGTGAGCAGGCTGTCTCCAATGCCGGTGCCAGTGAGGGGAGAGCACCAAGACATAGCACCCACAAACGTAAATGTAAATCACCTTAAGCTTAATACGGGCTTATCATTGGTGGTTTTCTGTTGCCCCCACCCCTATTAGTTTCTTTTCATTGGTGTGATGCTCAACACCTTTTAATGCACTTTCATTTCTGTATCATAGTGTGCAATCATTAAATGTTTTAGTTCTTAACAAGCCTCTGGGTGCTTCATTGTTTCAGTAGATGAACAGGAACCTATGATGTTATAAGTAACTTGTTTGTCATTGAGCTTTATTGACAAGGCACATAGTTAATGTCCCTAATCAGGCAGATGTTGCTCTCAGGTATCTGGAGTCTGGAGCCCTGGCTTGTGTTGGAGGTCCATCTGTGGTGGGCCAGCTGAAGGAGCATTGGATCAAAGCCTCCTGGGTGTCCCTGCCTCCCTGGAAGTTGCCCGAGTCGACGTCTAGCCCCTCAGCGTTCTCTTGTGCGTGCTCATCCTCAGACTCACTACTGGACTCATCATCTGCAGCCAGAGCATCTGCGTCTATGTCTTCTTCTTCCACTGGGTCCCCCTTTCCAGCGCCAGATTGTGGAGAGCGCAGCATGCAACCACTATCGCCGACACATGATCTGCAGGATACAGGAGTGCGCCCCCGAATGGTCCAGGCATCGGAAGTGTATCTTAAGAAGACCGATGGTTCTCTCTACCACAGCCCTTGTGGTGCTGTGGCTCCTACTGCTCGTTCTCTGTTCTTGGATGGTGGAGAGGCATCTTGAGCCACTTTTGAGGGGATAACCTTTGTCACCCAGCAGCCATCCATCCAGCCAGGCTGGAGCACTGAAGAGCCCCGGCACCTGGGAGTGTCTGCGGATGTAGGCGTCATGGGAGCTGCTTGGGTACCTTGCACAGACTTGTAGAATCAGCATCCTGTGAACACACACTATCTGCACGTTCATGGAGTGGAATCCCTTCCTGTTGATGAAGGCACTGGACTCACCTGCTGGCACCTTGATGGCCACATGTGTGCAGCCTATTGCACCCTGGACACATTGGAAGCCAGCAATCACTGCAAAGCATCTGGCTCGCTGTTTCTGGCTGGCTTCGTCCCATCGGTAGTGGATGAAAGTCAATGCATGCCTGAACAGAGCATCTGTCACCAGCTTGACACAAGTGTGGACAGCTGATTGGGAGACTCTTCAAAGATCACCCACCAACCCCTGGAAAGAGCCGGAAGCATAGAAGTTGAGAGCCACCGTGACCATTACAGCCACTGACATGGGGTGTCCACCCAAACAGTTGGAGCTGATCTCGGCCAATCATCTGACAGATGGAGGTTACTGTCCCCCGTGAGAGGCAGAGCCTCGTTCAGTACCACACCTCAGTCATATTGAGGTAGCTGCTTCGCTGCCTGTAAACCCTAGCAGCAGGGTAATAGCATCTTCTGCAGCCGCTTCCACCTTGCGCTTCCTATTGCGCCCCTCCTCCCAAAAGTGGCTCCCCTGGAGGCTGAATATGGACTCCTCCCCCTTCTAGCCCTCTCTTCCACCTCAGAGGAGGTGACTCCAGTAGAGAGCACAACTCCCATTCTCAAGTTAAGGGAAGGCTGCCTGAAACCTGCAAGGCCCCAAGAATTATGTTTCCTCCAGAGTCCTGAATTGAAGCCTGTTATTCCTGTACAAACAGCTGTGAAGAGATTTGAAGTTCTCCTGTTCACACAAGCAATTAGCAGTAAGTTTCTAAAGTAAATGACTAATAACTCGCATTCACGAGCCCACTCAACCCTTTTATCCCACCCATGGATGAGGTTTTTAAAAATGTGGTCTACCTACCTGCCCATTGCACCCGTACAACGGTCCGAAAATCACACGGGTTGACAAAAATCGCCATGCATTACTGTCTCAAGGGCCTTAAGTGGCCTGTTAATTAATGGCGGGTGTGCCTCAGAACTCATAGCGTGCCCACCCTTCGAAATATGGCAATGGCGTGTGGTGAAAACAGGACGCACGCCCGACGTCACCGCGTGTCATTTTACGCGTCAGCGTTTCAGGCCCACACCCGCACACTGACGTCAAGATCCCGCCCTTTGAGTTTGATTCTGGCTCTGCAGCATTTTGAAGTGCGTGTTGTAAGCAACAAATCAGAGTTGTTTGTATATACTGATCATAACGCTTTCAAGCTTTTGGAGGAATGTTGGGGTAAAAACCTTTTCCGGTGGAGTTTATTACTACAACCATTCAATTTGAAAATTATACATGTGGCCGGACAGGAGAATATCATTGTTAAGAGCCTAAAGTCAAAAGGGCTTGGATGTTGGAAATTGCCAAAGACTTGTGTATATTTCCATGATTGATGCATATACACTAAAGTGTGATAGTATTTTGCATAGATAATTATAGTGAGTAATAAGAATTAGGTTAAGAAAATGAAAACATCTTTAGAAATATGATGTTTCACTTTTTGCTTTGAGGCAGGCGTAATGAGAAATGTGTATTTTTATATTTTTGTGATTATGTTGTCTGGGTAGAAAGCTGTGGGTACGTGTGTGTGTCCAGCATTAATTAAACAGGGGACGGTTACATAGAGACAGTTGTCATGAGGCCTAAGAGACAAAAGGTTAAAGGTGTTAGGTTTGTGCATTGGTAATGAGAGTTACAAGTAAAAAGGTTGGATCTGAAGTTTGCATTGTGAGATAAGTAGGGAAATTTGTTTTTTAGCTGCTAAATTTCTAAAGGGAGTTCAAACGTAGAAAAGAACATTTTAATCTTGCAGGGCTTCCATGAGTAAACAGGGGAAGGTGTATTAAATTTTCTTGACCCAAAAGTAGAAGCAAACTAGAAAACATGAAAGATTTTTATATTTGGAGAATTTGAGTTTCAAATAGGTGTTTGAAGACAATGGACCCTGAAATGAAAGGGGAGAAAAGATATTTAAGGAAAGGGACGTTTAACTGTTATAGGTTGCCGTGGCCGAACCCACTGACGGCCAGTTTCCTTGTGTGTGAGCTGCTGAGAAGCTGTGAAAGATTTGAATTGGAATCAGCCACCCAGTGTTAATCCAAGAGAATCTTTGTTTTAGGAAATAGGTTGTTTCTGAACCTCCTTTTGGAATTCCACATCAGAGTGGAAGTGTCTGCAAAGTTGTGAGATGTACCTTTATTAAAGTGATAACAATTCCCTGACTTGGATGATATTTCACTGGATTTTTATGGTTAAAAATCTATAAAGAGGTTGTTGCCAGAAAGGTAGTTCAATTGTGTAATTTTAACCAAGCATGTTTTTGGGGTGTTATTCTGTAAGACTGTTTTAATTGTGTAACATTTATCTTTTGTGCTTAAGTTTTTTTTTAGTAAATCCTTTCATGTTTAAAATTCTAAAGGTGTTACTGGAGTTCTATGCTTTTGAGGTCAGTAGCTCTTCCTCCTCATTTTCACAATAAAACAAAGGGCTTATGAACAGCAAGACAAACTTCACTCTGGGGACTGGCTTGCTCAGTACTAACATCATCTGTGATCGTAACAGATGCCCCAAACTGGATGCAATGCTCCAAATGAGGCTGAACTAGTGTCTTATTCAAGTTCAACATAACTTCCTTGCCCTTGTATGCTATGTCAAACATACAAACGTACATATGAACATATGAATTAGGAGCAGGAGTAAATCATTCAGCCGCTCAAGGCTGCTCCACCGTTCAATAAGATTATGGCTAATCTGATCGTGGCCTCAACTCCACATTACGACTGCCCCTGATAACCTTTGACTCCCTTGCTAGTTAAGTTCATTCCCTTGTTAATTAAGTTCATTCACCCTACCTCCACCACTCTCTATGGAAGAGTTCCAAAGATTCACAACCGTCCAAGAAAAAATTCTTCCCATCTCCATCTTAAATGGGAGACTTCTTGTGTTTTAAACTATGTCCACTAGTTCTAGTCTCTCCCGCAAGGGGAAACAGCCTTTCAGCAGCCACCTGTCATTTATATCCCTTCTTAAACAAGGAGACCAAAATTGTACACAGTATTCCAGATGTGGTCTCACCAATGCCCTGTCCATCTGTAGTAAAACCACCCACTTTAATATTCCATTCCCCTTGCAAGAAACAATAACATTCCATTGGCCTTCCTAACCAGTTGCTGTACCTGCACACTAACTTTTCCTGTTGCATATACCAAGACACCCTGATCCTTCTGCACCTCAGAGTTCTGCAATATCCCTCCGTTTAAATGACATACTGCTTTTCTATTCTTCCTGCCGACATGAATAAGTTCACATTGTATTCCAACTGCCAAATTTTTGCCTACTCATTTAACCTATCTATGTCCCTTTGCAGATGCCTTATGTCTTCTTCACAACTTACTTTCCAAGCTATCTTTGTGTCATTAGCAAATTTAGCAACCATACATTTAGTCCCTTTATCCAAGTCATTGATATAAATCGTAAATAGCTGAGGTCCCAGCATTGATCCCTGTGGCCCTCCACTCGTCACTTCTTGCCAACCTGAAAAAGGCTCATTTATCCTAATCTCTGCTTCCCATTAGCTAACCAGTTCTCTATCCATGCTAATATGTTACCCCCTAATGCTCCTCTTAATAAAGCCTGGTATACTGTATGTTTTATTAACCTCGCTCTAAACCTGTCCTGCCACCTTCAATGGCTTCTGCACATTTACACCCAGGTCTTTCTGCTCCTACACCCCTTTTAGAATTGTCCCCTTTATTTTATATTGTCTCTCCATGTTCGTCCTGCCAAAATGAATTACTTTGCATTTCTCCACATTGAACTTCATCTGCCATTTAAATGCCCATTCTATCAACTAGGTCCATGTCCTTTTGAAGTACTATCCTATCCTCCTCACAGTTCACAATGCTTCCAAGGTTTTTAACAACTGCAATTTTTAAAATGGTCCCTGTACACCAAGGAGTAGGTTATTAATAACTACCAGGAAGAGCAATGGTTCCAAGACTGACCCTTAGAAACACTACTAGAAACCTTCCCCCAACTCAAAAAACATCCATTAACCATTATTCTCTGTTTGCTGTCACTCAGCCAATTTCGTATCCATGGTGCTACTGTCCATTTTATTCCATGGGTTATAACTTTGATCACAAGTCTGTTGTGTGGCACTGTACCAAATGCCTTTTGGAAGTCCATGTACACTACACCAACAGTATTACCCTCATCATCCCTCTCTGTTACCTCTTTAAAAAACTCCAACTAGTTAGTCAAACATGATTTTCCCTTAAACCCATGCTGGCTTTCCCCAATCAGTCACACTGAGCCCCCTCCCTCCCCAACCCCCAACACCCCCCTCAACCATCTCCTGACCCACAACTACCCCCCTGAACACTCCCCACGCCCCAGACTACCCACTAACCCTCCCACCGACCTGACTACCCCCAACCATCTGACTACCACTCCTGACCACCCAACTATCCTGCCTAACCCCTTGACTACAACCCTGGAGCCTACACAACCTGACTACTCCTCCTCACCTCACCCACCTACCACCCAGCCCACCTGCCACCCTAGCCATTCACTCATTCAAACACTCATCCATTCACCTATTCAGTAACATTCACACTGGATATTTAAACTTGCCATGAGGCAGCTAGTGCGGTAAAAAGGGGCCGTGTCCTGTCTGCATCCCGATACTACAGTCCTGTGATGGAGCTCTCCCAGGGACACTGCGCTCCACATTTCTGGAAAAGCTGGGCTCAGAAGACCCAGCAAAGAACGTGGAGCAGCATTGAGTTGGGGAAAAGTTCGAATGGAGCAGCAATCTGACAATGATTGCTGCTCCACAGAAGATGCGGGCCAGTGTAACTCTGTTTCTCACTCCACAGATGGTGCCAGACCTGCTGAGTATTTCCAGCATTTTCTGTTTTTATTTTGAGACCATGGCTGGAGTTTTCTGTTTCTGTGTTTCCCAGCTCGTGGCTCTCCACCATTCATTTCTGCCCCTGATGTTTTGCCCATGGTTCAGGTTTTGGATTACTGAGTCCACCAGTCAGGGTTCAGGTGATCAACATTCCCTAAGGAATGAACCGCACTTTACAACAGACGAGCCACACAGAGCCAAGGGAAATTAGAGAGAATATTGGAGGTGGCCCTAAACTTCCATCACCACATGTGTCATACTGGGCTACATCAATCTTAGACATTGCTTATCTCTCCCTGACCCCTTACAAAGAGGATAGTGATTGACTGTTATTAGAAAACTTACAAATATGGAACCAAGGCCTTACATCATATTAAATGTATGAAATGCATGAGGGCATTACTGCTAATCTCTGGACTGTAGCATGATGAACGCTTGTCACCAGTTAGAGATGTAGAGCTGCCTGTCTCCAGGTTCGGCAAGGTAATATGCAGGCTTCAGGAATGGCATGCTTCAGGTGGCAGGCCCACTCTGCACCGCTGCCTCGGCACATTTATATAAAACTGATATAGTTGTATATAAATGTCCTTGATATACAACTGAGATATTAGCGATAAATCTAGAAAAATTGTTTATTTGGGAGAAATATAAATAATAAATAATATTGAGCTGAAGCACCCTCCAAAATCAGCAGATTAAAAATGTCTTTCTGATCATTAAAGGGACCAGTAATCTCTACACAGCAACAATACAAGCCACTGTCTTCTTCACGTAGATTGTCCACAGTGAGCGATACATCTCCTTCCTCTATTTTACCATCAAGGTGGTATTTTGTGGAAATTGCTGAAGTTACAGTTTTCCCATTTGTTCTAATCAGTGGTTGTGAACAGTCAAATAAAGAGCAACTTCTGCCCCAGCACATTTCAGTTGCACCATTCTCTCCAACAGAGTATCTGCACGGCAGTGTGACCGACTGTCCCAGGAATCCTCGCCCTTCTGATCCTCTTACAGAAATGACTGGACCTGAAACAGTCACGGTAAACATTGGTGTTCATTGCAATGACAGAGAAAATAATTAGAATATGATCAGACAGGCCCGAAATTTGAAAATAATACTATTTTACAAGCTCATCTGTATGGCGGAAACACAAGAACAAGAGTAGGATATTGAACATTCAATCCTGCTCCACTATTCATTTCGGTCAAGGCTGCTCCATACCACAATTTCATTTACGTACCTTAGCTCCATATCCTTTGATATCCTTACCTAACAAAATTTTTGACCTCAGTCCTGAAAATATCAGTTGATCCTGGATCCAAAACATTCGGAAGAAATTTTCAGATTTCTATTGCCCTTTGTGTGATAAAATTCTTCCTGAGTTCACCCCTAAATGGGTTAGCTCTAATTTAAAGATTGCCCGTCCCCTTGCTCTGAATTCACCCACCAGGGAAAATGTTTTTTTGTATCTACCCTATCGAATCCCTTAAACATTTGAAGCACCTCGATTAGATCACCCCTCAATATTCTAAACTCAGGGGAATACAAGCATGAAGATAAAAGCAAAATACTACAGATGCTGGAAATCTGAAACAAAAACAAAAAATGCTGGAAAACCTCAGCAGGTCTAACAGCATCTGTGGAAAGACAGAGTTAACATTTCGAGTCCGTATGACTCTTCTTTAGAGCTCTGAAGAAGCTCTGAACAACTCTAAGGAGGCCCCACCCCCTGCTATCTGACGGCAAAATTCTGCCCCTGGTTTATTTAACCAAGCCCTCATTATTAAAGCGCCCCCCATTCATTATTCTGGCAAATCAGTATTTTATCCCCTCTAAAGCCAGTATGTGCTTTTTGAAATAGCTTATATTAACATGAAATAGAACTCAATTTTTAAATTCAGGTAAAACAACAGGCAATACAGTCAAATGAGCCACAAGCCCAGTAACAAACATCCTGCTGGACACTGCAGACTGGAATGATCTAAGTGAACGATCAGAATCTTGTGACTGGAGTTGAACTTCTGGTTCTAATGTTAGTTCTGTACTGATGTGTGTGATAAGAGTTTACTTCACACGTACTCAGGTTGTGCTTCTAACCGAGTGTAGGGCATGTTCCCCTGCCCCAGCACATTTCAGTTTCCCCTTCCTCTCTGTTACATGAGGTGACTGAACCTGAATCATTCCAGATAAAGATAGTAATAATTCACTGTTCATTGCAATGGCAGGGAAAGTGTACAGAGTATGAACAGACAGGCACAATACACAACTATCAACTGGATTGTATCAGTCACTCGCAGAAACACCTTATGTATTAAATGAGTTTATATTAATAATGCAATGCAAGAAAATTATTTTTAAAATCCATAAACTTACCTAAAAGAATAATTTGTACAGTCAAACAAGTCACAATGCAAGTAATAAGCATTGTGCTGGACAGTAGCTGCAGGCTGGAACTATCTGAATTGCATCTATTGCAGAATCTTGTGGTTGGTCAGTTGAACTTCTAAGTTCTAATATTAGCTCTGTGAGTGATAAGATTTTCCTTCGCATATTCATAGTTTGATCTTCCAGTGATGTACAATACCTGTGAAATGAGGCAAATGGTTGTGAGTCATATATCTTCTACATTGTCTTTACCACCACAAAATTGATTTACATTCCAAGTTCTTTGCGTTCAAAATATTTAACATTCTAATATGTCTCATTAGTTTGGGTTTGGAGATTTAATGGGAAATGGTTTGCCAGATTTATACTACTGAGCTAGTGTTTGGTGTCTATCAATTTTAAATGAATTCCTGTGCTGTTACCATCTCGTCTTGTCCTTAATAAAGAAAGAGTCAGCCAGAAACAATGGCAACAAATCGATTCAGACCTTCTCCATGGGAATGAAGAGTAGGGAGTCTACAAGTACTGGGCAGGCACACAGGTGAGGTTAATGGAATTTGAGAAGTTGGAGTCAGGTCCAGGATGGTAATGGGATGGTTTGCCTGCATCTCAAAGTGGTTACAGTCTCCAGATGTTCTGTGTACATTTTTGAATTACCTCCTCTCATTAGTCAGTAACTTCTTCTGAATTACAAGTTAATGTGCATCTTCCTAAAATGAATGACCTCGGTGTCCCTTACAGATGGAAGATTCCATTAAGTAGTTTAGCAGCTCCAGAGAGTCGGTTGCTTAACAGGGCACCTTAATTATTCAACTGCCAGCTCAGGCACATCCACCTGGGAGGGTGTACATGGTGAGACAGAGGCAGAGACAGAGTGAAACTCACAGCACCAGTGAGCAGGAAGAGTTGGGGTGGAATCATCATAGAATCACAGACTGTCACTTATTTTGTTTAGCTGAAACAGGTGCAATGTGTTTATGTGTTCTTTCTGTCTTCAAAGAACAGGGCCCCGTGTATTAATATATGTTGCTTCCAGTACATGCAAATGGGCCACACTGCAAGCCCAACTGACAATCTTAAATTGGCTGTCAGCGTAAATTTTAGTGCACTGAGGATCATTCAAAGAACAAAGAACAAAGTAAAGTACAGCACAGGAACAGGCCCTTTGGCCCTCCAAGCCTGCGCCAATTATATTGTCCGTCAACTAAAATATTTTGCACTTCTGGGGTCCGTATCCCTCTATTCCCATCCTATTCATGTATTTGTTGAGCTGCCTCTTAAACACCACTATCATACCTGCTTCCACCACCTCCTCTAGCAGCGAATTCCAGACACTCACTACCCTCTGCGTAAAAAACTTGCCCCGCACATCTCTTCTATAGTTTTCTCCTCTCAACTTAAATCTATGTCCCCTAATAATTGACTCTTCCACTCTGGGAGAAAGCTTCTGACTATCTATTCTGTCCATGCCACTCATAATTTTGTAAACTTCTATCAAGTCACCCCTCAATCTCCATCGCTCTAGTGAGAACAAGCTGAGTTTCTCCAACCTCTCCTCATAGCTAACAACCTCCAGACCAGGCAGCGTCCTGGTAAACCTCCTCTGCACCCTCTCCAATGCTTCCATATCCTTCTAGTAATGTGGCAACCAGAATTGCACACAATATTCCAAGTGCGGCCTAACCAAGGTTCCATACAGCTGCAGCATGACTTCCCAGCTTTTATACTCAATACCCCTGCCAATGAAAGCAAGCATATCCTTCCATATGCCTTCCTGACTACCTTATCCACCTGCGTTGCCACTTTCAGTGACCTGTGGACCTGTACATCCAGATCCCTCTCCGTCAATGCACTTAAGGGTTCTGCCATTTACTGTATAATTCCTGCCTGTTTTAGACCTTCCAAAATTCATTACCTCGCATTTGTCTGGGTTAAACTCCAACTGCCATTTCTCCGCCCAAGTCTCCAACCGATCTATATCCCGTTGTATCTTTTGACAATCCTCTTCACTGTCTGCAACTCCTCCAACCTTAGTGCCATGTACAAACTTACTAATCAGCCCAGTTACATTTTTCTCCAAATCATTTATGTATACTACAAACAGCAAAGGTCCCAGCACTGATGTCTGCGGAACTCCACTAGTCACAGCCCTCCATTCAGAAAAGCACCCTTCCACTGCTACCCTCTGTCTTCTACGACCAAGCCAATTCTGTATCCATCTTGCCGGCTCACTTCTGATCCCATGCGACTTTACCTTCCGTACCAGTCTGCCATGAGGGATCTTGTCAAAGGCCTTACTGAAATCCATGTATATAACATCTACTGCCCTTCCATCGTCAATCATCTTTGTCACTTCCTTGAAAAACTCGATCAAGTTAGTGAGACACGACCTCCCCTTCACAAAACCATGCTGCCTCTCACTAACATGCCCATTTGCTTCCAAATGGTAGTAAATACTGTCACAAAGAATCTTCTCCAATAATTTCCCTACTACTGACGTAAGGCTCACCGGCCTGTAATTTCCTGGATTATTCCTGCTACCCTTCTTAAACAATGGAACAACATTGGCCATTCTCCAGTCCTCTGGGACCTCACCTGTAGCCTGTGAGGATACAAAGATTTCTGTCAAGGCCACAGTAATCTCCTCCCTTGCCTCCCTCAGTACTCTGGGGTAGATTCCATCAGGCCCTGGGGATTTATCCACCTTAATATTCTTCAAGACGCCTAACACCTCTTCTTTTTTGATCTCAACATGATCAAGGCTATCTACACACTCTTCCCTAGACAAATCGACCGCTAAGTGCTTCTCTTTGGCGAATACTAATGAGAAGTATTCATTTAGTATCTCTCCCATTTCTTCTGGCTCCACACACAGATTCCCACCTCTGTCCCTGAGCGGGCCTACCCTTTCCCTGGCTACCCTCTTGCTTTTTACATATGTATAAAAGGCCTTGCGATTTTCCTTAATCCTGGTTGCCAGTGACTTTTCATGACCCCTTTTAGACCACCTGACTCCTTGCTTAAGTTTCTTCCTACTTTCTTTATATTCTCCATGGGCTTCATCTGTTCCCAGCCTTCTAGCCCTTACGAATGCTCCCTTTTCTTTTTGACTAATCTCACAATATCCTTTGTTATCCAAGGTTCCTGAAACTTGCCATGCTTATCCTTCATCCTAGTCAGAACATGCCGGTCCTGAATTCTTTTCAACTGACGTTTAAAAGCCCCCCACATGTCAGTTGTTGATTTGCCCTCAAACATCCGCCTCCAGTCTAGATTCCTCAGTTCCTGCCTAATATTGTTATAATTAGCCTTCCCCCAATTAAGCGCCTTAACCCAAGGACTCCTGTTATCCTTATCCACCAGTACCTTGAAACTTACTGAATTATGGTCACTTTTCCCGAAATGCTCCCCTACTGAAACTTTGACCACCTGGCCGGGTTCATTCCCTAATACTAGGTCCAGTATTGCCCTAGTTGGACTATCTACATATTATCTCAGGAAGCCCTCCTGGATACACCTTACAAATTCTGCACCATCCAAACCCCGAGCACTAAGTGATTCCCGATCAATGTAGGGAAAGTTAAAACCACCCACCACAACAACCCTATTGCTTTTACATCTTTCCAAAATCTGCCTACATAACTGTATCTCAATCTCCCACCAGCAATTGGGAGACCTATAGTAAACCCCCCAACATTGTGACTGCACCCTTCCTATTCTGGAGCTCTACCCATATTGCCTCACTGCATGAGCCCACCGAGGTGTCCTCCTGTCGTACAGTATGATATTCCCCTTAACCAGCAGTGCAACTCACCCAACTCTTCTACATCCCCCTCTATCCTGCCTGAAACATCTAAATCCTGGAACTTTTATCTGCCAATCCTGTCCATCCTTCAACCAATTCTCTGTAATAGCAATAACATCATAGTCCCAAGTACTAATCCAAGCTCTAAGCTCATCTGCCTTGCCTGTTATACTTCTCACGTTGAAACAAATGCATTTCAGACCCCCAGTCCCACTGCGTTCAGTAATTTCTCCCCGCCTGCCCTTCCTCCTAGTCCTACTGGCCATATTCACTGGTTCCCAGTCATTTATTTCACCTGCTGACCATTGCTCAGATTCCCACTCCCCTGCCATACTAGTTTAAACCCTCCCGAGTGACACCAGCAAACCTTGCAGCCAGGATATTGGTGCCCTCAAGTTTAGATGCAACCCGTCCTTCTTGTACAGGTCTCACCTGCCCCAAAAGAGATCCCACTGATCCAGATATTGGAAACCGTCCCTCCTACACCATCTGTTCAGCCACGTGTTCAGCTGTACTATCTTCCTATTTCTAGCCTCACTGGCACGTGGCACAGGGAGTAATCCTGAGATTACAACCCTAGCGGTCCTGTTTTTTAACTTTCTGCCTAACTCTCTGAACTCCCGCTGCAGGACCTCGTCACACTTCCTGCCTATGTTGTTAGTACCAATGTGTACCATGACCTCTGGCTGTTCTCCCTCCCCCTTCAGAATGTCCCATACCCGATCAGAGACATCCTGGACCATGGCACCAGGGAGGCAACATACCATCCTGGTGTCTCTTTCATGACCACAGAAGCACCTATCTGAGTCCCTGACTATAGAGTCCCCTATGACAATTGCTCTTCTGTGTTTTGACCCTCCACCACCCGCTGAACAACAGAGACAGCCGGGGTGCCACTGCTCTGGCTACTGCTGTTGTTTTCCCCTGATAGGTCATCCCCCCCAACAGTATCCAAAATGGTATACCTGTTAGATTGGGGACAGCCACAGGGGATTTCTGCACTGACTGCCTGCCCCTTCTAGCAGTCACCCATCTATCTGTCTGTACCTTGGGTGTGACCACGTCTCCAAAACACCTATCAATGACGTTTTCCGCCACCTGAATGCTCCTAAGTGCATCCAACTGCTGCTCCAACCGATCCATGCGGTCTGTGAGGAGTTGCAATTGGGTACACTTCCTGCAGATGTAGTTGTCCGGGACACTTGAAGCATCACAGATTTCCCACATCCCACAGGTGAAGCGCTTCACCCCAGCAACTGCCATTTCTAGACTATTTAATAAATTAATTTAAATCTAATAACAGCCTATTAACTCCTTATTAACTATATGTTCCCTAGGGCTAGATTTCTACTATAAATGCTAAATTCTAAGAACAGTAATCCCCTGATTCTGGTCTAGATACCCTTTACTTATTAATTAAGTGATTAATTTATTTGGTTTAATGAGTTTAACAATGTTTTAGTTTCAAATTCAGTGTAGATTCTCTACCAGCCAATCAGGTCACAGATTTGCCGGACGCCACTTTTAATTTTTAAAAAAAAATTTTTTTTTAAGATTCAAGGTCCACGAATCCCTGAGGTAAGGTTTTCATACTCACCTCTCTGGAACTCCGCCCTCCAACTCTGCTCCCTGGAACTCTCCTCGCGCTCTTTTATCCTGCGTCTCCGCTGCTCTCCTTGCACTCTTTTATCCTGTGTCTCCGCCGCTCTCCTCACACTCTTTTATCCTGCGTCTCCACTCTCCTCGCACTCTTTTTTCCTGCGTCTCCACTCTCCTCTCGCTCTTTTATCCTGCGTCTCCACTCTCCTCGCGCTCTTTTATCCTGTGTCTCCACTCTCCTCGTGCTCTTTTATCCTGCGTCTCCGCTGCTCTCCTCGTGCTCTTTTATCCTGCGTCTCCGCCGCTCTCCTCGTGCTCTTTTATCTTGTGTCTCCACTCTCCTCGCACTCTTTTGTCTTGTGTCTCAGCTCTCCTCACACTCTTTTATCCTGCGTCTCCGCTGTTCTCCTCGTGCTCTTTTATCCTGCGTCTCCGCTGTTCTCCTCATGCTCTTTTATCCTGTGTCTCCGCCGCTCTCCTCGTGCTCTTTTATCCTGTGTCTCCACTCTCCTCGCACTCTTTTATCCTGCATCTCCGCCGCTCTCCTCGTGCTCTTTTATCCTGTGTCTCCACTCTCCTCGCACTCTTTTGTCTTGTGTCTCAGCTCTCCTCACGCTCTTTAATCCTGCGTCTCCGCTGTTCTCCTCGTGCTCTTTTATCCTGCGTCTCCGCTGTTCTCCTCGTGCTCTTTTATCCTGTGTCTCCACTCTCCTCGCACTCTTTTATCCTGCATCTCCGCCGCTCTCCTCGTGCTCTTTTATCCTGTGTCTCCACTCTCCTCGCACTCTTTTGTCTTGTGTCTCAGCTCTCCTCACGCT